>NW_026623100.1:58554726-59179726 GCF_023065955.2 Ursus arctos | reverse complement strand
TCTTTATCTCTCCAAATAATCTTTGCTTTGAAATATACTTTGTCTAATATTAATGCCAACATTCCAAATTTCTTTTGATTAATTTTAATATGGTATATATCTGTCCATATTTTCACTTTTAATGTATTCGTTTCTTTATATTTAATGCATGTTTCTTGTAGTAGTGTATAGGTGTGACTTTTAAAAAATCTATATGATAATCTCTACCTTTTCAAGTGTTTAGATAATTTAAATTTAATGTAATTATTGATGTGATTTTGCTTAAATTGATCATCTTGCTATTTGCTTTCTATTTGTCTCACCTGGTTTTTGTTCCTTTTTCCTCCTCCTTTCTTTTGGATTAACTTATTCTTTTATAGTTCTATATTATCTATATTGTTGGCTTACTAGCTGTAACTCTATTTATTATAGTAGGTACTTTAGGTTTTATATTGTACATCTTTAACTCATCACACTATATCTTCAGGTAAAATTATACCCCTTTTATCACTGTTATATGAACTTTTCAACAGCATATACCTTTTTCTTGTCTCCCAACTTTTGTGATATTAGTGTCATGCATTTTGCTTTTATAAATGTTTAAACAATGCACTATCTTAATATTACTTTTGTTTAAACATTTAATTATTTTTTAAAAGAGATTTTAAATGATAAGAGCAATATAGTCTCCCATTTTTAAAATCATTTTTGATGTTCTTTATTCCTTTATGTAGATTTTTATTTTCATTTGATATAAATTTTTTTTCTGCCTAAAGTATTTCCTTTAACATTTATTGTAATAATGCTCTGCTGGTGATGAATTTTAGTTTTTATATATCTTTTTATTTTATTTTTTTTATTTTTTTTTTATTTTTAAAGATTTTATTTATTTATTTGACAGAGATAGAGACAGCCAGTGAGAGAGGGAACACAAGCAGGGGGAGTGGAAGAGGAAGAAGCAGGCTCATAGCGGAGGAGCCTGATGTGGGGCTCGATCCCAAAACGCCGGGATCACGCCCTGAGCCGAAGGCAGACGCTTAACCACTGTGCCACCCAGGCGCCCCTTTATATATCTTTTTAAGTCTTTATTTCATCTTCATTTTTGAAAGGTATTTTCACTAGGTGTAGAATTCTATATCGACAAATGTTGTTTCATCTATTTTTTTGCTTGCATTGTCTCCAGCCAAGAAATCAGCTGCCTTGATTATTGTTTCTTTGTATGTAGTAAGACTTTTTTCCTCCTTCTGGCTACTTTTAATATCTTTTTCTTTATCACTGATTTTGAGCAGTTTGATTATGATGCACTTTCACATATTTTCTTTGGTTTATTGTGCTGCCGTTGTTTTTTGTTTGTTTGTTTGTTTTAGTGTGCTCTATGCCTAATATGGGGCTCTAACTCATGACCTTGAGATCAAGAGTCAGATGCTCTACCAACTGAGCCAGCGAGGCACCCCTGTGCTTGAGATTTTTTAGCCTCTTGACCTATGGGTTTAGAGTTTTCATCAAATTTTTAAAAAATTATAGCCATTATTTCTTCATTTTTGTCTGCCACCTCCATCGTCTCCAAAAACCAGGGACTCTAATTATACATATATTAGACTGCTTGATATTGTCTTGTATTTCATGGATGCAGTGTCCATTTAAAAACTTTTTGTTTCATTTTGGATAGTTTTATTGCTATGTATTCAGGTTCCCCAGTCTTTTCTTCCGCAGTATCTAATCTGCTGTTAACTTTATCTAGTCTATTTTCTACTCCCACATTGTATTTTTACCTCTAAAGGTTTGATTTGGTTCTACCTATATCTGTCTATCTTTTTCTCCTCTCTACTTAAATTTCTGAATGTATGATATATATAGCTGTAATAACTATTTTAATGTCCTTTTCTTCTAATTCCAACAAATACTTCAATTTGGAGTCATTTTTGTTTTGCTTTTTTTTCTTTACTAGGGGTTATATTTTGCTTCTCTCTCTCTCTCTCTTTGGATCTGGCAACTTGTTATTAGAACCCATATGTTATAAGTTTTACCTTGTTTGGTGTTGTATACTTCTTTATCTTATAAATATTTTTTGTCCTTTGTTCTGGAATACATTTAAGTTATTTAGAAAAGTTTGCATTTAAGATATGTTAGAACTATAGCAGTGCTCAGTCCAAGGAGAATTATATCCCACTACCTAGGGAAGACCCTTCTGCATAGTCTACGTGAAACTCATGAATCATGAGGGTTTCCATTTTGGCTGGTGGGAGCAGGAACTATCCCTGGCCATGTATGAATGTTGGGCACTGTCACCTTTACTCCTTTTGGGAGACTTTCCTCAGCTTCAAGTAGTTTCCTCACATATATTTTCTGCTTGTTACTCAGCTGAACAATGAAGTATCCCTTTACAAATGTTAGAAATTCTTTCTCCATGCAACTTTCTTCTCTCTGGTGCACTGTCTAAGAACTGTAGTCACATATTTCATAGACTTTTACTTCTCTCTGCTCATGTTAGAGGGTCCACGCCGCTCTGCTTAGATTCCCCCTACCTGCACCATGATCTGAAACTTTCTTAAGGAAATAAGTTGGAGCAGCTGTAGGGATCACCTGTCTTTCAGTGAGCACTGTTCTTCATCTGCTGTCCAATGTCATGAAAACAATTTTAAAAAATCGGTTATCATTTTTTATTGTTCTAGGCAGAAGCATACATCTGGCCAGAGGCAGAAATTTTCATTTGTCTTGACATTTTATCTAAACACTGTATACATTTTTAAAAACTTCTCTGGCTTATCTCATCTCTCCAAAAAGGTGATAAACTCCTCAAGGTTAGGGGATTCATCTTTAACTTGGGTACATTCCCTGTAACTCTGTGCACTTTGCTGTAAACTTAGAAAGTTCCTGGTATGAGGGTTAATGACAGCATAGGGTTTACTTTTAATGTTCTTTCTCTGTGTCTATCACACGACATTTAATAACATCATCTTGAGTTTACTCTATTGCTATCTGTGTTCCTCTGAAGGAGGAGGAGGGCTGGATGAGTCTGGCTTTGAGTGAAAGTTGGTTTTCCAGAGTCTGGGACCCTGGGGTTTGAATTAAGTCAACAACCAGGTAGAAAAGTTGGCTGGCTCAGTCAGTGGACCATGTGCCTCTTGATCTTGAGGTTATGAGTTTGAGCCTCACATTGTGCATAGAGATTACTTTAAAATATGTAAATAAAAAAAATATATGGTACCTTAAAAAAAAAAAAAACAAAGAAAAGTTAAAGCCCAAATATTGGGAGGAAAGCCATGAAAAGGAAATACAGAAGAATCCAGCGACTGGGATTCCAGTGAGGAGCCAAGAATATGGAAACTGGGACCAGGATAAAGGGGAGAAAAACTGTTCTGCAAATATCCTAGGTATGTACTGGGTGTAGGTGGCCTCTCCATTTGAATACTTTAAAAATAATCCAGTAGGTATGTGGTGAAAAGGTGGGTGAATCGGGCATAAAGAGACAAAAGTGTGATGGAAAATCATTTAAAGCACATTAACTGCCGCCAGTTCCTCTTGCAATTCTGTTAGTGTGGCTCTGAACACTGCATTAGCTGTATAAACCTTGCTATCCTGTTTATTCACAGTGGTTTCCTGGTTTTGTTGCTTTATAACTAGGATATATGTAAACATAATAAACACTCACAGAAAACATCTGTCTCAGAATTGGTTTAGTTTCTTCATAAAGAAGCCAGAAATTTTGATATCACAATAAAAAGATCATGCTGTTTGTAATTCTAAGGGCTTTTCATTACCTTAGCAAGGTTTTAAATGAATAATAAGTTTAAAATTCAAATAGAATATTGTAAGGTAATATCTCAAAACATTTCATATTTATTTTCTCTTTGTTCAGATACTATGGCTTCTAGGTATAGCAGTGTCTGATAGGGCTTGCTCAACATAACCATAAATTTCTGCGGTTCCTACCCGCCCACCAACATAACAGCCAGAGAAGAATTCCTGAAGGTCATTTAAAATAAGAGTTGAACTATGTCCTGGCACTATGATGAAGGCCATGCAGTATATTATCACATTTAATATTTGCAATTAAGCAGATACTATTCTCCTTATCATTTTCTAGGGGAAACTCCAGTTTGCAGAGTTTAAGTATCTTATTCAAAATCGCTATTATCAAGGAGATCAAAGTCAGGTCTCTGACTTTGAAGTTCTTAATCACTGTTCCGCATGATTCTCCCTTGTCTCTTTTTGTCTTTTTGTTTATAGAGGACTGAGCTACCAATTCAACAGGCTTCACATTGCCTTGACTTATCCTTATCTCACTTAGTCAAAACGTGCTATAGAGGGAATGTTTGTGTTCCGCACAAATTCATATATTGGAACCTAATCCCCAATGTGATAGTATTTGGAGGTGGGGCCTTTGGGAGGTGATTAGGTCATGAGGATGGAGCCCTCATGAATGAAACTAATGCCCTCTTAAAAGAGATCCCAGAGGGATCCCTTTTCTCTTCCACCACAAGAGGGCACAGCAGGAAGATAACTATCTGTGAACCAGGAAGCAGGCTCTTCCTAGATGTCAAACCTGCTGGCACCTTGATCTTGGACTTCCCAGCCTCCAGAGCAATGAGAAATAAATGTTTGTTGTTTAAGCCACCCAGTGTATGGTATTTTGTTATAGCAACCTATAATGCCTTAGACACAAGACCATTCTAGAATGTGTTCTTAGAATTCACCAATAGGCTCTGCTAGGTTTGTAATTGTAGGGTTTACTTGAATTAGCAGTCTTTCCGCCACTCCCTGCTACCATCTTAAAAACATACTTTAGGATGATATGGCACGTTGCTTCATAAAAATTTACAAAACACAATAGGTTTTCTTTATTTTTGCCACTGTGAGGTTCAGATTAATTTTCCTTCTGGAACCCAACACAAAACAACTTTTCATGGTTTATTGGGAGAGTGAACTTCCTCTGGACAGTGTGTGCCTTGTCTCACAGTGACTGATGGGGGCAGCAGAGAGCTTTCCAAGTGAGCATGACAGGCCAGGTGAGAAGACCTTTGCTTGGGTATATTTGGAGTGCAAGGTAGAGAAGGGTAAGTAGTGTTATCAAGGCTTATCAGCAATCATGAAAGGCGAGAGAAAGAGGAATCAAGTCATACAGGTAGCTAGGCCAGGTATGAGAGTCAGAGAAATTGCCATTTGAAGTTGAGGATAATAAACAGTTGAATAGGAAAAAAAATCTATCTGCAGATGCAGGTCTTCCTATTCAGCTTCAAGCTATGAAGAGATATAATTACGTTTTTAAAAAATTTTAGGTGGTACCAGTCAAAACCTCACATACTTTATATTTGTTAGTTATATTTGTTATTATTTTATTGTATTTGTTATTGTATTTATTGTATGTATTATATTTGTTATATTTACATTTATAATTCTCATAAAGATCTCATAACTTCTCATAAAAATCCTATGGAGGGTATTACCCAAAAATTACAAGAAAAGAAATTGAACAAGTTAAGAACATTTGGGGGTAGATCTCAAGGCTGATCTAATCCCAAATCTTGGGTTTTCTCCCTTAAATGCTCAACATTTTTACCATTTTCTTCTAGTAAAAGATTATTTCTGTACCTAGGAAATTTGAAGAAAATCAATGCGTGATATTTTTAAAAGCCCAAATTCCCTTTTTAAATCTATTTTTGTCTAAGAAATATTCTTTAGAATGTATTTATTGGAATAAAATCTTTCCTTGGAGACTCAAGCTTCTTTTGTGTACCATTATAATAATTTAATTACCAAATAATCTGAGGGTGATAACAGAATAGTAGATATTAGACTAGGGAGTCCCTCATGGCAGAGTTGTACATGACCTTGTGAGCTTCAGTTATTCAGAGTTGTCATCTAGTCTCAGAAGCTGGTATGTTACCACATAAATTTAACTTAAACGCTGAGATTAAAAAATGAAACAGCTGTTATATGCTCAGATTGTTATAGGCTACAATAATCTAAATACAGTGGTTGGTATGTAAAAATTCTAAGATGATTTGGAAATTAAAATTTAGAAATTCATTTTACAGTATAATTCTAGAGGAAGACTAGCGCCGTGGAACCGGTATTTTCTTTGAGTTTGATTGAAATGGTGAAATCAGCAAAATCTATAAGAGCAAAAGTAAAAGGTGATCCTAGGGTTGGTATAACCACAGAACATCCTTCAGGATGCTCTACCTAATCTTAGCATAGCCTACAAGAAGATGAAAAATGCATGAATAAAATGAATGTGTCAAATAACTGTCTTTAGTAGTTTAGTTGTGTATGGGGCTACAAATAACAGAATTCTGTTTTCTCAGATGTGTCAATTTCATGCATGCATTGCGGAACTCTGCTTAGGCTAGTACATTTTGCTTAGATTAAAGCTATGTAAAATTACTGGTTAGAATCTTTAAGACTGAGATGGCCTCCATGATTCCTGCCTGTTAGTGTTCACACCTTTGTGTAATCCCTTTCTCTAATTATGGATGGACCTGTGACTTATTTCTAATCAATAGAATATGGCAAAGTAATGAAATATGACTCATAGGATTACGTCACAGTATATAAGAATCTGGCTTGCTTGAGAATTTCCTATTAACTTGATGAAACAAGCAGCCATACTGGGAAAGTCCATGTGATAAGGAACTTAAGGCGTTCCCCTTCCAATGGCCAAAAAGAAGCCTGACCCTCAGTTCTACAGCTGTAAGAAAGTTAATTCTGCCAACAACCTGAGTGAGTTTGGAAGTGGATTATCCCCTAGTCAAACTTAGATGAGAATACAGTCCAGCTGACAGCTTGATTGCTGCCTTAGAAGAATCTAAGACAAGGACCCAGCTAAGCTGTACCCAGGTACCCAGACCACAGAAACTGAGAAAATAAATATGTGTTATTTTAGGCTGCTAAATTTGTAGTAATTTGTTGTGTAGCAATGTAATTAATACTCTATCTAGCTAATGTTACCCTAACCTCTCCCCTGATTACTCTCCTATATCACTTTCTTTAAATCTTTCTTAAAATCTGACACAATAGTTGTCTGCGTTTAATTGTCTATCTCCCTTTCCTTGATTCTCTATTAATTTTGTAACTTCTGACAAGTTACTTGAATTCTCTGAAGCTCAGTTTCCGCGTCTATAAACTGGGGTTAATCATACCTGTGCCCCCAATGTTGTGATGCTTAACTAGGCTCATGTTTGAAAAAAGCGCTGAGTGACGTTTTAACTCCAGTCTGTTCTGACGACTCCTGCGTAGCTTTAACTTTCGTTATACCTTATCCTTTATGCTCTAGGTTTTGATCATATCAGGCCATGAAATCTTGCCTTACTCTCTGGATTCTTGACTTCTTGTCTACCTGGCTCTCCTAGTAGACAACAGTGCTTATTTACCACTGTTTGATTTATTGTAGCCCATGGGCTGTGCTCATTAAACAGGAAAGATAATGGTGGCCACCAGCTTTCCATGAATGAGAATTTCGAAGCTGGTATATTTCAAAGTACTTTGATGCTCTTGCAATAGGGTAATGTCCCCAGTACATAGGCCTCTCCCCAAGAGATAAACAGAATGTGCAATTACCCTTCCCATAGTATTGAGTCCGCGGGACAAACATGAACATATTTGTGCTCTTAATTAGCTATAGAATGATTTGTAAGTCTGAGCTACTTAAAAGAGTTGGGAGCAGATCCTTGGCACCTACAAAATGATAACAGTTTCCTGGATACTTGGGGATGCTCATCTACATACCAGTTCCTTAGAGTCCCAAAATGCTGCCTCTGTCTTCACTGTCTCCATAGATAAATGCCCAGCTTCTAGGTTCATTTCTTCTGACATAAATCCCTAGGCCCTTTGACAAAATGGAAGAAATGTCTCAGATTTATAGAAAATTGATGGCTAAAGGAACTTAGTCTAATAACAGTAATGATAGCTGGCATTTCTGAATATTTACACTGTATTATGGACTGTGCAGAGTGCTTGATATACACTGTCTTGTTTATTGTTATCAAACGCATTCATTTTACACATGGAAAAATTTGGTTAATTGTTAACTTTCAAAATGGTAACTTTTCCTTATAGTATGGGCTCTACTTCATCATAGGGCTTCAACAGGAATAATTGAATACATTGCATTTTTATGAGTTTAAAAGTAGGCAGTGTGGTCTAATGGTTAGAAGCCCTAGCCTTTGGGTGATAAAAATCCGGGTTTAAATCCTGGTTCTGCTACTCAACTGCTGTGCGATATTGAACAAATTACTTAACCTTTCTGAACCACTATTTCTTCATCTGTACCACAGAGATTACAATGCTACAGTGGACTGTTGTAAGAAAGAAAATCAAGAATACAAAATTTATACTATCTTGCATGTACATGTGCAGTAAATGATAGCTATTATTGTATAGTATTTTTATGTCAATTAAATTTGTGTTGGAATTATTATTATAACCAAAATTTTATCTTTCAATATTATCTTATTCACATTTTGCAAGTGAGGCAGTCGCAGATAAAAGGGTAAATGCGGGTCACTTGTTCTGTAACATTAGATAAGAGCTGAGACTCAGATTGAGGTATGCAGACTCGGGTGTCAAGCTCTTTCCTATTGTGTAGTGCTGTTTCTTTACACTAACCGCTCCTTTCATTCAGCTGAGAACTTAGTTTCCTGCTTAGGCTATAACTCCTTGAGAGTAGGAAACTTGCATCACCAGACCAACACAGTAGGTGTTCAGTAGATACATGTTTAGTTTATAAGAACAAGTAAACACATATTTCTAAGGAATGTGAACCCTGAGTACGAATTAAGTCATTTGTCCCTAATTGAATCTCAAAGGTAAAAGAAAGAGAGGATCACAGAAACACAAAGTGCAGCACCAGCCATCCGGAGATCTAGGAGAGGGCATCATTGCTGGGTAATTACCTTGTGGAGGTAATTATGCAAGCCAGCTATACATATATTAGCCTAAGATGGTATACATACATGAGCCATATTTTTCCTCCTTGCTTTCTGGGTCCTTGAGCACAGTTCTGGAATTTTGTGATCATAAGAATGTGGAGCTTCATTGGTTAATTCATTCATTTATTTGGCTCCTAATATGTGTCAGGCACTGTATTAGACCCTATGCAAAAATCAATAAAACCAAGTCTTTCCTTATGGAACTTATAGTAGGGAAGAAAGATGAGATGTTGAATAGAAAAACATAATTGCAATAACTGACTATTGAGTTTGAGGTAAGATCAAGTTGTTCTTAACAAGTAGCAGGGAGACCTGATCAAGACTGGGAGGATCAAAGAAGACTTCCTGGAAGAAATGATAAGTGATCTAAGTCTCAAAGGAATTAACCAGGCAAAGAATAAGAAGGAAAGATGTCTATTAACACCACATGCTCAAGACATGGAGATTTGAATCATCAGGGGGCATTTTGGGAAGTGCAGGTAATTCAGAGGACAACTTAGAGAGTGCCAAGGCAATAAATATAACTGGCAAAGTAATTATGGCCAGAGCTTGAAGACCTTGTAAACTACCAGAAGGATTTTGGGCTATGGCATAAAGGCATGTGAAAACCACTGAAGGTTTTTGAGCAAGGAAATGGCATAATTATGTTTAGAAATACGACTCTAGTCATCTGTGCAGAATAAGACCCAGAGGCTAGTGCTGGAGGCTGTGGTAGTGAACCAAGTAAGAAATCATAGTGAGGACTTAGTGACTAATAATATAAGTTCAGAGAAAGAAAGGAGGAATCTAGAGATGACCCCTAGACTTTTGATTTGGGTGACTGGGAAATGGAGATGTAATTCACTAAGGGATGAGAAGCAGATACTAGTGGGACACAGAGAGAGCTTGGATGTGTGGATGTAATAAGAAGGGAAGAGAGAGGATGGCTAAGGAGATTGTAAGGAAGCAGTGGTGTCATTAAAGCCAAAGTTGGAGAAAATGACGAGGTTAGGTGATAATGTATAGCAACAAATAGAGAGAGAGAGAGAGAGAGAAAGAAAGTAAAATAAGTACTGAAAAGTGTTAATTGAATTTAATAATACATCAGTCACTAGTGACCATGGTAAAAACAGTTTCGGAGAAGAGCTGGAAGCCAAGAAAAGATGGTTATATATTTATGTTTGGAGGGAAATGAGCCAGAGGGTGGCATGGAAGTCGTATTCAATTTTTCCTTCCTTTGGGCACATGGTAGGATTTTACTTTCTCACACCCTTTGAAGTTAGAGCTATGTGACTTGGTATTGCTAATGAAATGTAAGCAGATGTGACATTGTCACTTTGGGCTGGAAACCAGAACTGGTGTGCAATTTTCTGCCTTTCCTTTTCCTATCTCAGTGATCTGGAAAGCACAAGTCAAGATAAATCTTCCGTTAGCCTGTGTACTTGGAAGACTGCAATGAATACAACCCTCCAGGTGATCCACATTGAGTGTGTAACATGAACCAGAGGTCAGGAACTTACTTAATCTTGATTTCTCCATCTCTTGCATTTTACATTGCATTCAGCACTGTGTCCATTGATTTCCTTGTTTCTCTTCAGAGTTATTTAGTCTTAGAATGTGGAAAGTGGTCTACATGACCACCACATGCACCTAGAATAGACTCGCTAGAGGCTCTGTGTCCCAGTTCCAAGTTCCCATAAGAAAGAATTTGACTGGCCAAGCTTGGGTCAAGTGATCACTTCTAGTTCTAATCAGCTTTACCATGACATGGAAGGGAAAGAGATATACTATGATACTTAAGTTGTGAGGTGAGCAAGTTCTACAAGAAGAGGTATTAGTGGAACAGATGGTACCTTTGACATCTCTAGTACAGTTGTGATTTCCGTGACTATGTCTTGCGTGGAATTAAAGGCATGGTTGACTTCAAATAGGGTGGATGCCGTCCATGGCATTGCCTAACTAAAGGTCAGACAGGAGGTCCCCAGACTTTTAACCAATTTTCAATGCCCAGGATCTTGGGTGGGTATAGGAGGAAGCTATAAACCTTTCTCTATGATATGGAAAACCATCAGACCAGAGGACTGATGCCAACAAGAAACAAAAGGTGCAAACTATGAAAGCTCCAGACCAGCAGAAAGCAGGTAGCTGACAATGGCCACACTTGCAGATAAGAGGGAGCATACTATATGAGATTATTATCCTCTTCTGAGGGCAGTATCATGGACTTATGGGGAAAGAGACGTTCAGTAGATGGCAGACCCCAAAATGGAAAGGTCTTTGACCCAGACAGCTCTGAATGATGCTGGGAATTGCTTAATGTAAAGCACTCTTAACTTTAAACCAATATGATTTTTTGGTTTCATGATATCAAATTTCTTGCTTGGTTAAAAATCTAAGTGAAAGAAATCCTTTCAAAAAACTTCCTTTTGGCATGTTGTGGCTGACAAGCTTGCAAGTAGGCAGTTTGTGAAAGCTGATTTGGTTTCCGGTGGAGATGTTTTCTGGGATTCCACATGGGATCTTGGACCAACAGAAATATGATGAACTTGAAAAGTAACTGGAATGCTTAGTTCTCTAAGTATTTCTGACACTAGGGTTTTGTTGCCATTTGTACAAGGGGACAACTTCTTATTTGCCTTGAGAAGTGGATACCATGAAGGGGAAGAAAAGTGAAACTCTCACCAGTGAGCTGATGTTATGAAATCCGAGGTTTTTTTCCAAGCCAGTCAGGAGCAGAATTAATTTGCAGGCCTCTGACAGTCTTGCAGTCATAATCAGCACTGCAGGCTTAGGATCAAAGCCAAGCGGGCAATAGACAATATCCCTCCTCAGAGCTCCATCTGCCCACTATGAGACCCAAACTCTCTCTCTGGCCTCTTAGCTCTCAATTCTGCCTAAAATGTGAACTTAAGGCTTCTGCTTGTTTCCACTCTTAGCAGAATATACCCTCAGTAGTTTGTTGATTAACTATAGTGGGGGATAAATGTCTTTCTAAGTCTGTGGTAATGATTGTCTTCTACGGGCAGGACCCACTCCTGACCTCGACCTAAGGTGTTTCCCCAATGGTATCTTGATGTTGTCCAGGCATAAGTACCTGAGACTATAGGCTGGTTTAGATTTTTTATAATCAGTGCCGTTGATGCAGTGTATTTGGAGACTAGCAGGGGCTACAAAGGATGATAAAAGGATTTTAAGCTTCTGTCAGTAGAAAATGCCAGGTAAGCCCAAGCTTCTACTTCACTTTGCTAAGATTGGGAGTTGGCACCTGCTGGGCATTCTTAGAAAGCAACCCATCGAGAGCAGATGGGTCATGTGGGCCTGAGCTGCCATATTCAGAGAAGTCCTGGGCTCTCTCCCATGAATACCACTGACTGGCTTTTGCCATTTCAGTTATTGCTTTTCTGAACTATGCTATGTATGATCTTGTTATCCGTTGTAGATAAGTGAACCTTCTTTTTCCATCAAAGATGCAACCTCCTAGATGGAAAGGAGCATGATTTTTATTTTTAGGATTTTCCACAATGCCTAGTAGAGGGTATAGAAGGATTCAGAATACAGGACACATATGAGACATTTTTATCTCTGAGGCAGACTTTCACTTCGTTTCAAAATGTTTTCATATATATTCGATCTGACTACTTAATTGGCTCCAACTCACGGTCCTGTTCTCATTCCTCAGTAGTGTAAAGTTTATGGTTTTGACTATCTGTGTGGCCTTCATAGACTCATAATATCTAAATAATTGAGGTAATTTCACTTCCAAACCTCATTTTACAGAAAGGAACTTGAGACTCAGAGTGGAGAGAAATGAAAGCTTGGGTGCTCTTACCCTCATGTCTGTCTTTTCCCATGTCCTTGAGCCCATTGCCGCAACCAGACTTCATTTCTTCATGATCTCTGGTTACCTGTTGAGCTTTAATTTGTTATTCAGGCTTGACCCAGGCTGGAATCCCTGTTTCTCCCTTGACTTAACTCTTTTCTTTTGAACGTGGACTTTACCTTTGTTCAGGTGTAGCTATTTTCATCCTTTGTGAGTGCTTGTCTGATGCCGGGGACCTGGATATATCCATAAACTGTTATCTTCCGAACACATCCCTCAAGGCCCTAAAACAAAGAGGACCAGAAGGGCTGCTGAGCAAGGTGAGAAGTGCCCTGCACCTGTCTGGGTTTTGAGCAGGTGGAATGGTGACCAGCAAGGCTGCAAGTCACCGGAGTGCACCAGGCCTTAGGGCCTCCTAAGGAGAGTTACAGCTTGAACAGAGAATCATTAGAAACCCTGAGGCCAGCTGTCCTTAAAGTACTCCAGGGATGCTTTTAGTATTTTAGAAGGAGGGAGAATTTTCTAGGAGAGAATAAGTGTGCCACTCACAGATGGAAGCAATTCCCTAAACCAAACTTTGGAAAAAAAATTCTGGTGATTTATCAGCTTAATAACAGCTTCGTTCTATCAGCCAAATTTAGAAAGCTGGATGAGATTTTGGCTACTAGTTTAGGATATATGCACAATGCCTAGTTTTGGTGAAATAAAAAAAAAAATGGAGCTATGTATTGTCATCATTATTACTATTGTTGTCATTATTATTTATTGAAAAGTATTTAGACAATGGCTTTTTACCAGGAGAGTCATAGAAGGCCAACTTTTCCAAGACAAGGGACCCAAGTAATTTGAATATCCAAACCGGATCTTACTCTGAAACCTAGGCTGCCTTCCCCATCCCATTTCTGAAAGGCAAAAGGGTAACCCCCCTAAAAATCATTCATCTCTGTCAGATTAGTTTATCAGATTAGCCAGCAGAGAGCTAGTCTGGCCCACTTCCCGCTGCTCCAGGCTGCCTGGAAGCAAAACTGAGACTGGTAGAAGACTAGACCGGTGTGATCAGGGCTTGATCAGAGATAGAGTTTACTGAAGTTTCTTTGCTCTGGATGGAGGGCGGGAAGTCTTCTGTAAAAGAGAAAAGCAGGGAGTGGCCTGAGGTGGGTTAGGTCAATTCAATTCAAAGAAATGCTCACATTGGTCAAGCAGGTTGCAAATTACCGGGAAATACAGACAGAATAGTTTAAAATGTGCGCTTGTTGGGATTATCTGGAACACATGAGCTTGAAGCCTGATTCTATCAAAATACCAACATGTAACTCATAGAATTATAAACAGGACTCATTGAAATGCATGCGTTCCTCCCTCTGCCCATTACCATTTCTTGTTTACCCTGAAGGTGGGAGGGGGCGGAGAGCATCAACGTGCAATTGCAAAAAGCATGCTGGAATTTCAAAAAGCCATGACTGTTCAATTCTCTCCATCTTCTCTCTCAGTAACTCCTTATCATCTTAATTTCATGGGTCAGATATTAGGATGAGCCTGAATTGCGGGTTCTGCTGAGAAGGAAATGGCTAAACGAATAATATTTTTTACTGCTTAATATTTATTGAATCCATCTAATTCTAATTACAATATTGTGTTTCATCTCCTACAAGATTGCTTTTGCACACAGAGTGAGATGACCTGTGACGTATGCTGTCATTATTATCAGGGGTTCCTTGTAGTTATCATTGTTGATTTAAAATCTTAGCAAACTACAACACACAGAAATCTGAAATCAAATGAGCATCCAGCGACAATGTACCTTTCTACTCGATTAAAAAAGGTCCCTATGAAATCCAGTGTAATTCTTTTCTGCATCGACCTTCATTAGCTGCTAAACGGACCGGCACACACAAAAATACAATATATAACATATTTAATAGTGGGAGTGTGAAATCTTCTAGCATGGCCTATTTGGGGGTGCATGTGTGTGCACAATACATTGAAACATACTTTTTCCACGTATTAAGTAGATTTTTGCTGGTACACTGAGAAGGAAGAGTGAGAGGAATTGTGTAAGTGGATATAGTAGGCACTCAGTGTAGATTTGCTGACCTGAATCAAATGCTCTGTGTGTCTGGGACCGAGTAGCGGGGTGAGGGTCTGAGTTCCAAAGGCTAGGCTTTTCTGAGAAGTCACAGAGGGGCTGCCTGTTTCCTTCTTAGTTTGCACCCCCCCCCCCGGCTTTAACAATCAGGATATTTCTAGCCTTAATTCTCTGAGTCTTTAATGCTCTTCTTTGTCTTCTGGCAACTTGAGAAAACCACCTGAAAAAATGGGGCAGAGATAAGTTTTCCAAGAGGCCAAGGTAGGGAAAGAGAAGAGGAACAGTAGCTGAATAAGATACATATTTTTTTTCCTGTAATTTAACTTACAGGCATGTAGGAAAATTTAGTTGTAAAGGTCTTTTTGTTTTTGAATAAGACAACTAAAAGGCTGAGCTTTCTAAACCAATAAATACATATATCAAATTCTTATCATCCTCCTTTACACGAAACTACCTGAATACTGATAGAAAAGACACAATGATTGGATATTGTATTTTGAAGAAATACATTAAATGAATGTATTTGATGCTGTGGAGCCCACTCACTTGTTGAAAAAAAATGATAAGAAGTATTTTAATCTTTAAACATACGTGCACACACACACACACACACACAGAATTCATTATCATATAAAAGATAGGTTCCCTATTATTCAAATGGTTAGAATCCAGGAAGACTAATCTAGTCCTTTTGTACCCTCCAGAACCACTGCGCTAGGCTGTTTCAAATTGTGCCCTACTTTAGACTTCGTTTAGCTGGAGCTTCTTTCTTTAAACTCTTCATTGTCCTATTTAAAATTAATATGCTACAATACCTGTTAATACGGCTGTAACTTCTGTGGTTTTAATTTGAATCACTGAGGTATTTAAATAAGAGTGTTGCTCTCATGACTCTGGTTGTGGGCTAGGATTGCACACTTCCTTTCTGGAGCGCCAGCAGGCAGTCTAAGGGAGGGCTCTGCAGAGGAGA
Organism: Ursus arctos; assembly: GCF_023065955.2. NCBI lineage: Eukaryota > Metazoa > Chordata > Mammalia > Carnivora > Ursidae > Ursus > Ursus arctos. The sequence continues at coordinate 59,163,962 of NW_026623100.1, read as the reverse complement.
TGAGTGCAAGAAGAGGAGCACACCTGAGAAGCTGCGAACGTCGATGACACCCCTGAAGGTGAAATCCAGCAAGTGCCTGCTGTTACAGTTTCTAAAAGTGAATGCAGGATTTGGCATTGCTGAGACCTACCTCTACCCAAAGAACTCAAAGATTTGAGGGGAAGGGAAAAGCAGGGAGTTGGAACAGATGCCAAGGCAGCTGGAGACAGACCCTGAAATACATAATTGCACCCAATTTAGTTACTGAATGTGGGGGTGCTTATGTGTACCATGTTTTTTAAAGGAGTAATTGACTTTTTATTGCTACTAAGCCTGAAATAAGTGATTTGATCATTTCGTCTAGATTAATTGGTAATGATTCAATTAGTAACCACTAAATTCAGCCAATTGCCTACTTACTAACTGGTTTATAAGTTCACCACTCTAATAAAAGGGGTCGTGTGTGCACAGGACCTTGGGAACTCAATGTCCCAGAGAAAAGGGGTTTTCAAATACATATTTGTCTTATAGCTGCACATGCTTATGTCCTTAGATGTCTGGGACCTATTATACCGTGTTCACTATTGGAAGAATGGATTGAGTAAATAAGACTAGTTTTTATAGAAAGGACTACTCCTAGGAAGAGAGTTATAGGTGTCTAGTGATAAGGAAATGCCATGTTCCTACAGTTTTCGACCTTGCAATGTTGTAAGCAGGTTTAAAGCTCTTATTTACTTTTTCCTTTTAAGAAACAATGTACTGAGTCCCATTCTTTACTTCCATACATTTGAAAAATGGTCCATCTAACATCTGCTGTCTTTTACCTAATGTGGTGCCACAAACTGCCTGGAGACCACTACCAGAGACGTCAAGTATGAGCTGGAAATTTGATTGGAAAATTCCTGTGTACCTCGAGAATGAGACATGAGGTCTAGAACATGGGCTTAGCAACTTATGGGGCCTTTCTGCAACCTCTAAGATGTGGTTATGAGTGGCTTGCACAGAAGAGGGTACCTTCTCCCCTTGTTAAACTTAGCAGATGGCTAAACATTTAATAGAAAAACAAAAGCATTGGTGCTTTTGGTTATACCAGCAAACGTGTTTTGACAGTGGGATATTAAAAGCTTCTAATTCGAATCAGCTTTAAAGAATGCCTGCAGTCTTAGGCTAGGTTAGACTGTGCTGTAGGAACAGACAAATCCTGATGTCTCAGTGGCTGACCGTGTACACATTTAGTACTTACTCAAGCACAATCTGCTACAGGCTCAGCAGTCCTCCCTGATACCTGGCTTCCTTGTGTGACTCAGGGCTCCTGATCCCTTTCATCTTGTAGCAGCTCTGCCATTAGACACAGGCTCCCTGGTGGGGCAGCCAAGAAAGAGAATTTAGAGGGTAGTTCAGAGAATTTTCACTGCTTCAGCTCTAAAATGACAAGTGTCATGTCCCGGCACAGTTTACTGGCCAGAACTGGTCACTTGGCCTCACCTAACTGCAAGGTCTCTGTGAACAAGATCTGTTTTAGGTCTTAGAGAGCAAAACTAGAGTTAATGAATGCTGTGAATGTCAACCCCTCCTATAATGTGCCGCCTACTTCTCGACATGGTGACGATCACAAAGATGAATGTAATAGAGTGTCTGCATTTAAGAAACTCATAATCCATTGGCTTAATAATATGCTTGTGACGTTTAAGTAAGGACAGTATCCATATTAACAAAGCAAGACATAAAACTGACTGTGTGGGATGTTTTCAGTTATATAAAATATAATTGGCATCAGTCACACGAAAACATGAATATCACAGTATGAAGAAACAGTGGCCTTTGAAATCCAAAGCTCAATGTGAAATTAGTCATTTATTGAGACTTTAATTTCATTATTTATTGGATACCTATAAAATTTTGGCTTCATGCAGTTTAGTGGGATTGTAAAGCAAAATAGAACCAAACAAAACCAACCAACCAACCAAACAAAAACCTTATTTGTTGATATTGAACTGCAGCTGATTCTAAGGAGGAAGCAACTCAATAGACAGAAGAACTTGCAGGATTTTAGAGAGGAAATTGGAAATCTCTTTCGAGTGGAGGCTAGGCCGATAGGGAGCCCCAAGAAGAAATGAGGATTCCTTAGAATTAGAGAATTTTCCCCAATGGGGGGAGGCCAGTCTCATCTCATTTTGCCAGTTGAGTAGGTTCTGAAAAACAAGGACCTTTGCCAGCTTTTTCTCCGCTTTGAATTATGTGTCATCCAGAATTCCAGGTCCTTCAGGGAGTGTTTTTCTTTCTTATCCCTTTTTGAGTTGCTTTTTCCTGAAGATAAGAGTAAAATTTGCTCATCGGAGAAAATTTAGAAAGTACAGGGAATGTTTAAAAAATGGAAATAATGAGGGGCATCTGCGTGGCTCAGTCGATTAAGTGTCCGACTCTTGATTTCAGCTCAGGTCATGGTCTCAAGGTCGTGAGATCGAGCTTCTGTGCTGCTGTGTGTGGAGCCTGCTTAGGATTCTCTCTCTCTCTCTCTCAAAAGAAAAGTGTGTGTGTGTGGGGGGAATAATCATTGCTAATGTCCTTACCCAGGGACAACCTCCATTAACATTTTAGTATATTTTATTTTAGACCTTTTATATATATTTTATTTTATATCATTGAAACCATACCTTTTAGGCAACTTTAGGTTTTGCTTTGTTAATACAGATACTACTTCATGTTTAAATTTCATAAGCATATTTTAAAAATGTGGGATAACGGTTCATTTTATGAAAATTACAAACTATTATTATTCTGCTAATATTAGTCACATAGATTGCTTCTAAGTTGGAACTATTGAAAAATAGCTCCCTGATGAACAGCAGCAAATAGTAGGGAAGGCCTTGACCTTACGATCCTGGACTAGACTTACAGTCCTATTTGTTGTTGGAAGTGTTTCATGGAGTGTCCTCCAAAAGATAAAACCAAATAGCATATTTGTTTGAAGGGACAGTGAGGAAAGGTGATAAAATCTTCTTCCACATATCACAAAGCTTCTTAAAGGAGTAGATTTTGAGCTAATTTGGAAACCAAATTAACAGTCCAGGTTAAGAAAGATGTGAAAAGCAAGTATATCAATTAGCTTTGGCCACAATCTGGCTACATAGCAGACAACCAAAAAGTTACATCCACGTGCAAAGTAAGCATTTATTTAGTTTGTCCATGGGCAGATTGGCCAGGATCATCTGATCGAGGCAAGTCTTTACTAGGTGGCTCTGCTTCAGAACCCAGAAGTTGAGAGTACCCCATGCTGGTCTGTTGGGTAGACTGAGGCAGCTTCAGTCAATGTGTTGCTTACCCTCCTGGCACCAGCAAGATAATGAAGATGTGATCTTCTCAAGTCTCTGGCAGAGCAAGCCTCACTTCTCACGCATTTGTCAGGCCCTTATGTATCTTGCCTGTCAACATTACATTGACCAAGGTAAGTCACATACCTAAGCCTGAAGCAAGAGGAGGAAAAGTGCTGTCAGGCCATGGAGGTTTTGGAGAGGGCTAAATACCTCTGAACAAGAGTCTATACTACCACAGCAAGGGGAGAATCTTTTTTTTTTTTTTTAAGATTTTATTTATTTATTAGAGCAAGAGAGAATGCAGAAGCAGGGGGAACAGCAGAGGGAAAGAGAGAAGCTGAGCAGGGAGCTCGATATGGGACTCAATCCCAGGACTCTGGAATCATGACCCAAGCCAAAGGCTTAACAGACTGAGCTACCCAGGCACCCCAGCAAGGGGAGAATCTTATAAAGCCCTATCTTTTATCAATGAACTCCTGTCTACTAGAAACAGGAAAAGAAAACCTCTTGAGGTCTCCTTGTTTCTTTCTTTTCCATACATTTACCTAACTATGAAGAGGATGCTTCCGTGAACAGCCTAGACATCCCGTGAACAAATGATGGAGCTGTGGGGCCCAGACTTGAACATGAAGTACCCTAAACAGCATTTTCATAGACACAATGTCTGTGTTTGTTCTCTAGGCTTTAAGGAAGAGTCTTCTTCAGTTGATGACCCTGTAGGAGGCAACATTAACTGTACCTGCCCTTCAGGGCAGTGATCCTTAATCCTGGCTGTGCATTAGAGTCAGTTAGGAAGCATTTAAAAACTACAGGGTGCCTGAGCCCACCAAATCAATGAACTCATAATCTGTGAGGGCTGCAGCCCCAGAGTAGAGAGATGTTTTAGGTGCCCAGTCAAAGCACTGCGTATTCAGCATTGAGAACCACTGCTGTGGTTCTACCATGTCTAACTCCACCCTCACCTGTCATAGAATACTGAAACCTGCACAACCAGCTGATATTTTTTCAACATCTCCTGGTGGGGGAGGGGTGGCTTAGAAAACCTATAAATTCTTTCATATTAAGAAATTGATTAGATGTGATGAGCACTGGGTGTTGCATGCAACTGATAAATTATGGAACACTACACCTGAAACTAATGATGTACTATATGTTGGCTAATTGAATTTAAATAAAAAAAAGAGAGAAATTGATTAGCTGTGTTGTACTTGCCTCATGTGCTTGCCTATCAAGGTTCTAGGATTCTCAAAACTGACTACAGATGAAAATTACCTGAGCCCTTTGAAAACAGGTTCATTTGGGCCCATATAGACTCAATCCGGGCTGCACATTAGAATTACTTTGCAAACTTAAAAAAAAAAAAACAAAAACCCAAATGGAATGTCTCTATCTAGCACCAAGCCCTAGAAATCCTGGCTCAACTGTTACCCAGCCAATGATCCTGTTTTCAAAGGGCTCAGGTAATTGTCATCTGTAGTCAGTTTTGAGAATCCTAGAACCTTGATAGGCAAGCACATGAGCATCCATCTAAGCAGAGACCCAACTCCAGGGCACAAAAGATGAATATCTGTATCTTTCCTGGTCCCGAGGCTTCTTTAAATAAGAAGAGGTATTTCTTTGGATACAGAAGAATGGGAAATTGGATAATTAGAGTGCTAATGAAGAGTTTGCCTGGCTGTGCCAGAGAATGTGCATATGGGAGTGATTGGAAAATAGGATCTGTGAGCAAGAGAAGTGGACACAAAGGCTCAGGTCATAGAGTCTCAAATATAAGGCCAAGGGCTGGAAACATGATTTACTAGACACTTGGGAGCTCCGGTAAGTCCCTGAGCAATACAGCGCTCAGCCATCAAGTGCTTCTTACTTTGTTCTTTGAAATCACCTTATTCAATTGTACTTAGTGTGTCTTCATGACTTTGCCGTTCCATTGTCGCCTATGTGTGTCTGGTCTGTCTGGTATACTGAGCAAACATGCCTCTTGGGGTGTAATCATTAGGCAACAATATATTTATTCGCCTTTAAAAATGTTTGTTGGAGCTAGCTCTTTCCTTGCGTCTGGATGAGAATCTAAGTGGCCCATGACTACTACAGTAAGTTCTATATAATTTGCACTATCAAAAGCCAGCTTTGTCCTTTGGACCTTTTAAATGGACTCATTCCATCATGGGATGCCTAAGTATTCTTTGGAGGAAAGCCTCCCCTCCTTCTTCCAAAATACTGGCGATCTCTAATCTTAGACACCTTGGTAATAGCAAATATATTTTTTTCTGACTGGTAACTTCCACAGCTACTAGAAACCAAGTATTGCCTACAGTTTCGCTCTACTCAAGTCTGTTTTCCACCTGGACAGGACATAACAACATTCAGGCTCACTCTCTCCTGCCTGGCATACATCTGGTCCATGGGAAATGCTTATGCATCTTTTGTGCCAACAAACTCTGGGAGTTCAGGCTGAACCCAACTCAGGTACCACTCCTTTGACTTGTCCTCAGTGGTTAGTCAGCTTGCCTCTGGACCATTACATTTGCAGGAGGAAGTCAGACAGCAGGCCCTGAGGCTTTGTAACTGTGGGGGCAAGTGCTCTGAGTGTTCTGTGGAAGCCCCTCTCACCAGTGTGAGGTGAGGCATTTCCTTACTCTGACTTGGGATTGGGGCGAGTTTCACCCCACATTAATGAGTCTGTCCAAAAATGCGTCCCCGGAGCTGCTGAAGAAAAATGTGTTAATCACAATTAACTAAGTCACTGATGCTATTTAACCTGAATTGTTCTACTTAGAGTTACCCAGGTGAGAAGTGGCTGGATTGCAGACCACACCTGCCTTCATGACGATCGATTTGGGACTCGTATTTAAAACTACTGATTGTTTTCTCTGTCCTTGGCATATTAATGCATCTTCATACTTATGGCTCATTACTCCCTCTGGCAGTCTTATGGACCTCTTATTTCACTTCTGTTTCAGCTATTCTGGTAAATGACTGCCTGCCTGCCCCTTCGAGGAACCCAAGGCAAATTTCAGGTACGCCATGTAGCCTATATTTAAAATCACGTTGCTCAAAACATACTCTCCGAATTTCATAAAAATCAGTCAAGCCGATTCTGCTTATGTGCTAACAGAGATACGTAAAAACATATACAAACATATTTTTATTTATATAGCTACACGTAGATGCAGTTAAAAATAAATAAATATTAGGTAGTAAATTCAACTGGCTAAGGGAAAAGAGTATTTTGATGGTATTGTGAGAATAGATGGGAATTTGAATGGCATTGTTTCTCAACCCTGCTGGAGGCTGGGGGATAGTAAATTTTCTCAAATACCATTTAAGGCTCTGTGCTCCTTGCTATTTGTCTTGCCAGGGATATCATAGGTCTTGATGGATTTGTTATGTGCAGTCACGCATGGCTGATGGTTCCACCTCTTTGATCGTCCCACTAGGAATTCCATTATGGGGCTGTCCTTTGGAAATCCGCTTGTAGCTTGGGCCTGCTGTGTTGCCATGTGCCCTGCAGCTTTAGTCTGGTAAACTTCTTGTTTGTTGCTCTGCTAGGCGCTTACTATACAGATGTGAGCCAGAATGAAAGGTTTCATTTTAACCTTCCCAAATTGCTAAATGTAATTACATCTTTTTACACATCTTTACTATACTAGAGGCACTGCTGGACATACCTAATTCTTTTAGAAGGGAAATGAGTTCTTTGAATTCTTAAGAAGTTGTAGAGTCATCTTCATTTTTGCTCTAGTTGCCATCATTTATCTGAAAATTTTCTTGCAGTTTATTAAAATGAGCTCTTCTACATTTTTCTGGAGGACGTAGCTCTTCCTGATACAAATGAGTGGGAGTTTTATTTTTATTTATCTATTTTGTTATTATTTTTAATGTTTAGGGAATCACTGGCAGATCGGAGAGCTCACCAAGAGGTTTGAGAGTTTGTTATGCATAAGTAGCTAGGTATAGACAAGATGTGATTTCTAAATTGAAATTCCTTGGAAGGTGCAATTGAGAGTTGTATTAAATCTAGTAGGGAAAAAATAACCAGAATGGGGTTCACTTCAACTTTTACCTTTTGCAAACATCTCCTATCACTCCCCCATCATTTGGATTCTCTCTGGGGGGAATCTCCTGCTTTTGGTGGCAAGTATTCATTCTGCATGAAGAAGTTATCATCAGGGAATAGGGGGACTTCCTCTCCTTATTGAAGTCCCGGGATCTAAAAAATTTCCACCAACAAATGGCTTGAGGTTTTTGTACTTATTGCAGAGAAGTGTTGATTGATTCTCATTGTATTTCTCAAATTTCTAAAATTGTGTTCCTCAAGGAAAAAGGGTGTGAGTTCTAGGTCTGTGGCTTTACTATATTCTAAGTAAGATATTTCTTTAACATTTTTATCTTCAAAGGTCCCATAACACTGACATTCTAATCTGTGTATATTAAACATTTAGCTATATAAAATTAAAGAATTTTTTCTGTAGCCAATCTTTGAGTAAAATTAATGATTATTCTTATTTTAGGTAGATGTTAAATGCAGTCTGGTTCCTTTATTCCTCCTATTTTACTATTTTCTGGGTGATTGGCATCCTTACTTCTTTCCTTTTAGTGCATATTTGCAAGTAGAGTATTGTTGCCTCTCTCCTTCAGTCCAGTAAGCTCCACACGCTGTACTTGTTGGCTTAATATATGCCCCATGCTAGTCCTCATTAGAGGAGGGCTAACTTATGTGCATATACAACTGCCGTCTCTAGCAAAGATGGAATTCTGCAGTATATAACAATGCCCTCATGGTCCTCATTTACTTATTTTTTAATACAACCTCCCTCTTCTTTGTCTTTCCCCCAGTCTCCCAGCACACTTTGAGTCTGGTTTAAAGGCTGTCCATTTGCTACAAATCCTTTTCAACAACTTATCTTCTTTCCCACCTACTTCCTCTAGAAATACATTTTTTTAAAGATTTTATTTATGTATTTGACAGAAAGAGACAGCCAGCGAGAGAGGGAACACAAGCAGGGAGAGTGGGAGAGGAAGAAGCAGGCTCACAGCGGAGGAGCCTCATGTGGGGCTCGATCCCATAATGCCGGGATCACACCCTGAGCCGAAGGCAGACGCTTAACGACTGCGCCACCCAGGCGCCCCGAGAAATACATTGTTCATTTCTTAAAGATATGTATAATTCCTTCAGGTATGCTATTTCAATCACAGCAAATATATCCCTAGGTGTTTTCTGAGTGAATTAACTATTAAAGCTTATAAACAGAGCTAAGCATGTGCAATGGTCAATAGCAGATTTTTCTTGTCACCAACAATACTGATAATTGGGAATTCAACTGAGTCTTATAAGATAAAGTGATACCAAAAGTCACTGAGTCACTAGGGATGAAAACAAGACTGGGGCACAGATCTGATTTTTGATATAGAACATTTTCCTAAAGCATCCCAGGTCTCCATATTTTCTTACCTGCAGATTCAAAGTTTGTTTCCACATAAGCAGCCACAGAATCCTGAGCCTATGACCCAAGTCAATATATGATACATACCACATGTTGTATGTGACTTTCTGCCAGCACAGCTGATAACGATTGCCATTGATTAGGTAAATGATTGAGTGAAGCCCAGGAAGTCTCTAAGCCATGTATGCATTTTCTATTCATGGCTCGAGGTTGTGGAAGGAGGACAAGAGAAGGCAATGAACATTTACCGAATGTCTGTTAGTTACAAATGCTGTACAGTGCTTTACTTGTGAACACAGCGATCTTGTGAGGGAGTTAGGTATTTTCTGCATTTTCAAGTTCAGAGATGTGAGGTTCTGAGAGTCAAGATCACACAGCTAGAAAGTAGCACATTCAGGTGAATGCATTATAGTGAGCTGTACTCTTCCTTGAATAAAATTCAATTTCTCAATCAAGGCAAAGATATTTGTCCTCTCACTAAAAAGAACTGGATGTTCTACGCAGTTGAAACTGAGGTAGTCGGTTAATGAAGCATGGTATGGCAAGAGACAGATCAAGATTGGAATTTTAATCTATAAATTATACTATATTATTGTCATCATCAAACTCAATAAACTTCAGTATTTCTGGTCTTCCTTATCTATTTCTTAGAAAAGAATACATTCCATTTCATTAAGCTGGTATTCTCTTGTAGTCATGAAATCTTTAACCATGTATTCATGTGGTGTCATGCTCAGACATTTGCATATGTTAGGGCCCAAGGGAGTCCTGGGAATTTCAAATTTAATATACAATGAATTTTTGAATAAGGACTATTTAATACTTATGCCTTCAGACATTCTCTGGAGAGTTCCAAGTTGGAAACAAAAAAAGAAATAAAAACTTTTTCAAAGCTTCCAACACATCTGAGAAATGAAACCCTGTTGACAAATACTTTGGCCGAATGCCATTAACTAAAACTTCGGCTAACAAATTTTATTGGAAAAAAAAGCAATTCCATTAAAATGACAACAATAACAACAGTCAGTTCCAAATTGATGGTAAGGATGGTGTTTAGGAGAGATGGTTCTGAGCATATAATTTTTTTTTTAATGAAAATGTGTACATAATGAAATTTTCTCACATCTGGTCTCTTCTCTTGGTGGTGAAATATCTCCATGGATATACTTGTCACTGGAAGAATATTTCTTTCATGCAAAGAGGTGACATTTGCAATTATTGATGACATCTGGAAGGATCTACTAGATGAGTAGTTAGCCAAACAAGATCTTAAGGGTGAAGGACTTTCTAGATGTCCTGGTGGAGCATTATCACCAAATTTTGGTTCCTTCAGTCCTCCAATTACCATTTGAGTTTCTGGCTGCAGTGATTTAAAGGTGGGGATTAATTGAAAGTACTTTTGTAATATTAATATCTACTTGTTTGAAGAGCTGATGATTAGTTTCTTGATTTTTTTCTTCCTACCTAAGGTTGTATGTGTGTTAGTTTCTTTCCTTCCTTCCTTCCTTTTTTTTTTTTAATTTTTCAAGTTTATATTTAAATTCTAGTTAGTTAACATATCCTATAATATTAGTTATTAGCTTCAGGAGTAGAATTTAGTGATTCATCACTTACATGTAACATCCAGTGCTCATCACAGGTGCCCTCCTTAATACCCATCACCCTCTGCTCCAGTAACCCTCAGTTTGGTCTCTATAGTTAAGAGCCTCTCTTATGGTTTGCATCCCTTTCTCTCCGTTTTTTTTTTTTTTTTTTCCTTTCCCTTATGTTTGTTTTATTTCTTAAATTCCACACAGGAGTGAAATCATATGATATTTGTCGTTCTCTGACTGACTTATTTTTCATAGCATAATACATTCTATCTCCATCCGTATCATTACAAATGGCAAAATTTCACTCTTTTTGATGGCTGAGTAATATTTCTACACACACACCCACACACCCACACACCACCTCTTCATTATTCATTCATCAGTCAGTGGACATTTGGACTCTTTCCGTGATTTGACTATTGTTGCTAATGCTGCTATAAACATCTGGGTTCATGTGCCCCCTTTGAATCAGTACTTTTGTATTCTTTGGATAAATACCTAGTACAATTGTTGGGTCATAAGGTAGTTCTATTTTCAGTTTTTTGAGAAATCTCCGTATTGTTTTCTAGAGTGGCTGCAGCAGTTTGCATTCCCACCACCTGTGTAAGAGGGTTTCCCTTTCTCTGCATCCTTGCCAAATTCTATTGTTTCTTGTGTTGTTAATTTTAGTCATTCTGACAGGTGTGAGGTGATGCCTGATTGTGGTTTTGATTGGTATTTCCTTGATAATGAGTGATGTTGAGCATCTTTTCATGTGTCTATTGGCCATCTGTATGTCTTCTTTTTCTTCAATTAAAAATTTTATTTATTTTTATTGTTATGTTCAGTTAGTCAACATATAGTACATCATTCGTTTTTAATGTAGTGTTCAACGATTCATTAGTTGCATATAACACCTGGTGCTCATCACCACACATGCCCTCCTTAATACCCATCACCCACTTACCCCATCTCCCCAACCCCCTCCTTTCTGTAAAACTCAATTTGTTTCCCGGAGTCCAGAGTCTCTCATGGTTTGTCTCCCTCTCTTGATTTCTTTCTATTCATTTTTCCCTTCCTTCCCCTGTGGTCCTCCATACTATTCCTTATGTTCCACATATGAGTGAAACCATATAATAATTGTCTTTCCCTGCTTGACTTATTTCATTTAGAATAATCCCCTCCAGTTCCGTCCATGTTGATGCAAATGGTAGGTATTCGTCTATTCGGATGGCTGTGTAATTATCTATTGTACATATGAACCACATCTTCTTTATACATTCATCTGTTGAAGGACATCTCAGCTCCTTCCATAGTTTGGCTATTGTGGACATTGCTGCTATGAACATTGGGGTGCATGTGCCCCTTCTTTTCACTACATCTGTATCTTTGGGGTAAATACGTAGTAGTGCAATTGCTGGGTCATTGGGTAGTTCTATGTTTAACATCTTAAGGAACCTCCATACTGTTTTCCAGAGTGGTTGCACCAGCTTACATTCCCACCAACAGTGTAAGAGGGTTCCCCTTTCTCCATTCCTCACTAACATTTGCTTCCTGTCTTGTTAATTTTTGCCATTCTAACTGGTGTCATGTGGTATCTCATTATGGTTTTGATTTGTATTTCCCTGATGGCTAGTGATGTTGAACCTTTTTTCATGTATCTGTTAGCCATTTGTATGTCTTCTTTGGAGAAGTGTCTGTTCATGTCTTCTGCCCATTTCTTGACTGGATTATTTGTTTTTTGGGTGTTGAGTTTGATAAGTTCTTTATACATTTTGGATATTAACCCTTAACTATATATGTCATTTGCAAATATCTTCTGTCATTCCATAAATTGTCTTTTAATTTTGTTGATCATTTTCTTCACTATGCAGAATCTTTTTATTTTGATGAAGTCCCATAGTTCAGTTTTGCTTTTGTTTCCCTTGCCTTGGGAGACATATCTAGAAAGAAATTGGTATGACTGATGTTGAAGAGATTACTGCTTGTGTTCTCCTCTAGAATTTTTATGGTTTCAGGCCTCACATTTAGGTATTTAATCCATTTGAATTTATTTTTACGTATGGTGTAAGAAAGTGGTCCGATTTCATTCTTTTGCATGTTGCTGTCCACTTTTCCGAGCACCATTTGTTGAAGAGATTGTTTGTTTCCTATCGGATATTCTTTCCTGCTTTGTTGAAGATTGATTGACCGTATGGTGTGGGTTCATTTCTGGGTTTTCTCTTCTGTTCTATTCTGTTCAGTTGATCTGTGTGTCAATTTTTGTGGCAATACCATACTATTTGATTACTATAGCTTTGTAATATAACTTGAAGTCTCGAATTGTAATGGCTCCAGCTTTGCTTTTCTTTTTCAAGGTTGCTTTTGCTATTCAGGGTCTTTTGTGGTTCCCTAGCACAATCCAGGATTGCTTGTTCTCACTCTGTGAAAAATGCTGTTGGTATTTTGAAGGGATTGCATTAAATGTGCAGATCGCTTTGGGTAGTGTAGACATTTTAACAATATTCTGCCAATCCATGAGCATGGAATATCTTTCCATTTCTTTGTGATAGACTCCAAACTTTAAATGAGTGCTTCAAGTATCTTGATGAGAATATTGACAGTTACTTTGCTTTGAGATATTCCTATGTCAAGAGAACATAGTCACTTGTTTTTAAATGTTTGTAGACAAATAAAATATAGGGCCTTAAACAGAGTATGAAACACTCATTACATTCAGCCAGGCTCCAACATTTGCCATAAAATACTCTTGTCATCCTTATGTGATCTAACAACCAGTTGGTGCAAATTAAATATACTTTAAGTTATCTATCAATCACTGTTCTTTTTAGTTTCCTAAATGGAATCAGCAGCCTTGAGTACTAAAATGTTAGGAATGTCTTAGAAGGTAAGTTGTGGGATCATCTTTTATGTACAGTGTATAGCTGTTTCCTCCAACACTCTTTCTTGACTGATCCACATTTGATATTTCTAGCAGTCCTCAAAATGCTTGAGCTTATGAGAAGGCATCATTACAAGACCCCAGAAATTGAAAGTACAGCTTTAGGAATAAATCCTGGCTATAGCACAAAGGCTGAAGCATCTTCCGAACAGGGTCGGTAGGCCTCGAAACCTGAACTTTTGTGTATGTTGGGCTCAGGCATGAAGAGGTACACTCATGGTCTGCTTGTAGATGTAATAATTCATTTTGCAGGTGCCACAGGAAAGGCTTTCTTGAGATACAATACTGGTTGGGTGGATTTACTCACCTGGCATAGAGCCATCCCTGTAAACTGCATGGCGGTGAAGTATTAGAACTGTGTCTATTCAATATGTCTGTCACAAGACTTAGCAGCTCTATGATATGTAATTGAATTTATTAATGGGAGAGACTAAAACCTGGAAGGAGATTATACTTTTAAATGACAAAGATACTATCCACAGTTTTGTCACCAGAACTTTTGAATCTTCCCCAGAATGTTCTGGAGCTGCATTAATAGACCTTCCTATTGCCTCCAATTCTATCTCATCCCAATAGCTGTCACTTAATTAAAATGGGCCTCTACAGCAGGACTTTCAGACTTTAATATGCATAAAAATATGTAAGTGAGTGTCCTGGGGATTTGATAAAACATAGCTTCTGATTCAACAGGTCTAGGGTGGGGCCTAAAGTTTTATATTTGAAAAAGCTCCTGGATAATACAGATGCTGCTGGTCCATGGACCACCATTTGAGCAGCAAAACTTCAGATTTGCTTTCAAGGAAATAAAATGAAATTAAACATTTATGAGTTACAACTCAAGTCATAAAGCTCCAGGCAATTTATAGATGTTGGTTCACCCAATTTTCTAAGGCATCTGAAATATGCATATTATGTCCATTTTACAGATGAGAAAATCGAACCTTGGGTATTTTAACTTAGCCCAAAGCAGCTAGTTAGTAATGGCAAAGCTAAGATTAGATCCTGGTTTCTCTGACCCCAGAGGTTTTCATGCTTCTGCCTGACCATGTGGCCTTCCAGTGCTCAGGTCCCTCAGTGACCTGCCAAGGTTTTTGTTGTCAAGGAGTGTTCCAAAGGATGAGTAAACTAGCAGATTGAAACCCTTTCCCCCCAAATACCAATAATACAATAACAAAATGATTCTTTAAAAGGTCTTAAATACAGAGAAGCAAAAAAGCAGGAAACCTTAGGAATGCAAGAAAGCAGACAGGCAGTGGTAACTGTGCCAGAGAGAGCTGGATCTAGGAGGCAGTGGGAAGAGCCAGAAGTCACCGGATAGAACAGTTAGTGATTCCCAAGCCTCTATAAGAAGGGTCATCTTGTGAGTTTACACCATTCACCAGAAGAATGAGCGCTGAAATTTTTAGGGTAGCTCAGGGCCTAAACAAGTAGGGAAGATGCTGGCTCTACATTTGGAGGACAGTAGTGAAGCTCTGATAGGGAAATGATGAAAGGGACAAAGGAAATGAGGAAGAACATCATCATTACCACCCAACACTTACTGTAAATGTCCTAAAAAAAAAAAAATAGAGGCAAGGGAGAGCCTTTGCCTTTAAGAAGAATTAATGTAAGAGAATATCTGCTAGAACCAAATAATAATGTCTTTTTTTCTATTTATAAGAAATCAGGAGAGGGGTTTTCTTGAAGAGGTGGGAACATTTAACTGGACTGGGGAGAAACACTGAACTTACATGAAGAAGAAGGGCTAAATGATTTCTTTTGGTAAAGAGGAAAAGCTTTAGTAAAACTCTAGAGGCATAAATACTTATGATAAAAAGAATGAGAATCAAGGGTAAAAATTTAGGGTGGGTGAGGCAAAGTAACAGGGGCTAGCAATCTGAATGGAAGGGAAATAACAGGCCAGTGAGCAGCCAACAGTGAACTACTAGCCACTCCAGGGCAAGGCTGTGTGAGTCATCCCTGGGTTTTGCTTGCTCTTGTGGATGTGTCAGAGTACAGCTGACAAGTGCAGAGCAGGACCAACAGGTGAGTACCACGGCAGCCAGAGAAGCAGGTGGAGTCTACTAGTTACCAAGGAAACAAAGTCTTGGCTTGAGGACCTTATTCCTTCTAATCTGAGTGGATCTGAAGAGGGAAAGAATCTGTAGTATTAAATTCTTGACTTAGATATTTGTATTCATCTTGAGAACATATTTTGCTGCAAATTCCAGTGACAAAGCTCCTGTTTCTTAGTTCACTGGAGAACAAAGTGTGAGTTGCTGACTCATGGGAAGCATTGGTCTCTATTCTTTCAGGAGGTTTGGTCAGGAAGGTGCATGGACCCTGTGGCTGTAGGGTACCCAGATGATTATTCCACCTACAAGAGGATAATCGTTTTAGTTGTTTCTTTTAATTTTAAGCCCCATAAAAAAGTCATTAAAATTGTGATTTCTTTTTAAATTTTCCTCAGTGTCTTTGCACTCTGTATAGTATATACTAATGTTTGATACATATTTTCACACTTATTTTTGAACTTTCCCAGAGACAACACCTTAGCTTTTTTTTTTTTTGGAGAGAATAAGATGCTTTATGTAACAACAAACAAGCAGAAACTACCCCAAAGTAGCACAGGTATGCAATATGGAAAAAAAAGCTCAAATTTTGGATTTTGAAAGCACTAGGATTTTCCTTTTCTGTTTTCATTTATGGAACAGAGGAAGAGACAGGGTCCTAAAGTTACTGTGGTGTAGACATCAACAACCTTGGATGATCTTGGATGTGTCATTACCTCTCTGGGTCTTGACATCCTGTAATATAAAAGGAAAGATTATACGAAGCTATCTCTCTGATCCCATTAGCTCAAACGCTCTGTGATCCTGAAGATGTAATCTCTGTTTTATAGATCTGCATTTATGTCAAGGGAAACGTCATTGTAAGTTTTTCATCACCATAGCAAAACTGTTAAAGTAGTAGAGTGAACAATACATTTGTAAATCACAATGCAACTGGTCATCCCTCATTTATACAAATCTTGTTGAAGAAATGACAGTCAAAAGCCTCTCCATATTCAAGCATAAAAAAACTATAAAATTATATTCAACTGGTTAGCAGCCTGTGTCTGAGATTTTAATAGAGTTGTATTTCTTTCCTGTGTTCAGAGAAGGCTTTTCCAAATGAATATGAGATGGGGCACTTGATTTGGGTGTCCTTTCTAAACTGTGGACTCAATTTATTAACGCAGTTCATGGCTTATCTCCTTAATTTGTTTCATTAAACATGGTTTTTATTTTCTCAGAAGCCAATGTATATATTTTGTCATTATGGAAATGAATTTCAAGTAAGCAGGAATGAGATAACAGATTTATCCCACATGATTGAAATCCGATACGTGAAAACCTGCGTTAAAAAAAAAAAATCATCAATGTAAAATTATTCACTTTGCCCAAATAATTACTTATAAATGTATTTATTCCTCAAGGATTATGTTGAAGAAAACTTAACCCAATATTTATTCACTCATTCAATTAAAACAAATTCAATTGTACAATTTTTAGAATTTCATTTCTTGTTTAATTAGGTCAATTTGTAAAGCTTAAGCAAGTTATGATTTTTTAAATGAAAGCATAAGTAGAATTTTTATTTGACAGTAGTAATTACATTGGATTTGGAGATAATGCAAAATGAGAGAACAAATAAAACTAAAAAAAAAAAAAGACTAAGAAAGGTTAGTATAAAGCAAAAAAAAAAAAAAAGAAAAGAAAGAAAAAAGTAAAAAAAAAGAACTATTATGTTTCCACCTAAAACCTGAATAGAACAAATTAAGAAAAAATACTGAACAGACTTAAGAAACATAAATACAAAAATCAATATAATGAACTGATATGAGAATTTAAGGATTAAAAAAGCAATCCCCCCCCCATGTCTCTCTGTCTCTCATTTACACATATCTGTCTCACTGTCTCTCTGTCTCGTTGGGAGCACACTAGGTTCATTTATGTTTTATTTCACATATGGGAGGCACTGAGATTTGGAAATTTAATTCTTTAAAGATTTTGCCGTACTAGAGATTCAAACAGGATTATTCAGTTGATGATACTGAGTTCCTAGTATGACAGCCTTTATAATGGCCTACATTTCTGTGCAAATAAATGAAAAATGTACGTACAGTCTCTGTGTGAGGAGCCAGGAAGTCTCTGAAGATGTTAAAAAAAGAAATAACTAATATTTATTTGCAACCTACTATGAGCTAAACACTGTGTTAGTCAATCTGTGTGTGAGATTGTTAATACTATCTGCATTTTACTGAATCAGAAATTAAGGCCTGAAGAGAACCTTTAGCAGGTACAGCAATTGGGCTTCATCCCCCACCATCAGATTTAATACATCATCTCCTGCTCTAGACTAATTCCCTAAAATATGGTCGCAGTCTATAAGTTGCTTATCAGCTGTTGGTTTTCTGAAGATAGCAGACAAAGGAATATAATACTGTGGGGCATGGTCATTGGTATTAGGGAAGTATGAAATGTTGGTGGAAGAGATTAGAGTGGGGAAAGAGTATATTTATTTAATGAAGCAACAGAAAGTCTTCATGTGAAAGACAGTATTTGAGATTGGTTCCTAAGAAATGAGAATTTTGACAGGTGGGGACGGGGGAGTGGGAATATTCCAGAAGAAAGGAAGAACTCAGCCAGAATTACCTATGCAAAAAGGACGGAGGTAGTCCTGGAAAAAGAAATCAGACAGTTTTATGGGGAACTTTAAGTAAAAAACCAAGGAGTTCTTACATGTCAAATGAGATTACAAATGCAGAGCCCAATTAGGAGGCAATAATAGTAGACTAAGTTCATGTGGGTCTTGTCAATCAACTGGATGGGGCAGTGTTAGAGAGGGTGGAGACCACAAGTCAGAGATTAGGACCGCAAAGCTCTTATAGTTGTGATTATTACTATTATTATTACCAATAGGAAAAAGAAACCAGAACTAGTAAAAATCTTCCAATCTTCCTGTATGAGCCTGTTTAAGTTGCTTTTATTCTTGAACCCTGTTCTCCTTGATGCCTAAGGGAGAAAATTAACAAACATAGCAACTGCCAGCTCTCCATGCCATGTGTGGACACACCAAATGGGGGTCAGTCCTTGGACTGGAAACTGGGGTTCCCAGGCCATGGCCGCAGTGCTAGGGGAGATCGAATGCCAGCAGTGCATTATCCCATCTCCAAGCCAGTCAGGAGTTCAATTTTTCCTAAGAGGACTACCCTCTTTTTATTGTGGCAATTTATGCATCTATTCAGTTAGCCCAATATAGTTTTTTTCTTTTATGTGTATTTTTTCAAGCAAATACTAAGTTGTTAAGACTTAAATGCATACTAAGTTATTTGGACTTAACTACTTCATAAACAGAACTGTTAGGTAATTTATTTTATTTTTTAATTTATTTTTTATTTTTAATTTTTTTTGGCCTGTGGGTGATGTGAGATAAATTACTGAGACATGAAGGGTGCTGTAAACTTAAATTTTGGAAAATATACATTATAACTCTCTCTATATGACTGGGGAGTATATAAGTGCCACTAGATAGGATAAGATTTCTTTAACTCCCAGGCTCAAGAATCTTTTTCACCATCCCACACCACCTACCCACTTCTACCATATTTTAGATCTTGTCATCAGAAATAACTATACCATTCCAGTGCGCTGTTTTCATCCATTCCTTGATCCCACTGGGACTTCTGTTACTCAGTATCTTTTACATTACTCTTTCCTATCCTCGTGTACTCACTTCCGTGATCATCCAGATTAGAACACGTGTTCTATTACCCTAAATAGTTCCTTAAATATACCCTCAAGTTTTTCCCCTTCTCTCTTTATGTCATACTTACTTGATAATATCTCTACACTCATTAAACCCAACTCTCCAGATACTTCACCTCTGTACCCAAGCATCAGAGTGTGGTTGGAGAAAAACACAATCATGTTGCCTAGTCAGTGAATTCTCAAATACATCATCAATGCCTCGTCAGTCTAGCAAATTCACCTTGTTTTGTGAGATGACTCGTTCACACCTGCCTGTCTTCCAAACTGTAACATCCCTCCCCAATGCTTTATTCCTTACTCCCCTGAAAAATAGAATCTATCAGAGCAGACCTCTTTTCTGTGCCAAATATCTTACTCTGCCTGTATCCATTTTTCTGTCCTCTGTTTTTATTCTTGTTTCATGATCGAACTAGCGCCATTCTAACCTTTAGTTTCTGTAGTTGTCTGTTAGGTATCAGTCCCTCTTGCCTCTCGAATGGCTTCTCTTTGATTCTTACTGTTTTCTTTCTCTTGTAGATTTCTTCCATAAATATAAAATCATGCTATAAAGTCTTTCACCTCAAAATATAGGAAAGCACTCACCTTTGATCAAACGATCATCCCATTTGTCTACTCTCTTTTACAGCAAAATAAAAACTTGTCTCTACCCTCTTCCTCCTCTGACATTGTCTCTTTGATCCACTCCAGTTAGGCTTTTGTTTTCACCATTCTGCCAGAATAACTCTTATAAAGGATATTTCCATTTTGCCAGGCTCAGTGGTCTTTTTTCAGTTTTTATATTATTGTATTTCTCAGTAGCATTTGGCATCGATGATCATTCCTTTTATATAGAAACACCTCCTTACTGGCTTCTGTAGTCCAACTCTCCTAGTTTTTCTCCTATCTCCTTTATCATTGTCTTTTTCATCCACTTCCAATATATCCCTATATGTAAGGTTTTGTTTTAATCACCTGTATACTCAGCATCTATAACAGAACCTGGCACATGGTACTCTGGATCCCAGAATAGATATAGCAATCTCAGATGAAAATTTAGGGGAGACAATAGAAGCAGTATCTTTGAACCAGACCTTAAATAATGGATAGGATTTTATCAAATATTTTATTTTGAAGGGTTGGGAGCTTTAAGTCATAGAAAAAAAAACATGAGCAAAGATACAAATTTAGAAATCATGGGACAAACTCTGGAAATAATGACATGGTTTCCAGTTGCACTATAACATGGCGGCTAGGTTTTCAACATATGAATTTTGGGGTCATACAAACACAGAGTCGATAACAGACATCTACACTAAATCCAGAGGACAGTGTATATTCAGAGCTCAGCTCTAGTTCCTGGATCTGGGGGATATTAAAATACGTAGATGGAGTCTTACTAGAATACAGTATATTGATTACATAATGTTTTTGCAGGCCATATTTGCAAAATGCAATTGTTTTTCATGCCAATCATCAATTATTGACTTTTAGTTTAGAATCCACCCTTCTTGGCCTTGCTTTGTGATACTTGAGCTGACCTCTGTAAATATTCATCACCTGGCATAGCGCTAGGCCTTGTCAATAGAGGGCGCTGGAGGGACATCTCTTCCAGTTTCTGAGCCTTGTTTTTTCTCCTGCTCCTAGGGCATAGTGCCCAACCTTTCTAGGCTAGTGGCTTTCTAGGTAGTTTCTTCAGGATTCTAGTGGGTGGTTGCTGAGTGAATCCACAGGCATCCCAGTTGGCAGCTTCTTAGCTAGTCCTGTGGGTACCCCAGTGGTTGCCTTCCATGAAAATCTTGGCACCTCAGTGAGTGGTTGGTTTTTTGCTTGCCAGTCCCAGCCTGCAGGCACTCAACAAACCAGTCTTCCAGTGGGCAACAGCCATACCCTCCAAGGAAGTCTGAATCTCAGCCCTGGTAACTCTCTTCTGAGTAGGTTTCTTCCTTGGGTACTGTCCTTCAGCCCTATTGGTAGTGGCTGCTCTCAGGTGTACTTTTACTGTATTCTTTAGTGTTTTTTCACCTTTTACTAGTAAAATGCTCATTCCCTTTGTACTAGTTAACAATTCCTGATATTAAAGTTTCCCTAATTAAATTACCAGTCTGGTTTCTGTATCAGATTGGATTATTACTAATAAGTTATTATTCCATGTATAATGGGTATCACCCAAGATGTAGCAATGGGTTAATTCAGAGTGTGCCTACTAATTGATCATATATTTCCTTTTCCAACTACCAGCAATAGGTACTCAGGTGGTAGACTCTACATCCAAACTCAGTCAAAGAACCCAATTTATCCAAGTATGTACTTGAAATAAAACAAAACACCGTAATGTCTCCAGTCAAATGAATTTAAGAAGTGTATGAGAATGATGTTTTCTTTTCTTTACAGCACATACTAATAAAACAAATATTTGAATAAGAGAGAATAAAATGAACTTGAGATTTAATTGTGATCTGTTGAAATTATATTTCCAAGATAGATAAGTCATCAAATGGAAAAAACAAAACAAATAAAATATGTTTTGTCAAACCTCTGGGTCTATACTAGTAGAGAGAAATAAAATACTGAGCCAGTGTTGTTTAGTTCTCGGGGAAAATTATTACTGCATTTTCTAGAGACATAAACCAGAGACATTCTATGGTCTAGACTAGGGAGTAACAAATTATGGCTGCAGGTTGACCTCCTGCTTTTGTAAATAAAATGATATTGAAATACAGCCATGGCCATTTATTTACACATTGTCTATGGCTGCTTTTGCTCTGTAATGTGGAATTGAGTAGTTGTGACACCGACTGAATGGCCCCAGAAAGCCTCAAATATTTACTGTCTATTTAGGAAAGTTTCCTGACTCTGCAGGACATGCGATCTCTGCCGTTGGGGCTTGAAAGCAGCTAAACAAATGGATGTGGCTGTGTTCCAATAAAACTTTATTTATAAAAACAGACTGTAGGTCAAATTTGATCAGGGGCTTTAGTTTGATGACCCCTGCTCTAGAGCATAGTAGGTATGCGATAAATATTATCTAAACAAATGTGGAAAAAAAGAATTTTAAAGAATTCTAAACTGCCTGCATATTCTGTTCTCTTTCAGTATATGTGGTGTCTAGATCATGCCCATGTGACAACTGAAGACTGGTTCTGATGGATGACTTACGTAACCTCTAGAGGGTACCCACGTTGTGACCATAAACCACTGTGCCCATGTGGAAAACATTGCGGTCCTGGCGCAAAAGATAAACTTCATGCTTGATAAAAAACAACTAAAAAGTAAGGTTTCTCTCTGGTGTGCTGCAGTCTTCAGTCTTCTTCTGTTTTTCATTCCCACTGGCAGCTCAAAGTTGTCCTTAATCCATCATATGCCTCTTGAGTGTGTGCTCTGGGTTCACTGTCATGATGAAAAACTACTTCATGAATTTAGTGTAGGAACTCAGAATGGAGTCTGAGCTGTTTACATAGCTTCTGGGGAAAATGACACCCAAATGTGGGGAAAACAATCCAAGAGGTATTTCAAGTATGTGTTTTAAAATAGAAATATTGACAATGGTACCTATTTTTTTCAAAGATGTTTGTTAGTTCTACAAATCCAGTTAGACACATTTCACTAGCCAATTTGGGATTACCTAGTTTGATGATGCTCTCTCTCTTATGTCACTCACATCTACCCTAGCACTTCTATCCTACTGCTACTCACATAATTCAGGCTCTCAAACCTGTCCTCTGAATTGCTACCTCCAAAACTTCATGTCTCTAATTTGTTCTACCTTCCCCAGACAGATTAATCTTCCTGAAACACAAACCTGATCATGTTGCTATTTCCCTCAGAAATTCCAATAGATTCCCCTTTGCCGGGAGAATAAAGTCTAATCTTAGTCAGTTGACAGTCTTCAGCTCCATTTATCTCCAGCACTCCTACCGATAACCACCTACCTCCTTTCATGGAGGGTTGCCAGAGAGAATACAGGATACCAAATTAATTCTAATTTCAGATAAACAATGAGTCATTTTTTGGTATGAATATATCCCTAGTATCGCATGGGAAACTCTCATACTATAAAAATGACTCATTGTTTATCTGAAATTTAAATTTAACTGAGTATCCTATATTTTTGTTTGCTAAATCTGGCAACCCTACTTTTATGTCATTGCACTTAACAGATTCAAATAATCTTTATTCTCCATATGCTCCTCATGATTTTCAGCTTTTCTGATTTTGCCAGAATTACCTTCTCAGTACCTAGATACCATACATGAAAGTATTGAGTATAGCATATAATGTTCCCTCTCCTGAGCCAACATGATGTAGAAGAAAGGATATAGATGAGATAGTTTGCTATATACTTGGGTTACCATTATAGCTCCTACTTGGCCACCTCTGTGATCTTTGGACAAACCGCTTAGCTTTAATAGACTTTAGGTTCCTTACCTACACAATGAGAATAATAATACCAACTTCAAGTGACTATTTTAAGGTTAAGTATGAAATTTTATAAAAATCTTTCTAAAAACAGGTAACTCACAGGAGGGGTTCAGTAAATGACAACACTTTATTAACTTTCTCTTTATATAAATGCTTCTTAAACTTGAGGAACCCCAAGGCCCCCAAACATATCTGGATTCCAATGTAAGAAACATTTCATTAAAGAGTTCAAAGTAAAAGTGCTTAGTTAAGATGGTCATTTTACACCTCATAAATAACCGCTCATCAAACTTAAGCAATGGAAGTCTGTGGCCAAACATGCTCTACTGATCTTTATCTAGATCATCCAGAGTAGGATTATATTTTTAGACTCTCAACAAAATACAAAGGCAGTATTTTAGAAAGATCATGAAGAATTTTTATTGAATCACTGGGACACCAACAGAAATGTTCTCATTAGAGAAATACAGCATTGTATCTTATTTATCTGTATGCTTTACTCTCTACTAGACAGATTGTCTTTGGACAGGGTACATGTTTGAGTCTTAATTTCTTCTTCATGGAGCCTTCTACAGAGCGGGAACATTTTTTGTTAACCGAAGAGCTGATTGAATTGATAAATATCAACCTCTCAGAGTCAGAATTATAGGCTTTAAATAATGGCTTTATGTGTATGTTTTGTCGATTTTATCAGTTGTATACAAGGCCCCTTCTTGACCTAAGTGTATCTTGATACAATTGCACCACCTTTGCCAGGTAGGGAATGGATTACTAATTTGGGCTCTGGTTTATGCATATGCTGGGTCAGCCAGATTTTTTTCTCACAGGATGTCAGGATTGTTGGCAGTTGCTGGTGGGTGCCTAAAGTTAAAGTTGCTGTCTGGCTTTCATGGAGCATCTTAATTCTGCTGGGAGAAGCAGAGAAAACTTTTCTGCTGAGGGTGATAGTAATGGGACAGCCACTGAGTCAGGGCTTGGAGAAAGTGCCAGGTAATCTTGTGACCTGCTTTTCCACTTCCTATTTGGTCTGTTGTGGGAATGAAGTGGTCATAACTATGATTTTTGTTCAGGGAAGTTTTAAGACTATTTTTGGTTACCTGCAACCAAATAATCTCTAATTAAAGCACTTGGATCAAAAGGGGCATTTGAGTACACCTGCCAGGGTTGTTGCATGGAGTAGTGAGGATCACTTGTGGGCAATGTGGATTTGATTTGATTTATTTTATTTTTTAAAGGTTTTATTTATTTGAGAGAGTGAGAGAGAGAGCACATGTGAGTGGTGGGAGTTGCAGAAGTGGGAGACAGAGAAGAAGATAGGATCTGAAGTAGACTCTGTGCTGAGTGCGGAGCCCAACATGGGGCTTGATCCCACAACCCTGAGATTATGACCTGAGCCAAAACCAAGAGTTAGGTGTTCAACCAGCTGAGCCACCCAGGCACCCGTGGGCAGTGTGGTTTTTAGAATTGGTTGTGTACATTCTGTTGTAACAAAGTAGAGGAAACCGAAGGAAAGAAGAGGGAATCATAGACAGGTGAGAGAATGGATCCCTGATTGGCTAAGTGGCCCCTCAAAGCTTGGGAAAATTGTCTCGAGCAATTTCTCCTAAGTCCTAGTAGGTGATCTGTACCCTCTCCTTCATTTCCCATGAAATGTTCAGAAAACATAATATTCATTAAACTTTGAATACATATATCTTCTTATAATGAACGTGCAGGACAAATAAGTTGGATGGCACCATTGATAGCTGGTGTGACTAAGGGCTGCAGTGGGGTCCCGACTTGTATCTCAAATATGCTGGGTGGTTGCTTCAGTTTTCATTTCACTGATAAAAATTTTCATAAAACAGGCATAATAGAAAGACCCTTGGACAAAGAATTACAAGATATGGGATAACATCCAAGATCCCTTACCTCTTTGTCATGTCTTGGGTCATGTTACTGATAGAGTAATTCTGGAAAATATTAGAGTATTTTTAAACAGTTCAAATGTTATCAAGAGAATGAAAGCAGTTTATAAACCAGAAAGAGCTACAAAGTTTAAATGTGGTGTTTAGGTTTACAATTTAGATTATGAACTTCTTTTGTTTCTTTCCCAGTGCCTAGCACAGCAGCAGTAACATAGGGATGCTCATAAGTTGGTTGTTGAAGAAATGAACCTAGGCTTCAGGGTCACATATGTATTTTATACACATATGAACTAATTATTCTCAAAGTGTTCATTGACAAAGAGGTTGCAAACTGTCCTTTTCTGCAGTGGAACAAAAGACAGGAAGTAGCAACAGAATTGATTTAGTTTAGAGTCACAACTAAGCATTCAAATGGTACCCAACAGTGAGAATAGTAGCAGAGGAAGTTGAATATCTCTTCCCTAGAGAGTCTAAAGAGATTGGATTCTGTTCTCCTTGGAGCAATTTAAGTCTAATCTTGATGAACTTGAAGATCTCTCAGCATCTTTTCTATCCCTTTAATCTTAGGATTAAAATGAACCTGAAATCTCCTTTACTGCTGGGACAGCAATTGATGTCTTCTGTATGGGCTTAGATAACACTGATTCAGTAGGAAAAGTCCCACAAATGCACTGCAGCATTTATGTAGCTTGGTTGGTTTCTCCATTGGCTACTTGGAGCCCATCAATTGTAAGCATTTCTGGTGTATAATTGTAAAAGGCCTAGAGTAGTTGGTGGGCTTTTTTACCTCCAGTGAATCACCCTGAGGGCCTATAGCATGTTACTTTGGGTTTTTGATGTACGTAATAAAGGGTGACTTAGTGCTCTTGAGACTAATTTCATGTCATTTGCTTTTATTTATGGAACAACATGAATGAACCACTCCATGTATTTCAGTGGTTTACATAAATGTGTAAACATTATTTTCCAGTTTCTGACTGTGACAGCTTTTAAAATGATGGCAACATATAGACCGGAAGATGTAGCATCTGTGTAAGTTCCTTTGTAGTCTTTCTGGACGGATGACCCTTTTTCTTAGAATTGCCTTTAGGTTGGGACAAGACAGACCCCGTTCTAGGCCCTAAACTTTAGAGGTCCCTGTGTGTCACACAAACACACAGAGAATATATTTATTTAAGAACACATGATTATTTCTGTTGCTTGAGATTCAGGACTCAGCACTGGCACAGTGCAGTCTGAAACCATGAACATCCATTCTCAACGGCTGAGTACCATTCAGGCCTTGGAGAAGTACTTCTCCACATCTTGCCCTATAATTTCAAAATAAAAGGTAGCCGTATCCAAGTGCCATAAAAGTTTGTGAGTCATGCTTCTGCCAGTGTCATCATGGATGGACTGTGCTTTTGGAGATCAGAGAGGATTTAAGTGGCAAAAGCGTACAGATAAAAGGAAAGACAAATAATTTTTATCAATTTGCGTTTAGTTGGGAAAACAGAGCCATTTTAGGTTTACGGGGAAGGAAATGTCAATCAAAGGGATTAAAGTTTACATGATTGTGGAAAGATGGAGAGAGTGAGTCCTGGGAAGTCTACAGCTGGGAGGTCAGGGAAATAGTCACTAATGACCTCAGCCTGAAGCACTAAAGTGTGTGATTCTTAAAAGATTGCCAGGAAATTGCTGCAATCTCATTATCTTTGGGAAAGTTCCTACCAACTCTCAGACTATCACAAAAATGTGGGTGCATCTGGGATGTTTGGGAGGTCACTGAATATCCCCCCATCCACCCATTAATCTGGTTACCACGAACTCCCAACAATACCATGAATTGGGTTTCCATGAACTCCCAGTAGATTCCAAGAATCTCTTCTCTAGTCTGCCTGCAAATTATCACAAGTTTCTCTCATTGGTAAGCTCTGACCCGAAGCCATACAAAGTCGGGGATCCCGAAAAACATAGTTCCTGGCTCCTGCTCTCCAATGTAAAAGAGGGAAATAGAGGCAGTGCTGAGTCAACAAAAGACAATTCAACAAAATTCACCCCTTTATCAATTCAGCCATCCAGGTATGACACTTCTCCCTGTGTTTAATTTCTGAATAAAGTAAATATAATGATTTTTTTTCTGACTAATATGATGCAACTAACCTTGATTCAAGTGCACACACATTCATTTTCCCAAAAGGGAAAGCATAAAGGCTCATATGCCACTTTATCCAGTTCTGATATTCCATGACTTGAATATTGAAATATAGAGTCAACCCACATGAGCACATTTTATATTTCATAATGGAGGACGGAGAGGAAGATTAATTTATGCAAATATATATGTATTAAAGAATAAAGAAAATATGGACTGTTACTATCCCTTTTTTCTTCAACTTGTCACATGGCTGTACTTGATCTTATAATTTCCCACTTCCACTACCAATAGTCCTTTGCCCTAAGCAAGTTTATCATTGTTTTCTGCCTACTGGGGACTCAGTGAGTGTCTCTGTCGCTGATAGATTGTTCCCTTAGTAGTGGATATAGCCACATCAGCCATGGTGAATGAATATTCTTATCTTTGAGACTCTATATAATGTTCACAACTCTAGCCACAGTGCTGTTCACATAATGGAACATTTTGTCCATGTGATTGTTGAAGCCTCCTCTGCTATGTTTGTCCTGTTGTAGTTATGTGAGACACAAATATCGCCCCCCACTTTGTGTCCATTCTGAAAGATCCATCCACATACCTCTTCTCCTAAGCAGGTTTTCAATTTGAATCTGATTCTTTCAAATCCCTGACCACTCAGCTTAATTGTTAGTGACTGCACACATAAAAGCACAGGTTTACGTTTTCACATCCTAGGCTGTCTCATCTTTCAGGCAAACCAAATAGCTGTTCAAAATTCTATCTGCAGGGAGGGTATCCCTCAAACAACTCCCCTTCAAGGACCACTACTGTCATCCATTTTTTGGGGGGGGGAGTTTAGATCTTCTGGGACCATGTGTGAACCATGCCCAGCTGTTTTCTCTTCTCAGTGAGCTGGTCATAGAGGAGTCTCCATGAGGCATATGTGAGGGGAGGGAGAAGAGGCAGTGAAATAGAAGTAGGCACCAGGAGAGTCTTGCTCATGTGTGCCTTCAGGACCTTCTGGAGCCCAGTGTGTCCTATATCACTCCACTTGAGGATGGACTGCTGCCACCCTCATCAGTGTTTATGGCTTGGTGATTCAGATAGCACTCAGCATGTGATGGACAGTTCAGGTTGCACAGTAACTCTGTGGCTCATGGCAGTTATTCAGAGCCTCATCTAAGGAAGGAGCTATGTTTCAAAGGAGAATGGTTTTCTGTAGAAGAAGGGATGATTTCCTCTAGAATCTCTAGGGTGTACACGATGATTCATCAGTAGGACCTTGCCGAAGACTCCATACACCATCCCTATCACAGATACCTCATGTACCACGGGAGCAGCTGTATCATAAGGCACAAGTGGCAGAGAGGCTTACACAGTAGTGTGGACCCGTGGCAGAGCCTGCTCTCGGGACTCCATTAAAAAATAGAAATCTTAGAAGTTATTTGGTAAATATGTCCAAGCAACCTTCATGCCCAAATCTGACATATGTTGCCTTCAAAACTCAAAGAGTTCTAATAGGCATCGTGTTTCTTTCTTAGTGGTAGTAGGTGCCAAATGTACCTGTTGTCCTTCACCTCAGAGCTGATATATTGACGTGCACTGGAACTCTAGAAACCTTACTCAAGTTACAGAACCTTGAATTATTGAGAGGTTTATTTCTTATGCTTTGTCACACATCTAGGGTAGGGATTGGAAACATTTTTTTTCTGTGAAGGGCCAGATACTAAATATTTTAGGCTTATCACATCATATAACACTCTCTATCCCTACTACTACTGCTTCTCCTTCTTCTCCTTCTCCTCCCCTTCCTTCTTCCTCTTCTTTCTCCTCTTTTTCTTCTTTCTCTTCTTTTTCCTCCTCCTCTTCCTCCTTCTTCATCATCTTCCTCTTCCCCTTCCTCTTTTTCTCCTCCTCCTTCTTCTAACAATTATTTAAAAATGTAAACTATCACCCTTGGCTCATGGGCCGTGCAAAAACAGGCTGCTTGTGTATTGATCCGTGCTTTAGGCAATATTTCTCAAACAATTTTTTTTTGTTTTAGAATTTCCACTCGATTTCAGACCACACTTTTATAAAATACAGCAAAAGTGAGTAACTAAAAAAAATATGAACATAGAAAATACAAGTTTAAATTTTTAATATTAGATTTAACAAATTATGCTATCGAATTGCTATATAATTTCTAAATACTTAGTCTAAATTTCTGTACTTAACTAATCACATATTAGCAACAAACAGTATTTAAATCTTCATTGGTATGCAGACTACACTTTGAGTAATACTGATCTAGGGTATTTGTTCTTTCCTGCTCAACAAATCAGTCTGCATTCAGTGTAGTGCCATGATCTGTGAAATGGCCAGATGATCAAGTTCCATACAGCCTAGATTAGAACTGTAGGCTGGAAAGGAACTGTATACCTGAAAGAAGGCAGAAGAAGTTTATTGCTACCCCTTCATTTTTTAGAGAGAGTAAAGCAAATTTACCAGATCAGTAGCTGCACATCAGGTATTAGGGGTTGTACTGATTTGCTGGAACAGAAGCTGCTATTGGAGCCACCACCTGATTAATTTATGATAATCCACTGTAATTCTCTAAAATTCATCTGGCTTCTGCATAGTCCAAATAGGTGAGTTGATTTGATGTTTGATAGGAATAACCTTCCCACCACCTATCAAGTCCTTGATGGTGGCATTAATCTCTGTAGTTCTCCAGGAATGCAATATTTTGTTTACCAATCCATGTCATGGACTACCTGTGTCTCATTTTCCAGTGCCAGTGGGGTCTTTGTAAGATAGCTATCTTCCCTTTGGACTGGGACAGATCTCTGCTTATCTCTGGGAAGTCTAGAAGTCTGGTATTGACACTTAGGCAAGATAAGTATGAGATTGGCTAGGTCATGATGTGCCATTAAAAGTTCAAAATTCCCTTGGTGGAGGCCAGGGCCAAATTTTAACAATTTTTTAGGCATATGCAGATTGGATGACAAAGCCTGGGTTTGGCTCTGTGATAAATAGGGCATAGAAAACCTCTCTGGAAACTTGCTTGAGCTCTTCTGAACTAAGAATTCTCATACAGACTGTTATGGTGGCTGATGATCCAGAAATGAGGCTCATCCTGGGTGTTTGAGAAAGGAAACTGAGGAGCTGATCCTGCAAGTCTATTGGCTCCCAATGTTTCCTATGTTTGCTTCTTTTTCTTGTCTCCCATATGCTTTGCCTTAAATATACTCTAAATGAGTGTACTCTTAAGAGTCCTTTCATTTCTCCAGCCTTATGTAATCTTTGTAGCATGATTACTGTTTTTCCATATAATCAGAGAACCGATTCAGATTCTTATTCTTAAGATTCTTTTGTCATATAGCACATTTTCCATTTTCCCATACCAACATTATTCAAATCTTGATTTCAATTAGTTTGGGAATGAAGGAGTTTAATATAAGAGCTAGGGCTTCATAAATGTAGACAGACCTATGAGAATGATAGCTGGGGAGGCTGCAGCCAGAAGGTCATAGTTATGTGGGTGTTACTAAAAATTACTGCCATTTTCAGCATTTGTTGAGAAAATTCCCACCTACAGGGGAAAAAATAACTTTTTGTATAGTTTTGACTTAAAATGTTGATTACTAAGTAGTAAATATTCAGACATGTGATATGGGTTTTCATTTATATTCTTACCTTATTGTATTAACTCAATAGACCATCATCTAGTATCTTTATTGTAGTATATTTGCATTTAATAAAATAGTTTCTTGATAAAACTGGAGAAGATTTTAAGAGTTTATTTAGCCCTATGATTAAAATAGGAATAAATAATATGTAATCATATTGGTTGTGGGGGGGTTTTGGGAGTGGGAGTTGAGCACTACTAAGACAAAGTTTGGGGGTGATTTTCACTCCATTCACTCTTACTATTCAATCAAAGATAGTTTGCTTTTATCTTATTACATTTTTTGGTAAGATTTTGTTTTAAAATAGCTTTCTTTTTTTTTTTTTTAAAGATTTTATTTATTTATTTGACAGAGAGAGAGAGACAGCCAGAGAGAGAGGGAACACAAGCAGGGGGAGAGGGAGAGGAGGAAGCAGGCTCCCAGTGGAGGAGCCTGATGCGGGGCTTGATCCCAGGACTCCGGGATCACGCCCTGAGCCGAAGGCAGACGCTTAACGACTGAGCCACCCAAGTGCCCCCAAAATAGCTTTCTTAAGTTAGAAAAATGTTTAAAATCCACTGTCCTAACCCAAGTCCTTATTTTATATTTGGGGAAATTAGGGTCTGTAGATATATGTGAGCTAGCTTAAGTCCACATAGCGAAATAGTGTCAAACCTGGGAGTAAAACCCAGGTCTCTAGCCTCTGACTATGTTCTTTCTAGTCTTTTTAAAAGCAGATAGTAGAGAATTGGTCTCTTGAAGTTCTTTGCAGAGAAACAGAAAAGGCTGTGATGGCTTAGTTTACGTAAATTCAAATAGAATTTCATGTTAATCAAATAACCTATATTGTATTCTAGTATATATGAATAGAAGCTGATACCAGATGCGTACTGTTTCCTTCTCTGTCTCTCTGTCTCTCTCCCTCACACACAAACATACATGAACAAAAATAACTTGAAATTTAAAAGATTTTATTTTTTCCAGATTAATTCCTCCCTCAAGTTGGAAAAATACCATTTTGGTGGCAGGGTACCTAAGTGTAACTGGAGAAATACCATGTTTGTAGATATGGATGCAAAATTTGAGAACCTGGTACCACTTTCTGCTGCCTTCCACCCATATTTTCTAAGGCTCTGCTATAAAGAGTTATAGTTAATTGTTTTATATATTTAAAATTGACATGTATTTTATACAATCAAAAAATAATTATTTTATTTCCTCTCAGAAATCTTCAAAAATGAAATTTTGACATCTGGTAAGAGATTTAAAATAGATTCTAAAAATATCTTCAAAACATATCTCTGAGTTTGGCCTTCAGTTGAAAAGTGTAAAGATTCAGAGGACAGTATTCAAGTGACTGGAAAACTTATGATTTTTTTTAAAAAGGCTGATCTAATACAAGTCTGATTTTTCTTTCTGATGAAGCAGCACTTTCTACTAATCTAAAAAGAAGATTAATGCATCATGAATAGTTCAATTATATGTTATGTGGTTGAGTGTCATTAACATTAATAGGACGTTACCAGAAGGCATCAAGATAAAAATGAACCCTTAGATAGGTTGCATCAGTTGCTCTTAGAACAAATTGAACTCAAAAAGTCTTCTTAGAATTTAACATTATAAGGGTGACTTTTCCAGCTATTTCACTTAGAGTGTTGAATGACAAGTCATCCCGAAAGAGATAACCTACCATGTGATTTGAGAGTTTCAGTGTATCTCCCTCATTCTGCATCTAGAATTTGTGAACGTTATCTATTAAATATTTTTCCTTTGAAGTTAAATTAAACTTTAATATATGACAAAGCTGTTACTGAATGTTGGTTTGACATCATGGGGTATGGTGACTAGGTAGTCAGCCAGCAAATACTGAAGAAATTATTCTGTGTGCCAGACATGGAGGTGGTGACCCTAGGGGTGGAGATGTGAGGGGGTATGATTTTAGAAACCCGGGGGCTTTTGGAATGTGTACAATGGATGAGGATGCAGGAGGGGATACTCATAAATATAGAGATGCCTGGAAGTAGCTGGACTAGGAGTTATTAACTGACCAGAATCAAGTAGGTGGTGAAGGAAGATTTCAAAGTGGCCAGCCATTAAGAAAGGAATGTTTCCAGGCAGAAAAGAACAATGCATTAAGAGATGTTGTGAAAAGTAGTTCTTGGGAGAATCTTGAGAAGATTTTATTTTTTTAAATTTATTTTTTATTTTTTTTAAGATTTACTTATTTATTTTTTAGAGAGAGAGAGCTAGTGTGCATGAGCAGGGGGAGGGGCAGAGGGAAAGGGAGAGAGAATATCAAGCAGACTCCCTGCTGAGCACAGAGCTCGACATGGGGCTCAATGTGGGGCTTGATATCATGACCCTGAGATCATGACCTGAGCTGAAATCAAGAGTCAGGTGATTGACCACAGGTGCCCCCTGGGAAGCCTTTAATTCAGGGCTGGAGGATAGTTAAATAGAACTTCTTGGACCTGAGTTGAGATCAAAAGAATTTTATTTTCTTAGACACAAAGGGCACTGAGGAAACTAATTCTGGTCTCAACATTGAAGGGAATTAAATATGGAAAATGAGAATGAAGAATAGTGCTAGATGTTGACCTACTGGAAGATGATGTGCAAAGAACCCTCAAGATTTGAATTAATTCCTTAATACCAGAGAACATTTGGCCTAGAAAGTCAGTGTCTCTCACTTAATTGTTTGAAAATTCCATACTGTGTAAATAGATCACAATGCATAGCCTCGCCATGGCTGAAATTTACACTCCTTTCCACTCTCATGTCTCCATCCCTTCTCCAAGATTTTCATATAGCTGGCTTCATTGTATATAAAGGGATTATAAAGAGTGAACTTCCTCATAGAGTTGCCAAATCAGGCAAGGAAAAATATAGGAATCTGGTTAAATTTGAACTGCAGATAAACTATCCATTTTTTAAAGTATAGATATTTCCCAGGCAAGATTAGGAAGATACTTATACTAAAAACGTCTGCATTATTTATCTGATATTTCAGTTTAACTGGGTGTCCCATATTTTATCTGACAACTTACTTCTTCAGCTTCTTTTTAACTAATACTTTCTCCTTATCCATTAGTTCATTTTTCTCATTTCTTGGAAGATTTTATGCCTTCTTTCTAGGACTGGATCCATTCGTCTGCACTCTTCATTCCACACACTTCTATTTTTTCTAGACGCTTACTCTCTCAGTATTTCTTCCATTTTCACTCTAATTTCTTTCTCCTCTCTTGTGATCTACCCTCTCCTCCCTGCTACCCTCCCCATTTGCTCCTTTCCCTCTATGAATAGTATATCTCTATCCTAACAATTTTCCCTTAACTACTGAGCTGCTCAGAAGAGTGATCCATACCTACTGCTTTTCCTTCTTCACAGTACCACGTTTGGTATTATAATTTTGTATTAATGTGTCTGATTCTCTAAGCAGTAATAATCCTGACTATGAAGAAAAGGTTGTCTGTGAGGCCAGTGTATTATCTAGAAGTTTATTTCTTAAGATGTCTATTGGAGGAGCGGCCAAATGACAATCAAGGAAGAAGTAAAGTTGAGAAGCAAAAACAAACACTGAAACAAATAAAAACAAGTGTTGGTAAAAATTGTTACCATTTACTGAAATCATCTTTGGCCCAGATACTCTTTTTTTTTTTTTTTTTAAGATTTTTATTTATTTATTCGACAGAGATAGAGACAGCCAGCGAGAGAGGGAACACAGTCAAGGGGAGTGGGAGAGGAAGAAGCAGGCTGATAGCGGAGGAGCCTGATGTGGGGCTCGATCCCACAACGCCGGGATCACGCCCTGAGCCGAAGGCAGACGCTTAACCGCTGTGCCACCCAGGCGCCCCTGGCCCAGATACTCTTGAGTAATTTATATGTATAGCTCATTTAATCCTCACTATATATAATTTTATTTTGCTCAAGATCACCCAGAGACTAAATGGTGGAGCAGGCAATTGAATGTAAGGATTTTGACTCTAAAGTCCATGGGATGCAACCATGAATAACCATCATGTCAGCAAATTAAACAAAATAAATGCCTACCCATTTGCTTATGCCAGTTTCTATTAGTTCTTGAACTGTATGTTCTGTCATTAGCGTCATTACTGTTTGTTCTGGTTATTAATTGGGTGAAACGTAAGTGCCTAATTTTTTAATGACATGATTGCTTGATTGCTTGGGGAAATGCAGTTTGGATCAATGAAGACTAAAATTTCCATATTACAGTAATTCCTTCTTATCTGCGGTTTTGCTTTTCACAGTTTCATAGTTAACTATGGCCAGGAAACAGATGTTCCTCCTTCTGACACATTGTCAGAAGGTTAACAGTAGCCTAACACTGTCACAGT
The DNA here is from genome assembly GCF_023065955.2 of Ursus arctos. Taxonomy (NCBI): domain Eukaryota; kingdom Metazoa; phylum Chordata; class Mammalia; order Carnivora; family Ursidae; genus Ursus; species Ursus arctos. The sequence continues at coordinate 59,128,498 of NW_026623100.1, read as the reverse complement.
GCCTACGTCATCCACCTCACTTCATCTCATCACGTAAATATTTTATTATCTCACATTATCGCAGGAAGAAGGGTGAGTAGAGTCCAGTAAGATATTCTAAGAGAGAGAGAGAGACCAGAATTTCCATAACTTTTATTACAATATATTGTTATTATTGTTCTGTTTTATTATTAGTTATTGTTCTTAAACTCTTACTGTACCTCACTGATAAATTAACTTATCATGGTATGTAATTAATAGGGAAAAGACAGTATACAGAGTTTGGTACTATTTGTGATTTTAGTCATCCACCGAGGGTCTTGAAACGTATTCCCCATGGATAAGAGGGAACTACTGCATTTATTTTCCAGATGACATTTTTAATTGCCTGACTAAAATTTAATTGCCTGACTTGTCCTATTGCAAATGTTTCTGAGTCTTCTTTAACTAAGCTTCTGATATACCCAGATGTATCATATCTACATCTAAGAGTGTATTCAGACATGAAGTAATGGAAACATGTAACTGGAATATGTGGACCTGAGCATTCTTCTTGATGGCCAGCCATACAGTGGAAGTTCTATATTTTTAGTATTTTCCATCTTCAAATTTAGTGTAATTGATTTTATAGTTTCTTCCAGCTCCAGTTCAAAAAATAGTTTTTAAATACTTATTATGTGCATAGCCTATTTGGATTTACAGTTGATAAAATAATAGCAAAGTCCCTGGTTTTAATGCAAGTAGCTGGGGAAATGAAACTCACATATATACACAGGATGATGAAAGCCAGTGCTGAGAGCCTGAATCAGGATGGCTGGAGTGAGGCTGGAAGACAAGGGCCCCAGGTGGGATACAATGTTAGAAATTGGGGACTAACTGAATATGGTTGTCAAGGGAGAGCTGTATTGTATTAACACATAAAAGACAATTTGAAAAGAAGTAAAGAGAAGGCAAAGAATGAAACAACATCAGCAACATCAAGAAAAAAGTTTGGGCAAGCAATTATTGACTAAATTCAAACTTTCATTTCCTTCAGTATTTTCAATTTTAAAAGCTCTTTTCAAAAATAAAATTTAAAATTGATTTTATCTTCTGTAATCCTCTTGCCTTTTCAGTTTTGTCTTCTCCTATTCTAATTCTTCCTAATCATTTTCACATTGGTCTGACTGTATAGGAGAAAAAAATGTTTAAACTGACATAACGACTATTGAGTTAGGAAGCATATACTTACCGTATTTTAAAACGCAACGAGAAGTTGATATTTTGCCTTTACTTAAAACAAACTCATATACAATTTCTGGGAAAAAATAAAGGAGTTTTATGTACATGCAAGGGGCCAGGCTTTTAAAAGGAAGGATCCCATGAAAAGAGACAATACATAATATTTAGAGCTCAGATTGTTACATGGTAGTACCAAGTCCAATTATATAGTATTTTGTTCAGGTTTGATAGAAACAAATAGGTTTTGATAAACAAAAGATTGCAGATCTCCTTATTTCTAAGTGGTTTCAAAAGCTCTTTCCTTTCCAGTTCAGCACACACTAAATTAGTAAATCCTAATTAGTAAATACTTGCTATGTGCATAGCATAATTGGGCCTGTAGCAGATAAAATAATAGCAAATAATCTCAGCATTTTTGAGATTCCCCTTTCATCCAATTACAAAAACATCTGTTCTGCTGGATATTTTGTAGTGCACAGCTGTAATGACAGCTAGAAGGTCCTTCTATTCATGGTCCATCTTAGAGAACAGTCTCTTTATTGAGAAGTGTGAAACCTTTCCCAGGCAGGCTGAGGAAATATAGGTCAAAATTTGATTTTTTGTTTTATTTTGTTTTTCTTCAAGTTCCTTCTTTTGGTCAGTCATTCCTTTGAGGTGCAGATCTGACGACATAAGTTTGCTTTGTGATTTTTCCCATTAGTAGTATTATTTTGATTTCATAATGGATTTGAAGTATGTCATTTTTCCCACTTGTAGCTCTAGTGCACAAGCATGGGTATTGGACACTCACAAATCTTGCATTTAGCTTCATTATTCTCTAACTGACCAGTCTCTTTCTACTCAGCAAACTAACTTGTAAACCAAGGACAGGGATCCTAAGTGATGCTTGTTTGTCCTGTGGTTATCTGATCAGTTGTTTGTTCACCTTTGTAAGGAGGGTGGTCAGACCAGCAGGGATGTTAGGATAACATTTCTCTCCATGCACATCATGGGTTCCTCCTTGAGAAACCGTAAGTATTTCTAGCACTGTGCATTTTTTTTTCGGTAACAGTTTTATCGAGAAATATAGTTCATGCATCACGCAATTTACCTATTTAAAGTTAGCCACAGCTCAATAATTTTTAGTGTATTCACCAAATTATTCAACTATCACCACAATCAATTTTAGAACACTTTCATCACCACCAAAAGACACCCTGTACCGCTTAGTCATCACCTCTTAAATCCTCCATCCACTTCAGTGTTAGGCAACTACTAATCTATTTTCTGTCTCAATAAGTTTTCCTACTCTGGATATTTCATATAAATAGATTCCTTTTATATGTAGTCTTTTGTAATTGGCTTTTTTTTTTTTTCACTTAGCATGTTTTTAAGATTCATCTGTGTTGTAGCAGTATTATAATTCTTTGCTTTTGTGGCCAAATTACATTCCATTGTATGGGGATATCACATTTTATTTATCTATTCATCAGTTTATAGACATTTGCATTATTTTCACCTTTTAGCTGTTATGAATAATGTTGCTGTTCATTACAAGTTTTTGCATGGTTGTATGTTTTCTTTTATCTTGAATAGGTACCTAGGAGTGGAAATTCTGGGTCAAATTATACCTCTATGGTAGATACTGTAATGAATCTACTCTTATGAATCTTTTTAGTTAGCTTTTTAGTTAGCTTTCAGTGCAATCCCTAATAAGTAGAGATTCTTTGGGAAGAGACTTAATCTTATTTATATTGGGCCCAATTCCTTGAAGTTTAGCAGCAATAAGGGTAATTAAAAGTAATAAAATCACACCTCAAACCTATGTAAATATATGCTGATGTGTTTTCTAATAGGGCCAATCACTAGGTTAAAAATCGTGGAAAACATTTATTGAGCTTTCTTTTGGAAAGCGAGCTTATATTCATTGTGCTGAGAATCTGTAATTATGCTAATAACAACCCTGATATTACCCTCTCCCAACTCAGGAAAACAGGAGATACGTAAGAACATAGCATATGTCAAAGAATTAATTTTTGGTTTCATGCATATGATAGATTCTGGTTTTAATGGGTATTAGGAAAGTTTGTGAAATGGGTTTATGGGTCTCTATTTGCATTTTTGTTGTTTTTGTTTAGAATATACAGCATATATCTGTAGGACTGTTCGTTTACAGGCCAGAGGGAACTTGTCTATCTGTGGGTTGTTAGGGGGAAGGGAATGTAAAGATATAGAAATTATAGCTAAGCTTTATACTGCAATTATAGTCTAGCTTTATCTAATTCATTAGACTGTTTAAAGTAAATTCTTTCTGAATTGAACTGAATTTTGCAATTCCATATGCAAAAAAACCTCTACCCAATAATTTAACCAGAGTAGAGTTGTGTAGAAGAAAAACACACTTTTTAGTTTTTCAATTAAGAGTCTACTGGAGATAGATAAGGGTTCAGAGAGAGAGAATTAGGCAAATTCAGAGGGGTGGTAGACATTCCCAATGACAAATTATGCTCTAATTTACTTTGGGGGACTGGTTTAGGTAAAGTGAAGGGGATTTATATGAAAAGAATGGAACTTGCACTCAGTAGAGGTGTCAAGGTTTACCTTAAACTTTATGCTAATCTCATTTGGGGTAGCTAAAATAATCACTGAATAAAGCTATTTGTGAATGTATACCCTGGAAGAAACTATCCTGAGGTCCCAAGTGGGACATGTGATTAGCCTTTTTAATGTTTTTTGAGCCATCATAGTGCTTTCTCTTTTCCAATGCGCAAATTATTTCTGGCTTCTTTCCTAAGTTTCTCATTAAGTGTTACAATTTATAGAGCAAGAAGGACCCATTTTTAGAAGGATTATTTATTTTTCTCAGTAATCTTGGTCATCTTCACTCAGTTGTTGAATTCGTATTGCTGTGAGAGTTTTTCCTTTTCTTTTGTTTTTAAGAGTCTTGGTAGTACTTAGCTATTTTTTTTTAAAGATTTTATTTATTTATTTGACAGAGATAGAGACAGCCAGCGAGAGAGGGAACACAAGCAGGGGGAGTGGGAGAGGAAGAAGCAGGCTCATAGCGGAAGAGCCTGATGTGGGGCTCGATCCCACAACGCCGGGATCATGCCCTGAGCCGAAGGCAGACGCTTAACTGCTGTGCCACCCAAGCGCCCCAGTACTCAGCTATTTGTTGTAATTTTTCCAGATGAGCCACTTGCCAATCTCAAATCTCCCTATCATTTTATTATTTCTGTTTTCAATCCATATGTGTACCAGAACATTGTTTAAAGGTGTCAGCAAAAAAATTTTTTAAGTACTCAGTTGATTCAAGAATCTTTTATCTATAGTTTTGGATACCTGATCAGTCCTAATAAGGATGACATTAGGAATGACGATAATTTTCTTTGGAAACTATTTGTTATATCAAAGTCCTCTGGTATGATGGTTCATTAGGTTTCTATCTACTTTGACTTGACATTTTTTTCTCCCTTTGATATGGTAACCAAGAATTGATTGAATTTATTGCAACCTGGCAATCTAGGGTATAGAAATATAGCAGTATTCTATATTTCTCTGTATTTTTTTTTGCATGTCTTCTGTAAATTTGTGACATTATTTAACTGTATTGTGAAGTTTAGCATGGGATTGAGGATGTGAGCAAGTTTTTACCACATATTGTAGAAAAATCTCTTTTTTTCTAAGGGTGTGCTCAGCTACTAGAAAGGATATGGGATTTTGTGAGAATGGAAAAGGAACAATGGGTTAGGTGTCCCGTGAAATCCCTAATGGGTAAGGAAGCTGTGAAATAATTTCAAGTCTTCTTCATAAGAGCTTTATCCTCAATAAGTGTCAAAGGAAGGAGAAGGAATGCCTGTTTGGTTTTTCCTACATTGTCATTGCTAAATTGAACAGGGAATCTTGTAAAAAGAAAAAAAAAAAAAAAGAGTTACATGAGACTCCTATTGATACAGAGAATATTTGGTGTAGCAATCAAAGAAAGCAGGCCATTAGGCATTTAAGATTTTATCTCTCTTGAGTTTAAAGTCACTCCATAAGGGAAGGATGATGTTAAAGGCACAATTACTAACTGGATCACAGAAAATATGGATTGTCTTGAAAATAAAGGAATGCTACTTAGCCAATACAGTCCTGTGATTATAATGAGAATATATTAGGGGATGGGGTTCAGGACACTCTACCCCAAAATATGGCACCTTGGCATATTGAATATTTTAAGATGGAGGAATTTGAGAAATAACATGTGCAAGAAGGACTTTCTGGCCTTCTCCTGAAAGCAGGTCATGAAACCCTCATATGAGAGGTGCCTTTTATATACCTGGAAGAAAGGAGCATTCTTATCTCTGAGGATGAAGGGACATAGAGAGGAGTCTGAATAAATGGGTCTTGCTAGTGTCTTCTGGTTTACTATGATTAACTCATACCCTTTTATCATATCTTTCCATGACATCAAATTGAGCATAAAGACATCAGGTTTAACTGTTTCTTCTGGTCTTTATTTCCTTATGAAGGCTCCTGTGTCACATAAAACTTACATTAAATAAATTGGTGTGTTTTTCTCTTTTAATCAGTCTTTTGTTATAGGTGTCCCAGCTGAGAACTTAAAAGGGTAGAAGAAGAAGATTTTGTCTTTCCCCTACATAAGTAACTGGAGGTTTTAAGATAAGATGGAGGAACATCTTATAATTAATTACAAGCACAAAAAGAAAGACAGAGTCAACACAAGTTAATTTGGAGATTTTTTCATCAGCCAAAGCATAGTAAGATCAGTGATATAACATAGAACATAGGACAACTTTCTCAAGCAGACTGTGGCCTCTCTGACCTGGTTGTTAAGAAGCCTGAGTCAGAGGTTTCCTGGATTCCCAACATATAATTCAGACATATAACCAAAACAAAGATAGGTACCGCCTCTCAACACTTGCTTCCAGTGGAGAGAACCACATAGCCAAGAGGTAAAATAATCTGGAAAATCAGAAAGCCGTGAGCCAGAAACAGCCTAGTGACATACTCAGGGATGCAGACGTTCTCTAGCAGTGAGGCAAGATTCACCCATGGAGGCATGGAGACCAGCTTATGTCTAAGGGATTGATGTCACTTTTCTAGGATACAGGTTTGTCAGCTCCAGTGGTTTAGGTCTGAGCAGGACTTTCAGAAAACTGTTAAAATATTTTAGAAAAAAAAATTTGGGTGAGGAGAGGATTTTTATTTGTTTGCAAGTGACCTAAACTTTAAAAAGGGACCCATGACAGAATAAACAGTATTCAGGGCTAACCTTCCTACCTAAGAGTCCCAATTCTGATTGGATAACTTGGGACAATTTTGATAGAAACCATGAGTTCCTATCTTCAACTTCAAGTACCATAATCTTCCTTGTTTTCTTGGGCAGCAGTGTTTTGGGGGAGATTTCTTTTTTCCATGGCTTCTGTTTATGGATTGCTTTGCAACTCATGACTGGTACTCAGAAGTTTCTGCTATTCATGGCCTTTCTTGAAATGCAAAACTTTTGTTATTTTAGAAATATAAATCTTTTCCTGACTGAGAAAAGCATTTGACTCAATTTGTGAAGTTTGCTAGACTGAGAGCAAAATGTCTTTTTCCTTTCTCATTATTCCTTTCATATTTTCCCATTATTTTCCTTCCTTTGAGACTGAGAAGAGAAATGTGAAGTAGAACATATTTATATGGGTTACAATTTTGTTCTAAGTAAGATATTTTTATAAGGAGCCAGACCTGGAAAACCAAGAATTACAGATTAAATATTTGTTCCATGTCTTGAGTTTATAATGTAGTAGAATGTGGAATTTAGAATAAACATTAGACTGAGATTTAGGATATCTAGGATCTGGTCTTAGTTCTTCATTTATGAGTTGTGTGAACTTGAGGAAAACTCTTTTTGCTAAGTCACAGGTGGTTCATCTGTAAGCAGGATAACATACTGTTTTTTCCACTCCAACTGATGGTTGTGGGATTCAAACACCTTGCAAACTAAATATAAGATTGTGAGTTATTATCATTCAATTAAAAGTAAAAAAGGACAACGCCAAGATAATGCATTTTTAGTGTTAAAGTATGTAGTGACACAGTTTACAAAATAGAAAGACCCAAATAGTCAGTAAATATTTGTAAACATACTCAATTTCATTAGTAATAAAAATGCAAATGAAATCAGTAGGAAGATAACTTTTGCCACAAAATTAGTAAATATTTTTAAAATTATTAAATCCAGGGTGTCAGGAAACCTCAAGCCCTCACACAACACTGGTAGGAGTACAGATTTATAAACATTTCTGAAGGGCAATTTGTAAAGTAATAAAACTCTTAAAAACATGTGGACACTTTGACAGAGTAATTCAATTTCTGGGAATTTTTCCTGTGAGGAAATCAGAAACAAGCAAGATGAATGTGTAAGTATATTAAATTTAATATTGGAAGTAATTGCAAAAGAATCAGAGACAATTTCTATGATCAATAATAAATTAAAACATGTCATGTATTCAGTGGATATCACCTATTCTCATTCTTGTAATCATTGATAAGCTCCCTTGTCACCGCCTCTCATTCCTTGTGGTCTTAGCTCCTGACTCTCAGTTATTCTCCTGAATATATTTCCTTTGTATTTCTTTTTAACTCATTATCCATGTAGATGAATATTCCCACCCTAACTTCTCGATTCCTTGACTTCTCCCCTAGTGATCGTTCCTGACACTGTAGTCCAGCAACAAACTATCACAATCAAACTCCTACCAATAGTGGGTTTCAAATTAGAGTGCCTATACTTTGGAACACAAAAGACTTTCCCAAGGAATCCTTGAGTAATTGAAGGAAACCACTTTTCAAATCCCCAGCATTTGTGTAAGTCCCCTTCCTTGAAATAGATTAGCTTGAGAAAGAGCTTGTGGTGAGCATCGTGTCAGTTATCCTTTTCTGTCTCCACTTCCACAGTTGCCCTTCTCCTGTTTTACCACCTGTGTTAATTTCTTATTGCTGCTGGGAATAATTACCACAAATGTGGAGGATTAAAGCACCAGGCATTTATCATCCTACAGTTCTGGAGGTCTGGGTTCTGAAAGTGGTTCTTACAAGGCTAAAATGAAGGTGTTAAAGGAGCTGCATTCCTTGTGGAGGTGCTAATGGAAGAATTTGTTTCCCCACCTCTTCTCCTTGGCTCCTGGGCCCTTCCTCCAGCTTCAGTGCCAGCAGCGTAACACCTTCCCTTGCTTCCTTTGATCTGAAACTCTTGCGTCCCTCTTAGAAGAACACCTGTGATTACACTGATCCTATCAGATAATCCAGGAAAATCTCCCTATCTCAACATTCTTAACTTAGTCCCACCTGCAGAGCCTTTTCCGCCATCTCAAGTAACATATTCAGTTTCCAGAGATTAGGACATGGACAGTTTGGCGGGTCATTATGTTGTCTATTAATCACCCAACCAAGATCTTATTTTGAAGTATTGCTCTTGGGTATGTAAAACTTTTCAGAATGCCAAAAGGAGTATTTTAAATATTAATGATTGACTCTGATGACCAGATAACCACACTTTGGCTCTTTTCTACCAGTTCTCTGACTTCAAAAAAAGACTGAGAAATCATTTAAGTAATTTCTTTTAAATTACAGATTTCTGTGTGATTTCAGATTATCTAATTCTGGAGGAGTTCAGATAATTGAGCAAAATTAATATGACCATCCTCCTTCTATTCCCTCCTACTTATTTATATAAATGAATTTTCTCAGTGCTTAAACTATAAAAAGACAAACAAATAAAAATGAAGGAATAGATTTGATTCTTAACATTCTCCCATCCTAGTAATAAGTAATACTAGCCCATGGGGAAAAAATACTTAAAAAGGCCTTATCCATCTTATTAAGAAGTATGTTTTCAATTAAATTTTGCATTTGATGTTTAATCATAGTCAAAATTATAATGTTCTGATCAATTGGCTATTACCAATAATTGCACAATAACTAAATCCAGAACAAATTTTAACAAACTTACAAAAATTAATTTAGATACATATTTTTGTTGCAGAAATCTAAATGGGATAATAAATAAAAGACTTTCAAACAGAAAAACATGTATCTCTGAGATAAAATTCTGTGGGAGAAATGGAATGGAAGTACAAATTCAAGATGAAAAAGAATGATCTAAAATATCTACCTGTTAAAGAGGAACTTATTCACATATTTTAAACATGAATGAAAGTACATATAAAATTTCTATAGTAAGAATACTTCATATATCACATTATTAAAATGATATTTTTTTAAATTATAATATTTATAATAAGCTGAAAATTATATTCTTTGCATGTACTTGAACTTCCAATGAGGAAACTTCATTACCACTATACTTTTTCTAAAAGCCTTGTACAATTACTTTTAACTTGGAAGTTTATTCCCTCAAGGAGTTGGACTCCAACAATATTTTCACAGCATCAGGTCCCAGGATCCATTGTTCATACAACTCTTTCATTACCGTTAGGCCTGCTTGTACTTTCCTTCCTTCCTTGTATGTTTCTTGTATATGCCCTCAGTATTTTGCCCTATTCTCAATTCATCACACTTTTTGAAAAAGCTTCAACTTTGAGGCTATGGATAGAAATCATATTTCTAACCACACTGAGTCTGCATTTCCCAATTGAATATAACTTAAAAAAAAAAAGAAAGCAAATACTGACTGGTCTCACTTTATATTCTATAGTTATGTTAAATGAATGTGAACTGAATTTTTCACATAGAGGCAAAGGTAATCAGATTGGATTTTTAAGAAGTCAAGACTTAATAGTATGCTGTCTGTTGAGATGGCCACTTTCAATATAAAGACATAGAGAGATTGCAAGAAAAACTGTAGGGAAAAAAATTCCATACAAACACTAAGCATAATAAAGTTGGAGTGGCTGTATTATTATCAAAGAAGTATGAATAATTTTATCAAGAATAAAGGGGGGTATTGCATAATAATGAAAATTCAGTTAGTTAATAACATATCAACTAGATGTTTATGTCCTCAATAACTGAACATAAAAATTTATGAAGGAAAAACTGATGGAACTGGAAGGAGAATCAGGCAATTTCAGAATTACAGTTGAGGATTTCAAAACTTTTTTTCTCAGTAATGAATATTGTGAGCAAACAGAAAATCAGTAAAGATATCACAGACTTGCACGACACTACCAACTGACTTGGACTAATTGGCATTTATTAAAGACTCCACCCCAAAATACAGAATACTATTTTTTTCTGTTTTTTTTTAAAGTACATGGATATTTACTAAGATAAACTATTTTTCTGGCAATAAAACAAGTCTCAATAAACTTAAAAGTACTAAAATAGCACAGAGCATATTCTCTTGCCATTATAAAATTAAAATAAATATCATTAACAGAAGAATATCTGGAAAATACAGAAATATTTAAGACTTACATCACATAGTTTTAAATAGCCAGTGCGCCAAAGAATTGAGATTGGAGTCTTTGAAGTAATGACAAAGAAAACACAACATATGAAAGTTTTTGGAATGCACTGAAAGCAGTGCTTAGATGGAAATCTATAGTTTCAAATGCTTATATTAAAAAAATAAGAAGGGCCCAAAATGGATTATGTAAGTTTCCAACTTAAGAGGCTAGAAAAAAGAAGAAAAAGTTAGAGTCACAATAAGTGAAAGAAATGAAGATAAGTATGAAAATCAATCAAAAGTGATGAGAGAAATCAATGACACCTATACCTGGTTTCTTGAAAATATCAATAAAATTGATAAACATCTAGATAGATTGAACAGGAAAAAAGAGAGGACATATAACGCAATGTCAGGAATAAAAGACACAGCTATAGAGTCTACACACATTAGAAGAATATTAAAGAATATTATTGAACATTTTATGCAGTATTACAAAACGTAGATAAAAATAGGCAAATACTTTGAAAATAACTGGTTAACAAAATTGACTCAAGAATAAATTGAAGGACTTTGTATTTTAGAAAACACCTCCAAGGCCAAATGGCTTCACAGGTAATTGGTATCAAACACTTAAGGCAGAAATTATATTCATTCTGTACAAATTCCTTCACAAAATTAATGAGGAGAGCAAGCTTCCTAACTCATCTTATGAGACCAATATTACTTTAATGCAAAACCAGAAGATATAAAGACATTCCAGAAAAAACTACACAGCCATAACCTTCATGGACATTAATGTAATAGTCCTTAATAAAATATTAACAACAAATCCAGCAATATGTTAAAAAAAAAGGATACTATACCATAACCAAGTAGGATATCCAAGGAATGCAAAATAGGAATATTCAAAAATCAATCAACATTTCAGTCTCAGCCAAGATTGAAGAAGTTGATTACAGTCTGTTTCTCCACTGACAATTTAAAAGCTCTGGAGGGAACACACGTGCACACACACACACACACACGCCACTACATGAAGACTGAGCGGGGGAAACAGTAGCAGACTTACTGGGAAGGGAGCAAAATTAACGACCGTTGAAGAAGTAGGACTGGAGTGCATGATAGCACAGTTGGCTAAAACTCCAAGTAGTTTCTGTCTTTCCCGACAACAAGGAAATACTATAAACAACTCTATGTCCATAAATTTGACAACTTAGATTAAAGGGTCAATTCAGCCAGTCTGCTTTTGTAAATAAAGTTTTGTTGGAAAACAACTACGTTTGTTGGTGTATTTATGGTCTGGCTGTTTTCACGCAGTAACATCAAAGTTGAGTAGTTGTGACAGTCTGTATTATATGCCTGCAGGCTTAAAATACCTACTATATGGCCCTTTACAGGAAATGTTAGTTCACCTTTGACTTTATTTCAGGGTCAGTTTTCAGATATAATGTTTTGGAGTTGTCCTTAAGTCCTCTCTCTCTCATGCTCTGTATCCAATCTATTGGCAAGTGTATTGGCTCTACCTTCAAAATATATCAAGAGCCCGATTATTTCCCATTATTCCCATAGCTATCCTCCTGGGACAGGCCACCATTCGCTCACACCTGGATTATTGCTATAGATTACTCCACATTCTATGTTTGTTTGTTCTCTGTATTGCTGCTCCACACTCTACTAAATGTAGAGAAGAAAAGCTGATTTGTTTAAGACAGATATCTGCTCATATTACTCTTCTGCTTAAAAGCTTTTTGTGTCTTCTGGTTTCACTCAGAGTAAAAGCTAAAGTCCTTCCAAAGACCCGACATCTTTACTTCCAACATCTGACACCTTTCATTTCCTACTCCCACTTGATTCCTTATGCTCTCCCTGGCTCACTTCTCTTCAATGCCCTGTTGACCTCCCAGCAATTCCTTGAACATGCTAGACACTCTCCTGCTCAGGGCTGCAGCGCTGTGCTTCCCATTTCTGCCCAAATGTCCCATGATCAGTGATGTCCTCCTTGAGTACCCTAAATAACATAGTGTCATCACCCCAAATCTTGCTCTCTCCCTAGTCTCCTTACTTTGGTATATATTCTTTTTAGTACTTTTCACCATCTGACAATAAATATTTGCTAACGGGTTTATGAAAATATACAAAAATCTTAAGAAAAATATTTAATGTCAGAGAAAAACTCAAGATATGTCAATTAAAAATGCCTGTTATAATACTATTCCCCTGTATATTCTCAATTTCATAAATAAATATTATGTATATATGTCTGCATATACAGAAAAGGATTTATAGTATTCATCAAGATCTTATTTCTGTGAGGAAGAATGTGAGTTGTTTTAATTTTCTTCAGTTCTCTACAGTTAATGTTTATTATAAATAGACAAAAAATAGTACTACAATACAAATAAATTTCCCTGAATAAGGTGTGTAATTGACAGGAATCTTCATCTCAGTCCCTCTCTGGTTCATTTATAACACAGGGACATTACAGTGCCGAGTTCAGGGACTTGAAATAGCAGGCATGTGTCCAGAGAAGCCATTCTAGAACATCTGCTAAACATGCATTTATTCCAAGGGGCTAGAATGCAGGCTGAGGTGCCATATTATTTGCTATTGTCTCCTCTTAGCATATCATTAGATCTCTAATAATTCCAACCTCTTTAAAAGATATAATTTTAATAATTTAAGGCTTTTTAAATCTAGCAGTTGACTCCACATTAACTTGCTTTTGACAAGATTACAAACTTACCTGCTTAAAGAAATAAGCTATTTGTATGTCCAAACTTTGGATCACGCCTCAAATCTGCCTCCTCCTGTTTTCGCCAGTGCTAAAGTACAAACAAAAAACAACAACCAAAAAAAAAACCAAAACAAAATAAAAGAAACAAATAAAAAACCCCAAAGCCTTAACACCAGGTAAATTGTTTTTACTTCTAAATGTATCTAACTAAAAAATTCACCAACCACAGTTAAACTAGGTGTTATTAGCTAAATTTACTCTCAACTTTAGATTGACAGATAGTATGAAAAAGTGAGATAATGTATCAACCATGGATCAGAAACTTGTTTTATTTTTCTTTGTCTTCTGAAAAATCAGTGAACACTATATTTAGAAATGTTTAGAACCAGAATATTGTGTAAGTTCTGAATAGAGTGACAGTTTTTTAAACCAAGCAAGTTTACTTCAAAGAAATATACTTTTGAGAAGAAATAAATGGATTGACATAATTTTAAACCTCCCTAAGCACTAAAATGTTCATTAGATTTCACTGTTCAGAATTAGACTAGTCTCATTTCTAGCTGAGGTGGTTAGACCCCTCTCTCACTTGGTTCCATAAAATCTAGTATAAAAAGTATATCACCCAATCATGTTTGGATCAGTACAAATGGGTGTCTATCTACTACAGTATCAGCCCCAGCATTTGAGATGTCTCTTGTGTTCTAGGAAGTAGAATTTCCACAATTTTAAGGGAAGACTTTTTCTTGCTCGAATTTTTCCAGAGACATACTTTTCTTTGAAAGCTTACTGTCCATTTCCTCTAACAAACTGGTATCTGCTGTATAATCCGTATTATATATCTTCATGGAATCTTACAAACTTAACTCTTGTTGAACTGTCTATAGTTCTGATAACTTTCCCACAAAACACCCGTATCCTTTTGCCACAAGTCTTCCTTCCTCCATTGATTTTTGTGTCTGTGGTTGAGGGGAAGTTCTGAACTGAAAGTATAGAATTAGTCAATTGTTAGAAGTAATGAAAATAAATAGATTGGATTCCTGGTCCAGCGTTGACTAGAAACCTAATGAAGCTTTCAAAAGCCCACAGGAAATAAGGGATGAGTTCTTGGCCAACAGACCTTGGAAGGGAGAAGTGACTTCCATTGGCAGTTGGAGCAGATGGCATCTTAAGCATGACAGATTTCCCACCACTCCAAGTAGAATCAATATCCAGTAGCATGAAGTAAATTAGCTGGCAGTGGGTAAGAAGTCTGCCTATTAGTTTGATTTAGGTTTAGGTCAATTTGCATAGTTTTGCCATGATACTTTGTTTTAGTTCATTACTTTTAACCAGATCCAATAGCAATCATCTCAAGGATTCTGTAATGACTGGCTAACTGAAATAAACTTGCAGCTGGAAATATTTAAAAAGAAAGAGCCAAAGACTTGAAGGGACCAAACTATACGTCCATGCTGGTTTTCTTCCCCTGTGGATATTCAGATAAAGCAATTTTACTGGCAGTGGTCTCCTGAGAAAAAGTTGCAAAGTAGGTGGAGGAGAATAGAGAAGTATATGGAGAAGATACCAATATTGTTCCTGAGTTTACTCTATGTGTGGTGTTTTCCAACTGGAATTCTTTTGATTTTTAAGACAGATCACATGTGTGGTAAGTGACAGTCTGACCTCAGACCTGTGTTTGGCTGCGTCCAAAAGCCGTGCCTTTTCAAACTTTCAGCTACATTATGTTGTGCTTGGTCTTCCATTAGAATTTAGCTCTTTTCTTCAACTCAACATCCTTCTTGAGTCCATTCTTCAGTCCTCTTCTCCTGAGGAAGCTCTTTATGTGCGTGGCCTAGGATGTGCTGAGTAAATATAAGGGCCAATTGTGTTTTAATTAGGAAACAGTAACTTAATGCGAAGAAATGAATTCTGAGTGGTGAATTATTGTACATACTAATGCAAGAACTGTTCACCAAGCATGTACTCTGTGTCAAATATACTGTGCTAGGTACTGGAGAAACAATAGTGAGCAAAAAATGACAGGGCTCTTGTTTTCATGGAGCCCAGAACTTGATGGCAGACACAGGAATTAAATAATCACATAATTACATGTAAAAATCAATTGTTAAGAGTGAGATGAAAAAGAATTAAAGGATATCTATCATATGGAAGCCTGGTCACAGGTTGGGTTCGCAGAATATAGGACATTTATTAAAGAGTATTCTTGGGGCGCCTGGGTGGCACAGCGGTTAAGCGTCTGCCTTCGGCTCAGGGCGTGATCCCGGTGTTATGGGATCGAGCCCCACGTCAGGCTCCTCCGCTATGAGCCTGCTTCTTCCTCTCCCACTCCCCCTGCTTGTGTTCCCTCTCTCGCTGGCTGTCTCTATCAAATAAATAAATAAAATCTTTAAAAAAAAAAAAAAAGAGTATTCTTGAGGGCAACACCTGTGGAAGAGAAGGGAAGAGAGCAGGATAGATCGGGGGAGGGGTTGGGTTGTGATGTGGGCTCATTGAAGGCTTCAACTGACATACTAAGAACCCTGAAGCTAGGATGACCCTTCAGAGTTGCCTAATGTTGGGATGTCTTTATAGTTCATCACAGTCAGTCACTGGATTTGTGTTGCTTTGAAAGAGAGGTGTTTTGAGGACAGAGTAGAATGTATGAAAATGGATACAACTTTTTTCCTTAAAGTTTGGCTTGGGTGAGGAAGAAGGGGATAGAGTGGTAACTTGGAGGGAATGAGGGCTGCAGTGAGCATTCTGTTTTCAGTAGAAGCAGCTCAGGCATGGTCCTGGTGAGAAGGAGAGGCTGGGGGGAGGGGTGCTTCTGGGGAGGAGGTTTTGCCAGAGGCACAGATGTCTCCTCACAAAAATAATCTATGTGTGAGCCCTGCCTTGTTCCTTGGTTTGGGTATAAATAAGTATGGTACACATAGACTTAACACTTTAAACTCTTTACATAAAGATATTTTTTCAAGATATTTGCTAGGAGGCCTACCTCATCAGGTGGAATGATGCAGGTCAAACATAGAAGCCTGGGTCATATGCCAGGCATGAGATAAAGGGGGGAAATAAGTTTGGCATAGGATATCGGGAACATTCCTTTTAGGATCTGTAATGGTTTCTCACAATAACACCGAAGGATGTAACTGTTGATTGATTCAGAACTAGAATGTGTGCCTTTGTTCTAAGTATTGGAAATTTACATGGTATAATTAGAACAAGTAGGTATGGCTGTTCCCAAGATGAAAAGATTCAAGGCGTTGTAGCTATTGGTGATAGCAATAGGAAACTATGTCAGATGTGAATCTCTTTGGTTTAGCTCATCAATTAGCTGCTTATACCTGGAATTGGAAGGTGGAAAAATATGAATTTTAAACTTTCTGTGATGCTGATATTCAAAATATGTCGCTGTACCATCACAGCATAAGGAATTTTGCAATTTCTACTTTCAGTCTAGGTGGCTAATTCTTTTGCCTCAAAAAACACGTTCATGGGGAAGACCTGTGATACGCTTATTCATTCATTCAGCAAATGTATTTTCAGTCTCTACTGTGGGATTGGAACTGTGCAAGTAGCAGAGTACAAAGTGGTTGAAAAAAGGATTCAGAGCTGTCTTGCAGGGGAAGACAGGCAATGAACATAAAAGTAATACCTAATGGTTGCATATTGTTATAAATGCTTTAAAAGGAATGAGGAGCCGTGGTAGAGAATCTTAGAACAAGATTAAGATGATAGGTAAGGGAACCCACTTTAGACAGTGATCAGAAAGGATCTTTCCAAGGAGTTGACACTTTTGCTAAGACCTCAGGATAAGAGTGAGCAGCTAGAAGAAAGAAGAAAGAGCGTTCCAAGCAAAGGGAGTGGCATGCATGAAGATCCTAAGGCAGGACAGGGCTTGGTGGCTGCAGAGACCTGAAAGGTATCCAGGAAGACTGGGAAGGTTGCAGAGGAGAGTCCTATCACCAGGATTCACTGGCAGCTACATGGAAAGAAGCATGAATTTTATTTTCAGTGTAATGAGAAGCCATCAGAGAGTTTAAGAAGAACCTCATGACCAGATCCATACTTTAAAATTATCTCCTGGCTGACTTTTAGGGAAGAATTTTGCTGAGTTGAAGCAGTAGTTTATATAAGAAGTAATAACGATATGATGGGAAGATAAATTCACGGACTAAGTTATATTTTTGAAAAAAATGATTAAAATATTAATGAATCGAGTCTGAGATGGTATGGAGAGAAATAAATCCTGCATGACTCCCAGATTTCTGGGTTGAGCATCTGGATGGATTCTGGTTCCATTTATGGAGAAGAAAAAGACTCGGGAAAAAGAAATTGCAAGAGGGTGGGGCTGCTGAAGGTTTGATTGTGGGCATGCTATGTTCGAGAGACCTACAGTTGAAGTGATTATTTTGGGTAGGTAATGGGGTATTTGTATGTTTAAAGATGAGAGCAGTGATCTGTATATGAGAAGTAAATTTTAGAGTTGATGACATATAAATGATATATAGTCCTAGTAAAGGATGAAATCACTTAGGGAAGAAAATAATCAAGGAAAAGAAAAGCAAACCTTTTACAGAGACCCGAGGAACTACAAAACTTAGATTTCAGGTGGATGATAGAATATCTTGGTACCAAAGTCAGAATTCCCCTGGTATGATGACATAATCTCTGGTTACATTTTCACAATGACACTTAGGAATAAATAATAAGAACACTTCCCATTTATAAAGCAATTGCTATGGCAGCCACTCTTTCAACGGTTCTGCCTACAGTCACACATATAATTGTCACAACAATCTTATGTGGCAGGCACTCCTGTCATCACCCTGTTTTCTAGTTGAGGAGCCCAAGGTCCACAACTCACTTGCTCAAGGTCACAGATGGAGGCAAAATTCAAACTCAAGCAATCAGGCTACAGAGCCTGTACAAAGCTGTGATGCTATTTTGCCCTTTAAAATGCTCTTTGCCTGGTATAGTGTACTATCCCAGGTGGTAAAGGTTGTGGGTTCAGGGTAAATTCAAGGATGCTCATGATTTACCCATAAGTCTGTCTCGGCGCTTTTTGCATTAAAGAATGAGATACGGTTCACCATATGAGGAAAGAGAGACAGAATGCATGAGTATGATCAGAGGGGGAGTCTCCCAGCAGTGTCTGTTCATCTGATAATTTGCTGACCAATACCCTGAATTCCACTTCTAGGAATAGAGGGAGAGGCCAGCTTTTCCATGCTCTCTCTGAGACAGCAGGAGCACAAGGCAGCGTAGCTGTGAGAACTGTGTGAGGAGTGTCATACGCAGGAGGGCGTCTCCTCACTTCCACTGGGTCCCACCATGTGGTTTCCCTGCCTGGAGGGCTCAGGCACAGAGACTGGTGCAAAGAAGGAGGCTGGCAGCTTTCCCATGCTTTGTGAGTTTAGTGGTAGCAAGATCATGGAGACAGTCTCATCGGTGATGGTTGCATGTTTCATAGTCTCTTCATGGGCTCTATGTCAGCTTTATATCATTCAGGGGAAAACTTCAGCGTGGACTTTCGGGTTTGGCAGATGATGTGGGAAATGGAACAAGGTAGAGGGGAAATAACATAAACCATGTATGTCAGTGATTAAGGTGTTTTTTTGTTTGTTTGCTTATTTTTGTTTTTGTTGTTTTCCCCAGTTCTAAGTTCTTCCTTTTATACTCATCCTGTGATGCTGGACAAGGACTCTGAAACCATCTCAGCTTCCGGCTGGCTCCATGTGAGGCTCTGCCAGTAAGACACGTTATGGAGAGACTGCAGAGCTGATGAAGAAGGTAGACTTGCTCCTTTGTGTTTTCTTCCTGCAAACTCCCTGCCTGCTGGCTGTTCCGGGAGGTGCTGCCCTAGCCTCACTTTTCAGCCTGGCAACAGCAGCACCTTCCTATAGCACTTGAATCCAGTTCAGAATTCCCCAGCCTTTGAAGAATAGGCTTCTTTGCCCCACTGAGCCCTCTCCTTAGAGATATGGGTCCCAGTTTCACGGGGCCCTCCTCCTCAGATACACCCAGCAACTGGCAGGCCTTCCTCAGATGTCTGAGGCTCAGCTTCACAGAATTCCTTGTAAGTTATAATGCTTCTAGTCTTTTCCCTCTGTTCCCTGGTTGTTAGGATGACAGCTGTCTCTTGCGGGTACTCCCCTATTATATTATAGAAATCGTTTCTTATCCTTTCAGTTACCTAGTTAATAGCTATTTATCAAGTTATTACATCTTTATTTTAATTCTCCCATTCAGATAACTCACATGGTTTCTGTCTCTTGCCTGAACCCTGATGGATACATCATGTGTGTTCATAAACCCCTGGGCAGGGAGGTTGTGGCCAGAAATGCTTATGCATGGGATGTCAGGAATACTGTTATTGTAATCTTAGATTTCATTTCGGGTTTGATATGTCTGGCACACCTGTATAGATTTGTGCCCCATGGAATCAAGCTCCCTGTTCTGAGCAAACCCATTAGAGGAATTTTCTGCCTGTAAATAAGGATAATTAAATGCACTTGATAGAGGGGTTTAAGGTATACATGGCATTCTCTGTGTGCTGCTTTGTATTTCTTAGGTGACAAGTAAGATTTGCTTATAGAACAGTAGACTACAAGCCAGGTGACCTCTGTTCCAGTGTTGGTTCGTTTAGCTCAACATGTGACTGCTAACAGGTTATATCATCATTTTATATCTGATGTGAAAGATTTGAGGAGAAAACTTTAATGGTCTCATACAGGTCTAATATTGTATGATTTCTTTCTCATTTCTTGCTGAAAATATTTAAGAAACATGTTTGAGGAGACAGTTGCTGATAAGACTGTATGAGTTTTCTCTTGCTGTGTAACAAACCATGATAAAAACAATACCCATACGTGATTTCACAGTTTCTGTGGGTCAGGAGTCCAGGCATGGTTAGCGGTATCCTCTGGTTAGGTCAGGGTCTCACCAGGCTGCCATCTAGGTTTCTCTTCTGACAGTCAGGGTCCTCTTCCAAGTTCAGTGGTTGTGGCAGAATTCAGTTCCTTATAGTTCTAGGACTGAGGTCCCCTCTTTCTCTCCAGCTGTCAGATGGGGGTCATTCTCAGATCCTCGAGGTCACTAACCAACCCCTGCCACTAGGCCCTCTCCACAACATGGTAGCTCACTTCTCTAGGAGCAGGAGGAGAATTTCTCTCACTTCCAATGTCCTCCTATAGGGAGGATCCAGTCTGTTTTATGGGCTCACCTGGTTAGGTCAGCACTACCCAGGATACTCTGTTTTGATTAGCACAGTGTCAGCTTATTTAGGACCTATATTACATCTGCAGAATCCCTTCACCTTTGTCATATAATGTAACCTAATCATGAGCATGAAATTGGCCCTGTTCACAGACTCACTCATATTCAAGGGGAGGAGAGTACGTAGGGTGTGAATAAGGGGTGAGAATCTTGAGGACTACCTTAGAATTCTACCTGCCACAGAGGCCAGTCACCTACCAAGCTGGGATGGCTTTAGCCTCCTGGTGTACTTGGGATCATCTGGGCATGGTTAATTGGAATGTCACTCATTTGAATATGTAGATTGGAAGCCACTGCTATCCAAGTGACCTCTTTTTCACCTTCCCCCAAAGTAGACCACAGCTGCTCCGGAACTGATGTGCAAGACCACATACTGTGCAGTTGCTTTGGCAACCGACACGTATTCGGTCCCATTTGAGCACTAGTTAAAATGGTTTCTGCAATGGCATTGCTAAGCAGAGTTGAAACTAAAATGTTGCAGCATACTAAAAGCCCAGATGTGGCAGAGGTTCAAAGCCAGTGATTACCTGAAGAGCCAGCACGGGCTTTTGTGGCATAAGTTCACAATGTAGACTCATTACAATTTGTTGTTCAAAGGGATGTATGCCTTCTCTCACGGTTAGTGGTTTACTTACCAGTGTCTTACATACTGTATGTAGTAGGTAGGCAGATATTAGCAGATATCCGTTAAACAAAATCAAAGTTTCCTTTTCAGAATGGCTATTTATTATGTATTTGACCGATGCATACAAAATTTGAATTTCCATGACCCTGAGTTCCCCCAAACCTACTTTTAAACAGTCTGTTAAAAGTATAAAAACGTCAAATTCCCTTTTGTCCAACTAATTATATTTCTGAATTACGTGACCCCCGCACCTTTACGAAATCACGCTCATTTTCCAAGGATCAGGTACTGTAATTACTCGTTGGATTGTTCACAAGAATGAACAGCTTACTTTCAGTTCTCCACATACGAAAAAAGACAAAGACAAAAATCACCCCGCGGCTGAGGGTGTTTCATCCTTGTGGTGCAGATGAGTAATCCCAGGGACAGAAAAGATACAGGGAAAGCATTGTTATCATCTGAGGTAACAAATACTGCCCGCTGCTCTTGTCAGTTCAGTTCCCAGGACCCATATTTGCCACACTGTGTTCTGCAGAATATTAGTTCCTTCGGATGTTAATAAGTATTCCTGACAAAAAGGTTTCTACTGCCCAGAATGTTGGAAAATGTGTAGCACACTTTGTCCCTCCTCCAGAGTCATTGTTTCCATCAGCAGTTGAAGAACTCTAAGCAGTCATGAAGACAGGGGTTTAACCCAGCAGATCCCAAACTTATTTGACCTAAGACAGTACCTTTTCCCCCTTAGTGATTCAGTAGATCACCTCATAGTATTGCAAGAAAATAATCTTCCTGGAATGCACTGGGATGGGTGCTGTCTAGATCAGAAAGATGTTTTATAACAAGGGTTGTATTCATTTCCTTGAGGCAATTCTTCTAATGGGGGTGGGTAAATTGGGGAAGAAACATTGACTGAGCCTGAATTATGTGGAAGACACTGCCCAGTTACTCTTTTTTAACCTTTAATTACCCCCTATAAGACAGGTAATCTGAGTCCTGTTCTATAGATGCAGATACTGGAGTTCAAAGGAGTAAAATAATGTCCACAGGCACCCAGCCAACCTGTCAAACTTAAGGCCTAGGCTCTTTGCAGTCTCCTGTATGGAAGCTCGAAACACAAAACTGCTGACAACACAATTTTGTACTTTGTACTTGAAAAGTACGACTTCCAGGACACCTGGGTGGCACAGTCAGTTAAGTGTCTGACTCTTGATTTGGGCTCAGGTTGTGATCTCGGGGTCCTGAGATTGAGGGCTCTGCACTCAGCATGGAGTCTGCTTAAGATTTTTTCTCTCTCCTCCTCTGCCCCCCCCCAAATAAAGAAACAAATCTTAAAAAAATAAAAAGTACAACTTTCATGAAAGTGTTCTGGAGAGGTCATTGGAGGAAAATTAAGAGTCTATTCATGTTTCCAAGTAAAGCTTTGGATATCACATATTGGGCAAAGTTGTATCAATATTTTTATGAGTCAAGGACACTGAAGCTGGGAGTGAAGACTGAGAGCTGAACCAGATGTCTGACCCAAGTACCCTCAGCCTTCTGGAATGAGATGACTGCCCTCGGTTCCTGAAAAGAAATGGGTCCCTGGTTTTGTCATTGTTTTGACCCCATCTCTTAGATTCTGGCTGAATATGGACCTTCTGGTGAAATTTTGATCAAAATTGTAATACCTCAAGTTTTCTCTTAAAAGAAAAAGTAGGTACTCAACCTGTCTTTACCACACACATCAGCAACAGTTGATAAATTCTTTAAAGATTTTGTTTTCCTAAAATGTCCTCTAAGTAGAACAATTTACAAGAATACGTTTTAAAGGAAAAAAAGAAACCTTCTAGCTGGCTTAGTGAGGGCTCCAATGTATAATGGTATTCTGTGTTTTGAGGACTGTCTTCTCAGCGCTATATTTTAAACCCTTTTTGGAAAAATTTCTCTTGTGCTATAACTTGCTCTAGCGATTTTGAATAATAGTGTTAATAAAAGGTGGTTTGTTGAGACTCAGGATTTTTTTCATTTCAGTTAGTAGAGAGAGCAATATTAATATGTCTTAAAATTGCACAATAAGAAAAACAGGGTGTGTTTATTTTTTCCATGAGTGTGATATATTGAGTCGTTCCACATCTTGAGTGTTGCTCAATTTCAACCATCATGCCAGGCATTTAATCAAGATGGACTTTAAAATAGCACACTGTGGTATTAACCAAATGCACTTACCATGGAACATGATGAAGAGTACTTTAGCTGAGTTATTTGTAACCAAAAATGCTCAGATACAGGCTTGCTGCATTCTTGCTTCAGGCAAATGCCTCAGCCACCCTGTCACCGAATGACTTTGCACCTTAGCTCTGCCCTAATCTGCCCTGTCCCAGCCAGCTCTGTGAACAGCAGTGTGCCAAGGAAAACCCCACAGAAAACACTTCACCATATTCTGGCCATTCTTTCTATTAAGCAGGAGTGTATATTATTTTAGCATATTTATATTTGTGTATACACTGTACTCATATATACGAAGGCTCTGCTAGTTTCTATTAAAACTTGTGGTTTCTGAGGTCAATCAGTCACCGAGGTGACAGGCTGTATGATTTTCTCCCATGTTATGAAGTCTGAGTATATTTGTGTGTGTGACTCAATAAGGTGGTTCTCTTTCACAGCTGCTCATTAAGGCTCCCCAGGAATTAAAAAACAAAACCAAACCTGGGTAGTAACAGAACAATTAAATCAGAATGTCTGGAGTTGGGGTGAGGATCTGGTTATTTACCATTTATTTTTAAACTTTATTATGGAACATCTTTAACATATGTACAAAGTGGGAAAATAATATAATGAACCCACAGGACAATGTAGCTATCACCCACCTTCTCCCAACTCATTGTTCAACTTGTTCATCTATACCCCAGTCATTCCCACTTCCACTGCCTCCTTCTTTTGGATTTTTGGACATGAGTCCTAGATATCATATATAATTTCATTTGTACATGTATTTGTATGTATGTATGTATGTGGCTAAAAGGTAACTCATTAAAAGAATCAATACCATCAGACCACTAAAAGCTTAATAACTTAATTAATCCCTTTATATAATCAAATGTCCTGTTAGTGTTCACACATCCTCAGCTGTTTCCTATTTTTTATAGTTTGATGACTCAAATCAGGATTCGAATAAGGGGAATTCATGAGATTTGTCAATGTGTCTCTTAACATCTCTTTCAATCTGTAAATTACCTCCATTTCTTCTTCTTTCTTGCAGTTTAAAAAAGGGACTGGGTCATTTCTGTGACATCATTAAACTCGTTCCCTGTGTCTTCTATAAATTGGTGGTTAGAGCTATGAGCTTGATAGAATTTAGATGGGATCACTTTGGAAAGGCTATTTCATCAATGTTTTGGGCACATCCATCATTAGCCAAAACAGTTCTGCTTGTTTCTCTTTCTGTGATGTTAGCATCCTCTGATAGACTCATTTTTTTTATTAAGGTTTATAAACTGGTGATCTTTGAGTTGAATGATTCTTTACTTACTAGCTGGAGTACTTCTATAATGAGAAGTTTTTCCTTATCAACTCTTTGATTACCCCGAGATACAGGTTCTACGGCAAAGGAAAAAAAGTTTGATTCTGTTCCTTCATTTATCAGTTTTCAGATAATGAGGTGCTTCCCTAGTTTGTTCTAATGAAGTGTTTTTTTAAATGGTATTACTATGAAAGCACGGATTAAGAAATATTTGATGCATTTTGGGGCGCCTGGGTGGCTCAGTCAGTTAAGCCTCTGCCTTCGGCTCAGGTCATGATCCCAAGGTCCTAGGATCGAGCCCTGCATTGGGCTCCCTGCTCAGCTGGGAGTCTGCTTCTCTCTTTCCATCTGCCACTCCCCCTGCTTGTGCTTTCTCACTCTCTCTCTTTCTTTCTCTCTCTCTGTGTCAAATAAATAAAATCTTTAAAAAAAAATTGACGTATTTTAATATCTTACAGTTATTTTCCTTATTTTTGCTCAAATTGCCTCCAGATGACCAGAAAAGCCTCTCAATTTTGGATTCTGAGACCCCTGGACATAGTCCTAGCAGCCTCTGAGAGCATTCTCACTTTCTGGTATGAAAGCTCATCTTGAACATTCCTGGAAACAGCCATTTCTCCAAGGAGTCATAGGTTTTTATGGAGAAGTCTATTTAGGGATGCAAATCTGATTGCTAGGCATGCTCATTGTTACTGCATTGCTCATTTTCTAGGCCTTTCCAGTAGCTGGAGCTGAGAAATATGTATATATTTTTAAATTCTGGAATGCAGTTTTTTTTTAATTTCTTCACTTTTACATCTGACTGTCCTTTCTTCCATGCCAAAAATCTCAGTTCCTCATTAACATTAGAGCTCATTTAATATCTCATATGGCACGTTGCGTTTTCCAAATGCAAATAGTCACAAAAATATTTCCAATCCCACATGTGTTTCCACTTCTCATCAAAAGGAATCTATTTTCTTTCCATTGAAACCGTACACTTCAATGAACAGAATGAGCCAGAAACAACCCTGCATGACTTCTGGTAGGTAGGTCATAAAAGGTGATGCAGCTCCTGCTCCCCCTTGGAACCAGCCACTGCTGTAAGGAAGTCCAGGTTCCAGAGAGGACTCACCTGTAGGTGTTCTGGCCAACAGCCTCAGGTGTGGTCTCAGCAGACAGCATCAACCACTAGACCGGTCAGTGGGGGAGCCTTCAGATGGTTCCATTTCCCCAGGTGACAGAGATTGGACCAGAGAGAAATTGTTTCCATCAAAAGCTGCCCAAATACTCAATTCAGGAACAAAATAAATGTCACTTTGTTGGTATTACATTACTCATACCTTATTGCCTGTAAGTGTAGCCCTTTTATCTTTTTAATTTAATAGTTTTATTGAAATATAATTGACATATAAAAAACAATTTAAAGTGTACAGTTCAGTAAGTTTTGACACATACATACACTATGAACCCATCAGCACAATCAAGAGAATAAACCTGTCAACCTAACACTTCCTTCCTGCTCCTTTGTGATCTGTGTAATCCCTACCTGCTGACCCTCCTGCCCCCACCCCTCTCTGTCTCCAGGCAACCACTGATTGGCTTCCTGTTATTATACATTAGTAGAATTTTCTAGAATTTTATACTAATTGAGTCATACATTCTCTACCCGCCCCCCACCCCCTTTCTGTCTTCTTTCCCTCAGTATTTTTACTTTAAGATTCCTCCATGTTGTAGCATCTACCAGTAGTTCATTCCTTCTCGTTTCTCTTTCTGGCTACTTTCTATTTGTTCCCAACTACCAGAAATCTTGAATTTGCTAGTAAGTTCTTCTCTCTCTCTTCCCTCTCCAGTATCTATTTGAAATATTTTTTTTACTCCTAGGTTGTACCAAAAGGCAATCAGTGAGCTCACTCTCCTTTTCATACATGTCCCTGTTTTGGTTCCCCCATTTTATTATAATCAGAGACTGTAACCATCCCACATTATACTTTTTCCACTATGATCATCATCTTATCTTAGTTCTATAGATGAATACATAATATTTACCACCATAGTACATTAGTGTTTCTCTACTCGTTTTGGTTATCTGAAGCTTGCTTTAGTAGAGAAACAGTATTCTCTGTTTCCTTGAGGGTTGTTGCAGCTGTTTGCTTGTTTGTTTTGGCAGGTTAATAATAGTTGTGCCCTTTTTACATGAACTTATGTATGGCTGGATAATACAGCGTGGTTCACATTTTCTTTTCCATAAGTATCCTACGTGTTGCTTCATTTTCTTCTGACATAAAGTCAAAATGCCTGATGATAACCTGTTTCTATTTTTGTTTTTCTTAACAAGTGACTTTGGGGAAGGGAGGAGGCATGCTTGATGCCTACAGGACTGTCTTGCTCTCTCTTTTTTCCCCTGGAATCCAGTTCTTTTACTAGAATATATTATGGCTATGCTATCTCTTAAAAATATTTTAAATCTTTGTGGGGTTTTTTTGTTTGTTTGTTTTGAAACTTTCCTCTTTTCCACTTTCTGTTTCTCTTAAGGCTTTATCCGTGGTGTTCACTTGCTTTTGAGTGATTTTGAGTTGAGTCTTCATTTCTAAAGCAGTTTTTTCTTCTATTGATGTTCTTTCCTGAGTTTTGTCCCCGATGCTTTCATAGAAGCTTCCTTTTTCCAATCACTTCATTTCTGTGTGTTTCTATTTCTGTTTCATGCTGTGTTTCATAGCTTCTGTCATTTTTTAAAAGATTTGTTTATCTGAGAGAGAAAGAGAGAGAACTAGTGAGTGGGGGGAGGGGCAGAGGGGGGGAGAGAGAGCAAATCCCAAGCAGATTCCTGGCTGAGCAAGGAGCCTACGAGGGGCTTGATTCCCTGACCCTGAGATCAAACCTGAGCTGAAATCAAGAGTTGGATGCTCAACCGACTAAGCCACCCAGGAGCCCCAGCTTCTATCATTTCTTATAATAAATATTTTCACTTTTCTTTTTCTGAAATATCAGGATTGTTTCATGAACATATATTTCTGAAGATCGTTTATTATATTCTGCTAGATATATATTTTATAATAATGGAATGGAATTTAACCAAACATCTTCTCTTTTGCTCATGGTAAAGAGAAGTAAATTTCCCCGTATTTTCGACAGGAAGGGTGATCCAGGATAGCTTTTCTAGATTCACGGCTTTAGAACTACCTTCTTTGTTATTTCATGAGATGATTTCAGAAAAGTATGGTGGTCTCTGAAATTCAACTGCTCTGTACCCTTCACCGGCTTTCGTCTGAGTTTTCTTTCTCCTTTGGTCTGTCCTACTTGTGCTGTTCAATTGATGTTTTCCTCAGGGTGTGGCTTGATCTTGCATGGGAGCTTCCCTTTCTTCATTTGGAAAATTCACAGGGCTCATACTGCCCATGCCACATCTAGTTACAATTGTCACCACCCCCCACATTAACATGCCGCCAGGAAAAGCCCTCCGAGTTTCTGCAGCTGCCCCCACACTGCATCATCACGTTTGTGCACTTGTGGGCTCTCTGGTTCTCAGAGCCATTAGAAGCTGCTTTGCCTTCTTGTTCTTTCTACAGGCAGATGTGGGTAACATGTATGTATTTGCTGATGCTGGTTTTCCCCACGTTCTTGCTCGTATTTTTGGGTTCATGTATATCCCTAGTTTTGTTGTAGCTATGAGTATTTAAATTTGTTCTGTCAGATTTGGTTAGAGGGGAAAAGGATTCTGGGATGATTAAAAATCAAGTATTCCCCTTCCACGATCCCCAAATCCTTGGTTGTTCTCCTTCTTCTTCTTCTTCTTCTTCTTCTTTTTTTTTGGCAAGTCTCCTTGATGATTATATGAAGCAGCCCAGGTTGAGAAGTCAGAAGCTTTGAGTCCTTACTCTGTCTTCATCACTTTTGGGCAATGTCACTCTTTAAGGTCATTTTAAAGTACTTGAACTTAGTTTTCTTATCAATAAAATGATCACAATAGTACCTGTACTACCTTCCTCATAGAGTTGATATATAAGATTCATGTATATGAAAATTCTTGGAACATGTGAAATTTGGTACAATCTGTATCCCACTGTTTCTTTTTTTAAAGATTTATGTATTTGAGAGACAGAGAGAGAGTTGTGCACGTGAGCAGGGGGAGGGGCGGAGGGAGAGGGAGACACCAGATTCCTTACAGACTCCCTGCTGAGCAGGAAGCCTGAAGAGGGAGTCTATCCCAGAACCCCGAGATCATGACCTGAACCGAAATCAAGATTCGGCTGCTTAACTGAGCCACCCAGGCACCCCGCCTAGCATTTTATTCTTTTTTTTTTTTTTTAAGATTTAATTTATTTATTTGAGAGATAGAAGAGAGAACGAGCAGGGGGGAGGAGCAGAGGTAGAGGGAGAAACAGACTCCCCACAGAGTAGGGAGCCCGACACAAGACTCTGTCCCAGGACCCTGAAATCATGACCTGAGTTGAAGGCAGATGCTTAACCGACTGAGCCACCCAAGTGCCCCGCTGTGTTTTATTCCTAAATAAATACCTATCACCCAGTAACCATGCCTCTACTCCACATACAACATGCTGTACAGACATTGCAGAGGTGAAGACAGTACTTATATTTCCTGCTAAGGAAATCTAAGCTCTTGTATTATTTTGAGACACTGTTCTGTCTTGGTTCTGAAGTCTGCCCTGTCTTTTGGGGCTGAGAGAGAGAGCTGGAGGTCAAGTTTGCTGAGTTTGGATTTAACTAGCACTTTTTTTCTCTATTTCTGTTTTATATTTGTTCTCTTACATATTATTGTGTATGTAAAAGAGCTCCTCAACAGCAATGATATATTGGTTTAGAAATGTCCTGGATTTGGCGATCCCTAATTTAGGGATGCAATAGGAAGCAAAATGTTATTTCCCCATCAGTTGTTTGGAGGTCTTTGCATTTTCTGTTGAACACAATACATGCTAGCTCATCTCTAAGCTACCCTTCAAAATATACTGAACCCACCATGGACCCACACTTTGTGCTTATAATACTAACCTGAGCACATTATGTTGTCTGCCCTGGTGCTAGAGAGAGAAGGGAAATTTTTTGTCTTACCAATTCTTGGTACTTTGATAATTCTAGGCAAATTTTGGAAATAGTTAAATTTTAATTTTCTATCAGTCTTTCTGCCCGCCACTCCATTATCCTCATGACCCTCTCTTTCTGGTCTCCAGTGACTTCAGGCTAAGCCTTTGTACCGTTTCAGCTGAGGGGCAGAACAAAGGTTTGGTCCTCTAAAGTGATTTAGTGACCTCCCCTGGCCACAAACTATATTCTCCTTTCCACAAAGCTGCTGATCTTTGCCAGCCACTGGAAGATTAATATAATTAAACCAGTTCACCCTAGGGAATGACTGACGACCCATAACCATTCTATGGCTATTAATATTTTTAAAGGAGGATGCTTGAATCGCTAATTGGGGAATTTTAAACTCTGTTGCTAAAAAATGGGGGTGGAGCAAAGCAAAACATCAGGCCATATCAGGGAAGGATTTTGCACAGATGTGGTAAGAAGTGAGTCCCTGGGGATGCCTGGGTAGATCAGTAGGTTGAGAGACTGCTTTTAGCTCAGGTCATGATCCCAGAGTCCTGGAATCTAGTCCCGCATCCTGCTTTTTGCTCAGTGGGGAGCCTGCTTCTCCCTCTGTCTGCCACTCCCCCTGCTTGTGTGCTCTCTCTCCCTCCCTTTCTCTCTCTCTCTGACAAATAAATAAATAAAATATTAAAAAAAAAAAAAAAAGAAGTGGGTCCCTGGGTTAGGACCACTGCAAAGCGTGCCAGTGATGTTCTTTGTATTTTCAGAAAGTGTCACTAGGTGGAAGGTGCCCCTGAAGCTGAGTCCCCTCAGTGGCCTTTACTAGGGTAAAGCCATTACACATTCTCTTGCCTTTTTTCGTGTTACACTTCACAGATTTCTTCAAAGCATTAAATTTCACGATGTCTTCTCAAGTAGTAGAGCAGGTCTCTTGTAAATATAGGTTGTTTTATAAGTCAGGTGTTTTAAATTGGGGGCTGCCTCTAGGCATGCTTGGACTCCTCAGCTGGTCTGCAGCAGAGACTGACAGCTGCCCACCCCAACCCCAACATCCATTCTCTCCTTCCTCCCTCACTAACAGAACTCGAATATGTTGGGAGTGGCAGTATGTCCAGCTAGAAGCGTACATTTCCCATCATTCCTTATTAGTAGATTGCAGGCATATGTCTAAGATCTGGCTGCCAAGGTGTAAGCAAAAGTATTGCATGAATTTTCCAGAAATGCAGTTTAAAAGAGAGGAATGCCCCTTTGTCCTTTTCTTCTACATACTGACTGGAACTGGGAGCTGATCACTGGAGATTGAGGAATCATCCAGATGAGACAGAAAGATAAGAGCCGGGGTCCTTGATGGTGGTGTTAAGCCACATTACCGACTCTGCTCTGCCCATTAGTGGACAACTATTACTTGAGAGAGAAATAGACTTCCATCTTGTTTAATCTTCTGTTTTCCAAGTCTCCATCACTTACAGACAAGCCTGTTACTGTTACAAGCTCCTAAGTCACAATTTAATTACAGTCAGAGCACTGTCCCCATGTCATTTATAGTTAAACAAAATGATATAAATTTGGTTTTAAAATGTATAAAAATTTCTGCTTTAGAATATTTATTCTACCAAGAAATTAACTTTTAAAAGTCCTCACACCTTAAAAGTCCTTTCTAGTTCATGTCTAAATTATAGCAGGGACTCCCTGAGAGGTGCTTAATGCAGTGCTTCTCAATCTTCAGTGTGGGTATGAATCATCTGAGAATCTAGATAGAGTATGGATCCTGACTCAGAAGGTCTGGGGTGGAGTCTGAGGGTCTACATTTTTAACAAGCTCCAAGTGAGGCCGATGCTACTAATCAGCACTTTATTGTATTTCTTTAAAGATTTTTATTTATTTGTTTGTCAGAGAGGGAGAGAAGCACATGAGCACAAGCAGGGGGAGCGGCAGAGGGAGAAGCAGGCTCCCCGCAGAGCAAGAAGCCCAATGCGGAACTCGATCCCAGGACCCTGGGATCATGACCTGAGCCAAAGGCAGACACTTAACTGACTGAGCCACCCAGGCGTCCCATAATCAGCACTTATCAGCCTCAAATCACCTCGGTGTCTTTAAATGTGCAGCTTCATGGCTTCCTCCCCCACTTTCTCTGCCCACTTTCTCCTCTTCAGAGTTTCTGGAGCTAGGGATCAGAAAGCTGTTCATCATAAGGAAAGTTTTCTGTATAATTTTTTTTCTTTTTATCCTTTCCTTGAAGAAATATCCTTTCTAAAAATCTTCTTTGATTTTAGTTTAAAGATAGATTTTGATCGTTAAGTTTCCTTTGATTTAATTGAGCTCTTCCTTATGTATGGTACGTTCTCATTATTTTTTCACCTTTCCTTTCTCATCATTATTTCATTGATTGGGGCTTCTTCTATTGTGTTCCCCCTAGTTTCTTCCCTTTATTTGTTTGGAAGTGTATGCTCCATATCATTCTTTAAGTGATTACCCTTGCTGTGTTAGCATGCATATTTTTAAAATTAATTAATTATTTAAAAGATTATATTTATTTATTTTTGAGAGAAAGAGAGCATGCACAAACAGGGTGGAGGTGCAGAGGGAGAGGAAGAAGCAGACTCCCCACTGAGCAGGGAGCTCTACGATCTGGGCTTGATCCCTGGACCCTGGGATCATGATCTGCGCTGAAGGCAGATGCTTAACGAGACTGAGCCACCCAGATGCATATTTTTTAAAAAGATTTTATTTCTTTATTGGAGAGATAGAGAGAGCATGTGCACAAGCAGGGTGAGGGGCCGAGGGAGAAACAGACTCCCCGCTGAGCGGGGAACCCAACACAGGGCTCAATACCAGGACGCTGAGATGATGACCTAAGCCAAAATCAAAGCCAACTAAGCACGCAGATGCCCTGTGCATATTTATAAAAGTCTAAAGTTAAGCAATGTTTTTACTTTCTTCCAGAATAATATAAGGATCTTAGAATTTTTTAAACTGTGGTATTCATCTTTACTACTTATATGCAGATGTTGTTCAGTGTTTTATTTTTTTCCCCTGAT
Source organism: Ursus arctos (assembly GCF_023065955.2). Taxonomy (NCBI): domain Eukaryota; kingdom Metazoa; phylum Chordata; class Mammalia; order Carnivora; family Ursidae; genus Ursus; species Ursus arctos. The sequence goes on along the minus strand of NW_026623100.1, from coordinate 59,095,735 downwards.
TATTGTTTCCCATGGATATTTATTGTTGCTGTCGTTGAGGCTGAATCAATGGCCCCTGATTTAGTCAATCATGCCTATGTAATGGATGCCTCCACAGTAACCCAAAAGGATGGGGTTCTGGGTTGGTAAACACATCTTGGTAATGAGGGTCACATACCCAGAAAGAGCATGGACATTCCACACACCTTTCCCCATACCTTGCACTATGAATCTCTTCCATCTGGATATTCCTGTTTTGCATCCTTTTATAAACTAGCAACCTAGTAAGCAAATTATTTTCCTGAGTTCTGTGAGCCATCTTAGCAAATGATCAAATCCAGGATGGCCTGATAGGAATCCTCAATTTATAGCCTGTCAGCCAGAAGCACAGGTGATAGTCTGGAGTTGTGATTTGTGTCTGGAGTTGAGGGAGCAGTCTTGTGGGATTGAGCCCTTAACCTGTGGGATCTGACACTATCTTTAGGTAGATAGTGTCAGAGTTAAGTTAAATTGTGAGACGCTCAGCTGGTGTCTGGAGAATCAGAGAATTGCTTGGTGTGGGAAAACTCCACATACATTTGATGACCAGAAGTGAAGTGTGTATGTTTTCAATTAAGAAGAAACCCAAGAGGAGTTTTTCCTTTACAATTTTTAATCTAAATCTCAATCAGGATTGCTATTATAGGGGATAGGATTTTTTTATAGCCAGATAACTATGTATTAAAGTTGTTCCTTGTTTAGAATGTGAACACAAGTGTATTTTAGATTTTAAAACTCAGAAGTCTGTGGGAAAATGGAGGTTTATATGCATATGACCAAGAACAGTCATTATTATGTGTGAGTCAATAGATATTTAACTACTGTGCCCAGGTGAATCTCAGTTTTTTGGGGTATAAGATTAGATTGTATTGGAGTTGCATATGTATCATCTCTTAGACAGTTAGTAGATGGTCAATGAATTTTGGTTGAGTGGATGAATGAATTGACAATGTTAATAAGTCAAAGAAAGGAATATATGTTGGAGACTTTGTGTATATATATGTGTGTGTATGTATGTATATGTAATAAGTGGGGTCAGGAGAATCATTGACTTTCCTCTGAATTTAAGGAACTGATAGCCAAATAGGGACTGATATATTTTATTGATCAACCATGTACTTAGTTGGTCAAAAACTTTCATTATCTGGGCTATCAGACAAAACAAACTTGATATTAAGTCACCTCGCTGGACTCTGACTTGCCTTGCACTATCCAAATCACTGACAGAAACTAGAGTGAGAGTCTCACATTATTCATTTTCTTCATGGATTTGGAATGTTGTGAGAGACAACAGCAACAATAGAAGCTAACATTCGTTGAGAATTTACTATATGATAGTAATTCTTTAAGGGCTTTACTGGTATTAGCTCATCCCACAGTAACTTTCAAGATATGTGTACTTACTAGCTTGATGTCACTACTGGCACAGACATATTAAGCAGTTTGCTTCAGGTCACACAATTGATAGGTTGTAGAACATAGATTCAAATCTGGGCAGCACGTTTACTCCCTATCAGATGCTTACTGCTGGCATCTTAACTCACAAGAATCAAGACTGAAGAGTTAGAACCACATTGAGCAGCAGCCATCTTCACTCAAAGGTAATGGTTCTCAACTGGAGGAAATTTTGTCCCCCAGGGGACATTTGGCAATATCAGGAGACATTTTTGATGGTCAAAGCTTGGAGTACAGTGATGCTACTGGCATCTAATTGGAGTAGAGGGTAGGGATGCTTCTAAACATCCTAAAATGCATAAAAATGAGCCTTCACAACAAATTATTATCCAGTACAAGTAGTAATATGTAAAAGTTGGTGGCTCTCAGCCTTGGCCAAAGATTAGAATGTTTTGGGAAGCAACCTGACCAATTATATCAGAACCTTGGAGAGTAAGATATTGTTTTAAGTTCCCTGAGTGATTCCAGTATACAGCCAAGGTAGAGATTTGTGCTCTCACAAATTCCAATCTGTCTCCATTGATTATATAAGTGGTTAGAGAGAGAGACAGGAGTTTTATTACAGCATTTCAGATTTTTGGGAACTTTTGCACCTTCTCTAAGGAAACATAAGGAAAGGGAAGAAAGACTCTGAAGAACAAAATTGAATATATGCTCATTCTCTATAGAGGCCGATCTAAATTCTTATCATTTATTTTGTATTGAAATCTTGATTATTTTCTCCTAGCCAAACCTCTCCAAGACTAAGCCCTTCACCTTGATGTCAGTTTGTAAGACTAACACATTGATGGAGGTGAGAGGCTCATGTATGAGTGTGTGCATGGTATTGATGGAGGAGCCATGGAGCTAGAGGGTAGGAAAACTGAGGATAATAGTTTCAGGTGTCTGTCTTTTGTGAAGGCATAGCTTTAAGTAGGGAACTTGAAAGATGATCTTTTATAGGGAGTTTGGCAACAGTGACCTCATTGTCTGGGATCTATACTTTGAGAAGAGTCAATGTCCAGATGTGAGCCCTTGAGTGATGGCCACTATGATGATTCTGCCTACTGCATATTCACCAGGATCTGGGGGGGAGGGATATCAAACCTCTGATATATCAAATCAGATTATCTAAACCAGATTCTATAGACAGTTAGATGTTCTTTATTTTAAAAAAAATTAAATCCTTAAACATTTAGTGAAATCACTTTAATGTTCTAAGTTTGATCCAGCTGTGCTAAGGGACATTAAGGGGGAAGATTTCTGTGCTTGAGTCAAAATATTAAAGGATGAGCGGCACTAAGAATTGTATTGTGTTGGTATCAATCCCTCATAAAATATTTCCCAATGAAATCATGAATGCTTGAGTTGGGTCTGCATCTTCCAAACCTTCTTTTGCATCTAGAGGCTTCCTGCTTAAAGACTAAGAGAGTGAAAGTGTGTTTTATTTACTTTTTAATTCAATTTATTCTAGAAGAAACACAGCTCTGCCAACTCTTTGATTTTAGCTTGTAAAACCCATCTTGGACTCCTCACCTTGAGAAATGTAAGATAATAAATATGTTGTTTTAGGCTACCAAGGTTATGGTAATTTGTTATAGCAATCTTGGGAAACTCAAGTAGTAATCATGACACTCTTTCTGGTAGGGTGGGTCCATTCCTTTCTGACCCTTGCTCATTTGACATAGCAGTCTCTACTGTTCTTGTCAACAAAAGATATAAACACAGGAAAGGAAAAGGAAGTAAGAACAAATGAGTGAGAATGGTATAGTTCCATATCAAACAGTTTCCAAATTAAATTATGAGAAATGATCTGCTACGAGATATTTGTCAAATCTGGAATAGTTAATTATATGAAAAGTACTCTAAAGATGTACAGAACATTCTGCATAATGTATTATATGCAATTATATATTTAACTTAATACATTTAAAAGAATGGAATTTCATGTAAATTTGACTCTAAAAATTCCAGCTTGTATATGGGGGAAGAAAATATTTTAAGGCCTGAATTCCAATTAAATAGGTAATTTCCATGTCCCCACTTCATAATGCCTGGATACAGCTTTAATTTTGTTTTTATTTGAATATAGTTGACACACAATGTTACATTAGTTTCAGCTGTACAACAAAGTGATTCCATGAGCTTATACATGATGCTGTATTCATTCTAGGTGTAGCTTCCATGTACAGCCTTAATTTAAAATTTTGTATCTACGCAACTTCTTGTAGATGTAGATTATTTTCTGTTTCTTCATATGCAGGAAAATGGCATTTACTTCTGATCAGTACTTTGGAGAAGAAAAGCATTTTGGTTGTTCCATTTTTTGAATTCATATTCCACTGTTAGAAATGACATTCGGTGTACATTTAAATTTCTTCATTTGTAGGATATGTGAAGTCCTCGCTTTTCTCTGTTGTTGCTGTGCTCCACACTGTTTAACCAGACAATTCTCAAGTGTCACAGCCTTGATTTTTCTACAGTTACCAGTGGGAGGGTGGTGCATAGGACCAAATCAGGGATTTGGAGTTCAGAGTATCAGCCACAGAGCAATATTTGCTGGGTAAAATTAAAAATGGTTTTTCTCTAGCAGATATAAGGATGCATGGAGTAGGCAGGAAAGAGAAAGAAGGTGAGTGTGAGCAGCTGATGATAAAGGAAAAGCAGTTGGGAAAATGGACTAGGGTAGCTGATAAGTGACCCCAAAGTATAACAGCTCTGGGGATAGTATTGTGGCTAAGAGACTAGTCAATGTAGAGATAAGCAATCTTAATGATATTCGAGGTTTTGTTTGTTCTTTGTATATATATTTTAAAGGTAAGTATCAAGGTGGCTGTATTGTTTTCAATCTCACAGTTGTTAACTGTGAAATATAGATAATAGACTTAGATAAATAATAGATAAGGCTGAAATGTGTTAAATTAATAATGAGTTTAAATATATAATTCATCATTGAATGATTCTAGGACCCATAATTCTTTTAATTATCCATTACTGATAATTCTCTGACTTTTAGTGGTTCTTAAATTTTAGTGTATACAAAAGCATTACTCAGGAAATTTGTTTAACTGGCTCTGACTGGGGATCTTGGGGTGAGGCCCTGGAATTCTAATTTTAATAAGTACCTCAGGTGATTCTGTGGTGGTTGATCCACTCATGAATCAGCACCAGACTCCTAGCTTTCACCCTATGTGCATTCACCTGAGGACAGCCTTCTGAAGGAAGCTGATGTATAAAGCTTACTGACTTGCCACTAGAGTGGGGTCCTCATACCAGCAGCATGGACATGACCAAGGAGCTTGTGGGAAATGTAGACACTCAGTCCCACCATAGACCCACTGAGTCAGAGTCTGCATTTTAATATGGTCCTGGGGCTAAGGGGTGGTAAGGGGATGATTCAGAAGCACATTAGTCTCCATAACAATGGTTCTTAGTCAGTGAAGTATCTCCACATCTTCTAAGGAGCTCTGAAAAATTACGCTGGTTTCACTTTAGACCCACTGACCTTTTAGCAATACAAGGACAGAAAATATCTTTAAAAAAAAAAGATCTAAAGGTGACTCTGCTTCACACCACTGGTTAAAAACAATTGCTCTATAGGGCCTGCCTGGCAATTTAGAACCTTTGGGATAACAAAAATCAAACTAGATTACTCTCAAATCTTAGATTTGCTTTGTGGGGTGAGAGCCTAAAATTCAGAGCAGACATTTTTATTACCTTGTACAGTCTTTGTTCTTTTTAGCTTCCTTGTCCTAGTTGTCACTCTGGGAGAACTCAAAGAAGTCAGTGAGTTTTCATCTGTCTTGTGTCCTCAGGGGACAGCTGATTTATCCCTGAGTTCTCCTGCCTTTTTAAATTTTTTTTTTTTTTTGAAGGCTATACTAGTGTAGGTCAGCCGATTCATAACTCACTCTGAGACTGGAGAAAGGACTCTGAGGTCCTCATTTTCCTCAGGAACTGAGCAGTAGTTTGTTAAAACTCCAGAGCTGTCAGCCCTCTCTGTAACTATGGTCCCCATAAATATGAAGAAATAATGAACCTTTATTAAAGGACAATCCAGGCGTGAATCCTTATTCCATTTAATGGGTCTTGTATTAAAGTAACTTTCAAGACATTCTGATGCAATTTTTAACTCAGTTATCTGTGAGGTAGACAGTTTACTGAAGGAATTTTAGTTTATAACTGAAAAGGGCTATAAATTTTGGCCCTAGTTCAGATTGTCCTTAATAGGACAATAGATCCTTTGTAGGTGGGATCTGAACCAATTAAGAATAATCAAATTTTTGCTTGGTGGTCTGTGACTAGGTCGTCACCTACTACTTTTCCTGAATCCAGGGAGAGATAAAGGAAGCTGGGGATGATTGCTTGAAGAAGTTCTTCTGGTGGCAGAGTTCCTTAGGAATTTCTTTATTTTATTTTAAATTTTTTATTATGTTATGTTAGTCACCATACAGTACATCCTTAGTTTTTGATGTAGTGTTCCATGATTCATTGTTTGCGTATAACACCCAGTGCTCCATGTAATATGTGCCCTCCTTAATACCCATCACCGGCCTATCCCAATCCCTACCCCCCTTCCCTCTGAAGCCCTCAGTTTGTTTCCCAGAGTCCATAGTCTCTCATGGTTCATTCCCCCTTCTGTTTACCCCCCCTTCATTCTTCCCTTCCTTCTCCTACCAATCTTCCTGCTATTTCTTATATTCCATAAATGAGTGAAACTATATGATAATTGTCTTTCTCTGCTTGACTTATTTCACTTAGCATAATCTCCTCCAGTCCCGTCCATGTTGCTGCAAAGGTTGGGTAATCGTCCTTTCTGGTGGCTGAGTAATATTTCATTGTATATACGGACCACATCTTCTTAATCCATTCATCTGTTGAAGGGCATCTCGTCTCCTTCCACAATTTAGCTATTGTGGACTATGCTGCTATGAACATTGGGGTGCATATGGTCCTTCTCTTCACTACATCTGTACTTTTGGGGTGAATACCCAGTAGTGCAATGGCTGGATCATAGGGTAGCTCAATTTTTAACTTTTTTAAGGGACCTCCACACTGTTTTCCAGAGTGGCTATACCAACTTGCATTCCCATCAATAGTGTAAGAGGGATCCCCTTTCTCCACATCCTCTCCAACATTTGTTGTTTCCTGCCTTGTCAATTTTTGCCACTCTAACTGGTATAAGGTGGTATCAATGTGGTTTTGATTTGAATTTCCCTGATGGCTAATGATTTTGAACATTTTTTCATGTGTCTGTTAGCCATTTGTATGTCTTCATTGGAAAAGTGTCTGTTCATATCTTCTGCCCATTTTTTGATTTGATTATTTGTTTCACGTGTATTGAGTTTGAGAAGTTCTTTGTAGATCTTGGATACTAGTCTTTTATCCATACTGTCATTTGCAAATATCTTCTCCCATTCCGTGGGCTGCCTCTTAGTTTTTTTAACTGTTTCCTTGGCTGTGCAGAAACTTTTTATCTAGATGAAGTCCCACAAATTCATTTTTTCTTTTGTTTCTCTTGCCTTTGGAGATGTGTCATGAAAAAAGTTGCTGTGGCCGATGTCAAAGAGGTTGCAGCCTTTGTTCTCCTCTAGGATTTTGATGGATTCCTGTCTCACATCGAGGTCTTTCATCCATTTAGAGTTTATCTTTGCGTATGGTGTGAGAGAGTGGTCAAGTTTAGTTGCATATAGCTGTCCAATTTTCCCAGCACCATTTATTGAAGAGACTGTCTTTTTTCCACTGGATGTTTTTTCCTGCTTTGTCAAAGATTAGTTGCCCAAAGAGCCAAGGGTCCATTTCTGGGTTCTCTATTCTGTTCCATTGGTCTATGTGTCTGTTTTTGTGCCAGTACCATGCTGTCTTTGTGATCACAGCTTTGTAGTATAACTTGAAATCCAGCAACGTGATGCCCCCAGCTTTGTTTTTCCTTTTCAACAATTCCTTGGTGATTCGGGGCCTTTTCTGGTTCCACACAGATTTAAGGGCTGTTTGTTCCAGCTCTTTGAAAAATGTCATTGGTATTTTGATCGGGATGGCATTGCACGTGTAGATTGCTCTGGGTAGCATAGACATTTTAACTACATTTATTCTTCCAATCCATGAGCATGGAATGTTTTTCCATCTTTTTGTGTCTTCTTCAGTATCTTTCAAGAATGATTTGTAGTTTCTAGAATATAGATCCTTTACCTCTCTGGTTAATTAAGTTAATTCCGAGATATTGTATGATTTTTCATGCTATTGTAAATGGAATCGATTCCGTAATTTCTCTTTCTTCAGTCTCATTGTTCGTGTATAGAAATGCAACTGATTTCTGAGCCTTGATTTTGTATCCTGCCACATTACTGAATTGCTCTATAACTTCTAGTAGTTTGGGGGTGGAGTCTTTTGGGTTTTCCATTTAGAGTATCATGTCATCTGCATAGAGAGACAGTTTGACTTCTTCTTTGCCAATTTGAATACCTTTTATCCCTTTTTGTTGTCTGATTGCTGTTGCAAGGACTTCTAGTACTATGTTGAATAATAATGGCGAGAGTGGGCATCCTTGTCATGTTCCTGATCTTAAGGGAAAGGCTTTCAGCTTTTCCCCATTTAGTATGATATTCACTGTAGGCTTTTCATAGATGGTTTTCATGAAATTGAGGAATGTACCCTCTATCCCTACACTCTGAATGGTTTTAATCAGGAAAGGATGCTGCATTTTGTCAAATGCTTTTTCTGCATCTATTGAGAGGATCATATGATTCTTGGCTTTTTTCTTGTTGATGTGATCTATCACACTGATAGATTTGCAAATGTTGAACCACGCTTGCATCCCAGGGATGAATCCCACTTGGTCATGATGGATGATCCTTTTAATGTACTGTTGGATCCTATTAGCTAGGATCTTGTTGAGAATTTTGGCATCCATATTCATTAGGGATATCGGTCTGTAATTTTCCTTGTTGTTGGGGTCTTTGCCTGGTTTGGGGATCAAGGTAATACTGGCCTCATAGAATGAGTTTGGTAGTTTTCCTTCTGTTTCAATTTTTTGAAACAGCTTCAGGAGAATAGGTATTATTTCTTCTTTGAATGTTTGGTAGAATTCCCCGGGGAATCCGTCAGGCCCTGGAGTCTTGTTTTTGGGGAGGTTTGTGATGACTGCTTCAGTCTCTTCATAATTAATCAGTCTGTTTAAATAATCAATTTCTTCCTGTTTCAGTCTTGGTAGTTTGTAGGTTTCCAGGAAGGCATCCATTTCTTCCATGTTGTTTAATTTATTGGCATAAAGTTGTTGTAAAAGTTTCTAATGATCCTTCCTATTTCATTGGTGTTGGTCGTGATCTCTCTCCTTTCATTCATAATTTTATTAATTTGGGTCCTTTCTCTGTTCTTTTGAATAAGTCTGGCCAATGGCTTATCAATCTTATTTATTCTTTCAAAGAACCAGCTTCTAGTTTTGTTGATCTGCTCTACTGTACTCCTGGTGTCTAATTCATTGATCTCTGCTCTAATCTTGATCAGCTACCTTCTCGTGTGTGGGTTAGGCCTATTCTTCTATTCCAGCTCCAACTTCTTGAGGTGAGAATATAAAAACTGCATTTTAAATTTTTCTATTTTTTTGAGTGAGGCTTGTATGGCTATGTATTTTCCCCTTAGGACTGCCTTTGCAGTGTCCCATAGGTTTTGGACCGATGTGTTTTCATTCTCATTGGTTTCCAAAAATTGCTTAATCTCATTTTTCATTCCCTGGTTTACCCAATCATTCTTGAGCAGGATGGTTCTTAGTTTCCAAGTGTTTGAGTTTCTTCCAAATTTTCCCTTGTGATTGAGTTCCAGTTTCAAAGTATTGTGGTCTGAGAATATGCAGGGAATAATCTCAGTCTTTTGGTATCAGTTGAGACCCATTTTGTGACCCAGTATATGGTCTATTCTGGAGAAAGTTCCATGTGCATTTGAAAAGAAAGATTATTCTGTTGTTCTGGGGTGTCGTGTTCTATATATATCTATGAGGTCCATCTGATCCTGTATGTCATTCAAAGCTCTTGTTTCTTTGTTGATTTTCTGCTTAGGTGATCTGTCCATTGCTGAGAGCAGAATGTTAAGGTCCCTTACTATTAACGTATTATTATCTGTATGTCTCTTTATTCTGGTTAAGAGTTGGCTTGTGTATCTAGCTGCTCCCCTGTTGGGGCATAGATATTTATAATTGTCATATCCACTTGTTGGATACATCCTTTAAGAATAATATAGTGTCCTTCTGTATGTCTAACAACAGTCTTTAGTTTAAAATCTAATCTGTCTGATATGAGAATTGCTACCCCAGCTTTCTTTTGAGGTCCATTGGCATGAAAAATCATTTTCCATCCCTTCACTTTCAGTCTGGATGTATCTTTAGGTTCAAAATGAGTCTCGTAGACAACATATCGATGGGTCATGTCTTTTTATCCAATCTGCAACCCTGTGTCGTTTATGGGAGCATTTAGGCCATTCACATTTAGAGTGATTATTGAGAGATACAATTTTAATTATGTCATGTTAAAGTGAAGTCTTTGTTTCTATAGATTGTAGTCTTTGTTTCTATAGATTGTATATTTCTGTTCTGTATCACTCTTGGGGTCTTTTTACTTTTATAGAACCCCCCTTAATATTTCTTGTAGGGCTGGCTTGGTGGTCACATATTCTTTCAGTTTCTGCCAGTCTTGGAAGGTCCTTTTCTCTCCATCAATTCTGAATGACAGCCTTGCTGGATAAAGGATCCTTGGCTGCATGTTCTTCTCAGTTAGAGCTCTGAATATGCCTTGCCAAACTTTCCTGGCATGCCAGGTGTCTGTAGAGAGGTCTGACGTTATTCTGATGTTCCTCCCTCTGTAGGTGAGGATTCTCTTCCCCCTGGCCGCTTTCAAGATTGTATCCTTGGATCTAATATTTGCAAATTGCACCTTTATGTGACATGGTGTAGGTCTGTTCTCATTGATCTTGGGAGGGGTCCTCTATGCCTCTTGGACACAAATGCTTGTTTCCTTTGCCACATTACGGAAGTTCTCAGCTACAGTTTGTTCAGATATCTCTTCTAGACCTCTGTCTTTTGCCACCCCCTTGAGGATGCTGATGATTCTGACATTGGAACATTTCATTGAGTCAGTAATCTCCTGTAATCTACATTCTTGAGATTGGATTTTTTTGAGCCAAGTTTCCATTTTTTCCTTCTTTTCTATCATCCTGTCTTCCAATTCACTAATTCGTTCTTCTGCCTCATTTACCCTGGCCTTCAGAGCATCCAGTTTAGACTGCATTTGATTCATAGCATTTCTAATTTCTGCCAGATTCGCTCTCATTTTCACCCTTAGAGATTCTGTATTCTCGTTAATATTTTTTTCTAGGCTACATGTCATCTTGACCATTGTTACTCTGAACTCCATTTCTGACAATTTGATTATCCATATCCATCAGTTCTGTGGCAGAGGCCACAGACTCATTATCTTTTCTTTGCTGGGGGGGATTTCTCCTCCTCTTCATTCTGATGAGGAGAGGTTGCAGGTATGCACAGAGCCCCAATTATTGACCAGGACCCAGGCAGTGTACACTTGTTTTATAGGGACCTTAGGGATGTGGGCTTCTTGATTTTTCAACCTGCCTTCTGAGGGGAGGGGCCTGCCACGCTGGTGCTCAGGCAACCCTGTTTGGGTAGAGTTGCCCAGTCCCCTGTGAGGGGGGGCGGTGGGGACACAATGTGAACCAGTTTTTCTGGGCTTTTGTTCTCTGGTGGCTTTCCCTGGCAGTTTTCTGTGGCTCTTCTCAGAGTCAGAGCAGCAGTGGCCATATCCTAGCCTCGTCTCAGAACAGAGAGATCGCAGTCCGCTCTCCACTGAGCTCTCCTGGCCGCTTTAACTCTGTTTCTGTCAGTGCTGCTAAAAACCCTGCAGCATCCCGGGTTGTGCGCCCCACAGCGACTCTCCCAGCCCTCACTTCCAGGGCTGGCACATCTCTGTCCTTTGTGCTTCTAACACCGCCAGCCACCCCTGGTTCCGCATGCGCTCCCAAGTTCCCTGTTTCAGTGTGGTTCATGGGCATTCAGGAGCTCCAATTTTCAGTCTGGTTGCGTGCGCTCCTGAGGTCCTGGTTTCAGTCTGGTTCTGGTGAGTGCTCAAGAGCTCTGGTTTTCAGTCTGGTCGCGTGTGCTCCGTAGCTCCCGGTCTCAGTCCAGTTTGAGTGCGTGCTCCCGAGCTCAAGTTTTCAGTCTGGTCCTGTGTGTGCTCCCGGGCTCCCGGTCTCAGTCTGCTTTCTCGCGGGTGCCGGTCCTCGAATCTAGCCTGCTCCCCAGTGTAGGTGGCTACTGCTTCCCGGTGCCAGATTGCGGTGACTCCCTCCCCCTTCCATTTATCTTCTGATATCTGTGCATGGATTCAGGGCTTCCTGCTTCATACCTGAATCCTCAGCACCGGAGATGTTCATTCGTAGAGATCCAGATGTATCTTCCTACATCTCGGGCTGATTTTGTGGTTGTTCAGGATGATCTGGTAGATATCCAGCTCGATTCAGGGGACCAGCTTAAAAAAGGTCCCCTACTCCTCCGCCATCTTTTTTCCCCCTATCTCTTCAGGAATTTTTCTAGCTTGCTTTGTGTTCAGTCTAAACACCAACCCAGAAGCATGGATGTCATGTCAATCAACATATAAGAATACAGTATCCTAGGGGAAGAGCTATGGGGCAAGGTTTTTCTTCCACTGCTTGAATTCAGCACCTTGGAGAAGGCCCATCTCCTTTCTGTGGGCCCAGTGCTATCCCAAATTCCTTGTTACCCAAGCCCTTTACCTGGTCTGCATTTTGAAATGGGACCATGCTTAAGTGAAATTGCTGCTTTCCATGATAGAGCATTTTTGGGCCAAGAAAGCTATTCCTATACTACCCTGTTCTGCCCTATCACTTTTTATTTCCAAAGCTCACAGCTGAAAGGACATTTACTTAAGTTGAGCAATGTTAGAGTACAATACTCTTGGTAGTTGGTCCTCACCAAAGGAGAAGGCCTAATCTGATAAGTGATAGAATAATTCCCATTGTGCTGTCTTGCCACTGAGGGAATACATATCTTCGAAATAAGAATTATCTTTGTCACCAGGCAGAACTTTACTTTAAGGACTTTATAGTGATGATTAAAATTGTGGTTGGCAAATCAGTAAACATTCAGCACACTTTTAATGTTATGTAATAAATGAAAGAACATGCAAGTAGTGATGGAGTAGGTTCTCCTCTGCTACATTAAGTTGAATGTGTTAGTATTTAGCCCAAAAAGGAATTCTCACACAAGCCTAGTTATGAGGCTGAAATGAGTTGAAGTAAGAAGGAGCCGTCAGGATAAGGATCCTGACTTTACAACCAAGGCTGGGGTGGAGGCTCGTCCTCTATGGAGTTTCACAATGCTTCACTGGGGTAAGCTTCATATACTTCTTAGTCAAATTGAAAGATCACTAGTGATTTGTTCTCTGAAAGAAGCACCTTGATTTTCTGAAGCAGTGATTCAGCAAATTATATTTGGCAGTCTTCTGGTTTTAGTCGCCTGGACTATGATTGTGTCATATTATAGTAATTTTGATCAAGGGGTGAACCGACCTGGCACAACACTGTGGCATCTCCTTGCTGACTTACTCCCTACATGGCTACTTTGTGAACAAAAGAGAAACAGAAGAATGGAAGGAGAATTTTGTCATTTTTAAGTTAACATTAGATACTCTTTTGGGCTCATGGAGTGTGCAGCAGACTTAGAGAATTGAGTCATGGATCTCTGTTCGTGGTTTGGCAGTGCTAGGCCCACTACTGAGCTTAGAAGAGGCGTGCCTTCTGTTTGAAGTCATAGTTTCTCTGCAGCTATTTTGGAACACTCCTTACCCATTCATCTCTCTTTGTACCATGGCAACCAACAAAACACCCATTTTATTATTCTACTTTCTCACAACAAGATCCTTAAAGCATAAACAAGAACTATGCTATTATTACTATTTCCGTCTTTGATTCTTCACCCCTATTTAGAGACATAGATATTCTATGGCTGTGTAATTCAGAGTGAATAGAAATGCCAAGGGGGAAAGGTGGTTATACTAGAAAGTGAGAGGTTTAAGAGCCAAACATTTGTCTCATTTTCAACCCCACACTTAAGAGCTGGGAAAAATTCAGATCATTATCAAAAGGGGGGTGTCTTCCTATTCACCACAGCATCCCTAGTACAGAGCAAGTGTCTGCCATATGACCTTCTGCAAAGATGTGTCGATTAATGGACTAACTGGAAGATCACCTGAGATACTGTAAGTGAAAGGACACAGAGGACAAACCCAGTGAATGTTATTTGCTTTCCGCTGCTCTGCTGACATGTGGGTGGTAGAAACCATCATTTTCGATAGACATGTGTCAGACATGGAGTGCCTGTGTTCAAAAATGTCAGGGATCAATTCATTTGATAGCTGAGGCCCCAAGGAGACAAAGTGCAGCAGGAGTTGTGGAAGAGATAGGAAAGCCAGGTTTTCTTTCCTTTTATGTTCTCTTCATATAATACCTTTTCGATTCCTTATCTAACCTTGGTTTACAATGACATTTTCTGCGTGTGGGGTTGGGGAGAGAACTCTAGTCAACTTTACAGGTACAAAAAATATGAAAAAGGAAGACAGATATATGCTGATTAGTTTGACTCTCTTTGCTTACTACCTTTTTATCATTTTTGTGCTGACAGTGTTCCAGTCTTTGCAAATCGAGACTGTAAAGTGCTTAGCATTCTGACTGGCTAAATCCACAGGAGCAGTTACTAGCTGTTCTGCTGTAACTGAGCAATTATGGAAAACTTATTCAGTGCACAGGACACTGCTAATTAGTGTGTAGAATACACAAATAAAAATGGGCATTATAGAAGCAATAAGTAATATTAAGTAAAGTGTGCTACTAATTTGTATTTCTCTACTCTGGGAATAAGAATCTTGTCTGCTATGGTCTCCCTATCAAAATACCAGAATTTCTTTAATTAGAACTTTAGGGAGATAGAAAAACAATTAGTTGGGAGTGACCAAATGCATTAGTTGTGAGTAAATAGAAATAGTACGTAATGAACTTAAGCTATCATTTATATGCAGTACTGCTGACGCTAATGTATTGGGACTTGATATAAACTTGCAGTTTCTCCTATTAGCTTGGTGATGACTTTTAGTCCTCTATGTCCTCTCCAATTACTGCATAGAGGATGGACATTAGATCTGATTCCATGGACATATAGGCATACTGCCCCAGGTCTTATGCCCAAGCCATTCTGGGTTGAACTTTCATTTCACAGTCCTTGCTTTTATTTTCTGCTTATGCGTGGGCTCAAGGTTTATTTGCTTATGGTTGTTACTATATTACTTTCGTTAACCTCTACAAAATACTTATTGTTAATTTTTTATGTAACTAAAATGGGCTGTTCTTGGGTCTTTTTCCTGGTACTGTGTTGTCCATTACCATGGTTTTGATTACTTCCAAATCTTGCAGATCTCTCTCCAGAGCTTCAAACCAACATGTTCAAATGCCTTCTGGGATGTCCCACAAATCACTCAAGCTCAGCATGAGTAATACTAATTATTTTCTACTTTCTACTCCCTCACTCCCAAACTGTTTAAATTCATACTTGACCACTTACTGGTATGGGGTTTTGGCAGGTCACTAAGTTTCCTAACCTATAAAAGGGTATAAAAATAGCAACTATCTCATAGAGTTCATGAGGGTGAAGGAGTTAATATGTGTGACTTTACATAGTAAACACTATATAAATGTTAGTTATTATTATTTTTTAAAAGTTTATTCACTCCCACTCTCTACACTAAATACAGAACTATATTTTAAAAATGTAAATCGAATTGAATATTGTGCCTGCTTTAAACATTTCCGTACTCACTGTCACGTCTCCAGTATCTCTAACAAGGTGCACAGAGGTCTGAATAATCTGGCCTCTGTTTTCGTCTGTAACCTCACCCCTAACACATACTTCCTCTTCTCTCACTTCTGGGTCTTTGCTGAAGCTATTTCTCATGCTTGGTCTGGGGGCTCTTCTCCTTGCCCAACTGCTCCTTCCCCAACCCCACTTTGGCTACCTCCTTCTCATATTTTAGGTGTCACTTTAGATGTCACTTCTTCCAGACAGGTTTTCTTTATTAGCCGCCTATGGATTATATATTGCTTTGACTGCTTAGCGTCCTTATTCCCTCATAGGAGACAATTAACTCCAGTGGCCTAAATCGATCCATTCCCACAGTGAGGATGGCCTTGTGACACTTAAATATCTAAGACCATAGATCTTGGATCTTCTGGGTCAGACATGATTCTCTGGGTCAGAGACCCGAATGGCACCAAGACCATTTTTGTACCCAAAATATAGGGAAAATGGCCTAGTCTGTGTAGCAGTCTAACTTCAGATTGTCACTAGCATGTACATTCCTAACCCGAGTGAATTACCAAATATCAGTTGTTACTCTGTCTCTTTCATTAGACTTTGCTCTCTTTGAATGTAAGAATTTTGTCTGTCTTACTTATCATTATGTCTTATATGCCTTAGCATGAAACAGTCTTTCAGAACATAACTGTTGAATGGAATCGTATATCTTAGGGTATTCAGAAACACTAAGAAATGATTTTGTCCAGCATCCTGATAAAAGTATGATACTATCCTTATGTTTGACAAATGGATCACCTGAGGTCCAGAAATTTAGACACTCACTCTAAGTTATATAGAATAAACCAGAAACAAAGTCTTCTGTTATTTTCTTTCTACTATTCCTTGTTACCACCCAGTTGCATTTGTACGTTTCTAATATGCTAATTTGCCTGCAGAGAGACTGAAAAACCTTGCTGTCATATCCTAATCAGGGAGCACTCTTTGTTTATTAAATCTCAGGGTTGAAGATAAGGGTTGAAGTTAGATTCGATTAGACCAAAAATACTAGTTTAGGGAGTTTGGGTTTTAACGTCTAGGGTGATTTTCAAACTGTACTCAGTAGAGCCCTTGTCAGGGACCCCAATTGTTAAGGACTTCATCTGGACTTCCCACTCATATTTCAGAGAGGCTCCTAGTTTATTCATGTTCCTTGGCTTTATGGAAAGACTCCTTTTTAAAGAAAGAAATGTATGAATAAAATACATTTGAAAGCTATTGCTCCAGGGAGTAGGGCAACAATTTCATTTGCTACTTAAACTCATCTTTTGTTAAGCTCTTAAGGTAAAATTTGCTGCATCTTTTTTGTCTCTGATCAGCTTTTCTTAATAGCTTGCAGGGTGAGAGGTTAATGTTGGATCTATATATTTAAATAGCTAAATGCTATCTATCAGTTGCAAAAGAAAATAATACATTAGGACCTAAAAGAATTTGGTGAGCCAGATTAAGAAAAATAGAAATGCTGTAAGCATTGTCTTTCATTTCCTTTTTGAGAAAATACGCATTTGTGGGGAATTTGGAAAATGCCTATTACATGCACATTCTTATATTCTCTGGGTTAGTTTAGTGATATATGCAGCTGTTGAGTTGAAAGAGAATGGCTAGAAAAACTGCCGACTCTTGACTAGTAATTGTGTATTAAAGTTAATAGGAATTTGGCTGGGGGTGGGTGTTGATAGTCCTAATGATTTTTGAAAAGCATTGCAAAGGCTTTTGAAGAATCTTTTAAATCTCTCAATCTCTGTATCCTGTTACTTGTAAAATGAGGGGCTTTACATAGATGAGGACAAAACACATTTTATAGATTTGTATGGTACTTTACAGTTTACTATGTGCTTTTACATTTTTCTAATGAGAAAAATGTAAAGCTCCTTGTAGCTCCAAAATTCTACTACTTTGTGTTTTATTAATTCTTTTGAATATTCTTTGAGATTTTTAAATATGAAACTGATATATTGAACAGTTTTAGTTTAGCAGTGATATGACCTTCCAAGTCCTTGCTTTTCTGGAGTTTATTTGGGTTATGACCATGGGCTCTGTTAAGGAATAAACTACTGATGAGTAAATAGTGTAAAAAATGCATTTCAAAAAAAAAATTTCTATTTCTGATACTTTGTGAATAACGAAAGTCCTGAATAGCTGAATATATAATTGTAGCACAGTTCCCTGCACCGTTTTTATTTTCTTTAAAGAATTCTGTAAGACTGGGAAAGTAATGTAGTACATGTGGGAATTGGTTTTCAGATTGTCATGATCACGGACAATCCAATGATGGTTGAATTACTCAATCTCATTTACTAAAACAAAGAACAAAATCATGTCCGTTGTTAGAAGATACTCTAAGTGCTTCTACTAACTCAAACATTTTCTTATTTCTCTAACATTAGTTTGAGATTATTACCACTTAAGATGAGCCTCCAAAGTAGTGGAAACTGTTTAATGTAGGTTATTTTTAAAGTAAAGAGAATAACTTTGGGGAAATTTTGTTGTTGTTGCTGCTGTTGTTGTTGTTTTTGTGTTTGGGTGTAGGGTGGGACAAGAGGATGTTTAGGAGTGATCCTAATCATTTCTTGCACAGATTTGTATTAGGAAAGGAGACTGTCCAAGAAGAAATAGTGGAGATTAATGTTAATATAATTCCCTCCTCTAGACATCAGATATGCTCCTGTTCAGATTTTCACACCTTTTCACGACAGCACCTTAAGGAAGAAAATGAATGGAATGATATTTATATGTAGCAGGTGCTCTTTACATGGAGAGAAAAATGACCCAAATGAAGACTCCATATCTACGTAGAGTCATATTCTACTTTATGTGGAGCTTGGATGATCCTCTATGGTTTTAAGCATAGGAATTGTACCACTTCTATTTCTATGCACAGGTTTAAATGAGAAAGGGTCTGGGACTTCTTTGAATTTCAAATTTGTTAAAACTAGTCTTGTGGACTGGAGTGGCTTTTACCAGTCCCTCTTGAAGAGAAATGCTCTTGAGAATTATCTATCATGAGAGGGGCAGGATTCTCAGTCAGGATTGAGTCTTGCATGGAGGATTAGAGGCTGAGGATACTGTATAGTTCATAATCTGTGAAGCAGCAAACATTTGATCCCAATCCAGCCTTGCAAACCTGGCAGCTAAGTTGTGACCCAGGGAAGTGTCTGCGTGAGGACATGGGACTTGCTTAATATAGAAATTTAACTCTCAAACTCTCAAACTCAAGTACATATACATGGCAGAAACTAGAAAGTCATAATTACAATTTAATTTTTATGGACCTTTCTGAATTCAGTCACTAAATTTCAGAGAGCCGGTACCCCAGTGTGATATGGAAGACTTTATCTTTTGTTTTCTCTTTTGGATTTGGCTCACATATGTCTCCCGTAGTGTGAGCAGCTCTCTGCATGAAAGAGAACCAACATTTAGGGTACATTGATGATATTTCCTTTGTACTCAGATATTAAGTTCTAAATCCCATATATTATGGAATTGTGGTATAATAATTGGAGTCCACACTGTTTGAAGTAGACGCCCCCTCACTAAGGAGAACACTGACAACATGTGATATCTCTGCCATCTTGAGGATCTACATTGGCTTCGGAAAATTGGGAGGGACCTTGTAATGGAAGTCAGGCCACCAAGAAGTATAACAGAAGATACCTGGATACTCTAATTTCAGCAAGAAGTGATGCTGAAGCTTTGGTCTCGGGAATAGCATGGACATACACTAGGGGCTGTGTTTCTACTTCATCTCTACAGGAGTTGGTCATGTTTGCCCCAATAAGCTCTGGTGGTGAAATCAAGAACTGTTACCACTCTAGGATGGTGCTGCTTTGAGAATCCAAGGGTTATTACTTTGTGATCCTCTTTACAGCATACATTACTTTTATTCTCTCTTTTAATTAAAACCCAGGGAGCTGTCTCTATTTTGGTAACTGTAGGGTACAAGGAAGAAAATGTGTGTGTGTGTGTGTGTATAATTTACATAATAAAAAATAAAAATAAGATATATACATAAAATATATATAATCATTTATATTTATAAAAGAATGCTCTGAAGACAGTAGTTAAATATGCTTTTAACTTGTGAAAGAATATATTTATCATTGTAATAAGAAAAAAACAAGAAAATTTAGGACTTCCTCCCCTTACTCCTCCTCCCAAGACTTCTTTTGAATTATTTTAAATTATGCTATTGTGAACAACTTGTGCATCTATCTTTAGATTCTTGAGAATATAGTTTTTTAATGGTATAATTGAACAACAGTTGAGTTGTTGTAGTAAAGAGTACTTAAAATTTAATTTTAGATTTTATTATTTATTTGAGAGAGAGAGAGAATGAGAATGAGTGGTGGTGAGAGAGAGAAGCAGACTCCCCGTTGAGCAGGGAGTCTGACACGGGGCTTGATCCCAGGACTGTGACCCCAGATCTGACCTGAGCGGAAGGCAGATGCTTAACCGACTGAGCCACCCAGGTGCCCCCAAAATTTAATTTTAAAATATAATGTAGACATAAACAAAAAGGTTGAGTCCAATAAAATGTAGGGGAAATGCTATGAAAAAGGTATTTATGGAAGCATAAATACAAATATTCAATATGTACATGAAAGTTAAAGTAAGTTAAAGCAAATTAAAGTAACATGATTTTCTACTTACCAAATTTGTTAAAATTAGTGAATGTGGTAAGTCTAGTTTTGGTAAGGGCAGGGAGAAACAAGGAATCTCACATATAGGTGGAGGGAGTATTAAGTGGTACTACAGTGTGTTATTTCCAAAGCAGAAAACATGGCCAAGCCCAAAGTCATTGGTGTGGGAAATATATTGTTCCTACTCTAGTCGGAGGTAATACAAAGTCACACAGCAAGGGCCTGGCATGTGTACTTCTGTTCCACACGTGTCCTTTTTAATATAATAGCTTGTGTAGTGGGAAGACATTTTTGATGTTGTAAAAGAATGATTTGCTTTAAGAAATCTCTAATAGTATGTTCCTAAAATGTGTATTTACTTTTTAGGACCATACTATTTACATTACTCAGGTGAATAAAATGGTTCTTCATGTGAAATTTTATTGTTAATGGTCAATATGAGGACCATAGAAGACCATGTATGCTCCTGTATATTTTACCAGTCATCTCCTCATCTATTCTTCCCTGTTTAATGCTAACAATGACTTTGAACATTATTATTTAGCGTACACTTAATAGTTGTATAACTTGGGTGCATTCACTAGTTGGGATCTTTAGCAATGCATAGAATACCACGAATTAACTCCAGCATGTGACTTTTAAATTGTCTTTCCCAAGGTCACAGACTTAGTATGTGGCAAAACCAGTCTTGGAACACCCGTGTGTTGTCTCCTTCGAACTCTGCCAATGCACATCTTCTGTACTCAGTGGCCAACAAATGGCCTCATTTTTCCAAAAGCCTGTTCTATAACCGCATTAAAAAGAAATTAGCCTAAAGGTGTAATCAGGTTAAGTACTGACCTTATGACTGAAGAGGCTTGTTCAGATGGCCAGACCCACATGGCTCAGGGAGTTCAGGCACCAGGCACATTTTCCGTGAGAGTAGCGATGAATAAATGTTTACCCCAAATTTGGCCCGGGCGGTTACCTGACTGCTTCATTGCCTTTGTTATTATCTTGCAGTGTTTTCATCTTTACTTTTTTAATTTAGGAGAAATAAAAATTCAGAAAGCTCAATTGTTATCTCACACAGGGGCAGAAATGGCTGTGTCGTATAGATTTATTAATTACCGTTGGCCGATTCTAGCCAGTACTATAGACCAGGCAAAGTTCATTCATCCATCGGTGGAACAGGTGACTGGATTTGTGCAGTGATACAGATCATAAAAGGTCAGTGAGGCAGCTACTTCTCTTTAAATTACCTTAGAAGAGCATTAATTTGGATAAGCTTAACTCAAGCCTTACAGCTGGAAAGTTTCCATTTGCTAATCATTTGGGGATTTCATTTTTAAGAATCAAATTTTGACTGAGATATAAAGAAAAGAAAACTATCTTTTCTATATCATCTTTCACAAACTGTGTAAGCAGGCATTATTGTTTCAATTCTCCTTTCCAGGGGAAGCTTAACCTTTCCTTGCTCCTTTAACAAAGAACATTACAATATAAATTATAATATAAACTATAATGGCAGGGGCAGTTCTAGCAACTACTACCTTTGAAACAAAAGAAAGTAAAATATAAAAGCTATTCTTCCATAAATACAGAGAACAAACTGATAGTTGCCAAAGGGACGGGGGTAAGGGGTGGGCAAAATGGGTGAAGGGGGAGGAGGAGGTTCAAACTTTAATTTATGGGATGAATAAGTCACAGAGATAAAAGGCCAACATAGGGAATATAGTCAACGGTATTGTAGCTACGCTTGTGGTAAGTGTAGCATAGCATATGGAGTTTAATTACTATGTTGTATACCTGAGACTAATGTAACGTGTATCAACTATACCTCAAAAAAAAAAAAAAAAAAGAGCTATTCTTGATTCTATCTTTTATTGAACAAAAGTAAGGGTAAAAAGTATTCTGATGTTATTAATGAAAGAAAATTGTTAGGAAAAAGAGACTTTAAAAGTGAAGTTGAAGGAGCTTTTTTGATTCCCCAAAACTCTTCCAAAGTAAAAGAAAAAATAAGGTTTTCGTTAGGGTAGGAAAATGACATTTTTTCACATATAACTATTTCAAGTTTTTACGAACTGGAAAAAGTAAAAAGTAAACTCATTGTCACATCAATGTCCTCATGTTGCTCAAAAAATGTCCCAAATGACTGACTCAGAATGTCTCTAGCTCTAAATAATCTCCTATTTAAGCAGGAGTAACATGAATCTTCAGGAAATCACTAACTTCCGTCTTTGATCTTGAACAGCAACAATGAGAAAAGACAGGCTTAAAAAAAAAAATCTTATCCCTAATAGCAAAGGAAATGTCTAATTAAGAGATCACTCCCATTATCAGAGACCCTCAGAAATGCATTTTACTGTTAAATACTCACTTTTCCTTCACAAATGGTTTTAAAAGCCCTATATAAGACGTATGAAGTCATCTTTAGAAATGACTGTATGCTCGGGAAAATTAGAAGCATGCAACAGTCATCATAGATCAGGGAAGCTTCATGAAAAGAACAAAAGCAGCTCAGCAGGAAGTATACACTTGAAAACAGCAATTTAGAGTTTACAGGCATAGGTTGAAGCTTTTAAGAGGTACTTCCACGGTAGGTGTGCTGTTAATCCTTTATTAGGCCATGGAAATGCATTGCACTGAAGAAGCAATTTCCTCAGTTAAGCAAACATAATTTTTTTCCTCCCGAAGTCAGTTAAATACACCATTTTTCCTATGTAAATGTTTGGGAGTGACTAACTTGGCCTTTTTTTTAAGGACTTTTAATAGCACTGTCTTCCTACCTCTAGGACCGACTGCAGATAAATCAGCTTAGCGCAAGAGTATCAAAGAAAATAAAGAAGAAAGGTGTTGAGCAATAGCATGAAGAGGAGCAAGAAATGAAAAAGAAAGAAAAAATGGGGGGGGGCATTGCTGGAACTGAGGAATGGCTTGGAGGAGCATCTTTCAAGAGACTAGACAGCCATAAGAATAGAGAGAAAAGACTAGGTGATGTTCTGAACTGTCTGGCCAAGGAGAGGCCACTCAGTAGAGAGTGCACCTGCCGGGCCCTATGTATACCCTGCGTGGCTTCTAAGATCAATTTAGTAATCTAGGAACCAATTGAAAGGAATTTAGAGGATTCCCTTCCCAGCCATAATATTCATCTTTGACTTGATCTTCCCAAAACACTCTCTTCCAAACATTCTGTCTCTAACTATCCCTCAGGGACCTCTAGCCCCAAATCCAGCATCACTATGCTCATTTTACCCTCTGAAACTTCTCTGAAGTTATAGGCAATGCTGAAAGCATGGCAAATACTTGAGAGAGGGGTGCCTAGAAAACTGTGGTCACTGTCCTTCCTGCCTCTCTGTTCAATTGCTCCCTGTCCCCTTTTTTTTCTCAGTAGTTGCAGCATTCTCTTCTTCCTACTTTGCTTAGGCTCTTAATGTCGTTCCTCCATTTTTCCTTGTCAATACCCAACCCATTTTTTGAAATCCAGTTCAAATTCTATCACCTTTTTTTTAGTAGAATTAATAGCTTCCTACCCTGTGTTCCTGTAACAATTGGTATTTTATTTGAGATTGTAATGCTTTATGCCTTGAATTAGATTTAGTTGTACAGATCTTGTCTCTCCCACTGGACCACAGACTTCCTGAGTGCAAGTCCATGTCCTTTTATCACCATGGACTTCACAATATCTGGCACAATGCCACACATGATATGTATTCATATATTTATATACCCTAATAAATAACTTAAAATACTCCCAAGGAGTATTTGCACTTTGATGGAGAATTTTTAAAAGATGCAATGTCTTCTTAATCAAAAGGACCAAGTTCCAATGAAACTTCCAGAAGGTAGAAGATACATTTTGGTAGGATGCTCTCCAAATCCTACCACATAGGCTCCTTTTTGCAATAATCCTTCCTCTAATGGATTATGACGTATTTTGAACACCAACATTATTTTGCAAGAATTCTTTTGATTTATTCATTTAACTAATCAAAACCATAAGGCTTTGTCAGCGATCAGGCTCCCTGAATCACTGATCAGCCATATACAAATTCTAAGTAAAACCATAGAATGAATTCCTCTGTGTACTTTCTTACGGTGCTAATGTGTGGTTCAATTTGTTTGTAATAGAAACAAACTAACATCAACAAAATAGTCTCTCAATGATAGTAACAGTGATCAGAATAACCAGTTTGTAAATCTGGCTCTACCCCAGCTAGTTGTGAGACTTAGGCATTGATTTCTTTTCATTTGTTTATGTATTTAATTAATATTTACCGAGCTCCCACTAACTGCAAGGCATTGGGTTAGCGCTTTGAGATGTAATAGTAAATGTGAGAGCATGGCTCCTCTCTAGTACTCTTCTAGAAAATAGTGAGCTTGGATAGGTAGGTGTAAGAAAATTTTACAAATTACATAAATATTTAATCTTAGAAAAATGGTGATCTTCATCACATGAGGATTAATTTTAATACCAGTGTCCTGTTCATCCCTCCCTTTCTTGCTTAAGCATAATGTAAGTCTATGCATTATATACATTTTTAGGAAAAATCTGACATTTATGGAGCATTTTTATGATTTAGGTCTCATAGTAGGTTAAAGGGTGGTCCACCAAAAGATATGGCCATGTTCCAGAACTCGTGAATGTGACCTTATTTTGAAATAAGGCCATTGTAGATGTAGATCTCAAGGTGAGATCATCCTGGATTATTCAGGTGGGCCCTAAATACAATCACAAATGTCCCCAGAAGAGACAAGAAGAGGAGATATAAAGTAGAAGGTCATGTTTTCAAGGAGGTAGAAATTAGAGTGATGCAGTCACAAGCCAAGGAACACGTAAAGCCACCAGAAAGCAGCTGGAATGCCAAGAGCCTCTGATGGGGGGCAGGGATGACAGGTGCTGCCCTGCCAATACCTTAATTTTGGACTTTTGTTGGCCTCCAGAACTGTGAGACAAAGGATTTCTACTCTAGTTGTAGATGCCCTAGCATTTAATACTGGCCCCTTAATAGATACTTAAGTATACTATCATATTTAATCCTGCCTTGATACTTTCTGAATGCGATTAAGTCCAAAACTGAGAAGACAAAATCTCAGAGAAGTTCAGGGATTGCCCATGTTCTCATGCGTACTAAAGCTGGAGACTTGACTTAAAGTCATTTCTGTCTGGCTCCAAAGCCTATACCCATTCTACTTTACTGGATGCATTCATATTAGGGCAGCAGAAATGAATAATCTCAAAACAACTACCTTGTTCATAATGCAAAGGATTCTTCATCACTTCCAATTATGGATCCTATTAGAATATGCTGGATACCAAACATTCAGGTAAAGGCAGGGCTCAGAGTTCATTCCTTGAGCTATGTTTCTCTATTACATATTTATTTCATCTTGAAGGTTCCTTTTTTTAAATACAAATTATATTCATTGATTTTTAATATTTTTCAGGCAAAATTCCCATTCCTCCTTCCCCTTCTCATCAATTGATGCTCACATTAATACAAATGTCCTATCATACGCAGATAACAGTAATATACAATTCAGTCCTGATGCTAATGTGTGATAATTATATATTTTTCTTAAATGTTAAAATGGCATTTTCTTCTTGATGACTATATACTAATATATAATCTTGTTTTAAAAATTTTGTTTTTGTTTTTTTTTTTTCCCAATTAAGCCTCTTGCTTCTAAGCCTAGTAGATTAGGTAATATTTCCTTTCAGGAGTATAAAATTCTTCTAGGTTTTAAAAATTATAAATAAAATTAATTATGCTTTAAATAAACACTTACATGTGGAATTAGTGTCTCCTAGAAACTAATTTATCTCATTGCTGAGAAGGCATTTATAGGAACAGTTCATGAGAAAGGAATGCAATTGTATTTAAAGTAGCTGGTTGTCATTGATCTCTGATCCTATCTACAAAAAATTTCATCCCAGTAGGGAATCATTTGTAGTATCTGAAATTATGTGGTTTTACCTTAATTTATCCAAGATATAAAGCAATTCTATTAGCCTGACACTTATTGACAATGCCCCTTGCTGATCGTATCCAAGAAGTGCTTGGATTCTTCTCAACTCTTCTCTGATTCATAAAGCTGCTTACCACAGCACTGGGGATCTTTATTGAAGAAGTAACTTTTGATTAAGTTAAATGGAGGGAAAGGGAATTTCTAACCTACTTATATTGCTTACAGAAGCATAATTAAGTTGTGGGATAAGAGATTTCAGTGACTTCTTAAAAAAATCAGTGATCAGGAAGAGTGAGCTTGGAGAAGACACAGTTACAATGCAAAAGGCATTTTAAAGATAGAATGAAAAACAATGACCAAACTATGGCATGATTTCTTATTTGTTTTTCTAAGAATAGGGATGAATTTACTAAGGAGTTCTTTATTTTTCAAGGTTCTATTTATGGCCAACAATTCAAATGAGTTAAAATGCCATAGACTTTGAGAGACTGGGAGAGATCCTGAGATCATTTAGACCAAACCCCACTGAATTTCATATCAGCTTGGTGTTAAAGATAGTGAAAGTGAGATCCATACTTCACTGACACAGTGGTCGAACTGATCTGGGTAAACATAAAGAGGTTTTGTTTTAAATTGTAAGCATCTATGTTTTTCCTTCCTCTTTAGAGAGTTTTTGAGTGGATTCCATTTCTCTAATATATATGTTGTTTTGATTTTCCTGTTATGTTTACATTAGAATTGAGGGAATTCATGGATTAGGCATTTAGTGGCAGATAATATATAGGTCTCAGCTAAAGTTCTAAGAACTTTATCTTTATACCCTGGCTATCCATGCATACCTAAGGTGAATTTTGGATTACTTAGCATTTGTACAATTTTCTTGTGATTTTTTAAAATTAACATCAAGTATAGGCCAACACATATTAAAGACTCTGAGTAGTTTCATCTCCATTTTTCCTATATTGTTTCATGGACACCTGCCCGAGCCACACTGGCTGGTCTCTTCTCAGCTCACTTCATCTATAACTTACTGGTGTTGGGAGTGATGGTGATGGTGCAAGTCACTTTGATATTTGTTTTAGAATCCTTGGAAACTGCTTCATGCAAAGGGATGAAAGGAGAAACGGGTACAATTGGAAGAAGGAAATGACTCTCCTAGTGATTATCCTTTTGGTTGCTAATCACTTGGCAATCCATAAACCTACCTAGGACCTTGGATTCTGACTCTCATTAGATTTACATAAATCCCCTTGAAAGTTGAATGCCACTTTCATGGCATGTACCAAATGTATTGAAGTGGGAACAATTTGTGTCTGTGAGCAATATTTGATCATTGAAATTGTTTAGGTTTCCAGACACATGGTGATCATAAAAAGCAAACTGACTGATTTTATTATTGTATTTTAATTCTCTAAAGACAATGTACTCACTATTGGTATGCTACTGGTGACAGGTTATATAAATATATGTAAGAAAAGAGATATATTAGATCTTTTAAAATGGCATATTCATTTAAAGTTGGATGCCTGAATACATTATATCTATGACATGTATCAATGTGCAGTGACTATATACTTCCATACATGTGTTTTAGGTGTTTTTCAAATAAACATTCAGACTCATAGGACCACCCCGTAGACCATATTTGGCACCAACCTAATAAAAATGACATAGGGAAAGAATCACATCTTGCTAACAGAGCAGAGTTAGACATTTCTTTTCTGAAGGAAGTATTCATGGAGCCAACCAAGAGTTATTTTCTCCCAGGTGATAGCTCACATACAAGGAAATGAGATTTACATTGGCTAAGTTCCAGAGCCTTCCTTACTTAAAAGTTTCATTTTCCACAAAAGCCAAAATATCTTGTATTATCTCCATAGGCATTGCTTCTGGTGGCTGTTAGGGAGCCATGTAGGGCCATAAAAGTCATTATACTCAGGGGAGCCCAAATCATATCTCTTCATGGGTTGTCCCTATCAGGAATGATAATTTCTTTGTAGTTCTTCCCAGTCCAGATGAAGTCTACCAATCAGGGATCATTTCTGCTCTAATCAATATTGGCTGATAACAGAGGTGATATTTATCTGGTCCCTAGGGAAACAAACCTAGAGAGCTAACCAAAGGTCAGATTCTTAGGAAGCAGGGGAAGAAGTTGTATTAAAATGATTTGCCTACACTGGGTCACGGAAGGTCAAATTTAACCACTCATAAGTCAATGACCTTGCCTTATTAAAACGATAATTTATTTTCTCAATTGGATCGTTACCTTTTTGTTAGACCCAGCTTAGAGATACTAGGCAAAAATATATATTTTATTTATTCATATCTTATCTTTATATTCTTATCCTCCAACCTTATTTTTTGGCTAAGACATGACTGATTTTACTCTCAGTGCTTCCCCCAAATATTTTACATGTACCAAAATAATATTTTTATTTTAGTGAGTGAAGCATATGCTTCTCAGAATATTTCAGAATGACTCATTGGGGGTTGTTTTCTTCCTCTCCTGTAGCCATCATAAGGTTTGAGCCATGAAGATCAAAGTATAAGATTAGTCCTTAATAGAGTACCCTAGAATTAATGTGCAAATGTCCAAAGCTGTAGGCATATGGGCTTGGCCTAGGAGTGCTTATGTTTGCACAGGCATTTTCTAAAATGAATATTGTTGTTATGAATATTGTTGAGGCAACATTTTATTTCAGTCTGTTAGGGAAGCTAAGAGATTGTGAAATATTTTCATTGATTTTCCTTCGTACTAGAAGAAGTAGAAATTTTTGCGTTACTTTCATTTATGAGTGAGTATAAACTTGGGATTCGTGGACTTGAGAACAGCATGTAAGCACAGTATGATGATCCTCTCAGGAAAGCCAGCACTTAGCAAACACCTGTTACTGAAGTTCTGTGCCCAGTTTGACACCATAATTCTAAAGATTTAAGAAATTTAGACATGAGACATACTAAGAAGATTAAAATATTATGGTAGTAAAAGACATAAGAATAGAGATAATATAGTCTGACATAGAGCAAGGATAAAAAGGTAACCAATCTAACGTGTAAATCCAAACATTTTTACTTTTATAATTTACTAAAATTTATAATGAAGTGTGTCATGTTCTTTCTCTATGGAATGGTTGTCTTACATGCTGATTATTTTATCAAAACCAGACCTATGGTGCATTTCTTGGAAATGAGGTAAGTCGTTATAAAATTTGGTCATTATGCTTACTGAATTTTGTCCTCTTTTAGGGTGGACTGTGTGCATGTTACACTTGTAATGGCAAATGACATTTAATAGAAAGAGATGAATTCAAATCAGGATGGAGATGTTTTCTTTCTCAACTGGTGTATCTCTACAACCAATGGTTAGAGGATGATGTAAGATAGCTTATTATATATTGTGAAGACATATGATAAAACTGGCATAAAATATATGGCATCAAGAAGCATCTTAGGAAGGTCTGTTCTTTAAGTTGACCTCTTCCATCTCTGGGAGAGGTGAATAAGGATTTAGTGAGGGGATCTTCCTGGTCTATACAGAATCATTTCCTTTCCCATAGATAACATTTAATAGGCAAGTATGTAAAGATGTATACTTCTTAGATACTATCCAAAGAACTATGATATGCACGATGAAATAAATTATATCACTGAGATCTATAATGGATATCTCCCCATCAAGAATTTGATGTTAATACATTCTGTTTGTAAGGAATGATAATCTTGTATCCATTACTCATGTAGATAATACTCCAACTGTATAGGATGTAACAGTTTTCTAAAATCCTGTCATTTATCTCAGTTTTTAAAATTAATTCCTTCTCTGGCCACTTGATTTTGGCACATGTTTTTTGTATTTGATCATTTTATTTAATAATTCAACTAATATTTATTGCCTACCTATTAGGTGTGAGATGTTTTTAACACTTGGTAGCTTGGATGATGAGAAGAGGATGAATACTTGCCATGCAGGAATTTTTTATCTACTTGTGTGTGTGTGTGTGTGTGTGTGTGTGTGTGTGTGTGTCACTTGGATTAAGAGGACACAGAAAAAATAAATAAGGGAAATTAAATGAGATAAAACTCAAACCAGTGGAAATTTCTTTGGTTAAAAAAATGGAGAAAGCATTCCAACAAGTAAACAATATTATTGAATAAATTCTCCGATTTTGTAATTCTGGCCAGATGAGGAAACACCGTCCATAAAAATTAAATGGGTTGATTACTTCATGATTTAAAATACCCAAGGAGTGGGGTTCATAGGGTGTTCTGGCAGAGGGAAGGAATTTACTAAATTGACACATGGCTTTTTTTATATCTTTGAACTTTTCAACATTTCTAAAAAGTAATTAGAAAAAGATTAAGAGTTATTTGCAGATGGCTCAGAGATAGAAAAAAATGATGATAAACACAACACTTAGATTTCGATTGGTTTTAGTAGGGTCCTTGTCAAAAGAACACTGCAGATTCCCAATACAAATGACACATCCTTAATCATTCTCTATTATATTACCATATAATTGTTTATTTTTTTAAATCTAAATTTAACTAAGTTATTTTTTTAGGTGTACAACATAATGATTATAGCAAAATTATTACCACAGTAAGTTTAATTAACATCTATCACCTTATATAGTTATAATGTTTTTTTGGTTTCTTTTTTGAAGGTTTTATTTAAATTCCAGTTAGTTAACACATAGTGTAATATTAGTTTCAGGTGTGCAATACAATGATTCAACACTTCCATACAACATCCTGTGCTCATCACAACAAGTGCATTTCTTAATCCCCATCACCTATTTAACTTATCCCCCTACCCACCTCTCTCTGGTAACCATCAGTTTGTTCTCTATAGTTACAAGTCTGTTCCTTGGTTTGCCTCTTTCTTTTTTCCCTTTGCTCATTTCTTTTGTTTCTTAAATTCCACGTATGGGTGAAATCATGTGGTATTTGTCTTTCTCTGACTGACTTATTTCACTTAGCATAATGCTCTCTAGCTCCATCCATGTTGTTGGAAATGGCAAGATCTCATTCTTTTTTTTTATGGCTGAGTAATATTCTCATGTATAGTATACACACACACACACACCACATCTTCTTCATCCATTCTTCAGTCAATGGACACTTGAGCTGCTTCCATAATTTGTCTATTGTAGATAATGCTGCACATCAGGGTCCATGTATCCCTTTGAATTACTATTTTTTGTAGATGCATTATCTCATATTATCACTTGTTTACCTATGTATAATTTAGCACCCCAAATTAGGACATAACTTCCATAAGAAAGATAATTTTGTCAGTGATGTTCACCACTGTGTTCTCAAGTGCCTGAGAGGATTTCAATAAATATTTGCTGAAAGAATAAGTATAAATGAATCTATAACAAAACCCACTGAAATTATGTGAAAACTGTTTTAGGTCATGCCCTAAGTAAATTGCATATATACAAACTAGAGGAAACTTATGTTGATGTTCTTTCAACTGAGAAGTCTTAATTTAGGAACTGCTTTATGAAGAACAAAAACCAAAGAAAAATATTATGATTTTAATTGATCTGAAGCTTAAAAGGATCCAATGGGTACTTAAATGTGAATACAATCTTGAGTAGCATGAATTAAAATAGTCTTGTGGGTAAGGGAGGTAGTAGCCCCATTATGTTTTGTATTAATCAGAAATTTTCTTAAGAGTAGTGTTTAAATTAGGTCATTTTTACTAACCTGTCCTCAGAATATCACTATAAAAGTGAGGAGGAATCTAGAAATCATCTAATTTTGGAGATGTTTGAGGGGATTGAACTGAAGAATTAGAAGACAAAATTCAAGGCACTTACTACTGCTGGAAGATGACAAAGGAATCCTAGAAAGTGGAGAGCCAGAAAGGAGGAACCATGTTCTATGTGTGAACCTGTCCATGTCTCTGGATGACACCTGAAATATTCATGCAGTGGGCATATTACAGATAGGTTAGCTAAAGATAAAAGATTTGAACTAAGATAGGCGATGCTAACCAAGAGACAGAGTTTGCAGATTGAGTTTAGCCAAGTAAGCTACCTACAAAAGCAAAAAGCAAACCAAAAAGCAACACTCTCCAGAGGAATATAGCAGAATCTGGAGTTTCCTGAAAACCTAAAATTAACAGACCAACTCTGAAAGACCCAGATGTTTTTCATGGCACAATAGTGTTCTGGATCTCCTTCTTCCTTGTATGTTGTTTTGATAAATTCCTTAATAGTCTTGTCTTTCTTGTTTCTAAATGTAGGCTGTAGCCATGAACTGGTATTTAATTTTCTGTATTTCTGACTCTATAGTTATTACCTAGGGAGGCTTGTATATTGCTTTCTTTCATGTGCTTTGAGGGTTCCAACTGAACTTACTAAATGGATGGTTCTAAAAATAGGAATCTCCAAGCTTATTTTCTTTCTTGAGGCTCAGTTTTGAATATGTAAATATTTCTTTGATATCTCCATTTGATTTATTCATTTTAAATAAAGGAGTTTCTGGTCTAGTTAAATGGAGTCCTATCATAAATCCTATAGCCATCTTTACTCTATACCTTTTAAAATTTTTTCTGAATTATCTATCATCAACTCCTTGGACATATTCCATTATTGAGTCTATGGTGCTTTTGTTTCCTTCTGGTTTAACTGCTACCACCATAACTTTGAACTTCATAATTTATAGATGAATTGCTCTAGTGAATCATACTCAGACTTTTGGCATTCTACATATCATTGCTAGGTTATGATTATAATGTCCTCCTATTTTCCTTTGCCCAAATTCTCACCCTTCTTATTACTCCTTCATAATCAGAGTGACCTTTTATTTATTTTTATTTTTTATTTTTTAAGATTATTTATTTATTTATTTGTCAGAGAGAGAGGGAGAGAGAGAGCAGGAGCAGGGGGAGCTGCAGGCAGAGGGTGAAGCCCGCTCCCCGCTGAGAAAGGAACCTGATGCAGGACTCAATCCCAGAACCCTGGGATCATGACCCAAGCCGAACGCAGACACTTAACTGACTGAGCCATCCAGGCATCCCCAGAGTGACCTTTTAAAAGTACAAATCTGGTTATATATTTTTCCATGTAAAATGAAATTACTTGATTGTCCACCAGATAAAGTTCAAATTCCTCTCTGTGGGATTCAAGGCCTCTTTATTCATTGTCATTATTTCAGATACTGCCTCTCTTCACTACAGAACTTATGCCTCAGCTCTAAGGAAGGATCTTCCATTACCTAAATGTGTCATGCTCAATTCATGCTTCCATGCTTTTATTTATCTTCTCTTTTCTTTGCACCTTGGCAGACTCCTACATGCATTAAGATTCCACTCAGAAATAACCTCCTCTGAGAAGTTTTTTCTGACACTCCCCAACCTCCAGTCCAGAGAGACAGGTGAAAAAAACAAAACATCCCTTAGTTATATAAAATACTGTTTGCCAGAATTGACTTCTCTTCATTGAAAGTCCCTCTTCCCTTGGCTCTCCTGATTTTCTTCTGATTTTTTTCTGTCCCTTCTTGACCTATTTTGATGTCCATCTCTGAGTGAGTCTTTCACTATATTGTCTTTAGAGCATCCTATTTACTTTCAGAAAACTTTACTCAATTTTAATTATACATTATTTCTATATATTTGTTGTCTATCAACCCCCCACTCTTGTAAGTACTGTGGTATTACTCCATGGTGTTTTTACCCCATCCATAGCACAATGAGAGCTGTTTAAAGCATTCATTTATTAGTTGTTTAGAAAATAAATAAATGCATGCACACAATGTTTTAACTTAAATATCTCTTTTACCAGATTATAAATTTCTTAAGGAATATATAGTGTTTTATTTTTCTTTATATACCTAGTTTTTATTATCATGCTGATACTAAACTTATTGCTAAATAAAATTAAAATTATGAGATAAGAGTATGTGTGTGAAAAGGGAAGGAGAGAGTAATCTGATTGGGAAGTGGCAGAGAAGATTAGGTGAAGAATTCACAACTACTTGAAAGCAGTTTTATATTATCTTTATTTCTAAGATGAGAGAGAGGAATAGGGATTCAGGCATACTGATTAACATAAATTAACATTTTACTCATCCTAAGTATGGCAAATCTCTGTTTTAACATAAAATGTTTTACATATTTCACTCATAAAAGGTAGAATTAATTTTACTCAAAATTACATGGCAGTGTGTACCTCGTACCTACAATTAGCAAATATAGAAAGAAATGTAACTTGTGAATTGGGGAAAGCTGGGGATGGTGGGGTGGTGGTGGTATACTTAAGTTCTATTTGGTAAGACTCTTTCATTCCTGGGAATGTGACCAAATGAGTTTTGTAATTTTTCTCTTATAGATTAGCTTTTTAAAAAATTATTAAAATATATTAAAGCCATCACACAATTCAACAAAATTTACTTATAAAATCATAAATTTAAAATCAGAAACGAGGTTATCAGTGTACAGAGGAGTATAAAAGTAGAATTGAATTATTCAAAAGCAGAGGATTCTTTTTTTCCATTGCCTTAAACAATGTTTTGGTCTCCATACTGTGGATGAATTGAAATCAATCAAAATATCATTTTTTTTCTATTCACTATGAATCTTAAAAGTTTTATAGGGAGCCAGATAGAAATGTTTAGCCTTGTGGCTCAGAAGAACATGTTGCCCATGAAGCCTGACTTGGCATCACCTTAGGTATTACTTGCTATGATTCCTCAGTGCTTGGGCCCTGTCCTGGGACAACAGTGTCTCTATTCTGGGTCACCTGGAGATAATGATCTCATTTACTATAGCCTTCTGTCCTTCATGTCTGTCTGTGATCAGGGCATTTGTCATTACCAGATACAATGACTAGTGCCATCACCCATTGTTATGGACTGAATGTTTGTGTTTCCTTCCCCCACAACCCGCCCCAGTCATATGTTGAAATCCTGTTGTGATGATATTAGGTAGTGAGGCCTTTGGGAGGTATTTAGGTCATGATGGTAGAGCCCTCATAAATGGGACTAGTACCCTTATAAGAGAGCTTTCTTGCTTTCTTACTGCCCTCTGCCATGTGAAAATAGAACCAGAAGACAGCTGTCTACAAATCAAGAAGCAGGCTCTCACCAGGCACTAGATCTGCTGCCTTTTGTTCTTGGTCTTCCCACTTTCTAGAACTGTGAGAAATAAACATTTAAGCCACTCAGTCTGTACTAATTTGTTATTATAGCAGTCCAACCTGATGACTAAGACACCCAGTTCTCCATCATATTCTCTTCTATTCTGAATTTTACACTGAATTCTCTATATATCTTTTTCCATGTTGTCAGTCTTATGGAGTTTGGGTCTTCTCTCTCCCTCACAGTTCAAATATGATCAGCTCCTAATACATCACACCTTTGACTTTAGGGCACTGGGGTACCAGGGCATCTTGGTTTGTCTTCTTGTGTTGCAAGTTGAGACCATCCCAAGCATGAGGACAAGCCTGACACAGTCGCCTTATCTATGGGGTTAGCTATGAGCTTCACATTAGAGGACATCAATAGGCAGGCAGGCAGGTAGGGAGAACTCTTGCAAAGAGCATTCCAACCTTGAGAGTCAGGAAGAAACTTTGAAGACTGAAGCTTTGTTTCTTGGGAGTTCAGAACTTTCCAGTATACTCCAGTCTCAAAGAGTCAGAATTGGCAAAAGCAGATCTGTTTCTCCTAATGGGGAAGGGATACTCTTAAATAGTGACTACCTTTATACCAGGGAAAAATGATGTGTTCTAAGCCCAATTTCGCTCTTTTGCTAGGGTTTATAGTCTCTTTGGTTGAGTCCTATAGGCAAAATACTTTCCATGGCCAGGCAAGCAATATAGTAAGTGAGGCAGAAAGGTCCATGGTGGACATCCACAAATACGATAGAACATGTGCCACTGAAATGGATGCCCACTGCTTAAGCACTGCCATCTTTTGGTATGTTTTGTTTTTGCCGTTTTTTTTTTTCTTGCTATTTAGGCTTATGTTTCAAGAACAGCTATGCATCTGAACTTTTATGAGAAATTCTCCAATTTTTAAATATTCTGAACTACATTATGTTAAAAAAAATTGTGGTGTTAGGGATCAATTCAACAAGAAATTATAATAATTGTAAATATCTATGCACCCAACATTGGAGAACCTAAATACATAAGGCAAATATTAATGGGCAAAAAGGGAGAAATTCGTGGTAGTACAATAATAATAAGGAATTTTAACACCCTGCTTATATCAATGGGTAGATAATTCAGGCAGAATATCAATAAGGAAACAGTGTCTTTGAATGAGACATTAGACCAAATGGACATAATGGATATATACAGAACATTTTATCCCAAAACTACAGAATACACATTCTTTCCAAGTGCACATGAAACAATCTCCTGAACTGATCGCATGTTAGGCCATAAAACAAGTCTTAATAAGTTTAAGGAGATTGAAGTCATATTATGCAATTTTTCTTGACCACAACAGTATGAAACAAGAAATCAATCACAAGAAGAAAATGAAAAGATACAAACACATGGCGGCTAAACAACATGCTGCTAAACAACCAATGGATCAATGAAGAAATCGGAGAAGAAATAAACACATAGAGACAAATGAAAATGAAAGCACAATGGTCCAAAAGTTTTGGGACATAGTGAAAACAGTTCTAAGAGGGAAATATATGGTGATACTTAAAGCCTACTTCAAGAAACAAGAAAAAGCTCACATAAAAAATCTAACCTTATACTTAAAGGAACTAGAAAAATAACAGAGACAAAGTGAGTAAAAGGAAGGAAATATTAAAGATCAGAGCAGAAATAATGACAGACTAAAAAACAATAGAAAAGATCAATGAAACCAAGAGCTGGTTCTTTGGAAAGATAAACAAAATTGATAGACCCTTAGCCGGACTCATCAAGAAAAAAGACACAGGACCCAAATAAATAAAATAAAAAATGAAAGAGGAGAAGTAACAACGGACACTACAAAGGACTATACAAGAATACTATGAAAAATTGTATGCCAATGAATTAGACAACTTAGAAGAAATGGATAAATTCCTAGAAATGTACAATCTTCTAAAAGTGAATCAAGAAGATACAGAAAATCTTAACAGATGAATTTCTAGTAACAAAAATGAATTGTTGATCAAAAAACTACCAACAAAAAAAAAAGAAAGAAAGAAAAAGAAAAAGTCCAAGACAAGATGCCTTCACAGGTGAATTTTACTAAACATTTAAAGAACAGTTAATACCTATTTTCCTCAAACTATTCTAAATATAGAAGAGGAAGGAGAGCTTCCAAAAAACATTCTATGAGGCCAGCATTACTATCATACCAAAACCAGAAAAGCACACCACACACACACAAAACCTAAAGAACAAAATTCCCAATGAATACAGATGCAAAAATCCTTGGCAAAATATTAGCAGACCGCATTAAACAGTATATTAAAAGGATCATTCACCACAATCAAGTGAGATTTTTTTCTGGGGATGCAAGAATGGTTTAATATTCACGAATCAATCTACATGCTACACCAAATCAACAGAACAGAGGATAAAAATCATATGATCATCTCAATAGATGCAGAAAAAGCATTTGACAAAATTCAACATCCGTTCATGATAAAAACACTCAACAAAGTGCGTTTAGAGGGAGCATACCACAACATAACAAAGAACATATATGACCCAGATAACATCATACTCAATGGTGAAAAACTGAGAGCATTTCCTCTAAGATCAGGAATAAGACAAAGATGTCTGCTCTTACCACTTTTATTCAACATACAACTGGAAGTCCTAGCCAAAGCAGTCAGACCAAAAAAAAAAAAAAAAAAAAATCCATATCGGTAAGGAAGAAGTTTAAACTGTCACTATTTGCAGATGACATAATACTGTATATAGAAAACCCTAAAGACTCCCCCCAAAAACTACTAGAACTGATAAGTGAATTCAGTAAAGTTGCAAGATAAAAAATTAATACCCATACATCAGAAGCATTTCCATGCACAAATAATGAAGTAGCAAAAAGAGAAATTAAGAAAACAACTCCATTTACTGTTGCACCAAAAATAATAAAATACCTAGGATTAAACTTAACTGGGGAGATGAAATAGCTATACTCTGAAAACTATGAAACATTAATGAAAGAAATTGAAGACCACACAAACAAATGGCAAGATACCCCATGCTCACAGATTGGAAGAACCAATATTACTAAAATGTACATACTACTCAAAGCAATCTACAAATTCAGTGCAATCCCTATCAAAATACTGGCAGTATTTTTCACAAAAGTAGAACAGGTAATACTAAAATTTGTATAGCACCACAAAAGACCTTGAATAGCCAAAGCAATCTTGAGAAAGAAGAACAAACCTGCAAGTATCACAATTCTACATTTCAAGACATATTACAAAGCTGTGGTAATCAAAACGGTGTGGTACTGGCACAAAATAGACACATAGATAAATAGAACAGAATAGTGCAGAAATAAACCCATGTTTATATGGTCAATTAATCTGTTTCAGAGGAAGGAAGAATATACGATGGAGAAAGGACAGTCTTTCCAAGGGAAAAACTGGGAAAACTGGACAACTACGTGCAAAAGAATGAAACTGGACCACTTTCTTACACCATACAGAAAAATAAACTCAAAATGAATTAGAGACCTAAATGTGAGACCTGAAATCATAAAAATCTTAGAAGAGAACATAAGCAGTATTTTCTTTGATATTGGCTATAGCAATATTTTTCCAGATATGTCACCTCAGGCAAGGGAAACAAAAGCAAAAATAAAGTATTAAGACTACACAAAAACAAAAAGCTTTTTCACAGCAAAAGAAACCATCAACAAAAGAAAAAGACAGTGTGGAGTTCCCTTAAAAAGTTAAAAATTAAGCTACCCTATGATCCAGCAATTGCACTACTGGGTATTTACCCCAAAGATACAGATGTAGTGAAGAGAAGGGCCATATGCACCCCAGTGTTCATAGCAGCATTGTCCACAGTGGCTAAATCGTGGAAGGAGCTGAGATGCCCTTCAACACATGACTGGATTAAGAAGATGTGGTCCATATATACAATGGAATATTATTCAGCCATCAAAAAGAACGATTTCTCAACATTTGCTGCAACATGGATGGGACTGGAGGAGATAATGCTAAGTGAAATAAGTCAAGCAGAGAAAGACAATTATCATATGGTTTCAGTCATTTATGGAACATAAGAAGTAGGAAGATCGGTAGGAGAAGAAAGGGAAGAAGAAGGGGGAGTAAACAGAGGGGGGAATGAACTATGAGAGACTATGGACTCTGGTAAACAAACTGAGTGCATCAGAGGGGAGGGGGGTGGGGGAATGGGATAGGCTGGTGATGGGTATTAAGGAGGGCATGTATTGCATGGAGCATTGGGTGTTATACGCAAGTAATGAATCATGGAACTTTACATCAAAAACTAGGGATGTACTGTATGGTGACTAACATAATAAAAAAATATTATTAAACTAAAAAAATAAGAAAAAGATAACCTACTAAATGGGAGAAGATATTTGCAAATGATATTTTTGATAAGGGCTTAATATCCAAAATATATAAAGAACTCATACAACTCAACACCAAAAAACCCCTCTAAACAATCCAATTTAAAAATGGACAGAGGACCCGAATAGACATTTTTCCAAAGAAGACGTAACAGTGGCCAACAGACACATGGAAAGATGCTCAGCATCACTAATCATCAGGGAAATGCAAATCAAAACCACAATGAGATATCACCTTGTATGTGTCATAATAGCTAGAATCAAAAAGACAAGAAATAGCAAGTGTTGGCAAGAATGTGAAGAAGAAGGAAACCTTGTTCACTATTGGTGGGAATGTAAATAAGTGCAGTTACTGTAGAAAATAGTCCTCAGAAATTTAAAAATAGAACTGCCCTTTGATCCAGTATTTGCACCTCTGCATATTTACCCAAAGGATATGAAAGCACTGGGGCGCCTGGGTGGCTCAGGTGGTTAAGTGTCTGACTCTTGATTTTGGCTCAGGTCATGATCTCAGGGTCATGAGATCCTGCATGGAGCCTGCTTAAGATTCTCTCTCCCTTCCTGCTTCCTCCCTCCCGCTCTCTCTCTCTCTGTCTAAAAAAGAAAAAAAAAAAAAAAAAGAAATATGAAAACTCTGATTCAAAGGGATACATGCACCTCTGTGTTTATTGCAGCATTATTTACAGTAGCCAAGATATGGAAGCAACTTAAGAGTTAATCAGAAGATGAATGGATAAGGAAGATGTGGTGTACACACACACACACACACACACACACACACACACACACAGAATATTATGCAGTCATAAAGAAAGGATGAAATCTTGCCATTTGCAACAACATGGACAGACCTAGAGAATATTATACTAAATGAAATAAGTCAGACCGAGAAAGATAAGTACCATATGATTTCATTCATATGTGGAATCTAAAAAACAAAGCAAAGAATAAACAAACAAAAAGTAGAATCAATCTGATAAATACAGAGAACAAACTGGTGGTTGTGAGGGGAGTGTGGTAGGAGGATGGACAAAATGAGTGAAGGAGAGTGAGACATACAGGCTTACAGTTATGGAATGAATAAGTCATGGGAATAAAGGTAGAGCATAGGGAATATAGTCCATGATATTGTAATAGCGTTGTATTTTTTTTCACCAGCATTTTTTAATAACCATTTTAAATGAAGTATAGTTTATGGAGAAGCCCATAAATCTTAACTGGAAATTGATGCCAAGTAAACACACCTCTGTAATCACCACCTAAATCAAGAAATAGAACATCATCAGTACTCCAAGAGGCCCCCTTGCATCCTCTCTCAGTGACCACCTGACCTCTATCCCATGATAGATTAGTTTTGCCTGTTTTTGAACATTACATAAATGCAATCTTACAGTACATATATGTGTTTGGCTGCTTTTGCTCAACATTGTGTTTGTGAGATGCATCTTCACTGGTGCAGAAAGCAGCAGTTAATTGTTATTCCATTTAATGTTCTATCATTGATCCACCCATCATCCTTTTGGTGGACAGTTGGGTTGTTTCCAGTTGGGGTGTGTATGAATAATGCCATAATAAACATTCTCCCCTGTGTCTCTTGGTTCATGTATGTCTGTCTTTGTCAGGTGTCCTTCTAGGAATGCCATTGGGTCAAAAGATGGGCGTAGGTTTTTTTGGGTTTTTTTTGTTTGTTTGTTTGTTTTTTAGTAGATAGTATAAAACAGTTCTCTAAAGTGGTCGTGGCAATTCACACTTCCACCAGCCGTGGTTGAGAGCTTGGGACGTTCCGGGTACTTGGTATCTACAGTCTTAGTCATTATACAGCACTTCTGCTGGGTATGCCATGGTATTTTGTTGTGCTTTTCTTCATTTTCCTCATATCTATTGAGGCTAAGCCCTTGTTCACACATTTATTGACCATTTGGATATACTTTCTTGTGATATGCTTGTTCAAGATTTTCCCATTTTCCCTTTGGGTTTTGTCTTTTTCTTACTGATTTTAAGCTTTTAAGATATATTCTAGATATGAGGCCTTGTCAGAAATACATATTACAAATATCTTCTCCCATGTCTTGACTTTTCACTCTTAAATGTGTCCCTTTTAGTGCATTTTGTATCCTGTTTAAGTAATCTTTGCCTACCCTAAGGACATGAAGATATTATCCTAAGCTTTCTAAAAGCGTTATTGTTTTCATAATTCACATTTAGATTTTTAGGATGGTGTGAGGTAGGGGTCAGTCAAGGGCCCTATTTTTTTTCTGTATGAATATCCGGTGTGGCCTAGCACCATTTATTGTAAGGACCACCCTTTTCCTACTGCACTACATTACTATCTTTGCAATAACTCAAGAGGCTGTATATGTGAGGGTCTGTTTCTGGATTCTCTGTTTTCTTCCATTTATTCTGCCCTTGTACCAGCACCACACCATCTTAATAACTGGCTTTGTAATGAATTTTGGTATCTTTTGGTATGACCTGTGATAAGTGTATCATAATGTATAGAGACGTGAATCACTATGTTATACACCTGAAACTAATGTAACATTGCATGTCAACTATACTCAAAAAATTTTCCAAAAATTTTAACAATTTTTTGTGACGTCAAAAAAAACTTGTAGGAAGGACAAATCTGCTTACCATGTTACCATGTATGCTCCAGGGGGAACAGGGAGGATGTGGAGTTGAGTGATCTTTAGGTTTGAGGATAATACTGCTTTCATCCATTGGACATCTCGGTTTTGGTCCCATGCACTCCAAAGCTAGGATGCTATTTTAGCCTCAAGATCTTGCTGTACCTTTTGCAAGGATCATTATCCTTGGAATCTGGTATCTTAATGACAAGACCACTGCAGTAAATCAGAATGGTAGATTCCTTTCATAGTACATAAGTCATTGCTTTGATCTTAAGGGAATTATTTATGAATCATGTTGGGATCTTAGTAGTGTGGTCTAGCAGGGAGGCTGTGGATGTTAGGAAACTACAAGTTTTATTGTCTAGCTCTTTATAGAAAAAGTTTGCCAGCATCTTGTTAAGTTAGTCAAACTGAGAAAATTTGGAATGACTGGTGGCTGATGTGGTGCCTACTGACTGGCTTAGCAGCAAGTGGGTGGCTTGGTTACTGATGGATATGACCTGGTGACTATGAATTGATGATAGGTGACTGATCTGGTAACTGGTGACTGTGGCTTGGTGATTGGTAACTATAGTTTGGCTGTAGGGGACTGAGACTTGGTGACTGGTGATCATGATGTAATCACTGGTGACTTGTGGCTTGGTTGTAAGTGACATAGGTTGGTGATCGGTGACTGTGAACTGGTGACTGTGGCTTAGTGAGTGATGATTATGACATAGTTACTGGTGACCATGGCCTGGTTTTAGGGGACTATGAACTGATGACTATGACTTGGTGACTAGTGAATATGAACTGGTGACTGTGGCTTGGTTATAGGTGACTGTGAACTGTTACCTATGATTTGGTGCCTGGTGAATGTGACCTGGTGACTGGTGACTGTGGCTTGGATACCCAAAGGCTCACCTCAGAAACATTAGGAATACTGGGCTTTGGGCAGCAAGATTAATTTCTCAGCCATCACTACTATTAAGATAGTGCCTTAGTTGTTGAGGCTTTGGGTAAAAACTGTAAAGGGCTCAGCCAGGTCTGCTTTTAATTGTACGGTTATGGGAAATGCAGGGATTGGTTTTTAGTCTCTTATATAGAGAAGTATTTTTTAAAGGAAATGGAATTTAATGTTTTATAAAATGGTTTCTGTGTGGAAAAAGCTCAGTAGTTCTCTATTTTTATTTCCTTCCCTTGCTAAATTGTAGTTAATGCACCACTTCATATCCATTGAGATTTTTACTGAATCTCTTATTTTCTTTGAATTTTATAATACCTTTCTTATTATCCTTTTCTTTTTAAGGACAGGCATACCCTTACCTCAGGATTGTGTTTCATAAAACATTAACCTTCTATAAAGGCTTATTAAAAGTTTTAAAATTGGGTTTCTAATGACATTAATCAAGTAGAGTATAGCAAGAAACATGTGAATTCTCCTTAGATTTAGTAAATTTTCATTGTATCAATCATAAAACCCATATGTTCTCTTCCATGCATGGGCGAAGTGAGGGAGTGAAACAGATTGTTATATGTAGAAATGAGAGAAAGTACAGCTCTGTAGCAATAATGGTCTTACAGATGCCAAACTTCTTAAATGTGAAGGTCAGAGAAGTTATTTTTTATAAGGACATTGGGTATAATGCCTAAAGAATTTGGGAGGGTCTAT
The DNA here is from genome assembly GCF_023065955.2 of Ursus arctos. Classification (NCBI taxonomy): domain Eukaryota; kingdom Metazoa; phylum Chordata; class Mammalia; order Carnivora; family Ursidae; genus Ursus; species Ursus arctos. The sequence goes on along the minus strand of NW_026623100.1, from coordinate 59,051,968 downwards.
CATTGTTTTGAACATATGTCATGGTCCTTGGAAGACAGTTCTTCTGGTCTTTGAATCCCCTTACCCAGCAATATCAAACCACATTTTCAGTTTAAGAAGGGGCTGCTGACAGGAGGTATTTGTAGCCACAAGAAGTTATGTCCCTGTAATACTGAAATCTGTACTTTTTCTGGGGTACATATTTCTATTCAGATGGAGTGAAACTTAACTCTTCTCCATGAACACATATATGAGGTCTTTTGTTTGTATCTAACTCATCAGATCCACTTTTACCCCATTTAAAAATCTTTTTGATCTTTGTTTTACACACAACTTTCATACATATATACTTTCTGAGCTGGATAAACCACATCACATCTCTGGGCCTTAAGTGTTCATCTAATGAAGGAATGAGCTCTACAGTGCTTTCTGGTCTGATAGTTTCTGACAGCAAGACTCTTAGACTGTATCTATGACAAAATCATTACTATAGAAATTGAATTGTTTTCCTAAAAATAGCTTTGGGCTGCATTCAGTCTTGCACCATCCATACCTCCTCCTTCTTCTTCTTCTTCTTCTTCTTCTTCTTCTTCTTCTTTCTTCTTTCTTCTTTCTTCTTCTTCTTTCTTCTTCTTCAAGATTTTATTTATTTATTTGAGAGAGAGACAGCCAGTGAGAGAAGGAACACAAGCAGGGGGAGTGAGAGAGGAAGAAGCAGGCTCCCAGCAGAGGAGCCTGATGTGGGGCTCAATCCCAGGACTCTAGGATCACGCCCTGAGCCGAAGGCAGACGCTTAATGACTGAGCCATCCAGGTGCCCCCATATCCCCTCTTCTATACAACCCAAGACTGATTGCCTGTATTAATGGGATAACTAATTGACAGCTGAGCTAACACACTTACATGAGCTGTACCATCTTGGTCTTATGTGTTCCCTTATTAAGTTGACTAAGCTAATTAGACCCGTTGAACACTCAAATAATACCCATTAAAGTTCTAACACTTCTCCCCAAGTGTCTAACTTCTTCCAGTAAAAGGAGTAATTTAGTACCTGGAAAGAAGGGAGGTCTCTGACAGTGGTTTCATCTATAGATCTAGTTCAACTGACAGAAGAGGGAAGACTGAGAATCCCTTTATGCATGCTGTGCCTCTGTCCAGTTTCAGTGAGTGGGATCGAGCCATTGTTCCATTAGAACTTAAAAAAAAAGTTAAAATTGCTGTTTAAAAATTGGCTACAGAGAAATGAGAAGAATTTAGGCAAACTATTTGGTGTATATATTGACCTCTAACAGTTGAGGATTCTTCCTTCTAAGTTGTCTGTTCCTAGAAAATGCAAAGCAAACTAGTAATGTGTGAGTCAGAGGCAATGTGATACTATCCCAACTCCTCCATTAAAATATGAAAATTAAGCATTAAAAGGTTAACTTTTAATTAAAAGAATGTTAAGTCGATCTGAAGTAATAAGAGCAATAATTAATATTTAATTATATAACTGAATAAAATGCTCTATAAATTCTTGTAAGGATAGCCACTGTTATCTGGGTTAACAGAAAGAAGCCATTATTTCAATTTAATGTGTGGGTTTTCAAGATGATCCCCTGAAATTATAGTGCCTCCACTCATGGGAACATCTTAATGAACAATATGGAAGAGGAATGATCAAGCTTTATTGGCACAGATTTCTCCAAAGTCTGAACTCATCTCTTAGCTATTATAGATGTGAAGAAGTTGCATGCTGTGTTTTTCTAACTCTCTCTTATTCATGAGTCCTGAAATTTGGAATGTGACTAGCAAGTAACTCTTGGTTCCATCTTTGTTGTGTTCCAGCTTGGAAAGAACTGGCACATTACCACCAATATTGAAGCTAGATAATGGCCAACGGTAGTTGGTCTTGAAAGCACCAAGGAGAAATTTATTATTATCTTCTCAGCTGTTTCCTGAGAGCTGCTAGTATAGTTAATGAAAGGCTATATATTTGCCTAAAAATATTAAATGCTATATATTAAAGGCTATAGCATGTTAATATCTTGTGTAGTGTCAAATGATTATCATCTTGGTAGTCCAGTTTTAAAAATTTTCCTATTTTTGACTTCCTGACTTTTCAAAGCAAGTAAATAGTGATCTAATATGAATGGTCTAGTATGAATCTAATATAAAACAGCTATCGTGTGTGTATACGTGTGAATGAGTAGAGTGTGGCTTGAGGTAGATGATGGTCAGTGTTTGAGAACCAACTATATCAGAAACTTCTCTATGTCATTCTTTGCAGTAACCCTCTGGATAGGTTTTATAGTTCCAAATTTATAGATAAGACCATGAAGCCACTAGGTCCATATGTGGTAAATTCTGAATTGGAATCTGGTTTTGTGTTGTCTGGCTCCAAAGATCTGCTTCTTAAGATTTTTGCTCACTGTTCTGTCTATGCAAGTTTCTTCTCAAACAGAAGTATGACTTTCATGTATTATATTTAGCTAAGCTAAAACTGCCAAAGCTTACATAAAGACTGTGTCTGATCTCATTTTAACATTTTCCTTGTTTGTATAAAAATATGTTGTTTTCTCTATTGCCTTCTGTTTTCTTTGTATCTACCTACTTAGAGTAAAAGTAAATAATATTTTGAATGATCAATCCATTTACATGATTTTCTCCAGAAACATAATACTATACTACCTGTTCTTAAGATTCATTAAATCCAATTATTTGGTGAAAGTTATAATGTGTTTATGTGTGTGTGTATACGTGTGTTTACAGAGTTTTCAGATCAAAGAGTAACAACCATGCAGTTTTCAGAATATATTTTGTTATATTAACAAAGAAAAAGAACTGAAGTAATATTTCAAAAGCTGAGTTGTTAAAACATGTATCACAATATACTAGAAAATAATCAGAACTTGGCTTAAAATAAAGTGATAATGCAGCATTCTTACACAATGAAGCAGTTTATGGAAATTTAAGCATAGAATCAGGGACTATGTAAAGACAAACCCTAATATAAAAGAACCAAAAAAAGAAGCTATCAAAGATTTCAACATATAAAGATAGCTATAATAATGAAACTATGCAATTAGCAGAATTTGCAATGGCATTAAACTCTAATGTTAGCCTAATGATGTCAGAGTCCATGGAGAGTCCAACCAGTAGCTGGAGTCTCGCATACTGCACAGCATAACGGCCAGTGTAGGCCTCTGGAATTATATGTGTGAATAGTTTCAGATTTTTAAATTTCTCACAAGAGAGTTAGAACACTGGAGTTTGAATACAATGCTTACCGTGTGTGTGTTTATGCCAAGCTCAGAGCCATAAATAGAGGCTCCAGAAGTTTCCCTAAGCTTTTGCTTCCTCTCTCTGCTTTGTATGTGCCACTTCTCCTAGATCCGCAGATGATTTGAACCCCTGTCACATCATAGCCAGCCTTGAGGGTTGTATTGAGATCCCAAAAGAAATTCTTTTAAAGAGGTAAAATCTTCTGTCTTCCAAGGATTGCTTCCTGTTCTGAGTTGGATTACACTACATGTGCCATCATGGCGGCCATCACCACTACTCTTCTTCCACTCTCTGGGGTCTCTCACATCCTTTCCTGCATGTAAAAGGGGCTTCTCTTAGGGTCCCCAAAGATTCTGGCCCTGGCCATCAGACACTTCTGTACTGATAAGGCAAAAGTTTTCTAGACTTCTCCAGAGACTTCAGTATCTTTCCTTAACTCCTTTTGTGACTTGTTCATTTAATAAATTTCATGTAAGCTCTCAAATAATGTAAGAAATATTTATATTTGTGTTTTCTCCTCACTTTCCTACTTCTTTAATCATTTGAGCAGGTGTCATATTTCATACTTTAAAGGATATGAATTTTAGGTTCTTTCATCTTTGCCCTCTGTGCACACAGGACTTGCTTCTAGATTTATCACTAAAGGCCACCAAATAACAGTAACACATTTCATTTATGCTCTAATAGGCAAAACATTGTAATCCACCATAAATAATCTAGAATAAGAAGGTGTATCATCTTAGTCTAATGCCTTAAAGTATGTCAGTATATTTGGAGAAATCACAGTATAATATCTAATGGGTTTTGGAGGAATTCATCAAGGACAGAAAAACCTAGACTTCAGGATTTCTACATTATCTGTTTTCTTGCTCTATATTTCTTGATACGCTGATTTTTGTCATTTAAAAATGCTACAATTATTCATCATGCAGACCTTTCCCACCCTTCAAGACTGTATGTTTGACTAGCATTTTCCAGTAATGGGAAAAATACGATTCTGTTAGATTATCAGATTCATTTTTAAAATTCAAGTTTATGATGTAGAAAGCATGGACTTATATTCATTTGAGTCAATCATTTTAATCAATGAGTCAATCATTTTAATCAAACATTTTGTCATATTTTTGATCTACCTTACACAGACACAGCAACTCAGTTTTTAGCATCCCATGTGGCATATTTGGGCTTCTATCCTAGGGATATCAGTGGTGTTCTTTCTTCTGAGATCAGAGATTAGAGCCTTGGAATCAGGAGAGTGCAAAAGAAAGACATTTACTTTAAAGGAGTTGTGAGATAGACAACATCTGTTGTTGTGAACTCTATTTCTATTTCAGGATTTCTTAATTCCTTTGCACTACAGCTCTGAGGTCATTTCCCTTCTTCTTTCAGACCTGCCTGGGATCAATGCCACAGGCATGTGTGACCATCTGGGGTAGATGCTTGGACTCTGATCTATCCAGAAAAACTAACTCACTCTTATTATTTCCTGTCCTTTGTTAGTCTAACTATGTGCTTGTTAGTTTAATGAACTAAGAATACTACAGTCTCTGAAAGTGACTCCTAAGTGTGTTCCTTGGGTTACTATTAAATATTATGTGGTAAATTAGGGCCATAACCAAACACTTTGGGAATTGTTTGGTTAAGCAAAGTTTCTTTAGTGAAGCACCTCTTAGAGACTTTAGTAAGCAATGAATCCCCCAAGCAATGCATCAAATGTTCAGTACTCCTCAAACTTATTACACTATGGAAACTTAGTTTATGGAATTAGCTGTAAGAATCATTGTACCTGAAAATAAATTTGGGAAGGTGATAAAACAAGTTATAAAACATTGATAATGGTTAAATATATTATAAATATCCAAAGACAGTTTTATTTATCTTCATCTCAAGGTGTATGGACATGCCTTTTCTCTTTACCAATTACTGCAAACAAAATTTTAGTCACTTTTCCCCCCAAAGTTTTAATATCTCTGCGTACTGATACAGGTGTCAGAATGGCATTTTCATGGATAAGGAATTTGTCTTGGAGTCAGAAGTTCAAGTTTCTAATCCCAGGTCTGATCCTAACTAGCTTGTGACCTTAGGTACAATATTTTACCTTACTGGGCTCTACTTTCCTCAGGTTTATAAAATGAAGAGTCTGGACCAGATGGGCTTTACGGTTCTAGTGTTGACATGCTGTGAGGTTATTAGTGTTAGATATTTTTAAGGAGCTTGAATCGTTTTCTTTTTTGGAAAGGAATACAAAAGAATATGTAATTAGGATTTAAAATATATCTCTATAGGAGGAGGAGTTAAGATGGCGGAGGAGTAGGAGACACCTTTTTCAGCCGGTCCTCCGAGTCGAGTGGGATAGGTACCAGACCAGCCTAAACAACCACGGAACCAGCCTGAGACGCAGGAAGACGCATCTGGATCTCTACAAATGAACATCTCCAGTGCTGAGTATTGAGGTACGAAGCGGGGAGCCATGAAACTGTGCACAGATATCGGAAGATAAACGGAAGGGGGAGGGAGCCGCCGCGTTCGGGCGCCGGGAAGCGGTAGCCACTTGCACGGGAGAGCGGGCGGGGCTCGCGGACGGCACCCGCAAAACAGCAGACTGAGACCGTGAGCCGGGTGCGCGCGCCACCAGGCATCTCGCGGAACCCCGGAATCCCGGTGCGCTCACTGGATCCAGACTGAGACCGGGAGCTTCCGGAGCGCGCGCGGGGCGGCTGGCGGCGTTAGAAACACAAAGGACAGAGACGCGCCGGCCCTGGAAGTGAGGGCTGGGACGCCGGGTGTGGGGCGCACATCCCGGACGCTGCAGGGTTGAGCAGCAACAACAGAGACAGAGTTAAAGTGGCCAGAACATTAGTAGAGAACGGGCCGCGATCCCTCTGTTCCGTGACAGAGGCTGAAATTTGGCCACTGCTGCTCTGACTCTCAGAGGAGGCACAGCAAACCGCCAGGGAAAGCCGCCAGAGAACAAAAGCCTGGAAATACCGGCTCAGAGAGTGCCCATCCCCATCCCCCCTCGCAGGAAGCACCAGACTCTACCCAAACAGGGCTGCCTGAGTATTGGCGCGGCAGGCCCCTCCCCCAGAAGGCAGGCTGAAAAATCAAGAAGCCCACAACCCGGGCGCCGGGGTGGCGCAGTCATTGAGCGCCTGTCTCCGGCTTAGGGCGTGATCCCGGCGTTCCGGAAAGGAGTCCCTCATCGGGCTCCTCCGCTGGGAGTCTGCTTCTTCCTCTCCCACTCCCCTGCTTCTGTTCCCTCTCTCGCTGGTTGGCTGCCACATAAATAAATAAATAAATAAAATCTTTAAAGAAGAAGCCCACATCCCTAAGATCCCTATAAAACAAGGGGCACGGCCTGGGACCCAGTCAATAATTTGGGCTCTAGAAACCCCGCAACCTCTCTTCATCAGAATGACAAGAAGGAGAAGCCCCCCCAGCAAAGAAAAGACAGTGAGACTGTGGCCTCTGCCACAGAAATAATGGATATGGATGTAACCAAATTATCAGAAATGGAATTCAGAGTAACGATGGTCAAAATGATGACTAGAATTGAAAAAAGTATAAACGAAAAGGTTACTGAGAATATAGAATCCCTAAGGACAGAAATGAGAGCGAATCTGACAGAAATTAAAAATTCTATGGGCCAAATGCAGGCAAAACTAGAGGCTCTGACAGCCAGGGTCGCAGAAGCAGAGGAAAGGGTTAGTGAATTGGAGGATGGGTTAATAGAGGAAAAAATGAAAATAGAAGATGGTCTTAAAAAAATCCACGCCCACGAATGTAGGTTACGGGAGATTACTGACTCAATGAAACGATCCAATGTTAGAATCATCGGCATCCCCGAGGGGGTGGAGAAAAACAGAGGTCTAGAAGAGATATTTGAACAAATTGTAGCTGAAAACTTCCCTAATCTAGCAAGGGAAACAAACATTCGTGTCCAAGAAGCAGAGAGGACCCCTCCCAAGCTCAACCACGACAAACCTACGCCACGTCACGTCATAGTGCATTTCGCAAATATTAGATGCAAGGATACAGTATTGAAAGCGGCCAGGGCAAAGAAATTTCTCACGTACCAAGGCAAAAGCATCAGAATTACGTCAGACCTGTCTACACAGACCTGGAATGAGAGAAAGGGTTGGGGGAGCATATTTAAAGCTCTTTCAGAGAAAAACATGCAGCCAAGGATCCTTTATCCAGCAAGGCTGTCATTCAGAATTGATGGAGAAATAAAGACATTTCAGAATCGCCAGTCACTAACCAATTTTGTAACTACGAAACCAGCCCTACAGGAGATATTACGGGGGGTTCTATAAAAGTAAAAAGGCCCCAAGAGTGATACAGAACAGAAAGTCACAGCCAATACAAACAAAGACTTTACTGGCAACATGGCAACATTAAAATCATATCTCTCAGTAATCAGTCTTAATGTAAATGGTTTGAACCATCCGATAAACGCCACAGGGTTGCAGATTGGATAAAAAGAAATGACCCATCCATTTGCTGTCTACAAGAGACTCATTTCAAACCCAAAGATGCATTCAGACTGAGAGTAAGGGGATGGAGTACCATCTTTCACACAAATGGTCCTCAAAAGAAAGCTGGGGTAGCAATTCTCATATCAGATAAATTGGATTTTAAACTACAGACTATAGTTAGAGACGCAGAAGGGCACTATATTATTCTTAAGGGAAGTATTCAACAAGTGGATATGACAATTATAAATATATATGCCCCCAACAGGGGAGCAGCAAGATACACAAGCCAACTCTTATCCAGAATAAAGAGACATATAAATGAAAATACATTAATAGTAGGGGACCTCAACACTCCACTATCAGAAATAGACAGAACACCCTGGCAAAAACTAAGCAAAGAATCAAAGGCTTTGAATGCCATACTCGACGAGTTGGACCTCATAGATATATATAGAACACTACACCCCAGAACCAAAGAATACTCATTCTATTCTAATGCCCATGGAACATTCTCAAGAATAGACCATGTTCTGGGACACAAAACAGGTCTCAACCGATACCAAAAGATTGAAATTATCCCCTGCATATTCTCAGACCACAACGCTCTGAAATTGGAACTCAACCACAAGGAAAAATTTGGAAGAAACTCAAACACTTGGAGACTAAGAGCCATACTGCTCAGGAATGACTCGATAAACCAGGAAATCAAAAATCAAATTAAACAATTTATGGAGACCAATGAGAATGAAAATACAACAGTCCAAAACCTATGGGATACTGCAAAGGCAGTCCTAAGGGGGAAATACATAGCCATCCAAGCCTCACTCAAAAGAATAGAAAAATCTAAAATGCAGTTTTTATATTCTCACCTCAAGAAGCTGGAACAGCAACAGAGGGACAGGCCTAATCCACGCACGAGGAAGCAGTTGACCAAAATTAGAGCTGAAATCAATCAAGCAGAAACCAGAAGTACAGTAGAGCAGATCAACAGGACTAGAAGCTGGTTCTTTGAGAGAATCAATAAAATTGACAGACCACTGGCAAGACTTATCCAAAAGAAAAGAGAAAGGACCCAGATTATTAAAATTATGAATGAAAAAGGAGAGGTCACGACGAGCACCATTGAAATTGGAAGGATTATTAGAAATTTTTATCAACAGCTATATGCCAATAAACTAAGCAATCTGGAAGAGATGGAATCCTTCCTGGAAACCTATAAACTACCAAGATTGAAACCGGAAGAAATTGATTCCTTAAACAGGCCAATTAATTATGAAGAAATTGAGTCAGTGATAAACAACCTTCCAAATAACAAAACTCCAGGCCCGGACGGTTTTCCTGGGGAATTCTACCAAACATTCAAGGAAGAAATAATACCTATTCTCCTAAAGCTATTTCAAAAAATAGAAACAGAAGGAAAGCTACCAAACTCATTCTATGAGGCCAATATTACCTTGATCCCCAAACCAGGCAAAGACCCCCTCAAAAAGGAGAATTACAGACCGATTTCCCTAATGAATATGGACGCCAAAATCCTCAACAAGATACTTGCTAATAGAATCCAACAGTACATTAAAAGGATTATCCATCACGATCAAGTGGGATTCATACCTGGGATGCAAGCGTGGTTCAATATCCGCAAATCAATCAGCGTGATACATCATATCAACAAGAAAAGACTCAGGAACCATATGATCCTCTCAATCGATGCTGAAAAAGCATTTGACAAAATACAGCATCCTTTCCTGATTAAAACCCTTCAGAGTGTAGGAATAGAAGGTACATTTCTCAATCTCATAAAAGCCATCTATGAAAAGCCTACTGCAAATATTATTCTCAATGGAGAAAAGCTGGAAGCCTTTCCCTTAAGATCAGGAACTCGACAAGGATGCCCACTCTCGCCACTATTATTCAACATAGTACTAGAAGTCCTTGCAACAGCAATCAGACGACAAAAAGGGATCAAAGGTATTCAAATTGGCAAAGAAGAAGTCAAAATGTCTCTCTTTGCAGATGACATGATACTCTATATGGAAAACCCAAAAGAAGCAACTCCCAAATTATTAGAAGTTATAGAGCAATTCAGTAACGTGGCAGGATACAAAATAAATGCTCAGAAATCAGTTGCATTTCTATACACGAATAACAAGACCGAAGAAAGAGAAATTAGGGAATCCATCCCATTTACAATAGCACCAAAAACCATACGTTACCTTGGAATTAACTTAACCAGAGACGTAAAGGACCTATATTCTAGAAACTATAAATCACTCTTGAAAGACATTGAGGAAGACATAAAAAGATGGAAAGATATTCCATGCTCATGGATCGGAAGAATTAACATAGTTAAAATGTCCATGCTACCCAGAGCAATCTACACTTTCAATGCTATCCCGATCAAAATACCAAGGACATTTTTCAAAGAACTGGAACAAATAGTCCTTAAATTTGTATGGAAACAGAAAAGGCCCCGAATCTCCAAGGAACTGTTGAAAAGGAAAAACAAAGCTGGGGGCATCACAATGCCGGATTTCGAACTGTACTACAAAGCTGTGATCACAAAGACAGCATGGTACTGGCACAAAAACAGACACATAGACCAATGGAACAGAATAGAGAGCCCAGAAATGGACCCTCGGCTCTTTGGGCAACTAATATTTGATAAAGCAGGAAAAAACATCCGGTGGGAAAAAGACAGTCTCTTCAATAAATGGTGTTGGGAAAATTGGACAGCTACATGCAAAAGAATGAAACTTGACCACTATCTCACACCATACACAAAAATAAACTCCAAATGGATGAAAGACCTCAATGTGAGACAGGAATCTATCAAAATTCTAGAGGAGAACATAGGCAACAACCTCTACGACATCGGCCAAAGCAACCTTTTTCATGACACATCCCCAAAGGCAAGAGAAACAAAAGATAAAATGAATTTATGGGACTTCATCAAGATTAAAAGTTTCTGCACAGCCAAGGAAACAGTCAGAAAAACTAAGAGGCAGCCCACGGAATGGGAGAATATATTTGCAAATGACACTACAGATAAAGGACTGGTATCCAAGATCTACAAAGAACTTCTCAAACTCAATACACGAGAAACAAATAAACAAATCAAAAAATGGGCAGAAGATATGAACAGACACTTTTCCAATGAAGACATACAAATGGCTAACAGACACATGAAAAAATGTTCAAAATCATTAACCATCAAGGAAATTCAAATCAAAACCACACTGAGATACCACCTTACGCCAGTTAGAATGGCAAAAATAGACAAGGCAAGAAACAACAATTGTTGGAGAGGATGTGGAGAAAGGGGATCCCTCCTACATTGTTGGTGGGAATGCAAGTTGGTACAGCCACTCTGGAAAACAGTGTGGAGGTCCCTTAAAAAGTTAAAAATTGAGCTACCCTATGATCCAGCCATTGCACTACTGGGTATTTACCCCAAAGATACAGACGTAGTGAAGAGAAGGGCCATATGCACCCCAATGTTCATAGCAGCAATGTCCACAATAGCTAAATCGTGGAAGGAGCCGAGATGCCCTTCAACAGATGACTGGATTAAGAAGTTGTGGTCCATATATACAATGGAATATTACTCAGCTATCAGAAAGAACGAGTTCTCAACATTTGCTACAACATGGACGGCACTGGAGGAGATAATGCTAAGTGAAATAAGTCAAGCAGAGAAAGACAACTATCATGATTTCTCTCATCTATGGAACATAAGAACTAGGATGATCAGTAGGGGAAGAAAGGGATAAAGAAAGGGGGGGGTAATCAGAAGGGGGAATGAAACATGAGAGACTATGGACTATGAGAAACAAACTGAGGACTTCAGAGGGGAGGGGGGTGGGGGAATGGGATAGACCGGTGATGGGTAGTAAGGAGGGCACGTATTGCATGGTGCACTGGGTGTTATACACAACTAATGAATCATCGAGCCTTACATCGGAAACCGGGGATGTACTGTATGGTGACTAACATAATATAATAAAAAATCATTAAAAAAAAAAAATATATATATCTCTGTAAGATAATAGACTATAAATACATATATTTACAAGTGTGTCTATGCACAAACACACATACAAATAAAGTATAAAGAATAAAATAAACACCATATTGCCTGCTATCTAGCTGAAAAGTAGAAACTACAAATATCTTTGAAGCTCCTGCTGTCCCTTCTCTGTTGCTTGTTCTTTCATTCTCACACTAGAACATTGTGTTGAACTTTGTGTTTATCATTCTCTTGATTTTTGTTGTAGTTCTATGTATTATGTATTTCTGAACAATACATTTTTTTTTAGTTTTGTACATTTTTGACCTTTATAGAAATGGTGTCAAATTACAGGTATTTTTCTGTGTTCTTTTTTTTTTTTTTCCAATGAAAATGGTTTCTAAGTCTCATACATGTTGATGAGGGTACTGTAGTTTATTTATTTTGCTATAAAATACATAGTATTACAGGGTATGAGTATGTTACAGGTTGTCATTTTGTGTATTCTTGGGTCAGACATTTGGCTACTTAATTTTTAGTCTTATTTTCTGATATAAGAAATAAAACTTTATAAATGTTCCTTAAAATATTCTTTAGAACCATCTAATAATTTATGAATGAGGTATTTTCATCATTTTTCAGTTCTGAGACGATTAAAATATCTCATATTACTCCTTTGAACCAAGAGGTTTTTGTAAATGTAATTTATATTTTGAAGTATATGTTTCTTTAAGTTATCTTTTTGATATTGATTTTTAACTTTATTGGATTATAATGAATGAAGGTAATTTGTATGATACTATTTTTTTCTCAAGTATTTTTATGATTGGATACAGCTTAAGCCCAAAGAAAATAGGAAAGACATTTTTCTTAGAAAAGAAAAGTAAAATTGAATAAAATGGAAAAAATAAACACTGGAAGGATAAAAATATCAAATGTAGTCCATTGAAATTAAGAACAAAGAGAGCACAAATAAATAGCACTAATAGACTGGTTATAGGTACAGAACAAGCAGAGATTAAAAAGATAATATGAAATGCCATTAATAATTTTATACTAAAAAGTTAGAAATTGGCAAATTCTTAGGAAGAAATTAAATGTAGGAAAAATGGCTTAAAAAGAAATAGAATACATGGATAGTTCTATAATAAGAAATTAGGGACACCTGGCTGGCTCATTCAGTAGAGCATGCGACTCTCAATCTCGGGGTTGTGAGTTCATGCCCCACGTTGCGTGTGAAGCCTACTTAAAATAAAATTTTTAAAAAAATTAAAGAAAAGAAATTAAATATTAGTTTAAAATATACTCAAAAAGAAAACTTCAGACCCAGATGATTTTGTTTTTTGTTGTTGTTGTTGCTGTTTTACAGGAAAGTTCTTCCAATTTTTAGAGGAGTAGATAATCCTCGCTTAGAGAATATAGGCATCATAGGCCAAATTGTGGCCCAGTCTGAAGATTGGTTAGTGATTTCACTTTGGTGGAAAATGGGGACCTTGGACAACCACACCACTAATAAAACAGAAGCAATTACGTAAGTCTACCTAAAACTGGACAGCTTTACTTTGACAATTTGACATCTGTTTCTCCTAGTGAAGTACTCAGACCCCAGAAAAGTACATGTCTGGTGATCAAGAGCTCAGAACTCCTGGGTGTCTGGCCTTTTGTGTTATTCTAACCCAAGGAGTCACTTAATCTGCACCTTACTCTTCATCACAGTGTCACACAGATATAACCCTATGTTGTTAATTCCCATGGCTTGCTCCTAGCTTCCAGGTTTTGAGTATACCTCTTAATGGTTTATTGACAGGTATCCTGCATCTTGTGGCTTAGGAGTTTTCCAAAACTGAGTCTTCCCCACCCCTGCCTCTTGGAGTTTTTGTTCGTTCATTTCGAGCTCAGCAATAATTTAGATTTATTATTTGTTGCAGTTCCTTTAACATCTAGATATCTAACCGAAGACCGTTCAGAATAACCTGTCTGTGGTACAGCAAAGAGACATGCTTCTTCATAATGAATTCTGAATATGAAACTCGTTAATAATTTTGGAGAGTGAAGTGTTGAAACTCCATGGAGATACCCCTGAAGCAAAATGAAGTCTTTAGGGACTGAATTTTTTTAAAAATTGAAATATAGTTGACACACAATGTTTCATTAATTTCAGGTGTACTACACAGTGATTCAGCAACTCTGTACATTATGCTGTGCTTACCACAAGTGTAGCTACCATCTGTCACCATACAATGCTATTACAGTATCATAGAATATATTCCCAATGTTGTACATTTCATCCTCATGACTTATTCATTCCATAAGTGGAATACTATACCTCCCATTCCCTTTCACCCATTTTTCCCAACCCCCCCCCCCATTCCCCTCTGGCAACCACCAGTTCTCTGTGTTTATGGTTCTGTTTCTGCTTTTTTGTTTATTTGTTTGTTTTGTTTTTTAGATTCCGCATATAAGTGAAATAATACTGTATTTGTCTCTCTCTGACTAATTTACTTCACTTAGCATAATACTCTCTTAGGTCCATCCATGTTGTCACAAATGACCAAATCTCATTCTTTTTTTTTTCTTTTTTCTTTTTTTATGGCTAAGTAACATTCCATTATGTGTAGATACCACATCTCCTTTATCCATTCATTTATCAGTGGATGCTTAGGTTGCTTCCATATTTTGTCTCTTGTGAATAATGCTGCAATAAACATAGGGGTATGTATGTCTTTTCAAAGTAGTGTTTTCATTTTCTTTGGGTAAATGCCCAGTAGCGGAATACTGGATCATTTGAAATTTATACTTTTAATATTTTTGAGGACTGTTCGTACTGTTTTCTGCAGTGGCTGTACCTATTTACATTCTCACCAACAGAGTATGAGGGTTCCTTTTTCTCCAAATCCCTGCCAACATTTGTTATTTATTGTCTTTCTGATACTAGCCATTCTGAGAGGTTTAAGATGATATCTCATTGTAATTTTCATTTGTATTTCTCTGTAAGTGATGTTGAGCATCTTTCCATGTATCTGTTGGCCATCTGAAGGTCTTCTTTGGAGAAATGTCTGTTCAGATCCTCTGCCCATTTGTAATTGGATTATTTGATTTTTTTTTTTTTTTTGGTGGTAAGTTGTTTAAGTTCTTTATATTTTGTAAGTTAACTTCTTATTGAGTATGTCATTGCAAATATCTTCTATTCATTAGGTTGCCTCTTTGTTTTGTTGATGCTTTCCTTTTCATTTTGGTATTGTCCCAAGAGTTTATTTATGCTTTTGTTTCTATTGACTCAAGAGGCATATCTAGAAAAATGTTGCTAAGGCCAATGTCAAAGAAATTACTGCCTCTGTTTTCTTCTAGGAGTTTTATGGCTTTACATCTCATATTTAAGTCTTTAATTCATTTTGAGTTATTTTTGTATGTGATATAAGAAAGTGGTCCATTTTCATTCTTTTGCATGTAATGTCTGGGACTTCATTCTTGATATTTCCCGCTGGTCACTTTCTTCTCTGATCTCTGACAACATGTAATATTATAGATATTATTACTTTCTTGCATAACTCTTGATATTCCATGTGGTTCGTCTTAGCTTTTAATTCCCATAAAGACAAAAAACCCATATTTTAAATAGTTTGTATGCATTTTAGTTTTTATGAGGTGCTGGGCCAACAGGAAGACTCAATAATTAGATGTTAATTGATTAGTTTTATCGTTGTTTGAAGCACTGTTTATTCAACACAAAGTAATAGGCTGGGTCATTTTAGTAGTACTTGAACAATTAAAATTGGTTATTTGGCTTAATAATTTTTTTAGGGGCCAACTTTCCTCATTAGTTAATTAAAAAATAATAATATGACCCCTAGGGACAGTATAGACATAACCTGAAGGATTTCATCCCACTTTGAAATCATCACGCTGAAGCTGTTTTTATTGATCATTGCCTTTTTTATGAACCGCCCGGGAGCATTTGATGAGGTCTGTGTTCCCTTTTATAAAACTGGCAGAGTAAAAGCCTGGGGAGGAAAGATGCCTTATGCAAACTTCTGCCAGACAAACTTGGAGTTTCTGAAATACAGAAATACACTAACTGCAGTGATTGATTTTTTTTTTCCACCTCAGCAGCATACAAGGTGATACAATATTGGGCAAGGACATAAACCATATTCAGGAAGCCAGTACATCCTCTGGTAGTCTGTCAGTCAAAGATACATCAAACCTAGGCAGAGATGAAAGTCTATCATGCAGGAGTACTGTCCAATTTTCTTTATGGATGTGAAACTGGATCTGTTACTGGTGCTTAACTTCCAGCAACACCACTGTCCTGCCATGTTTCACCTCAGATGCAAGACTATTTTCAAGTGCAAGAATTTAGAAAGCAGTTGATTATTAGGTGTTGATGGTAGTATCATTAAAAATCAATTCCACCAGGCTGGAGATCTGTGGGTAGTGAATAACAAAATATCTCAGTTCCTGGGCAGGGAGGGCAACATACTGTAGTGACTGATAGTGTATTACTTGTATGCAAAGACATTCCAGGTTGTTAAGTTTGTTTAATAGTTCTCCAGAGGGCATTTTTCATCACTTACTGCATAACCACAATATATCAGCAATATTGACATGTACTAGGGATACAAAGATGAGTAAGAGTGTTTAGTTGAATAAGTATTTGTTACTGAATTAAAATACTTGAAACACAATGAGTGCTAAAATAGTATGTACAATATGCCAGGCGATAGCAAAGAAGAATCTATTAAATTAGCCAAAGTAGCCATTCAACTCTGGAACTCTATGGATGTGAATTTGGTCACTAGAAGAATCCTAATATCTGACTCAACTGAAGGCTCCTGCTACCTGTACATTTTAATATTTTTCTTATCTAATTCCTCATTACCTTTTGTTGTAATTACTTATTTAATGGCCTGTCTTCCTAGAGATTTTAGAGAGAAACTGTCCAATAGAAATCCAGTGCAAAACACAAATGCAAGCCACTTATATAATTTTAAATTTTCTAATAGCCATGTTAACAAAAGCAAAAAGAAACAGGTGAAATTAATTTTAATACTGTATTTGTTTAACCAAACATATTTAAAATATTATAATTTTAATGTGTAGTACAATATTTTTAATGAGATATTTTATATTTATATTTTGGGCAAGACTTTGCAATGTGGTATTTTCACTTATAGTACATCTCTGTTTGGACAAGTCACATTTTGTACCCAGCAGTCACATCTGGCTAGTGGCTACCATGTTGGACAGCATAGCTTTGGAAGAACGTCATGTAGACAGAGAAAGATTGTATGTGTCTTGTTTACTTCTTTGTCCTAATCGATTAGCATGGTGTTTGGAGTTCAGTAAGTGTTTGATGAATAAACTAATTTTTTAAAGGCTCTTGACAAATAAGAGAGAGTTGGGTGTCCAAGAATGACTTTTCTAAGGAATGGATTTGGGCCTGTCTTCCTTAAGTTAAAGCAGCACTCTTCATTAGCACCACAGCAAAGTTTTGAAAAGTGTTTTAGAAAAATGCAGCAACCACTGAATCTTATTAGTGAATAGATTTGAAAGGGAAGCCTTGAGTATGAAGTACTACAGTGCATCTCTACAAAGGAGTGGCGTGTACTAACGAGAAGGAAATGGCGGTCTGTGGTAGTGTTGTAATTGCATTTAAAGCGTGTCCTTCATGATCGAACTATAACTATTCCTTAGATATTCTGTGACTGATGATCTTGTATGTGATTTATTTGAGCCCTTTGATTTTTCTCCTCTCTTTTTTGCTATTTTATCATTAATCTGTATAATTACCTGTTATGAACCTTGGAGATGAAATGGATTACAGACCATGGAAGTGAAAACTAGGTCAGTAGAATTTAATTACTGAGAAACCTTTATTGAAAAGTATTTAATACAAACAAACTAAGGTATAATAATTACTGAGCATCATTGGAAGACACAATTCAGAAGAGAATCCTTTTTGAGCACAAAAATATACCAATTATATTCCACATAACTTTAGGAAAAAGCAAAATAGTGCAAATAAAACCACCCACATTATCTACATTGTCATCATAACACATCTGTACTATAACTGAGCAAGCCAGTTTACTTTAATTTATGGAACTAATCTGACAATACTTTTAAAGTTTGTCTGACAGTATGCAATTATTAAAGAATTGAATTCATTTATGAAAGCAAATACTAAGAAATGCCATAGGTCACTAACCGTCTGCTAAGAATGTGAGGTTTTGCAAAAATACCATTGAAGGTCCAATTCCTTTTTTCATGAACAAGTCACTGGTTTCTCAGTCAGCTTTCCAGACAGAATCGCTAGAGTCTTAGGTATTGTGATGGAATGGAAGGATGTGTGTTACAGATTACCACATTTCCCTGGAAGAAACTGATCGTCAGATGAAAGTCTACTGATGAGTTTAAGCAGGTAAAAAATACTTAGTACTTATTTTGTGTTTTTGTATTATTTAAATATTGTCACAGATTCAGAAGCAGCAAAAAGCATGGCTACAACCTTTTAAAAGCTAGTAGTAATAACTAAAGAAGTATTAGACACTAAACTATAAGGTACTATTTCTTCATGGAAAGAGTTCTGAGTAAGGGGACACTGGTGAGGTTGGAAAAATGAGGAGAGGCTTCATGAGAGGAATGAAGTTTGTATTTCAGTTTGAAAGCTGGGGAGGTAAGAAGACAGAGAACAAAGGCATAGAGGCATAACTGGAGTGGTGTGTAGGAGGAAACTGGGCAAAGATAAGCATGAGTGCTGGGAAGTACCATGGGGTCCTAGTGACAGGTGAAGTTGAGGGTCTTGAAAGTCAAGCAAAGAGATTCTTGCAGTGGTCAAAATGAGCTGCCAAGTAACAAATCTTAGGGATTTAATGTTCCTAATTTTTTGAATCAATTAAAGTGTCTCTCATCTAGAGGCAGAAGATACAAATCAGGTTTTTTTTCTTTCCCAGACCTAGAGGTTTATGGTAACTGAGAAATATTTCTAAGATACGAATGATCGGACACAGCAAACCATGGAGGGCCTGGGGCTAAAAGAGAAGAAAGAATAAAAAGTGACTAAAAATTCACCTTTTAGTATGACTGAAAGAAAATACGATGTTGGAAAAGGTCATGTGTTTAAGGTTGAAAAGATACATTTATTTTGAGACATCGTATTTGTCAAGATAGGTTAAGCTTATACTATATAATAAATGACCTCCAGATCTCAGCGTTTTTGTGCAACAAAATGTGTATTCTGGCAAAAATTGTTCAGTTCTGTTCTCAGTGCTTCTCCACAACAGTGCCCTCCATGTGGTGACTCAGTGATCCAGGCTGCTTTGATGTGGCTTTGTGTTCACAAGACGGGGGTGCCTCCAGATCACAGCTGCAGACAGAGTGGTACAGGGTTTGTTTGTTTTTTCCACCAATTCAGTATAGAATTCACATGTGTCATTTTTGCTCACGTATCCATTAGACAGAACTATCATGTTTCCCCTAGTAACTACAAGAGGCTTGACAAGTGGAGACTCTGATAGATCCAGAAAATGAAAGAACAACCAGATAATGGTGCATAATCAACCAAAAGGTCAACAATAGAATATTGAGACTGAAAATATTCACAATATAGTTAGTGGTGTAGGATTGAGTTCACTGTAGGGCTGGGAATAAGCATCTTAGTGTCATTGTTATGGATGTTAGTGTTGCTCTCTTGGAGAAGTTAACATTTAGGAACAGTGGCATTAAAAGTGTTGAAATGGCTGACTCTGCACAGCTGTAGCAATGAATTTTTGGATTTGAACTCAGGCCTAGTCTGAAACCAAAGCTCTGTTCTTGATCATTGTATTACATTCTTTTCTTTACCTGGATTACAACTGAGTTAGCAATTTGGACTGAATAGTCCAGTTTATAAAATGGTTATCAACCAATTATTTAACTGAATAGGAGAATAAGTTTAAATATAAATTAATCTAGTTTGTGGAGGCTTATAGATCAAACAGACCATATCTTGATTACATAAGGTATGGCACTTTTGTTACCTGTATCCTAGGTTTTAAGGTAAATAGGTCCCATCCTCAAAGGTCCTTTCCTAGTGGCCTTTGTGAAGTTTCATGGTAGAATATTGTACACGTACAGAGGAGGCCAAAGTTTGTGGACAGGCAGGTTTCAGATGGAATTCCTGGTCCTGGCACATACCATCTAGGATCACTGTGTCCCATCAGCTAGTATAAGAATTATCACTGAACTTCAGGGGAAATCTGTGTTTGGACCAATGCTTTGGCAAGATGCCAGCAGATGTTCTTTTAGCTATTTTCTCCAATATTTTTATTCAGGGGTGGGTGGATATATGAGGCTTTCTTATTGATATTAAGATCATTATCATTGTTGTTCATGGATTTCACTATTTTATCACTATTTCACTATCACTATTTTATCATTCAAGTCCTTCAACTTGTTAACGAATCAGACTGTCTCAGAAACAACCACCTTATTAGATTTATCATTGTCAATTGCAACACCTGTAAAATGGCCCTACTGGTTGAATCTACTTAATCTGTACTAATGATAAGGAAGTTCTCGTGTGAAAAAATGGTAGCGATCAGGGACAAGAACTACGCTAAAAAGATTGGGGAAGAATCTATAGAAACTATTCCTTTTGGGGTGGGGGCCAAGAATTTTCATTCTGGTAAGTTCCTGATAATGCCAGTGCTCTTGGTCTGGGAACCACAGTTTGAGAATCACTGTTGTTCTGAGACCAACTGAATGAGAAACTCTGGGGGTAGCACCTAGTAAGCTGTGTTTTGTTCAACCATTCAGGTAACCAGTACATATAAAGTGTGAGAATCACTGATTTAGTAACATTGAACAAACTGTGCATCTGGACTAACTTACCTTTACTCAGCAAATAGTCAAAATTTTAAACAAGAGGTTCCAATTTTATTGGTCTGCCATTTAATAAGGATCTAAGATGTGAGAGAGGGTTTATAGGAGCCAAGGATATGAAGTTTGTTTGTTTGTTTTTTTAAGATTTATTTATTTATTTTGGAGAGAGAGAGCGAGCAGGCTTGGGGCAGAGGGTGAGGGAGAGAGAGAATCCTGAAGCAGACTCCCCACTGAGAATGGAGCCCAATGCAGGGCTCAATCCCAGGACCCTGACGTCATGACCTGAGCCAAAATCAGGAGTTAGATGCTTAACCGACTGAGCCACCCAGGAGCCCCAAGGATACAAAGTTTAATAGGACACCATGCTTTACTCCAGGAACTAACAGTCCATTAGTGGAGAAAGACATGTAAGCAAATAAATGCCAAGACGCCATCATCTAATCTAGGGTTGAAGTACAGAGGATATCTTTAATGTTGTGGTTTGAGCGGGGCGGGGTGGGGGTGGGGGACCAGAAAGCTTCAGAAAGGAGTCTTCAGGCACAGTGTTTAAACATTACCTCCTCTCTGAAGCCTGAGCAGGGTCTTGAAACTTATTTATACAGGTGGCGAAGGATGAGAAGGAAGGACATTTCATACATTGCAGTGAAACATCTCTGGAATGTAAACTATTAGTGCGAAACATTTGAGGAATGTTAACTACTTGGGTATGAAACATTTAGAGGAAATTAGCTAGTTAGCTATAAAACATTTTTGGAATACTAACTAGTTTGGTTGACAAGAGTAAAGGGTACTCATTGAGGAAAACCTGGAGCAGAGCTAATGGGCTCTTGGCATGTGTTTTACTGTTGGCTAAGATGTTGAGTACTTCCATCTGACTAGTAAATCACCACTGCTCTAAATGCCATGTGTGATCTTCTGGCTGACAAACTGGCTGCCCAACCTCTTTTTCCTACAACTTCCCCAAATCTAACAACTCACAGGGTAATTGCTCAACACAGCAGGAGGCCTCCAAATCCCAGCTCCAAGACTACTGTTGTTTGTTTCTCTTTGGTTGGTACCTAAGCCTTTTTGGTTTTTAATATCACCATTGCATTGAAGTAACTGAAGTCAAAATGTAGGAAACTCCAGATTATGAAGGCCTTGTATGCCATAGTAAGACATCTGAACTTTATACTGTAGATATTTGCAGATGGGATAAAAGGGCCTACAATGTTTTCATATAATTACCTGTCAGGACAGAGGGCGAAATATATTCAGGAAGAATCTGAATGTTCTAATTTTTTATTTCCCTTGGAATCCTTATCTTTGCCAGCAGGATAAACATCCAGCCATCTGTTATTCAGTCAGTTGGAAATCTCTAAAACCATGAAATTCCTCATATCTATATGTGGTTAAAACTAACATTAAAACAAATAAGAGGTTCTTAAGGGCAAAAACTTACTTTTGTAGGTCATTCCTGAGCCTTCTATGTAGTTAAGTTTCAATACATATTTGTTGAATCATGTTGGTACATAAGAAGGATATAAGGAATTCTGCATCATCAAAGAACAAATTATAGTGATAGTATTTTCATGTCAAATACTTATTGTGGGGAGGGAATTTGGTTTTTTGAAAAATAGAAATCCTTGTAAATGATACCTTTAATAATATTCTAAACATTAATATTAGATATTTTGGATTGCAGAAATTCTGATTCTACCAGATTTTATTATAATTTTCAAGAGAGAAAGAGCATGGATATTAAACATCTTTAGAGTGGTGATCACATCTCATTAGTTGTGTTCACCTCATCCCCATTATGTAATGTCAGGAACATATATTACTAACAGATGGCCTATATTAATAGGTGGGCTGATAAAATAAAGATGTAATATAAGCAGTGGGCATAGGTATCAATGATAGTCTCTTTTCAAATATACATGGATATTTTATTTAAGGCATGATTTAAGGAGGAAGAGGTTTGAGTCCACAATTTTAAGAAATATTCTTGTTTGATGATTAGGGAAGATATAGACAAATGAAAAGGAATTTTTCTATTTCTAATGATTATTTCTTTGAATGTCAGAGAACTAGATTTATCATGTAATTTCGATATTTGTGCCTGAGGATAATCTCTAGATAATCTGCCCTAATGGAATTTTTTTTGAAATACATCAGTATTTTATGAA
This sequence comes from Ursus arctos, assembly GCF_023065955.2. Lineage (NCBI taxonomy): Eukaryota > Metazoa > Chordata > Mammalia > Carnivora > Ursidae > Ursus > Ursus arctos. Next base: position 59,029,212 of record NW_026623100.1, on the reverse strand, counting down.
CCTCATTGTGCCTACTTGCTACTTTTCTCTGATTATTATCTTCATTATTATTTTTTTTTTTAAAGACTTGGCCCCCTAGAGTCCGGGTTACAGTAAATTTGGCCATGTGCATAAACTAGAGAGTAGTAATTCATACAATTACTCTATTCCCCAGGGTTAGGTGAGTTAGGGCAATGTGTGCTCAAGTATTTTATCAGAGGCCAAAGTGATAAAGTCCATTTGTGAAGAGAGTTACATGAATATTTCCTCAAGAGGACCATGAAGAGTTCTGGAAGGCTTGTGAAGACTACCAAAATCAAAACAAAGAAGTGAACTTTCCCTTCCAAATAAACCAAGGGATAAGGCTAGAAGGAAGTAGTTTCAGGACCAATAAAAAACTACTTTCCAATCGGGAGTTAACTCTAAGCCTTGGGGGGAAAGTTCTTGGATGATAGAATTAATGAAAAAAGCAGTTAGGAGAGACATTGAGACCTTAGGGAACATCCTGTTACCCAACATATTCTTAACCTCCCTCCCTGAGTGGAATATAGTTGTGCATCTAATTCAGCATTCTTCTGGAAGAGCAATAGTTGGTGGATTGACATTGGCTATGGCTTGCTGATGGAGTTTTCTTCACGTATGGTCTGGTCGTCAGCTTTGCAGCTTTAAGAATACATTTTACCTATTCCTTGGGGTTGTAGTTTGTGGGGACACAAAGCTGAATGTAGAAGACTAATTTTTCAACAAGAAGGTCAATTGTTTAGAGATAGAATTCTTCTAGAGTGCCTTTCATAAAGTACCCACTCAAACAGATTGGAAGATCCAATCCCTGTTAAACAGACCAAGCTACCTCATTCAACTGACCAGCATGCTGTCTTTCAATAGGAGAATCCAGCTGCTGATAAGTTAAGACTAGGGAGAAAAACAATGAGAAGCAACCTAATTTTAAGGGATAGTATGATCAATTATGATAGCACAATGTACTTTTCCTTTTTTAGGTCTATAACCTGGTAAACCAACCAGAAAATAGACATTAATCAAGTATCCTTTACCCTGGTTAGTGCTGGAGTAATAACAGGCAACATTTTTTACTACTCAGCTTGTTTTCCAGTGATCCAAGTCTTCTTTCATTACATGATGTCACATTACAATTTCCGAAATGGTATACTTACATTCAGTCTCTATATTAAAGACCTTAATTTGGTGTTTCCTGGCCTCTACTTCAATTTTCTGGCACATGGCATTTTAATGTACAGATATATTTGATGATCCACTGAACATTTTTTTAAAGATTTTATTTATTTATTTGACAGAGCAAGAGAGCACAAGCAGAGGTAGCATAGAGGGAGAGGGAGAGGCAGGCTCCCTGCTCAGCAGGGAGCCTGATGCAGGACTTGATCCCAGGACTTGATCCCAGGATCACGACCCAAGCTGAAGGCACATGCTTAACCATCTGAGCCACCCAGGTGCCCCTGATCCACTGATATTTTTAATGAGTATATTGAATGCCACCATGGCTATGGCTCAAAAAATGTAACAATGAGGAAAGTTACAAGAGAACATTTTGAAAGTTCATACAGAAAGGTATTTTATAAGTAGCAGGAAATGTAGATGTTCGGGGCGAACAGATCTCAAGTTGAATTCCACTTCTGACACTAACTAGTCATGTGACCCTGTGCAAATTACTCAACTACTATAAGCTTTTGTATACTCATCTTCAATGTGTAAATATTGCAAATTATTTTAGGGTTTTATGAGGATAGAAAATAACATTATGTACCCAGAATATGCCTGATACACAGTAAAAATTTAATAAAAGATAGCTCTAATATTAATATTATGATGACAATTATGATGGTGATTTCACTGTGGCTTCCTGGGTTGATGACATCATGACTTAATATACAGGGAGGTGGGCAAAAGTTTAAAATGAACCAGAATACCTAGATTTGTCACTAACATGGGAAATCAAAGACATAGTCAAGTTCAGCTAAAAAACACAAAAACCAACCAAACAAAAAAACCCCAAACCTTGAAACCAGAAGGGTAAGATTCAGGGAAACTACATGTTTAATATCAAAGATTTATTTTTCTTTCAGTATATGACAAAAGATCAACATAAACTCCCAAAGTGGATAAGTAATAAAATACGTATGTTTGGTAGCTAGATTAGATCATCACAGTGAAGAAATCTGGCCTGAACATGTGAAATTGTAGTTTATTTTTTGATTAGTATGGGTCATTTGCTCCGCTAAGCACTTCCTCATATATCTACATCTTTAACCTGTAGAATAGGTATTTCTATCCCCATTTTACAGATGGGAAAACTGAAAGTGGTTTGAACCAAGGAAAATAATAGAAAGTAGGGACAAAATGGCTTGTTGTCAGGTTGCAGGGAGAATCCCACGCAGGGTAGAAGCTTGAGCTGTAAGAACCTGAATTCAGGGAGACGACCTATGCAGAGGTATTGCAGGATCAGTGCTGACGTATTCTCAGAGAAGCCTTTCCTCCTTCCTAGACCAGGTTAAGTCTTCCTGCTGTTTGCTGCCACAACACTCTAGGTCCTCTGCTTTTATGTTCACCATCCTTTACTAGAAATATTTGAAGAGATAAAATTATTCTCCGTGTATAATTTTTTCCTGCGCTAGATTCGACCTTCTGCACCTAGTATATAGGATTTTGTACACAGATATTAACAGATGGATAGATAGTGACAAAACTGTGACAGATTGTTCTTTTTTCCTTCTCTTCAGCCCCTCCCTTTGATGGAGAAAAATGAATGGTTTCATTAGCACAGTGGAGATAAGTTTCATCCTGTAAGGGGCAGCTAATTTTAGCAAGAGAATGGCTAGTGTGTCTTAATAAGTGTTTCACTCTAAGGGAACCTGGGGACTTAATCAGCTATAGTCTCCACACCAGACCTGAGAGTAAGTAAATGCACTGGTTTGGATAATGGAAGTAGTTGCTATGGTGGGGGGAAAAAGTCTCAGTGGCTTAAAAACTAGAAACTTATTTTTTCTCATTTAAAGATGCACTAGTGATGGGTGGAGAGAGCTCTGCTCCATGTGGTCATTGAGGAATCCAGGCCGGCAAGTGCTCTGGGAAATGAAATCTGCCTGTGAGCCCAGGAGGAAAGGGAAAAGGGATCCTGAACAGCAAACTAGCTTCACCACATTCACCTAAATAGAAAGGCACTCAAGTGTCTAATGCAATTTTTTGTGGTTCTCTGAAGACTTTACTCCACAATTTCGCTTTTATTTTCTTTAAATAACTTTGTCCTGGTGGATTATGTTTTGTATTCATACAACTACAAATGCAGGAACTCGATTTTCCAATGCATATACTGATGCTAGTGATTAATTCATTAGCTAGTTAATGAAAATATGCATATTGCTTATATTGTATATAAACACTAGAGAGTATAAGATAAAGATGTGTGCTGCAGACAGCAAGTTCTGTAGAAGGGCAGAAAAAGAGTTTCTGGATGACTCATAACTATTTTATTGTGAGTTCATCAGGCTGATCTGGCAGAGGACAGAGGGAAGGGGCAGGATGGAGTGAGTTTGCATATCTTCATTGTCCCTCATAAAACTTTTATTTATATTTTTAAGTTTCTATTTATCTATTGGAGAGAGAGAGAGAGGAGAGAGAGAGAAAGAGAGAGAGAGAGAGAGAGAGAGAACAATGGGGGGAGGGGCAGAGGGAAAAGCAGGCTTCCAGCTGAGCAGAACCCCAAGATCATGACCTGAGCTGAATCAGACTCTGAATCCACAGAGCCACCCAGGGGCCCCCCTCATAAAACTTTTAAAGAAAGTTGCATTGCTTTTCTAAAGATATATATTTGTTATTTTGGAACCATCACAAATTCACAGAAAAGATTTGCATATGGTATAAGTATCTTTTTTTTTTCTGAACCACTCGAGAGTGAGCTGATGACTCTTTCCCCAGTCACTTCTGAGTATGTTAGTGCGCATTTAGTGTATGATGCATTTAGTGGATGATTTGTTATGTAGCCATTATGACTGCAAAATCATCTAAACCTTAGACCTCATTCAGATTTCATCAGTTGTTCCCATAATGTCCTTTAGATCAGAATGATGGGTTATGTTGATTGCCATGTCTTTTTATTCTCCTGACATCTAAAACAGACTTTCTTTGACTTTAATGGCCTTGATAATTTTGAAGATAAGCAGTGTTTTTAGTAGAATGCTTTCCAGTTTAGGTTTTGCATTAGGACTAGATTCAGGTTATACATCTTTGGTAAGAATACCATGGAAACCTATCTGTTTTTCTTATAACATCCTATTAAATGGTACACAGTTTGATTTGCTCAAAACTAGTAATGTTAACTTTTAAACTTATTTATTTATTTATTTATTTATTTATTATTGAAGTGTAGTTGACACACAATGTTACATTAGTTTCAGGAGTACAACATACTGATTCAACAAATCCATGCATTATGCTATGCACACCACCAATGTAGCCACCATCTGTCACTGTAAAATGCTATTACAATACCAATGACTATATTTCCTATGCTGTACATTTTATCCCTATGACTTTTTCATTCTGTAACTTGAAGCCTATACCTCCCACTCCCCTTCATCCATTTTGCCCTTCCCCCCTCCCTCTGACAACTATCACTTTGTTCTCTGTATTTATGGATCTGTTTGTTTTTTGTTTGTTTTGTTTTTTTTTAGATTCCACATATAAGTGAAATCATAGCGTATTTGTTTTTCTCTGTCTGACTTACTTAGCATAATACCCTCTAGGTCAGTCCATGTTCTTGCAAATGGCAAGATCTCATTTTTTTATGGTTGAGTAATATTCCATTGTACATATATACCACTTTTTCTTTATCCTCTCATCTATGGATAGGCATTTGGGTTGCTTCGACAATTGGGCTGTTGTAAATAATGTTGCAATGAACATAGGGGCGCATACATCTTTTTGAAATAGTGGTTGTGTTTTCTTGGGTAAATACCCAATAGTGGAATTAATGGATCATACAGTATTTCTATTTTTAATTTTTTGAGGGACCTCCGTACTGTTTTCCACAGTGACAGCACTAATTTACATTTCCACTAGCAGTACACAGGGGTTTCTTTTTCTCTATATTCTTGCCAATACTTGTTATTTCTTACCTTTTTGATTTTAGCCGTTCTGACAGGTGTTAGGTGATATCTCATTGTGGCTTTGATTCCCATTTCCCTGATAATAAGTGATGCTTAGCATCTTTCCATATGTCTGTTGGCCACCTGTATGTCTTCTTTGGAAGAATGTCTATTCAGGTCCTCTGCCCATTTAATCAGTTTTTTTTTTTTCTTTTTGGTGATGAGTTGTATAAGTTCTTTATGTGTATTTTGGATATAAACCCTTTATTGAATATATCATTTGTCAATTTCTTCTCCCATTCAGGAGATTATCTTTTTCTTCTGTTAATGGTTTTCTTTGCTGTACGAGGCTTCTTATTTTGATATAATCCCAACAGTTTATTTTTACTTTTGTATCCCTTGTCTGAGGAAACATATCTTGAAAAATGTTGCCACAAGTGAGTAATGTGATCACTTGATTCTGGAGGTGTCCGTCAGGCTTTTCCATATACCCTGTCCCCTTTGTAGATAATAAGTTATATTGTGGGGAGGCACTTTAAACCTATATTAATATCCTGTTCCTCATTAAACATTCAGTGTTGTCATTTTTTATTGTTTTTATCTCTGTGGACACATTTTAAAAAACATTTATTTTATTCAGTGAGTTATTACCCGTTATTGTCATTATTTTGATGCCTGTTTGTCCCTAATTTGACTAGGCAGAGCCCCTTTGGTCTGGTTTCTCTGCCTTCTTGACATGTCCCTAACTTCTTTAAACACTATCTTTCTGGCACAACAATATGTTGTAGGCATATATGTACCCTGTCCTAAACCTGAAATCAGCTATTTTTTCAAGGAGCCTTAGTTCCTTTTAGTGGACAGTGGTATTTAGAAGCCATGGTTTGGGTGCTAGATGTGCTCACTTTTATTGGGGAGCCAATGCTCCCAGGCCCTTGTGGTGGACATGCCTGAGGAATATGTAACACACTGACATTAATACTTCTTTTTCTGTCTATATTAAAAACCATGAGTTTATACAGATACTTCTAATTCCAGTCTAACAGCACATGGTTTATCTTATTTTTCCCCTTTCCACATTAGTAACTTCCTTTTCTGACAGTGAGAAACTTAGATCCATTACCTTTAATATATTTAATTATTTTATTTATTCACCTGCATGCTAACCCATCTATCTCTGCTGACTCTTTCCTCATGCATTTCCTTCCACACCCACTTTGGGCACAGTAGTCCATACCCCAGGTCATATTACTCTCCACTACGGACATCCTCCTCATCCTTCCTGGGCTTTGATTTTCCATGCCAAGATGCACCCTGACATGTATTACTCCTTACCCTGCTTGTTCTCTAATACCTTGTACCAGGCATGGACTCCTTTTTTACTATGGGTTCTGAGTCTCCAACCATGCTGCTTCTCTTCCTGCTTGGGTTCTGGCAACCTGCACCAGAATGGCTCCCTACCTCTCACAAATATTCAGCTCACCTATTCTGAATCTGAATCCCCATACTGGGCTGCCCTCACCTCTGGGGATTGCCTTTCTCATTCTGCTTGAGCTCGGATACCGCATGCTGGGTCACCTGTCTGTTGGAATGTTAATTTTACTTCTCTGGGGTGTCTCTATCTGTTGCTACTCTCCTCATTTTGTGGGCTTACCTCCTGCATTGGCACTAGTCTCACCTTGTTTGAGTTCTGACACCTTATATCTAACAACAATCCACTACTTGGGTATAACCACCCTCCTCTCTGCTCAGGATATCTGATGTCTTCTTTTGTACCACCACAACTTCCCCAGCCCAGCCCCAACTGATATGGACAGCTACCTTGCCCTGCCCCAGCTAATGGCTTTAGGAGTGAATTATTGAAAAAGAAAAGAGAAGAAGAGCAAGAATAATCATACTGCTTCTGTGAATGATGATCCTTGGGGGATGTTGAGTTATTTTACATATTTATTTAGTTATTAATTTATTCATCAAATATGCATAAGCAAGTATTCTTTTTTAGACATCAGTCTAAGTGCTGGAGTTATAGTAGTATACAAAATAGGCAATGTTTCTGATCCCACAGGTTTATATTCTCATGGAATTGGAAAGATACCCCCTACCCAAGATATTAATTTGATATTGGCCTCTCATATTAGGACACTGAGATATTAGTCTGACACACAAAACACCAGTGCATCGTGGGCTAGATGCCATGAAGGAAATTAAGCTGGGAATTTTTGTGTAGTGATTTAAGTAGGCTCAAAGGGAAAGGTAACCTATAAGAGAAAAGCCCAAAAGGGAAAAGCTGTAAGAATAAAATATCCTGGAGACTTAGAAGGTCAAATACATTTTAGAGAGCTCAGAGGGACTCAACTTCTAGAATTTGGAGAAATACTGTATTTGGATTAATCCTTAAAGTATACCCAGGGATTAGAGAAGTAGTGGACATTTTTTTTGTGGTGCAAGATCTAGACCTCATTGGTCTTACATAAGAAGATGCCCTACTTGGGACTAAAATCTAATTTTTCTGGTAGTATTTATAATTAAGTAGTATCCAACCATGTTCCCCATTCTTGCAGTGATTTATGTAGTTATATAGATTTATTTGTCACCCAGAAGATGTATAGTTTGTAGTGGTGCTTTATGCTAAGGAAACTGTAAATTTATTTTTATGAAGTAATTAAAGAAGGATTTTGGGGAAGCACTTGATTCTCTTTCTCCTTTCAAGTTTGTCAGAAAACTGGCAAATTTAATTCAACAAATGTTTTCAGGACAAGTCAGCAGATACTAATATTGATTCCTCTAGATACTTAAAATTTTTGTTGTTTGTCTCCAAAATGTGGTTATGTGAAAATAATAAGCCAACTCCAAAATATAAATACAATTACCAAAGGCATGCTTGAATTCACAGTTGGACCCACTACACAACAAATAGATATATTTTCCTTTTTTGGGAATTTTGTATTTTTCAAATTTATATTGCACATTGAAACTCGTTTAAACCACATGGGTTATGATAAAAAGTAGTTGGAATAAAATAGTCACATTTTAAGTGCCTATATTTGCTTTTACCAGTAACTAAAAACTTTAAAAATATATTGGGGACTTCTTCTTGTATGACTGCCAAATCTCCTACCAGATTGACCCTCCCATAGATATCAACTATCTTGCCTTTTTCTTTTTTCATTCTTTTTCCTTTGTTCTTTTGGGTGCTCAGCATTTTCTCCTCATAGTGTGAATTTCACTCTGTTTTTAGGAAGCTCTCCCTGGCCATCTGTTTTTCGGTATGGAGAGGTGGAATTGAAGGATTGGCCATCATTAATTTTTCTCCTTCAACCTCCCTAGAGTAAAACAAAAGTATTAAATTGTAAGACAGTTCTGTATTGATCATACTAGTCATCCTACCTGTGAAAGATGCATGGTCGACCTTCTAAATTTCTACTTTTTTTTCACCAGGCCATGATAATAGCTCCCTTCAATAGAGATATACATGTAGATGTTTTATGTCAGACAAATAGATTTCATAGAGTAAGTGTATGTAGATTTAGGCTTCAGAAGTTGATTCAACAGTGTTACCTTGTTAGTAATTATTAAAATATGACTTTTTATTGCAAGTAAGAGAAACCCAACGGTTACCAGCTAAAGCATAAAAAGGGAATTTATTAACAGTGTTCTAAAAACTCCAGTTTAGATGCCAAACCAAGTGATAGAGTGATTCAAATAATGTCACCATACACAGCCTTGCATTCATCATCTCTTTATTTTGATTCTCTCTCAACTTACTCTATTCCAGACAGGTGTTCTCTTTATGGTGGAAAGATGACTGCCAGAAGCTCCAGACTTACATTTAACCTGTTTGTATTCTTTAGGTGCTTTTCAAGGGTCTGATTAGATAGCCTTTGGCCACATTCTTTTATAAAAGGATTCATTTTGTCCAGGGGCAAGGAATATGCTATTGGCCAGACTTACTTCATATGTCCACCTATAGTGGAGACTTCTAGTGCCCTGAAAAGATCCCTTCAGATTTACTTTACAGGTCCTTTGAACTCATCCTTCATCTCTGCGTCTTTGCTGCTATTGCCTTGGAGCTGCAATCTTCAGAGGATTTCTCTGGTCTATCTGGCCATAGAGAGAGACATGTCATGGGGAAGCCAGATGTCGGGGAGTCCCAATGTAGTTGATAGCCACTGATTAGATCGATACAGTATATAAAAGCTCAGCTCTTTTGCCAAGAGGCAATACAAACTATAATTTACTGTTTATGCTCCAGATCTCTCTCTGGCATCGGATTGGTGGTGGAACTCTACCTGAAATCATACCCTTGTCTGACTTACTCCCCTTTTCTATTGCTTCACTCACTTTCTCTTCTTTTTTTTTTTTTTTAAAAGATTTTATTTATTTATTTGACAGAGATAGAGACAACCAGCGAGAGAGGGAACACAAGCAGGGGGAGTGGGAGAGGAAGAAGCAGGCTCCTAGTGGAGGAGCCTGATGTGGGGCTCGATCCCAGAACGCCAGGATCACGCCCTGAGCCGAAGGCAGGTGCTTAACCGCTGTGCCACCCAGGCGCCCCTTCACTCACTTTCTTGCTGATTTATTTGAGAGGCACTGCTGTAATGAATCATTTGCATTCAAATCCGAGTCTCAGGATGGGCTTCTGAAAGAACCTGACCTAAGAAAGTATCCTTGAATGAAGGAGTCCAAACAATTATGGGATCAGAGTTGGAAAAGAAGATGACCTGAGGAAAATCAACATGCTATTACCGGATGAGAGACTGACACTAGTAGATTAAAAAAACAGTATTCTAGGAAGGGTAACTTCAAAATTAATGCAAATTTACTTCTCTCTCTCTCTTTTTAAGATTTTATTATTTATTTGAGAGATAAAGCATGAGCAGAGGAAGGTGGCAGAGGGAGAAGCAGACACCCTGCTGAGCAGGGAGCCCAATGCAGGGCTGATCCTACGATCCTAAGATCATGACCTGAGCCAAAGGCAGACGCTTAGCCCACTGAGCCACCCAGGTGTCCCACAAGTTTACTTCTTTTATTACTTCTTTTAATTCTTTTTTTCAGGAGCAACTATTTCCTCTATAAAGTGTGTAGTAACAATTCTCACTGGTTTACCTTTTATCTTAATATTGTAAATACAATTCTGTCCTTCCTGTCTGTTTTGATGTTTTGACTCTAGTTGGTTGGTTCAGATTTTAGCTTATTTGAGGTTCTCTTGAGGTATTTAGGGTCTCTCTTCTATTAAGATCTGTGTGATATAGATTGTGTAAACTATGTCTGAGCTTGGCTTGCCCATCCCTAATCTTTTTCCATCTTAATCTGAGGCAGCTCCTACATTTATGTGTTTTCTATGGATTATATGCCTTAAGAGGATAAATGAACAATTTTGATTCGTTCCCTTTGTCAACTTAATTTCACTCAAACCTTCTCATTATTGGCATGATGGGATCTTACATTTCTCATGTTTAAATAATGTTTGTCTTTCTTTCAGCGTCTGATTTTAAAGAAAATACCATGGTTTGCTTTAAAAAAATGTAGTTTAAGAATAATATATACCTGCTTTCCCTCAATGTATAGTTTCTTTTAAGTTCATTAAGTGGCCAACTATATGACCAGCCATTTCTGTATATGCATATGTTCTGTGTAATTCTGAACAGGTTTTGAGGCATCATTAAAACAAACAAACAAACAAAGCTAATTCATGTTTAGAAATGTCAATGGTTTAAACTCCATATCTAAATTTAAAAATATTCACACTATTAGCAATTTTTACCACTGTCAGCAGTTTTTCACTTATGAGTTATTTTAAAAATAGCTTTTTACAAACTCCATTGATAGCAACAATCAAAATCCATTTAGAGGGGCTTCAACCACCCAGTTTTGAGTAGCACTTTTCCCCTAAAACTAGCCTGCTCACACTTTGTGCTTTGTTCTTTTCTCACAATTTTTATGTATCATAATGTATAGCTACATATGGCTCATCTTTATACACCCAGCACTTAGCACATTCACGGATATATAGTATGTGCTTAATTAATGTTGGCTGAATCATGCTTCATGAACTACACTTCATGAACAATATGCTAACTTTTGGTGCTGCAAGTTCTGATTTTAAATTAATTATTTTTATGAGTTGTGGTTCTGCATATTGAGGAAGGTGTTTAAAGTTTACAAAGCAGCTTATACATATAACCCTTTTTTTAATCCTCACCACACACCATAAGGCAGGTATAATTTCCACTGTACAAAGGCAGAAGATGAGATTTTTGACTCAGGAAAGGTTAAATAATGGGCCCAAGGCCATATAGCTAAGTGGCGAAGTTTGGATCAAACCCAGGCCTTCTGACTCCATACCTCAGTTCTCTCTTTATTCTTAGATCGGCGTCCTAGCATTAGCTCACATCCTTATCCTTTTGAAAAAGGATAACTTTCTTTCCTCTTGTGACAGGTCTAAAAATATGTGTATTATTTAATTAGTTCTTTTTAATTAGGAGATAGCATATCTTTTTCTCTTAAATCCACTACTGATCTCCTCTTTTTTCTTTCTTATTTGTAACACAAACTGTATGGATTCCTTTCCTTTGTTTTTTGCTTTTCTTTAATTCTGTTCCAATTCCCTTTGTTTTTTTCCATTTATGTTCTCACATGGATCACTTCTGCAAATGGAAGCCTCTATTTTTTTTTTTTAAGCCTAAGACTTTTCTTTCTCCTTGGAGGATTAGAAAAATCTTTTTAAGAATCTCACTATTTTACAATGTCTTTTTAGATGGAAATATATAAAAGTTATATATATTTGATAACATTATTATATATTTATTGTAGAAAGTTGGGAAGTGTTGCTATCTTTTTATTATGGAATTGCCAATACCAGCATATGATAATTTGACACAAATCAACATTTATTAATACATGAATGCACACATTTATTCACAGGCCATGTGCAGAAGATGGTATAAATGGCATATAACAAAGCTAGGACCAAAGAACATAAGAACTGTTTTCAGAAGTTTAAAATACAAAATAATATCAAAAGCAGTACAAAACTTTTAAAGGTATTTTTGCAATAAGAAGATTAATGAGAACAGTCTAGACCTACTATGTAGAGAAGTGATATAATGTTTACGAATGACTATGAGAAAGGTCAGTCATTCAATTTCAACTTCTCTTCTTTGATTTCTTTCCCAGAGATACTTGGCATAATGGCTTTGAGGAAATATAGGCCAAAGTCAAAGGAAGAAATGTGCTCAACTTTTCAAGTGTGTATAAGTTATCACAGGTATTAAGCAAAACGTCACATTCCTGACTAATTTAGTTTTGAATCTCTAGTGTCTAGACAGTGCCTGGCCCAGTGCAGGGGCTCTCTGATGTGAATAGAGTGAAAGATGTAGTCACTGTCAGCAGTCTTTGAGGAATCATGGAAAGTGCCAGAACACTGAAATAGGGAAACATGTCTTCTAAAAACTACAAAATAATGAGTTTGCTGAAGATACCTAACAACTTGCTAGGATGGATTAGGCGTCTTCAGGGAATGAAGCATTGAGTCCGACCTAGAAGGGGTCCTCAGGCAAGTAACAAAAGTACAGAGTCATTGAAATGAGCCCATATTGAAGGAGAATTTTCTATAGAGCCATGATTTTTCATATCCTTTCATATATACATATCATTTACATATATACATTTTCTCTCCCCTTCACTTCCCTTTGTCCCCTTCCCCTCCCTTTGTCCCCTTCCCTTCCCTCTCCCTTCCCCCCTTCCCTTCCACCTTCCCCCTCACTTCCCTTCATCCTTCCCTTCCCTTCCCTTGCCTTCTGTTCCCTTCTCTTTCCTTCCCTTCCCTTTTTGCCATACAATAAATTATCCAAATGACCTCTTAGTGGGAAGACCAACATGTAAACTACCATAGGGAAAGGGTAGATATTTAGAACTTTATACTATTGTTGTCTTATTTCTTGTTTTTTTTCTACAGTGGCCCCAAAGGGACTTCCAGAGAGTCCCAAATGTAGTCATTCTGAAATTGAAGTATAAATGGGTATTGGTGGAGGTGTGTTAAAAATGAAGAATCTAATGTCTCACCATCAGAGATTCTTATTACAAACCAAACAAAAAAAAAAAGAACACAAGTATCTCAGGTGATGCTGATTTAAATACTGTCAGGGCTCCACACAGTTTGAAATCAGTAGTATGAAGATAAATTGCCTTTTGTGTTTGCAGCCTGACAGAAAGCTTAAGAACCTGGGTAGTTGGTATTATAAAAGGCTCTAAGGGTAAACCAGTTATAGGTTAACATGGAGGGAGACTTTAGTTGTGTCATTAGGGGTCATGACTAGTCAGATCCTTTTACTCATTGCTCTTTCAGACTTGACATCATGGGGTGTATTCATGATCATGGAGCCACTGAGAATTTAAGAGTATGTGAAGCAAAACAGAAAACACCTTTATTTCTCCTCTTTTTTGGGGGAACTCAGCCTTTTCTTGTCCCCAGGACAATTCAGAAAACTCAAAAGGCAGCTAATTCTTACCAAACAATGAGTTTTTACCTTATAACTCCCCTCAGTGGGCACTACTGAATCTTTTCCCTTCTCTCTTTTGTGCGTGTACATTTACAAGTGGAATTTTCTCCTCAGTTGTTCCTTTGCCACCTTTCTTCCAGTTTCCTGTAGGGACCATGGCTGTCAATCATTCTGTCAGTCACCTCAACCATAAGGATAATGTGGTTGGCTCGGATCTGACAGGGATTCTGATTTTACCTACTGTGACTGAGCCAGTCAGGTATATTCCTCAGATGCAATGTTTGCTTTCCTCATGCACTTCTCTGTTACCACAGAGAAGCTGACACCTGTAAGGCTACATATCCCAGCCTCCATGTCAACTGCCTTCCAACTCTCTTCACCCAAAAAAAGTTTTGTTGGCAACATTGAATATCTGGAGGGAAGAAGTCCTCATCCTGTTTTGCTTCTCTGACCAGGCTGGGACCCTCCATGACTCCAGCTCCCTACTGATAGGTCCGTCATGTTCCAGTTTCTGTCAGGTGTCCCTGGAGCTTAGTAACCCTGAACCACTCTCCCCCTTTATCTCTCCAGCTGTATGGCAGAGTGGTTTTTTTGCTGTTGCTAATCTTGGGGTTACCTGGATTTGTCAGCTCCTCCATTACCCATGTAACCAAGTCCCTGAATTAAATCCCCTCTGATATGAGTACTTAAAATGGTTTCTATTTTTCTGATTAAAACCTCCCTGTTATACCTTACTATTCTCATTTCCCTTCCTTTTCCTTCTCTCCTTCCCCTCCATCTCCTCCTCTTCTTCTCTTTTTCTAGGTTTTCCTCCTCACTTTTGTAGCTAAGGAAATTCTCAGCTTAAAAAACAAAACTCCAAATCTATTTCTGGTTTCCTAGTACACCCAAATGTGAAGCTTCCTCCTATCCTATCCCACTCGTGGGATTAAATTTCCCTGTTAGAGGGAATTGTTAATTGACTGAAAGAATTTTGGTTATAATTATGGTCTGTGACCACTTAAAAATAAGATGCAAGAGACTGATTACAAAGTATTGAATCAGAATCGTATGATGATTATGTAGATGGAATAAGAAAGATGGGAAGCCCATATGCTACTTTATTCATGAAAATCTTGTGTCATTTAGGAGCAGAAGGCGACATGCTGTGAAGCATAAAGTGATAAGAGTTGGTGAGACTAGAGACCAGAGATATGGTTTCCAAGGAAATAAGAATTCTTTTGTCTAGAGAAAATCATGCAGTTTTTCTGAGAACAGGCCTTCCTGGAGGGATTCTCAAAAGAGTGTGGGTGTCCTGTAATGGAGACTACTAATTTCCAGGCTATGATTTATCCCAGATCTGTCAGCTATGCTGAGTGGTAGATAGGGCTCCTTGGTAAACAGCAGTCTTTACCCATTAACAGAAATATCTTTATTTTGGTAGTGGTACAACGTAGTTAAGGATCATATATGACCTGGTCCTTAACTCTTAATGGACTACCCCCCACCACCACCCACTAGACTACTACCCTTATACACACATACTAATCTACAAACACACAAACACACACTAGTGAATTGTCCTCATCTATATAGTTAGGAAAATGGTACATTTCTCCAGATCAGGAATCAATGGCAAAGGATCCCTGTATCTGGATTTCTAAGATTTTTTGATAATCTGAGTTATTGAGTAAAAGGGGAAAGGACTAGATTGTTACCAGATAGATCAAAGGAGCTTTGTGTAAGTAGTACATCTTTATAAGAGAAATTATTATTAGGCATTTTCTGGATTTAGATTCTGGTTCCTATGTAACCCTACACTAGTCATTAAATTTCTTTGAGGTTTGATTTCCTTCCTTATTTTTATAAAAAGAAAAACAGTGCTCAATTTATAGAATTCTTTTTAGGGTTAAAAATCACACATTGCCTGGCAAGTTGTAAATCCTCAAAATATTTGTTGATGTCGTAATATCTATGTTATATATACAACTTCCAGGATATATCCTGGTGTTCAATAACACTAAATTCAGTATTGTATATCTTCTACATCTATACTGCTCTACAAAGATTCTTGAAGTTTCAGAATGAGTAGCTAAAAAAAAAAAAACCTAAAAATACTTAATTTTTAAAGAATGTTTAAAATTTATTAAGCATACATGTTTGACTAAGGACAGGTAAGTAACAAGATTTTCAATAACTGTGGGGGTCTTATTATTGATCTTTTCTATCACCCTTTAGTACTTTTCGATAGACTGTACAACCAGGAAAAATATCAATTTTCTCAGTCTTATCCACTGTTAACCCTTTCATTCTTTGGTTCTATCCTGATCTTTCTCTACTCATTCACTTCCACTGAACCTATTTTCTTCCTTCATAATGTCAGTGGATTTTGCCCTCACTTTTATTAGAAACATTTAGTTCCTTTTTTTGGATACAAATGTACAGTTATACTCATTTTGAACCCTAAGGTCAACACATTAAAAATTCAGCAATTAAATCTAGGAAAATAGCATCCTGCCCATGTTTATTTCACTCCTCTTCTTTCAGTGCAGGACATCTGTCTCTTATGGGTCACATGGCTGCTGGGACAACATACTCTTGGGTGCAGGTGATGCACTGGGGGCTGTGGGAATCTAGCTAGTGAGAGCTGGTGGGGATCAGGACAGAGGCTAAATACTAATACCTGATAGCTCAGGGATAATGGTTAGAACTCAGAGGTCCCTAAGAACTCAGCTGAATGATATGTGGATGCCAGACTGGCTACATAATTTGAGGGCTCAGTGTAAAACAGAAGTGCAGGAACTCTTGTTCAAATATTGTTAAGAATTTTAGCAGACCATTAAACCAAGCATTAGGCTTTTCTTTTTCTTTTCTTTTTTTTAGGGGGGATGAGGACTTTCTAAGTTCAGGACTCTATGTAACCATACAGATCACACACCCATGAAGCTAGTCCTGGTAGGAGGGTAGTTTTAAGGAAAGGAGGGTATAAGCATCAGCCTTTTGTGATTGTGTCAGACTGTCTAGCTCAAGAAATCAAGGAACTGAACTGATAGGCTGAAGTAGAGGGCGCATGGGGAGACTAAGGAGCAGAGAGGCTTCCTTCTAAGATGGTATCAGGGGACTGGCAGCCTGTATGCTACTGTACCACCAACCCATAGGTTTTGTTTTCCTCATCTTATTTGACATTGACCGAGAGGTTCCAACAAAGAAAAGAAAAAGAAAAAATAAAGGAAGAGAAGACTGGTATAAACATGGAAAAAATAAAACTATCTCTTTTTCTTGATAATAATATTGTATACTAGAAAACAGAAGATATTTTTCCAAAATTCAAAATAATTGATAAGATAATTTAGTAAAGTGGTTGAGTGTAATATAAACATACAAAAGAATACTTTCCCTGTGGTGTTAGTTGTGATTCATTCAGGGAAATGGAACTACTAAGAGTATTACAGGAGGGGAAATTTATTATGGAAACTAAACATTAATTCAGTGTGGGAAAAGCTTGGAAAGTAAAGGTCCCAAAAGGGGAGTCGAAAGAGCAGAGAAAAATAACTAATTAGCAGTGGTGCAGGTAGTCACTCGCTTGCATACCTAGAGGGTGGAGGTGTCTGGTCACTTTTGTTGGAACTGGGAAGGAGGCTGGTGTAGAAGTTCATAGAAGATTGTGTAGATGCTAGTGGATGATTGCTGGCTCTTCATGGGCACTGCCTTTGTAAGCTTGCAGTGGAGGCTGGTCACTATCTGCCAGTAGGAGCAGTGGCCAGGAGGGAGAGCTGGGGAAAAGCAAATGCAAGCTGGAAACTGCTTGTGTCTCTATGTAGACTGCTGCTTCATTTCTGCCTCCAAATTTTCATGCAACATCATTTGTGGCCAACTCCAACCTGTAACTATACAAGGAAGGCAGTTTTGGGAAACATGGTGCCTAGCAAAGCTAAGTCTAAAATAGAGCAATTGAGCTTAGTACCTCAAAAAGGAAATGGGATAAGTAGTCTACTCCTAATACCAAAGTATCAACGCGTTTAATAGTAAATTTGATAAGAATGGCATAAAACCTGTGTGAAGGACATTATAAAATTTAAGGATATTAAACAAGACTTGGTCTTGCCTTATAAGATTAAATAGTATAAAAATATAAATTCTCCCAAACTTAATGTATATTTAATACATATGCAGTTGGCATCTCGGTAATTTTTGTTTAATAAAATGATCTTTAAGTTTGTGTATGAGAGTAAATCTTCAAGAATACCCAAGGGAGGGATAGTGAGAAGTGACTTGCCTTAGAGATTCAGAACATATTACTAAACAGAAAGCTTCTCATAAATCATTATGGTATAACCATAAGAATAGATAAAGTGGAAAACAGGGAAGGTTGAGAGAATCCAAAAGTAGATCCTGATATATATAAGCATTTAATATATGACAATGGCAAGATTTCAGTATAGAAGAAAATAATGGATTATTTAATACCTGCATTATTTAGTAAATAAAAGCAATGTATTATTTAATAGAGCACAGCTAGCTGTCCACCAAGAAAAATTTAAAAATGGGCCTCTTTCTGGCTTCATATAAAAAAATCTCCAATTGGCTTAGATATTTAAATGTAAAAAATAGAATAAAAATTTTATAAGAAAAACTTAGAAGACTGTGAATACTTTAGAGACAAAGGGTTCTAATTCTAATACTCAGAACCCATAAAAGAAAAGTGAAAACCGATAGAGTATATATAATTGCAAAATTTATTATGACAGAGATACCATAAATAAGTAAACCAAAAATAAGCCAACTTGTAAAACAGAGGAAAAAGCTAATGTCTGTGCTATATAAAAGACTCAAAAATTAATAGGGAGGATATAAATGATAGAAAAGTAGCAGTCATCATGAAGACAATACAGCAGTGAAAATCTGCATGGTCAATAATACATGAAAAAAATGCACAAACACATTAGTAGTCAGGAAAAAATAAAGTAATAGATTTCACTTTTTACTCTTTAGATGGGCAAATATTAAAATGAACAAAATCTGTTGCCACACTGGGGTGGGAAAAGTGGCATGCTGATAAAATGCTGAAAGAAATGCGAAAACAGTCCCCCAACATCTATAGAAAAGCATGTATAACCATGTATTTTACCTAGTAATCTTTCCTGATAATCTATTCTATATAAAGAAAACTTTAGTTCCACAAGGATTATCTACAAGGTTGTTTATATCAACATTATTCAGAGTAGGAGAAAAATCCATAAGTAAATTTTTGTGCTTTCAAACCACTAAGAACAATGAATGAGAACTATGCCAGGGACTGTGAAAGATTTCTGTGAAATTACATGGAAAAAGCAACAGCTAAAATACTGTGTATCATTTCATTTTTGTAATATAATGCTAAATCCTGTGTATGGATACATGTGTATATTTATTTGTACATGGATATGTTATGTATAGGTGACTATATGAGCGTGGAGAAAAACTATGAAAGGATGAATTTTAGGTTGTTGATTTTTTGGGTTGCCTAGCGGGGAGGAGACAGGAGAGAAGTTACGTGGGTGGGGTGGCGAACTGGGAGCGAAGCAAAAAAGTAAAGTACGAATTAAAAATGAATTAAAAGGAATGCATATGATCATATTTATTCATGTATGTAAAGTCAGGATTATATGACTATGTATATAAGAAGTTTTAAACAGGATTTCAGCCAAACCTTGGGCTGGTCCTAAGTGGATAGATTTCTTCCAGACACTAACTTTCTTTTCCTCCAAACTTTTGTAATACCAAGAGTTCACTGTGTTGGGAACTCTTAAAATGAAGATGAAAATGAACTCCAGGGGATTTACAGTTTGGGTGCATTTTCCACTGAATTATTTAAAAGGGGGTGAATCATATCTTATTTCTTCTTGAGAAATGTATAGAATCAGCATTTGCACGGCACTGATAAACAGGCTGAGGACCCAGGAGGTAACCCTAACCTTGGGCAGCAAACATTGAGGGCTAATGTAGATACTTGTAGGGGTTATCTCTTCATTAGACACAGAGAGAATTTCAAGATAATGTGGGATTTTGGAATGGAGACAGTTTAAATCCACTTCAAGATGTTTGTGAATCCTTTGAAACATCATTGTTATTACTTTAAGAAAAGAGTAG
The DNA here is from genome assembly GCF_023065955.2 of Ursus arctos. Lineage (NCBI taxonomy): Eukaryota > Metazoa > Chordata > Mammalia > Carnivora > Ursidae > Ursus > Ursus arctos. The sequence continues at coordinate 59,009,510 of NW_026623100.1, read as the reverse complement.
TAAAATTTATCTGTGCCACCAAAATGTAAAACAGGTGCTCAGAGCTCAAGTGGAAATTGGTTCAAGGTGAACATGTTGACTCTATGGGGCTCCTCTCTTAGGAGACACTCACCTCCTCTCCGCCTTACCTCTTAGTCCAGCTGCAGCCATAGTGACTTGTTCCGTGTTGGCATCCTCCAGCTGGGTGCAGCAGCCCCTGACAGCACGCATCTCAGATTTGCCCAGTGCATGCTTTTGACTGCATGACCTACAGCTTCTGTTTCACAAGGATGTGTGATATTCACAGGAACCCATTTAGTACCCACATATGTGGAATCCTGAAGTGTGTGAGTGTGCGTGTGTGTGTGTGCGTGTGTGTGTGTGTGTGTGTGTGGTGTTGGGAGGATGAATAAGCGCCGATGGATAAATGCCTGTCTTTCTTTGTCTCAGGCAGACGCATGAGCAAAGATATATTTCATATGACTTCTCATTTGATTCTTTCAATCAGAGCACCATTTTTTCCCATGGTAGCAGTGGCCAACTCCATAATGCTTTCTCATAGTCCTCTCCCTTATTCCTATTTCATTTCCCCTATCCCTCATTCCTGACACCTCCATCAAATTTCCCACTGAATTATTATATGTAATCCTTTGTCTCTGGCTCTGCTTTCTGGAAGAACTCAAGTTAAGACAACTTCTGTTTAAAAAACAGAAAATATAGGAGCTGTGTGGTCCAATAAAAGAATAGGGAATGGAAGAATGCTCCCCCCTCCCCCCACAAAGAGAAAATGTGAATCTGTCCCTTTATTTCTTGCTTTTTAAAATAAGTTTAGGTCTTAAGTTATTTTAAAAGTGCCTCTGATATGTTGATTTCCTTAGGTGAACAGCAGTAGAAGAACCAAGTGTTCTGTGATGGATCTTCAATTAATTGCAGAATAGACAATGGAGGGTAAAAGAATTCAGCTACTTTGAATAAAATGCTCTCATAATTAAAAATCTGTTAGGAAGAACAGTCCTAATTTTTCCTTTATGTGCCTTGAAAATTTGCCAGGAATTTCAAAGTCTTCCATCATTACACATGGCTCTGGACTTTAACAGTCCCTTAGCTCCCCAGTCAATTTTATGTCCTAAGCCAAAATGACTTCTTTAGGCTTTCTTTTCTTTTTTATGTCACCTAATTTAGTAAGATTTTTGGAGATGGCTATTCTGATTATGCTTTTGTTATTTAATTATGTGATCTACTGTAACAATTATGCTATCCTGAAAACAGCTTCTGAATAGAAAACTCTTTTTGAGACTGATCTGGGAGCTTTCCAGTTTTATGCCCATCTCTTTTGATCTCAAGGTTGTCCGAAGAATCATGTAGCACTAACGGACCTCAGAAGCAAGACCAGAACTTGAGCTTCCTCTCGTTATTGGATTCAAATAGGAGAAACCATCCAATTACTACCTATATTTGCTCAGAGGTTATCCACTAAGGGTAACAGTTTCTCCAGGGACAGCATCCTAAACTTTGGAGGCTTCTTTGTATTTCTGGCATTTCATTCTAGGCTTCATCTATTTGAACTTTCTTTAGAGGAAGAAACTGTTTAGCAAATTTGCACTGGGGTACACATTTGAATGTGAAACACTTTATTCTTGCAATTGAATTATGCCTCTCATTTTGAGCCTGTGAGATTGAACAGAAATCTGGCAGAAATAAACTCTATCTATATCGACCTGGTCCCAGTCACTCACTCTTGGCACCATTAAAATGGACATTGGGAAAATCACAGCACCGTGACAAAGTCTTTAAGACCATGCATGTTAATGTCGCATTGTCTGAGGCCAAATCCTGACTCTTCCACTGATTACCTAATTAGTCTGACTTAATTTCTCTAAACTTCTATGCCCACATCTGTAAGCACAGGTAATAACTGTAACTATTTCATCAAATTGTGAGGCCCATAGGAAGCACTCACTGATAACTATTATTATTCATTATACCTGCTAATGTCAAGTGTAGTCAATTACATTAAATGCCCACAATATCTGTGGGTTTCTTTACGGTGAATATGAATTGTCTTTTAGATTTTTAGAAGGGAAAGAAGCAAGGAAGAGCCAAAGAAGCTTGGGGTTGAATTTAAAATCAGTGCCTTTAGGAGGAGAAACACTATGTGTTGCTGAGCTAAAAAGCCTGGGTTCAAATCCCAGTTCTGCCACTAATTCATTCTTATTACCACTTGAATGAGCTACTTAACTTCTCTGTGCTTGTTTCCTCATTCTGAAATGAAAGATAATTATAGTGTCAACCTCATAGTTGTTATGACAGTTTAATTATTTGTTCTTAAAGTAGTGCGTGGCAGGGCTGGCTTCATGGTTGCAGGACCTGTGCAGACGCATACGCTGCCATGCTCAGAGCAAACCCATGCTTGGTGTAATGTTATACTTTTGCTGTCTTAAAATTCTTAATTTCTTATTATTCCTAACAGTTTTAAGCATGCATCTGAGTAGATGGGATAGGCATAATATGCATGACTGCTGCGGCCTTCACACATAACATTTGCAATGCTTGTGAGCATAGAATTCTGGTGGACCCAAATGTGGGGGTGGGGGGGAGTTCAGCGAGGCTCAAAGCAAGTACAAGGTAGTGTCTTACATGTATGCCTGGATAAGTACGAGTGCTGACAGCCCCAAGAGACCACAAATTCTGCTAAAATCAAAACTCTTTTCAAAGGCAGAAAGAAGGCAATGGCATTCGAAGAAACACAATGACCCAACCCCCATTATATTCTTTCTTACTCATGTCCCTTCCTTGTATTAGCCAACCACTTATGCTAAAAATGACATAGAAGGAAAGGGAAATAACTCATAGTTCTTTTTCCTGCCAGTCTATACTTATTCACTGGTAAGCTGATGGTACAGAGGTGTTGGCAAAATGTACATGTATCACGATGTGGTATAAAAACAGCTGAATTATTTTTCATGCAGTGTTTCCTGTGTCCTAGCAAGAAAGAAATACAATGCACAGTGACCTGTAAGAAATATGAACCATGTAATTTTGGTTATTGTGTCTACAAGATGAGTGCTCTTTTTTTTTTTATTTTTCCTTAAAGATTTTATTTATTTATTTATTTGAGAGACAGGGAGAGAGAGCAGGAGCATAGGTTGGGGGGAGGGGCAGAGGGAGAGGGAGAAACAGGCTCCCTGCTGAGCAGGGAACCCCACACGGGGCAAGGTGAGTACTCTTATGTTTTCATTTAAAGCTGGCATTGCACAATGTGAAGATGGACAATAAAATTCAGCCTAAATTTTTTAAATTATTTTTTCTTTACTTGGAATGGCATCAACAAGTAAAAGACACCATGACAAGTGAGGAGAGAGACCATGAAAGAAATGGTCTTTGTATTTTAATACCGTTAAAAGGTTTTTATATTTTAGGGGCGCCTGGGTAGCGCAGTTGTTAAGCGTCTGCCTTCGGCTCAGGGCATGATCCTGGCGTTCTGGGATCGAGTCCCACATCGGGCTCCTCGGCTGGAAGCCTGCTTCTTCCTCTCCCTCTCCCCTGCTGTGTTCCCTCTCTCGCTGGCTGTCTCTCTGTCGCATAAATAAATAAAATCTTTAAAAAAAAAAAAGGTTTTTATATTTTAATACCTTTTACCGCAATTATTTCCTTGATTTTTGAACAAAACTCTCTGCATTTTAATTCTGTACAAGTTCTTAGAAATTATGTAGCTGGGGCTGTTGCCTGGTTATCATAAGTACTATATATTTATATCTATATATAGTATGTATCTATATATATATATAACAAAAGAGTTAGTGGTGGTTCTAGATTTTTGTATTGGAATGTTGTATTTTTAAAAGGAAAATCCAGAATCTATCCCTGAAGAAAATTACTCAGACAGGGAAGGATGGTGTACTCAGATCTGAACCTGTCCCCATGAGTTTTACATTCTTGTTGGGGTTGATACACCCATTACTGCTAGCTTGGAAGTTTTTCTATTCTGCAGATGGTCCCAAGTACCAGATGGGCAAGGTCCATAGGACACAGTTTGTTTCTTCACCATCTCTTAGGCAATTTGCAGTGCTCCTCAAAAGAACTTTACAGCTTTCTAAACCCTTTCAAGTATATTATTTCACCTAAACCCCACAACCTTTTCGAACTAGGCAGTGGAGAAGTTAAAAAATAACGTGTGTGGCTGGCTAGTTACCAACAGCCCCTGGAGGGGCATCACCTGCTGAGCTCATCACAACCCGGAGTCTGACCCCTCAGTCTTACAGATTCAGAAAACAGACAGTGTCAATTTCTCAGAGCTTTATTGGACTTAGGCATGCTGATTCACATAAACTAAATCCACAGGAGAATAAAGTATAGAATACAGAATGCCAATGCTGTAATTTGTGGAGAGAAATGTAACTCTCCAGCACACCAGAACATTCTCTCCCTGTAGAAAATCATCCTGGGAAGCTAGATTATCAGAAGGTAGCTTGTGAGCATGGAATCAGAGCAAGGAGAGTTGGCTGGGTAACTCATATGTTTAACAGTATCAGATTCTGATGGTCTGATAGATCTGTCCTGACAATAAGGAGAATTGGGCACGTTTGCATCATTTTATCTTCCTAGGACACTATGTTCCCCAGTCAGTGCTGGAGGCATACTGATAATTCATGCCTTCCTCTTGTCATGCTCCTTGCTGACTGATTCATTTTCTGATGGACTCATTCTTTCTTGAGATATGTGATTTTTTATCAATATAGTAACAGCCAGATTCTTTTCCTTTCCACTTCCAGCATAGGAAATACTTTTTCTTCCTTAAGGCACTTTTCATATAAAAGGGGTTGCATATAACTTGTGCTAGTTTTAAGGCTTAACTCTTAGATTTTAGGACTGTATTGTTCTCACCCCTGCCTTCAGGCAATACTGTCTTCATTTTACAAAACAGAACACAGTCTCGGGGAATTTTAATCACCTGGCCTGAGAAAGGAATCCACGTGTTTACTTCTCTTCAGGGCTTGTTCGTTTGTTTGGATGCAAGTATAACCTTCTTCCTGCTATATTATACTATACTACATCTGCCTTCTTGAAATTTAAATACTTTAAAATTTTAAGGCTGTGTCTTATTGATTTCCTACCGAACTCCTTCACAGGACCTACCAAATACTACAACTTTGCTTCTTAGCCTACTTTCTGACTTCGTTTTCTCTTTTTCTCCCACTTACTCCTCTTCAGCCACATTCACATGTTCTGGCCTCAGGGGTGTTACAGGTGCTTTTCCCTCCGCCTGGAATGCTCTGCCAGGTATCCAGGTATGCCCTTTGTCCCACTCCTTCACTTCATTCCTAAATCCACTCAAATTCAATCCCTGGTCTAAAATTACACCGCTATCCCTGCCTATCTCAGTTCTATACTTTACTTTTCTCATGACACTGAACACTAAGTTATGATATCACACCTAACTTTTATGTATCTATTTTTTTTTATTTGACTTGTCTGACTTCCTGACTGGAATATAAGGTTCAAAGGAGCTTTCTTTGTTTTGTCTACTGCTATACCCCAGACTTTTGAATAATCTCTACCACTTTGAACTGCTGTGGAATAAAAAAGCGCACGTAGGGCACTTGGCATCCATCCTGGTCTTTACCAAGTGGATGATAAATATTACTTTGTTGGCTCACATCCATGCACTCGTTGGTTCATTCACTGAGCATCTTTCTTTTGAGTGGTTACTCTGTGCACAGAGTAAGCATTCATCAAATATATGTTGAGTGAGGAGATGGATGAATGAATAATGAACTGCTATGGTTTTTGAAAGAAGGAAAAATCACTTCCAGTTGGGCCAGATATCAGGAGAGGATTCATAGAGAAAGTAGCATTTAAACCAGGTCTTGAAGGGTGAGTTTGATTTATTTCTGTGGGCATAAGGATAAAAGGCACTCAATACACATTTTCCATGTGTTCCAAACTACTCTGCAGTTTTAACATCCTAGAAAGTAAGCTCCATGAAAACCGAGTCTGTTTCTATCTAGTTCATCCTGATATATATAGTATAGTATCTTGATATATCCAGTATATCTTTATATATATACTTTATATATAAAGAATAGAGTGAACCAGAAAGTAAAGTGTTACACAATTCAAAGATGAGATTTTGATAAATATGACAGTAAAGACTCTAAGTGAGGAGGTAAGATAGGAGTTAGGCTTGTTTTGTAATTATACCTATGAGTTAGTATTTGGGTTGTCAATGAGATTCAAATATCATTGTCAATTTAGAAGTCCTTTTTTCTCTATGGGGGATAGTTGGAGTGATTAATATGCATACAGTTTAGAATGAATTTCTAATTACTATTAAGTTTTATTGTGGAATGTTGGTGTTAGTATACTTACTTCATAATCATTTTTTTCAAAGATGAGTTTCAAAAAAAAACCAGTGGTTAAAAAGACTCAGAAAGTTTAGTTTCCTAATGATATGATGAGATCTTACTTGTCTTCTGAGGTTTTTCATGCTTAAGCTCTGAGCCGTTTTAGTACCTGAGTATAATAATTAATCATATATCTTTATGACAGGAAATCCTCTCTTGGGAATACCTCACATACTGTGTTCCTAAATAATAGACACTGATGTTTCTTATATCTCCATTAGTCATCAATACAAAACAGCATTTAAGCATTTATTTATGTAATGGCCAAGTCACTCAACTAGTATGTGGCTGAAAAGAGGAACTAATAGTCAGATATTATGGGTCTAAATATCATTCTTATTTCACCCTCAGCACAGCAACCATAATAAGGAAAGAAGGGTCTAGTTTTTCGTTGGGAGATTTTGTTTCCTCCATACCTGGGCATGAGTTATCAAAGGGCAAATTTACAACCCTTTGTCTTGGGGTGACCAACTCTGATGGCCATTTCAGCATAGCTGCAAGGGGGAACTTGCCAATTCTAAATACTTCTTTATCAAAAAATGGGCTGAAGATATGAACAGACACTTTTCCAATGAAGACATACAAATGGCTAACAGACACATGAAAAAATGTTCAAAATCATTAGCCATCAGGGAAATTCAAATCAAAACCTCATTGAGATACCACCTTACGCCAGTTAGAATGGCAAAAATTGACAAGGCAGGAAACAACAAATGTTGGAGAGGATGTGGAGAAAGGGGATCCCTCTTACACTGTTGATGGGAATGCAAATTGGTACAGCCACTCTGGAAAACAGTGTGGAGGTCCCTTAAAAAGTTAAAAATTGAGCTACCCTATGATCCAGCCATTGCACTACTGGGTATTTACCCCAAAGATACAGACATAGTGAAGAGAAGGGCCATATGCACCCCAATGCTCCTAGCAGCATTTTCCACAATAGCTAAATCGTGGAAGGAGCCGAGATGTCCTTCAACAGATGACTGGATTAAGAAGATGTGGTCCATATATACAATGGAATATTACTCAGCCATCAAAAAGAACAATTTCACAACATTTGCAGCAACATGGACAGGACTGGAGGAGATAATTCTAAGTGAAATAAGTCAAGCAGAGAAAGACAATTATCATATGGTTTCACTCATTTATGGAACATAAGAAGTAGGATGATCGGTAGGAGAAGAAAGGGAAGAAGGAAGGAGGGGTAAACAGAAGGGGGAATGAACCACGAGAGACTATGGACTCTGGGAAACAAACTGAGGGCTTCAGAGGGGAGAGGGTGGGGCATTGGGATAGGCTTCAGAGGGCAGGGGGTGGGGATTGGGATAGGCCGGTGATGGGTATTAAGGAGGGCACATATTGCATGGTGCACTGGGTGTTATACGCAAGTAATGAATCATGGAACTTTACATCAAAAACTAGGGATGTACTGTATGGTGACTAACATAACATAATAAAAAATTATTATAAAAATAAATTAATAAATAAATACTTCTTTATCAACTTACTGGCAAAGCGCGAAGTGCATTTGGTGCCTATTTTTCAGGTAATAATTCCCTTTTAGATTCTGCACTTCCAAAACAGCATATGACAATACTTGGTTTTACAACCATATTACAGCTAGCATGAAATATTTCTTAATTGTGCCTAATAAATTACAATTTTCCAAACCTAGTTGGGTTAGAAAGCATGATATGGTTAATTATTTACACAACTCAGCCAGTGCTATTTTATTAAATAGAAAGGTATAACAATAGAGATATTGGACATCACCACATTCTATTTTCTTTCTTTCCAAGCTAGTGGTACTTATAAAAATATTATAAAACACATGATTTGTAAATTGTAATTTTTTTTTTTTTTTTAAGATTATAATTCCTAGAGATCCCAACCTGAGGTAGGTTGTCTTTTGCAGGGTAATGGTCTGTGCACAGTTCATTTGACTTATGGATATGGTGCTGAAAACAAGCGTTGGTCAGTAAATTAGGAAAATTCTGTATGAACTTTAAAAACAAGTGAAAGGGGGAACAAAAGAGGACCAGTACTGGATTAGATGATAACTTCAGAGCCTGAGAAGCAGGCAAAGAAAGGGAAAGTCAGGCTTTCTCCATGGCATATCCTAACTATTTTGTATGGCAACCTCTTGAATATCCACAGTTTTGCCTTTTGGGTGTTTCCTCTTTGTTTTGGTATTTACAGATTAATTCAAGAAGATGAAAGGTACCATGAAGCCATATTACCCTACACCTGTTTATAGTTTTCATTTACTTATTCAACAAACATTTTTATGCATTTATTCATACAAGGTGCTACAGATGTGGGTTGGGGCAGATGAAAAAGTCATTATTCTTTAATGAATTTTCTCTATAATAATCCTGAATGGTAACTCTCTTTGATGGTAATTTTTATGTGTCAACTTGGCTATGCCACAATACCCAGATATATGACCAAACACTGGTCTGAATGTTCCTGTGAAGGTATTATTTTTTTTTTTTTTAAGATGAGAGAGTAACATTTAAATTCGTAGACTTTGAGTAAAGCAGTTTATCCTCTGTAATGTGGGTGGGCCCACCTCCAGTCAATTGAAGACCTTAATAGGAAACAGTTGACCTTCCTGAAGAAGAAGGAATTCTGTCAGTAAGCTGCCTTTGTACTTGAACGGCAACTCTTCATTGGGTCTCCAGCTTGCTGATTTGTTCTTCAGATTTGGACTTGCCAGCCTCCACAATCGTGTAAGCCATTCCCTTAAAAGAAATTGCTCTCTGTATATGTGGATACATATACATGTGTATCCACACATATATACACACATATATACACACACACGTATATACATATTTAAGTATATAAATATATTTATATGCACCCTGTTGTTGTGTTTCTTTGGAGAGCCCTAATACACTGTGGGACAGGTAGGAAACATCACTAATGAAGTGACAGCTTGTTTTAAGTGATCTCTTTTAGACAGCTTTAATCTTGGTATTAGATAATGCTTTACTAATTTACTGTGATTTATGATTTTGAAAGGACTTTCACATGAATTTTCCCATTTGTGTGTGTCATTTTTTTTAAAAAAAGATTTTATTTATTTATTTGAGAGAGAGAGAGAGAGCACAAGCAGGGGGAGCGGTAGAGGGAGAGGGAGAAGCAGACTCCCTGATGAGCAGAGGCCCAACACGGGACCCTGGGATCATGACCTGAGCCCAAGGCAGATGCCTGAACAACTCAGCCACCCACGAACCCACCATTTGTGGTTTATAAAACTTGTGACAGAAAATTAGGACAGAGCACAATTAACCCCATTTTATAGATTTGAAAAGTATTGTCCAGAGTTTATTACTTATTCAAAGTTAGCTGTGAAGTGATCGCACTTGCTTTAGTACTCACATTTCCTTTCTTATAGTGCAGTAATCTTTGCATGACATGTTACCGCATCTTTGGGCTATGAGAATGTCAAGTTATGGAAGAAGCAATGTATGTATTAAGCAGTGTTATATCAGAATAATGCATACTGAAAAAAAATTTACAAGCATTGTAAGAAAAAAAAACATTAAAAAGAAAATCTACAAGTTATATAGGGGAACAGCAGTTCAAGCTCAGAGAAAGGTGTATTTCTAATACCCCAATAAGACAGCCCTGAGTACTTTCTTGTATTGGTTTAAGCAGGAGAGCAGTCTTTTTTTTTTTTTCCTTCCCTGTGCTTGAGCCTTATGTTGTCTATTGGAAACAGAGGGTCAAACATAGTAATATTTTAAAGACTTGGAAATCAGGAATAATAAGCAATACTTTGTTAGATATATTTAGAATACCAGGCTCTTTCATTCGCCACACAGCTTAGCCAGGTGTTGTTCTTTAACAGCGGATCATAGCACATTGGGTACCCCTCTTTTAAGGCAGCCATCTCTGAAATTGTCACAGGCTTACCTTGGTGTGGTGAAAATCTGACATGAGACAATAAAATAAGAAAGACATTAATAATTTAAACCCGATAGATTGTCTTATCAGAAGTTAATTTCCAGGGGCGCCTGGGTGGCTCAGTCATTAAGCGTCTGCCTTTGGCTCAGGGCGTGATCCCTGTGTTCTGGGATCAAGCCCCACATCAGACTCCTCCGCTGGGAGCCTGCTTCTTCCTCTCCCACTCCCCCTGCTTGTGTTCCCTCTCTTGCTGGCTGTCTCTCTCTCTCTGTCAAATAAATAAATAAAATCTTTAAAAAAAAAAAAGTTAATTTCCACTAAAGTAGCATCATGTTCCTACTGCCTTCTCTTATGGTGCTTTTTTAAAATTCCTTCGACTACAACCCTAAACTTGGAATATTAGGGATTTAATGTGCAGCTAATTTTTCGAAGTCTGCCTCTTACCTGTTTAGGAATGGCATTGATTAGTGGAAACAAATGGAAACAAAAATGTATGTGAAATAGTAGGCTTACAACTGGAGGTTTAAAAAAATCATTGTCAATTATGTCTCAAGAAAACTGAAAAAAAATTTAATTTTTTTTTTCTTTGATTGAAGAATTGAGTGATTATAAAGTAGCAAACATTTGGCATAGACAAGGGAAGTGAGTTGATCCACACGTGCTGGTTGGGTAGCAGCTGTCAATGACTGGACCCGATCATCTCTGCCTCGCCACATCCTGGCCTGGAGAGGACGGCGGTACAGAGAGGATGCTCAGTAAGTCATTCCTGCATGTGTGAATGGATACTGTACATCTGTGCTTCTGTTGGGGCGTGCTCTTCATTTCACACGCAGGATAAACTGGGCAGTAGGGACATTGAAAGTTAGCCTTAGTAAGTCGAAACGGCTGCTGGTGATGTCCTGCTTGAAGTCCAGGGACATTGGCAGAACCTAAAATACCTTCCTCTGGGTGTGTCCTTCATCTGCACAACTGACAGGAATTCTTGGGTTAGGGACTGTTCAAATTCCATGGTTGCTTGTTAGCTGCCTCCTGTACCATCCGTGAATAATGTTTTCTAAATGCATTAGCATAATTAGAATTCCTTTTATGGCCAAGGGGAAGTGGGCCATTCCTCTCCCTTTGTGATGCTGATTAGCCTCCGGCTCAGCTACCGCAGCTATTGTGAGCACACCTCAAAATGGATTGGATTTGAGCACACAGGGTTATTAGGTGACAAGTGAATTCCTGTCTGAAGGAGGACATTTGCTGTAGTGAGAAGCACACTGCGTTAGGAGTCAGGAGTCCTAGATTCTACTCCACAGAGCTCCATGGGGGTTGCAGGATGACTTGTCTCTCCAACCTTAATTTCCTTTTCTGTAATTGAAGAGATTGGTTTACGTACTCTTCAGAGTTACCTCAAAAACTAAATGACCTCATGGTTTGTTAAAGATTTTCTAGAAGAGTGTTAACTCCAAGTGTTAGAATCTGAGGTCTTGAAACTTGAGTTTAGAGATTTAAATTTTGGAGCCGACCAAACCTTTATGGGCACTGTCTCCACTACATACAGTGTGTATATTGTGGTATTTTGTAAACTCATCTGTAAAATTGGCAAAATAATAGTTCTTCCTTATAATGTTATTATGAAGATTAAATTATATGATACATTTGAAATGGATAGTAAACAGCCAGGCTCAGGGTAACATTAAACTAATATTGCTTATTAGGAGAGAGGGAGATAGAGAAGAGAGAGATTTATATCAAACATTCAAAATCAGCTGACATTTTAACCTTCAGTGAGAAGTGAAATGCAATGAAAAAGAATTGAGTCCAAGCCTTGTAGTGCAGATATCACTGACCTCCATACAAAGTATGACTGCAGAAAAGTCAGTTTTCTAAGCATACAGAATGTTTTAAGGTGATCTTAAGGGTCAAGAAAGATGTTTTTTGTTAGGTGCCAGGGTAGGCATTCACCTGTGAATACTTCTTTAAACTTAAAATGATCATAAATCCACATAATTGTTTTAGAGGGAGAATTATCTACATGTGTGTAAATGTGTGTGTGTTTGTCAATGTGTTTATCAGTTATTATTGTTTCTAACATTTTTTTCAGAGGATGCATGTTCTCAAGTTTGAAAAAAACAAGAGAAGAGAAATAGTTTACTCTGTGGCCTCATTTACCCCCCCCTTTTTTTTTTTTACAATTTCCTTAAACTTCTCCTACAACATTTAGCTATTTTTATTAGCTTCTTATGTATTTTTTCATGTTCCTTATCCATACTGAATTCTTCCCTTTTGTTTTGATGAACGATAGCATATTCCGTGCCTTTCAATACCTTGCTTTTGATTTGATTTCATATCCTGTCTTTCCATAATAGTGGAGCAGATTGTATTTTCCAAAAATGGCAGCAGCAATAGTTTCCATCCCACCTGTTCTTTTTCCGATATGACTTAGACATTCCTCCCATCAAGACATGAGTCAAATCTGAATGTGACCATGAAGGAAATGACACTGTGTGATGAAGCTAGGACAAAGAAAGCAATACAGCTTCCTCCTGGCTTTCTTTTTAGGATGCCCCTCTTGGAACCCAGCCACCATGCTGTAAGGAGCTTAAGAAATCACATGGAGAGGCCATGGGTAGGTTATTATAGCTTCAACTACAGTGGAGGTTCCAAAGCTGGCAGTCAGCACGATTGTTATAAGTGAGCAGACCTTCTCAGTACTTCGGCCTCCAGCAGGGCAGTTAGCTCTTAGCCTTCAAGCTTTCCCGGTTGAGGCTGCCATACCTGGTGGAAAAGAGATAAGGTTTCCCTGCTGTGCCCTTTCTGAATTATTGACCCAGATAATCCATGAGCATAATAAAATGGTTGTCATGAAATTTGGGATGGTTTGTTATGTGGCAGCAGTAACTAGAAAAGAGAGTTTCTGCATTTTTTTTTCAGCTTTATAGTATTCTAGTACAGAGCTCTATTATATTTGACTATATCCCAGTAGATAATGACTTGCATGAATACAATTTTTGGCTTTTGAAAAAAAAAAAGCTCTTATAAATAACCTTATAAATATATCATTTTAAATAGATGCAACCATATTTATGAGTACATTTACCGAAATGGGATTTCTGGGGCAAGGATAAATGAATTTGTAAGTTTGATTGACATTTTTGACTTGGCCTGTAAAGGGACTGTATGAATTTATACTCATACCTGTAGTGCCTAGAAGGGTTGGTCTCCATACAGTTTTACTATTGAGAAAAATGTTTTTCTGCTATTCTAATAAGTAAATAATGGTGACTCATGATTATAATTTGATTTCTTTTATCATTGTAAATTTGAGCAAATTTTTTTTGGTATGAATATCCTTTAATGTAAACTACCTCTTTAGACTTTATTTCAATTTCTAGGTGCTTATACATATTAAACAAATTTGTCCTGTACCTATAAAGTGACTTACAGATATTTTTCTTATTTGTCATTTTTTGACTTTCCTTACAAGATACTGAAGATTTTCATTTCTTTGTAAAGTTATCAATCTTTTCTTATATGGCTTCTGGATTTTGAGTCTTAATTAAAATGTACCTTCTCTCCCTGATGTAATCAAGTATTTTTCCATCAGTATATTTAATTATATATGTTTTATATATTACATATGTAAATATATCTAACAGTTTTGTATATAAATATTAATAATATAGAAATTCTCCATCATTACATTTCATAAGTAAATGAAATATATATCAGTTTTATATATAAACATGTCAGTTTTCTATATGTATATACTAGTTTTATAGTACTATATGAATTAGTAGATGAGTTGTATATATTTATGTAATTATAAAATATCCATTGAATACTATTGATTACTATACATTAAGTACTATGTAAGGAGTTTTTAAAAAGTTAAAAATGGATGTTGAGGAATGCAACATCAGAAAGAAGGGGGAATAGTGGTTTTCAGTTCTCTTTCCCTCCCCCCACTTCCTCCAGAAACTGATTTTGACAACCACCCATAGAGAAGAATATCTTTGTGGGAGCCTGGGAGTCCAGCAGAGAGGTCCCAGCACACCCTTGGAGAAAAAATTCCAAGAATAGATACATTTCAGTGGGTAAGAAAAACAGTTTCACTTTACCTGCATCACCGCTCCCCTCAGGCGGCAGAGCACAGTGCCAAGAGAGACCCCTTTGGCCCATAGTTTCTCCCATAGGACAAAATGAGAGTGTAGTGAGTGCCTGACTTTCCCAGCCATGTGGGCATTGCCTGAGAGGCTCACTACTTCCTCACCCCATTCAGAACACTGAGGGGATGGGAATGACTGAAGTCGAGGCTGCTAGGAGCAGGGAGAAGGGTGGGGGCTCACAGCAACCAGGTCACGTAACTCAACAAAGGCTGTATTTTCTACTAAATTACCTGGCAAACTCCACCCAGAAGCCTGCTCACAACACTGTCAGGATGCATCATCTATTGATCACCCCCCCCACCACCAGCTAACGCCTGTGTACGCCTAGCCCTCTGCATGTCCTCCCTCCCTGTAGCCAGAGCTATGTGTGTACCTCATTGAGGGCTCTTGGGAGCCTCTGCAGATGATATGTGAGCTCACACTGGCAGCCAGTTCAATTCTGTTGATTTGGGGGAAGGAGCTTTACCTTTGAATACTTTAGGCCACTGCCCTAGGGAAAATAAACAGCATCTTGCCTGGATTTTTGGGATTGAGAGAAAGCATGCAATCCTAAAATTTACTCCCCAAGAGGGATAAAATTGTCTCCTCTTGGCATCAGATGGCAGCAAAGAGAAGCAGCTGGAAGCTTGGGTAGGAACTCCTGGGAGGAGAGGCAAGTGTCAGTGGGGTTACCAAAGGAGGGAAGGAGGGAAGGAGGTAGGGAGGGGAACTAGAAATAGGGTTGCTCAGGAGAGGATCTCCTACCATCTGCCTCTTCAGATAAGGCAAAAATAGAACAAAAGTGCTCAGCTTGGAAAGCCAGTTCTTAAAAGGGAGATTTATGTTGGTAAACACCTACATTAAGAAAAGAAAGGTCATGAGGCCCCTGGGTGGCCTAGTTGGTTAAGCATCTAACTCTGGATTTCGGCTCTGGTCATGATCTCACAGTTGTGTGATTGAACCCTGCATTGGGCGCTATGCTGGGCATGGAGTCTGCTTAAGATTCTCTCTCTTCTTCTCCTGCCCGTCACCCCCTCTCCCTCTCACTCTAAAAAAAGTAAAGAAAGAAAGGTCTCAAATAAGCAACTTAACTTTTCAACTTATGGAACTAGAGAAAGAAGAATAAGCTGAGCCCAAAGTAAAGAGGAGGAAGGAAATAATAAAGATTAGAACAGAAATGCATCAGAGATTAGAAAAACAGTAGAAAAGATAATGAAACTAAGAGTTGGTGCTTTTGAAAAGATAGATAAACTTGACAAGCCTCTAGCTAGACTAATTAAGACAAGAAGAAGACTTAGCAAAAAAAAAAAATCATAGAAGCAAGATGAGACATTACAATGGATACCATAGAAATACAAAGGATCATAAGAGACTAGTATGAATAATTATGCACAAATAAATATGATAGCCTAGAAAATAAATGTATTCCGGGGAATATACAACCTACTATCACTGAATTAAGAAGAAATACAAAGTCTGACAACACAATAAAAAATAAAGAGATTGAAGTATAATAAAAAACTTCCTGACAAAGAAAAGCCCAGAACCAAATGGCTTCACTGATGAATTCTACCAACATTTAAGGAAGAATTAATACCAGTCTTTCTCAAGTTCTTTCAAAACTGAAGAGGAGGGAATACTTTTGAAGTCTATTTATGAGACTGGCATTGTCCCCATAAGCATGTCCTGATACCAAAGCCAGACAAGGACACCACAAGAGAAGAATATCATAGGTCAATATCCCTGATGAACACAGATGCAAAAATCCTCAACAAAATGGTAGCATCCTGAATTGAACAACACACCATAATCAAGTGGGATTTATCTCTAGAATGCAAGGATGCTTCAAAATAAGCAAGTCAATTAATGTGATACACCATATTTACAGATTGAAGAATAACAATCATATGATCATCTCGATAGGTACAGAAAAAGCATTTGACAAAATTAAACATCTTTTCATGATAAGAATTCTCAAAAAATCAGGTTTAGAAGAATGTACCTCAACATAAAAAAGGCCATGTATAACAAGACCACAGCTAACATCGTACTTGATAGTCAAAAGCTATTTTCTCTAAGATCAAAAATAAGACAAGGGTGCCCACTTTCACCAACTTCCATTCAACATAATACTGGATGTCCTAGCAAGAGCAGTTAGGCAAGAAAAAGAAATAAAAGTTATCAAATACGAAAAGAAGAAGTAAAAATTATTTCTGTTTGTGGGTGATATAATCTTATATATAGAAAACCATAAAGATGTCACCCAAACTGTTAGAACTAATGAGCTAATTCAGTAAAGTTGCTCCTTCACTGAGGTGAATCCTGCTCTGACATTTTAATTGTGTTGAGAAGGAAGATATTGTAAGATGCTGGCAATTATTCTACAGTGGTATTCAGGAGTCCTGGGCTCTGGTTTCAGTTTTGGCGTCACTGAGCATGACACAACCTGAGTGCTGATATTCTCATCTGTAAAATGGGGATGGAGATATATATACATGTATATATACATATATAAATTTTTATATTTTATCAAAGTATCTTTGATATACAATGTTACATTAGTTTCAGGAGTTCAACATAATGATTTGAAAGT
Organism: Ursus arctos; assembly: GCF_023065955.2. Classification (NCBI taxonomy): domain Eukaryota; kingdom Metazoa; phylum Chordata; class Mammalia; order Carnivora; family Ursidae; genus Ursus; species Ursus arctos. The sequence continues at coordinate 58,992,489 of NW_026623100.1, read as the reverse complement.
CAGTATGTTATGTTCTGCTCACCACAAGTGCAGCTACCATATGTCACCACACAACATTAGTAGAGTACCATTGACTATATTCCCTATGCTGCACCTTTTATCCCAGTGACTTATTCATTCCATAACGGGAAGCCTCTATCTCAAGGTGTAGATAATATTGACTACCTCATAGGGATGCTGTGAGAGTAAATAATGGATGATGTATATCATTACAGATGGTAATAAATGTAGTTTTTGTTCCCACTTTAGAGATTTGTTGATTCTGTGCTACAAGAACACTAAGTCAATAGAAAGCCCAGTTCTGAAGAAAATTTGGAAGGAAACTTGAAGGCTTCTGCCACTTGGCTCTAGAGTCTTGGTTCCAAGGATAGTAGCAGGTTGACTGTTCAGGGAGATTATGTTTCTTGATATTCATTAGGTTTTATAATTTTCATGATTTATTAAATTATTAAAAGTATGTTTTTGGTATGACCCATTATTTAGGAATTGCCTATATGGGAGAAAATGAGCAGTTGTGTGCATAAATTATACTTTTGGATTTCTGTTATAACCTGCGGCTAAAGTCATCTTGGGTGTGTGTAAACACGTACACCAATTGTTTTACCTTCTGTAAAGGAATTTTATTCAATTTTCTCCTCTTTCTTTCTTTCTTTCTTTCTTTCTTTCTTTCTTTCTTTCTTTCTTTCTTTTCTTTCTTTCTTTCTTTCGCCTTCACTTCTCATTTCTGGGAAGACTAAGGGAATCGGCAAATGTTGGCCAACCTCCTGCTTAGATACCCTATCACCCTCCACTAAACCGGTACGGTGTTTATTTATGCTTAGTTACCTTTTTATTCTGTAATCTGCAGTTGTTGCATTCCTTAATGCATGACTATATGGGTCTATAAGAGGATATTGTTGGTTGGGGAGATGATTGCATGTTCCATTTCATACTTGACATCTCACAGAAGTAAGTACGCTTCTCCAAAGGACAGGAAGAAGGGGAAAGAGGAATGAATCAGAGAGACCTGAAGGACACTGGGCTTTCAGGAAGCACTAGACAGGCTAGCTGCTTTATCAGAGCCTTAGGCTGGGGGCTGAGAGCAATGAATGAGTTCCACACACTTCAAAGGACTTGGCCTGGGAATATGTTAATACGATAGAGGATTCTTCCTGATCCTACCTTTTCCTCCCTCAAATATTCTCCCTCTAAAACACCTAGGTTTTGAACTAGACTTCTGTGTCTGCATGGGCAAAAGTATTCCTTAAACCTTAGCCATTTTTCACTCCTAGGACCAAAAAAGTTTAAGTATTTTTAAAGAGTGGAGTAATTCATAAAGCAACTTAATGTTTTTCTTCTTTTAAACTCCAAACTCCCTCAGGGGCCTAGTTCTTTCGTAACACTGAATGAAAATGTGGGACGTTTCCATAGTTTTTCTAGTTTCCCCATATAGTAGATTAAAAAACAAAAACAAACAAACAAAAAACAGCTCAGCGCACAGGCAGTCCCAAGAACAGTAATTAAAATGTGGACTCCGGGGACAACAAAAATTCCTTACTTAATTCCGAGTCCACACATCTCCCTTCCTTCAGTTGGGGACCTGCAGTGGTAGGTGGTGGGGTGTTTATTCTCTTTCTCTCATCCCCATGTGTTGCTTTCTCCTCATCTGTTCCTACTCACTTGGTGGCCCCTGGCTCCAGAAAGGTCAGAAGTAGGGCATGGAGGCATGGTAGGTGGTAGAAAACATTTCTGTTGGCTGATATTCTTTTGAACTGGCATGGTGCCCTTTCTGGGCTTGATAGTTGCTCACAGCTGATGCCCTCTCATGGGCTGCTTTCAGATGTTTTTAGAAAACACCACTTCTCCCAAAAGGACCCACTTCTTAGGAGGGGGTGAGGTATCTCCTTGGATTGGCCACTTAAATTAAAGCTGTCTTTTTGGGCAGAAACTCAAATTACCCCAGGGTTAATCCTGCTAAGTGGTTCATTTGTAGGCCCCTGGCGTACATTGTTTTGCTGTTGGCCTTTGGGGCTTAATCCTGTATCAACACCCTGTTGCGTTAGAATGAGGATAATGAAGGCAGGAATGAAGCACGGTGGTTAAAAGCAAAGACTTTGTGGTTCAAGTCCTGGTTCCTAAATTAAATAGCTATGCGGCTTGAGCGACTTATTTAACCTTTCTGAGCTTCAGTTTTGTCTGTAAAGTAGAATGATAGTACGTAATTCAGAGACTTGTTATGACAATGGGATGATTAAAAGATGTAGCACATATACACTCAGCCAACATGTGGTTTGACATCTCACCTATGAGTTCTCGCCAGCGATGTCCTAGATTTGCCCTGTGCTCTGAGAAGAAGCAGGTGGTTCAATACTAGACCCACCTTTACATACTCTGGACCAGTTAGGAAACCAGTTTTTAAAAACACGCCGACCAGCTATTTAACAAGAGCTCCTTATAGGAGGTGCATATTTGCAGTATCTAAACTGTCTTCATGTATAATTTCTCATGTCAACTTCAAGATACTTCTATAAGCAGGCCAAAAAAAAAAAAAAAGGCATTATTTTCCTCTCTTTAGAGATGAGGTGTTTTGGGTTGTGGCAGGGACAAAAAGGTCACAGTGACTGTGCTGGACCCAGGCCCCAGGCCTCAGACTTCCCAATGCTCTTCAGGCTGCGCTGGCTCTCCTCTTCTGTCAAACACCGTTTGTCAAACGGGCCCGGCAGTAGGTGGCAGGGGTGTTATTCCCCATGGCGGCAGTTTGGTGGGAGGCCTTAGAAGAGAGAAAAGTTTCTTGCACAGGTTTTCATCTGTGCAGGTGGCCTCCCAAGTGAGTGGGCAGGAATGCCTCTGGTGAGGTACAGGCCTGCTCTGTCCCATTAGGGAGCTGGGCTCTCCTTTCCTTCAGATGGCACCAGTTTCTCTAAAAATCACCCCGTTGACATGCCATTAACAGAGCAGAACATGTTGACATCCAGCTGTTGCTTTCATTACCAATTTGTTTTAATTGGTCTCACACTGTTTTCCCCTCACTTTTTTGCACTGTGTCGGTTTAACTCTGCAGCCAGGCTGGCTTGAGCTGTAAACCTTTTATGAGGGGAACTTGCTGATGTGTGGAAAGTCGCAGGCAGCTGGCTACGCCTGGCCGGCAAGTCTGGAACATTCCAGCCCAGACCTTAAGCATTCCATGATTTTGTTTGCTCTTTCAACATCTCCTGTTTAAAACTATAATCCCTAAAAATTTAGAGAAGGAATACTTCTCTGGGCAAATCTCTAACGGAATTTATTCTTAACGCACAAATAACATATTGTTAAGCTGAGTATTAGGACGGACTTTGTAATGAAGGATGTTTGGCATTTCTTGCTGTTGGAGAAACATTTGAGTGATCATGAGGAGGACATTTTGCTCTAGTCCTTGTAGTGAATTAACAACCGAGCAGTGGCCCAGTGCAGACGGTGCCCTTAGAGGAGGACGGAAGTCCAGATGGTGGGCTATGATCCAGAAGTTTGGGCATCAGTCAAGAATGCAAGGTGATTGCAAGGTGGCCAAGAGGGCGATGGCAACCAGTTCGCAAAAGGCCATCTTTGGTTGTACCTGCCAGTGGTAACTGCTTGCTTGGTGTCATCTGTAGTTGAGATAACAGTTTGCTTTATCTACAAAGAATCATAAGGTTGAACTTACTCATTTCCCACAGCTTTGCTTTGATTCTCAGTTATACTTAACATGAGCTTTTATACAGGGAATAAAGAAAACACACATGCATGCATAGACACACACACACACAGAGCAAAACCAGGGAGGAGAGGTACCATTAGGAACCAATAATTTACTTGTGTATTTAACCAACATTTATTGAGTAACTACCATCTTTCAAGCAAGTACTGTTATATTTGTACCTAATAGAATAAAGCCTTCTTTTTCTGGAGGATTTATTTAAAATAAAAAATTCTTGCAATAGAAGATAAATAGATTTTATTCTGTTAGGTGCAAATTAGCAGTCTATTATTCTCATGTTCACTAAATAAATATCCCATTCCAAATTGACAAAAACAGAGTCCTTTCTTTAAAATTTTTGTCTGGAGAATTATGTGATTAGTCTATTTTGATACATGTGATCCCAAAAAAAATTGGATTCTTGTGGACGACAAAGAATTTACTTATTTATTCTGCATGGGCTTCCAGCCATCTTTTCATAGGGAATTGTACAGACACTGTTTAGTTCTTCCAGCGATATGTGACAATGTGTATAGAGTACTGTCAGCTAAAGAAGCTCACTTCATCCTTGGTCTCCAGAGTTTTTGTTGAGGGTTGATCAGGTAGGCATGGAGCATTCGTGTGGCTGACCTTGGTTAATTAGTATCTAGGTCCTTCCAGAGGTTAAACTGATACTATATGGCCCAAGGTCCCAGTCATAAACCACAGTGTTAGCATGGACTACCTGGAATGACCCAAGGCCCTAGGTGAACAAAGGTACTCTTATCAGGCAGGATATTCCAAGGATTTAGAGGTTACCTCCCAAAGTTAGTCAGAGGCCAGACTTTTCTTTGGAATGTGCATAGTTTGAACAGCCCAGCGCTACTGAGTCTCCTATTTCCTGCAGTCAACATTCCAGGGAAGGAACCTTACCCACAATGTCTTCTTGTAGCACACAAGAACAATTTTGTCAGTGAGAAGATCATCAGATTATTGGTCACTAGGTAGTTTGGGCTAGGTGTCACCTATTTAGAAAAGTTGTCAGGAAATCCAGCTGCACTGCACATGGAGGCCATTGGAACCTTGGGCAGCTGAGTTTGGAAAACCTTCATTGTATTGTAAAGGTCTAGATGAAAATATGAGGTAATATTCAGCTGAAACCATCATAATTATAAACTCTCCTAAATGATAAAAAAAAAATTAATCTTCCTATAGCACAGTGGATTGAGACTAGGTGATTATTTATAACCTTGCCCAAATGTCCCTGGGTAACAAGGATAGGTAAAACCAAAGCAGTGTGACACATTTGGAAGTTGCTGATATGAATATCAGTTGTGAGCCGAACTTTCCAAAGCTGTGATTGAATACTAGGATTAGTGCCTCAGTACGTTGGCTTTTTTTTTTCCCCAGACAGGCTAAAGTTTTATAAGTGTGACCTCAGTACTAAATAAAATTCATCCTAATTAAAGAACATTTCTAATGATAATAAAATCCTGAGACAAATCTTTGGGTATGATATTCCCTAAGGAGCTGAGCCACATTCAGTGTATACTGCCAAATATTTTTGAGGTTGAATTGCTTTGGGGCTCATTATCAATGAGTTTTCATCTGTTCTTTTTGAATCAGTGATTTCCTTTGTTGAATTTAGCCTCTCTTTGTATTCTCTCGACACTCCTATAACAAAAGATGCCTGATTTAGCAGTGCTATTTGCTAGAAAAATCCAACATCAGGTGAGTCATTCTACCTATTAACCCCCTCTGTTCTTCACTTTTGTGTGCAATGTGCTCTCTCCAGTGGGGTTTCCCTCATTCAGTGTTGGGCTTGCTTTCCACTTGAAAAGTAAAGGTTCATTTCTATTCTCACAGTTCCTCAGTCTTTCTCTCTTTGTACCCACTTCCTTCTCTGGTTCTCCCCACAGCCATCTTTCTCCAGTCTCTCATTTAGGACTTTTAAATCATCAAGGTGAAAAGCAAGAATAATGAGTTTCAGAATGAAAACCTTAGACCTATTACCACTAAATTCCTTGCCAAGAATTTTCCAAACCACTTAGGCATAACAATTGCTCGTTTTTATTACTTAGTTGTGCTATTCTACTTTTTCAGTAACTTTGCATCAGGTATATACATGTGCCATATATTTTTATATCTTTTACTTTACTTTTATTATGTCAATTACTGAAAGGTCATTCAAATTTTCGGCTGAACCAACCTATCTGAAAGGCATGTACTCCTACAAGTTTGTTTAAAATGGAAAGATTTGTTCTTTTCCTTTTTAAATGGAAGACAAGGGATTAAGTATAGTAGCCAGTTGGGGTTTTCTTTAATTCTAGAGGTGGAGAACATATGTACATGGTAAACTTTGAGTAGTAAGAGAGTCACACATTTGTAAGGTAAAAATAGTTAATTTGGCAGACTATGGTGTTATTTATAGTCTTTATTACTGAATGTGTCTGATGTTAATTATGTTAAATGTCAGATGTTAAATCCAGAGGACTGCTCTAAATTATGGACTTGATATATTTTTACTGGATAATCAAATATAGGAAAGCTGAGTTTTACCTTCTTAACAAGCATAGATAAAATTTTTAGAAATATTCCAAATTAACTGGGTGGCTGCAGTCAACAGCATCTGGGAGACACTGCAGGTAGATAAGTGCAGACAAGCTCTAGCAGAAGGCAACTGATATTCAAATCTCTAGTCTTCCACTAGCTGTCTCTGAGCTTTTTGGTTAGTTGTTCAACTTCTTTAAGACTGGTTTCTCTCATCAGTAAAATGAGGATGATAGTTACATTTATTTCAGAGAGTTCTTATGAAAATATCCATGTAGAATATTTAATACATTGCCTAGCATGTACTAAGTACTTGAAAAGCCACAGTTATTTCTTCTTATAGGCACTATCAGAATTATTTTTTAGCACAACTTTGACAATTGAATTAACTTAGGACTATAGGGAAACATTTTGACAGTAGTTATCAGTTATCAAGGCAGACACATGAGGGCAGTTGTGTAACATGCTTCTGCTTATCAAAAGTTATCTAGCTAGCCAGTCTTTAGAGATGGTCTATTCATCTGGTAACAATACAAATACTTTTAATTTTAAGGACTTGGTTGACACTTACATGTGAATATGATGCAGAACTTGAGAACCTCAGTCCCTGGCTCGAAACAATTCAAAGCTCTTTTCTAGAAATAATGCTGAAATATTGACTTATTTTTATAGGCGTAAGCATTGCTTTTCTTTGACAGTTTATTTAAAGTCTCTGTGTAGTATGTCCAATGTCTGGGCTGCCTCAGAGAATGTTTCTATGTATGTATGCATGTATGTGTGTATGTGTGAAAGTAGATATGTATGTGTCTGTCCATCCATCCGTCCGTCCATCCGTTCGTCCATCAATCCATCCATCCATCCATCCATCCATCCATCCATCCTTTGAATGGGCCATACTTTCCTGTTTCTTTGTATGCTTTGTGATTTTCTTGGTCGAAAACTAGACAATTAAATATTATAATATGGTGACTTTGAAACTAAGATTCTCTTTCCTTATAGTTTGCTATTCCTTGATTGTTGCAGGTTGCAATCATCTGTTTAGTTACTTTTCCAAATGACTTTTGCAATGACTCTATTCTTTGTTGTGTGTGCTCACTGAGATCTCTGTTCCTTTAGCTCTATTTAGCTGGTATTGTGACAGAGATTTTCTTGTCATCCAAGAGCTCAAACAAACAAACACCTCTCTCAGTCTTTGCAGACTGGCTCTGTGCTGTGGCACTTCTTCAACACTTAGCCAGGCCATTTACAAGTTTTTCCTAGCCTTCACTTCTTGTTTGCACTGAACCTAAAGATCTGCCGAAGGTAAGAGCTTAGGGTCTCCACAGGTATTGTATGAGCATGTATTCTGTCCCAAGCATGAGCATGGCTTCCTAAGTTCCTAAGTCTGCATGGATGGTTTTGAAAGTGCCAATGCCCAGAGGAAACATTGTCCCCAGCTTTTCCTCCCAGGCTTTAGGCTATATATTATCTGTCTCAGCCATAGTCCTTTATCCCAGGTGGCTGTGGATTTTCCATTCATCTTAACAATGTTTCAATACCTCTTAGCGGTCCACAGTTTATTCTGCACTACCAAACATACGGCCTTGAATTCCATAAAGAAAAAAGCAATATCACATGGAGTTTCATAAAATTGCCAAATTTTTATATTTTTTGAGTTTTTGCCTTTTCCCCACTGAGACTTACTCTACTGGCTGGTTTGTTTCTCAACATGGTTACATTTTCCATGCTTCAGAGTCTCTGACACCCCTAAGAGACTTTCCATCCAAGATCATTTCATGGATAAGGGCCTGCCATGTTTTTCTAGATAGCCATGGGCAAAGGGATCTTTCTGTGCCATGGTCGAAACCAGGGAATAGTGCTTTACATCCTTCTTACACCCTGCCTTTGGGTAGGTGCTTTCTCTTCTAATGGATTTTTATTTTTAATACCTGCTCGTTATGTAAATTTATCCATGTGATACACCTGCCAGTCTATCATTTTTTCTTCATTTTTGTTTGCAAGCCAGTTAAAGATTTTTTTATTTTTAAGAGGCTTAGAAAAACTTGCTTCTGTTCCAAAACTGAAATTTCATGAGTACTTAGTCAGCAGAGAGCTGAGTAATCTTTAAGGTCAAGAACAACAACAACAAAAATGCAGACAATAATCAGATATTTTACTCAGCTCATACCACACAGATTCCTCCATAATTTTTATCAGGTTACAACACAATATGTTAGGAGGTGAATCCTGAAAAGACTCCTTTAAAGGAGCCCTCTTTAACAGTTACATCTCACTCTCTTCTAGGTATGAGTTGTTTGATGAATCTGGTAATAACCACACTACTTATTTTTTATAGTGCTTAACAGACATTCAAGTGCCTTCACAGACATTATCTCATTCGATCCTCACAACCAGTAGTGAGATAAGCCTTATTATCACCGTCACCACCCTCCCATTTTCTTTGAATATCTTTTCAGTGGAGAAACCAGTTTTCCTTCATGGAGCAGGTATACACTGACGCAGATGACTGTCCAGACCTTTTTTCTCTTTTTTGCTGCCACCCAATCAACTTTCCCTGACTTTCCTAGTTGACTCTGCTCAGTGAGCATTCCTCTCAAGGGGCCAGTGGTTCATAACACTGACTAACATATTAAAATGACTCAAAGAGTTCTTTAAAAAATCACTTTGTGTCTGGGTCCCCTTTTAGATCAGCTGCATCAGGATTGTAGGGCAAGATTTGAAAAGTGCCCAGGCGGTGGTATGTCTCTTTCTTTTCTTTTCTTTTCTTTTTTTTTTTTTTAAAGGTTTTTAGATGATTTTACCAGGCAGGGAGGTTTGAGAACACTGCTTACAACTGTTGTCTTCAGAGATGGAGAGCAATTTGATTTCAGTTTTCTAAAAACTTTGAAACTTTTGTGTCCTAACCATTATTATCCTCTGTGGCTTTTCTTTTAAGGGAAGAAATCTCATATTTCCTAGGGCGTCTGGGTGGCTCAGTTGGCTAAGCATCTGCCTTTGGCTCAGGTCATGATCCCAGGGTCCCCGGATCGGGCCCCTGTGCGGGCTCCCTGCTCAGCGGGAAGCCTGCTCCTCTCTCTGCCTCTGCCCCCTGCCTCTGCCCCCTGCCCCTGCCTCTGCCCCCTGCCTCTGCCCCCTGCCCCTGCCCTTGCCCCTGCCCCTGCTCGTGCGCACTCTCTCAAATAAATAAAATCTTCTGAAAAAAATCTCGTATTGCTGTTTTCTCAAATAACAATACATCTTGTTTATATACTGTTTTATAATTAAAGCATTTTCATATACATTATTTCTCAGTGAGACTCTGCTTTAGGCATATGATTAGTATCCTGTTTGAGAGAAACGGAGGCCTGGGAAGGTTAGGTTACTGGCTGCAGATTAAGAAGTTTGAGTGTGACTGTGTGTGTATGGTGGGAGCAAAGGGGAGGGGAGTGCAATCCAGGTTTTCTAAGGTGATGAACTTTATTTCCCCTTGCTATTCACAGTGTGGTCCGTGGGTCCACAGGCCTTGCATTATCACCTGGAAGCTTGTTAAAAATGCAGAATCCCAGGCCCTACATCAGATCTACTGAATCAGGGCTGTAGTTTAACAAGGTCTCCAGTGGATTCAGATTCTCATTAAGGTTTGACACTCTCTGCTTTCCACCATGCTGCCTGTTGGAGTTCTTAGTCCTCTGTTTTGTGGTGTCTTTGTATAAAGATGTTGCATATGTGGATGCTGCAAGGGATAATATTTCAGAGTTCTTGCGGATCGTTTCCCTTCGGAAGTTTATTTTCCAGTCTTTTCATTGTGACTTGAGGCATTTTTTCCCCTCGTAGCTCTCCTACTGCCCTGGAAATGAATCTCTGATCATTTTCTGCTGCTTTGAATTTTGCAGGTACAAGAGCTATGGAGGACCCTGGGAGGGTGGATGCTGTTTTTCTACCATCATAATTTTCCTCCTTTTTCTGAGCCAGAGGGTATAACCTAGGAAAATGCCAATCAGACTCCTATTAAAATTTAGATTCTCAGTGGATCATGCTGAACTCTTGTTCCTTATTATCATTGCTCACAGTCCATAAGAGGACTTCAGGGATCTCATACGGTAACATCTTTCCTAATAGGTATTCTCTCTACATACTTAAATTGAAAAGGTTCCTAGTGATATGCATTACACTTTACTGAGCTCTACATTTCTCTCTGCTTCCCTAATGAGTTCCAAACCTGGAGAAGTCGAAGAGAAGATAGAAAGAACTGTTGTGGATGCCGCAGTTCCAAGACCGGGGCGCTCTCATGGCCACTGCGGTTGAAATAAACACACAGGTTGTTTTCGGAGTCTGAGGCTGTGTTGAGGTGTTGCCGCAGCGTGGGAAGCAGCCCTGACAGCTTGTCTCATGATCCACTGTGTAGTTTCTGCAACACACCAACCGCTCTGGCCTCAAATTGCTTTACTGCCTCTCTGTATCTGTCTTCACCCCAGTATTTCCCCAGACTCGGAGAAGGTAATGACTTTGTGCTCGTTTTGGGTGAGAAAATACACAAAGCTCCAGCTATGATCCTAAAGTTAATTTGTGGCTTTCCGTTGAGGAGGGAATATGCGCATGCCAACTGTATACTTGATATGTAAAGTAAACATGGTTAGGAATATAGCTAAATTCGTGTAAGAAGCATATGAGCGCATATCACATATTAAAAAATAACAAACAAACAAAAAAAACAAAACATGATCTAGCCCTCGTTTAAGCCCTGTAGCTCTTCTTGATAGCTCTCATGGAGTGCTTATATTGTGCCTTGTGTTATGGTACATATTTACTCTCTGAACTTGATTATAAGCTGCTTGAAGTGTCTTATTTATTGTTGTAGTCCCTAAAGTGCCTAGCTCGGTGTTTTCCCCATATCACAGACCATCACTGGAGTGAATGCATACGACCAAATTAAATAATAGGGGAGGGAAAGAATATGAGTCCGGGGATTTGGGTTCAGTGTTTCAGACACTGAGGAGAAAGACAACCTGGGAGAGCAGTAAGCATCCCTGGGTTCTAGTTCTCATCTGTAAAATGAGGAAGAAGGAGGGGCAGATTTTTCAAATCCTTTCTAAGGCTATAATTTTAACATTCTGAGTTGGAGATGTATGAGACAGCCAAGTAGAAAAGCCCAACTGGAATCTCAGGTGAGATATCCTGATTACAGATATATTGGGGAGTCTTTGGCATGTGGGTCTCCGTCAAACCATAAGAGAGGATGTGATCTCATAGAAATTATATAGAGTAAGAAATGGTTTAAGGTTGGACTCCTGTCAAACAACTTGTAAAGGACAGATGGGTGAAAAGTCTTCTGTGGTGACTATTGATAGGTAAAGGTAGTTCAGGGGTGGGGGGGGGTCATAGAAGCCTCGCCTACCCCCTCACGGAAAGGCAGTTGCAGGTTTTGTGGTTGTGGTTTTGCTGCATGGGTGTGTCTGAGGAATGGGATACTCTGACTCCGTTCTGCCTCCTTAGCATTGCTTGACCCCCAGCCCCCCTTTCCTGTCTGTCCCCTCTGGGGTTGAAGAGGGCACTAATTGTGGTCTCTGAACCCCACTCTTTGTTCACTTGTGTTCATTTTTATATATTAAATTCCTAAATGATACTGTTTTTAAAAATAGGGGCTCAGTGTTAACATCTTCCCTTTGCAAGTGGATAACGTCAAGCCAAACCCCCCTGTGTGACCTCTGAGGACCTTTGTCATTGGGCGTTTTTCACCACAGTCTTTGTCAGGCTCATGTTCCCCCAGTCCCATTTCAAACATCCACTGGGTCAGTGTCAGATGGTTGTCTGGTTACAAATATCCCAATCTCTTCTGCCTGACTGTGCCTTTGATTATTTTGTCTCTCTGTCTGGTGTGCTTTGTTCATTTTCCTTTTCTTGGCAAATCTGTTCATTTAAAACATCGCTCAAGCATTTACTTTTTGAGTTACCCTCTTTTCTAGGTCACTTTGCAGCTCTTACATTTGCCCCTGGAGCACTTTGCACGTGTTGCCATTGTCCAATTTCTCTCTTCCCATGATTGGTTGCCTATACACATTAGGTTGAGTCCTTCATGCACTTTATTGTGACTAGGTCGAATTTGAACTGAAATTCTTAGGTAAGGGTTCAGCTTCATAAATCTTGTTCTTTTTGAGTGACCAAGTCCACACATTTGTGGCCTCCTCCCATATTCCTGGCACTGTGAAATGTGCTATGCTAGGATGTCATAGGAGTGGGGCAGGTCTGTACAACTGGCCACCAAAGTGACTTGGTAAAAGTTAACATTTGCTCCTGATTTGTAGAAGTAGTCCAAGGGTAGGCATAAGAGGCATGTATCTGATGTGTGCTCTGATTTTATTTCTTCTTAAGTTCTGATATTGAACGTATTAACAATATCCTGGGTGATATATCATTGTTAGGGCATCTTGCAATCCTAAGAAAGGTTGCCTTCATTATTTCTTACAAGCAGCTCAAAATGGTGAATAAATCTATAGCATGTTTGAGTTGCTTTCTGTATCATTATTAGCTAGTATATTGTATCACACATAGAAAAACTCAGCACTTTCTAAATGCATGAATTTTCACAAAAACATTTTTAGCGAAATGAATCGTTTTTTAAAAGAGCTTAACCAAGTAATTTAAGGCAAGTGTAAGAAAATAAAAAGACCTAGGACTAAAATGATACCTTTGTACAGATTCTATTTCATCAGTTAAATGGGATCCGATGCAAGCTGATTAGTAGCACCGACTTATCCCAAGTATTATTTGAGGAAGCTATCTGAAATGACGTTGTAAGCAAGTTGGTGACACATACCTTTGGCTTGTTTTAATGACTACATTCATTTCTCTGTCATAGCTACCACCAATAGTCTGTTTGGTCTGGTTTGCTTGTTTCGTTGTCAATTAACCTAAATCAAAACTACAGGCAACATTTCCTCCAGCTTTTCTGTTTTTGCTAACTTAATTTGTTGTCAAAATACCTAGGTTTCTCTAAAGCTTAGATGTCATCTTTGGTGGGCTTTAATAAGCCATACTGTAACTTCATCTAGTATGAGTGCTAGGCCTTTCAATTTCTTCTCATTCCAGGAGAGGTTTGCAAACCCTTGCCTTTTCGATACCTAATTATGTCTCAGGGAGTTTGAAATCCTTGTATCTTTTCCTTCCATCAACAGAAAGAAAAGACTAAGAAAAACATGGCAGTGGCGACATTGTTTTGGAATCATGCATTTACACATTCCTATCCTCAGAGTATAAATGTTCTCTTTTTCATATTTTTATCTGAGGTATCTGTCATGTTGTTTGGCACATGGCTGATGTGCTAAAATATTTGCTGCTCTAAGTCAGCTAGTGTGTTACCCTGTGATTTTCCTTTGCTAGGCAGAAAAGAAATTCTCAGCTGTTTGCTTCCCCAACTTTTCTTTCTTTTGCTTCCTATTCTTCCTAATCAATATTGTGTACTATAATTTACATTAAATTCATTAATTCCCCTAGGAAGCATGTTACCTGAGATCAGATATATTTGCTTTCTGAGACAATTTTCTTACTAAAAGAATTTCAGGAAGAAAACATTCCCTGAATCCATTTAAGAAAATCTTAACACATATCAATTTCATAATAAGAATGCAATGGTAATGCACTCAGATTCTATAAAGCCCTGAAAAATCTTCTACAATTAGTCAAAGATGGAACAGCTTCATATGATTTTCTCTCTAAAGCTTTTTTGAAGGATTGACTAAATGAGTATAGCACCCATAATCTCTCTTCCCTGCATTATATAACCAGATGTAATGACTAGCTCTTAGGTAACGTTATACCTGTGGCTCTTAACACAAGCACTGTCTGCCAGACAAACTGCTTCCCAATCAAAATCTCACTGTTAGCTCTGACCAGCCAGTTTCTGTACAGGTATTTATATTTGAATATAGTCCCATTGTCATATAGTTGGATCTTTAGGTCCATGGTACTTTAGCTTCCAGAGTGATAGAGGAGTAAAATAACATGTTAATTTGGATCCTATCTTTCTCAAGAATCTTACTCCAATGGTTACTCCCTAAGAGAATACTCTCCTGGTTTTCCTTCTACCCCAGTGGCTACACTGCCTCTTTTTTTGCATTATCAATATGGCTTCCTCATCTCAAACATTACATTTAGGAATTTCTTGATGATTGGTTCTATACTCTGGTTTCTCTTTATTTTCTCCTAAGCAGACTTACATGTACAAATAGCTCTACCAACAACAATAGGAACAGGGCTCACATATGTCTATCTCTATCGAAGACCTGTACTTTGTGCTCTGGGCATATATAGGCAACTGCTTACTTGCCATTTGTTGTGGGGGGTGATGTCTTAAAGGCACTTCAAACTCAACTTGGCCAAACTAAATTCATGATTGTGCTGCCCATGACTGTTCCTATTTCTTCGTTTCCTCCTTCAGTGAAGAGCCCAATTATCTACTTAGTAGTACAAACCAGAAAACTAGAACTCATCCTTTTCAACTATTTCTTTCTTTTCCCTTATCAAATCTGTCACCAATTGTTGTCCATTAAATCTCCTAGCCAGAATTGTCTACCTTCTCTGTAAGTGTGAAACATCCTGGTCCAAGCTATTGGTCTCACTAAAATGTTATAAAATGCTACTGCACTTATCCACCTACCTCTTTTCTTGCTTCCTTATAAGCCTTTCTGCGTGTGGCATAGGGCATAAATCTACTAACATGATGCAGAACAACTCTTCTCAGGGTCATTTTGGGATCTATTCAGGGGTTCCACAAGATCCAAATTATTTTCTTAATAATGCTACAGTTTGTCACCCTCACTTTCTCAGTACAGGGAGTTTTCCGGGCAATCTGACCTGTGATATTATAACAGAACAAGTGTGAGAATTCAGATCTTCTATTGGGGCAAATATTAGAGGGACTTGGAAAAATATAAAACTATCACTCCCCTCTCTCTAATTCATTTTTGTTTTGAGATATGTAGTTTTTCTGAAAATAAAAATCATGTTATTTGTATTAATGTGTAATACATTTATTTTTGTTATTTTAAATGAATTAATAAACACTTAAAAATTTCTCAGGTTTAATTTATAAAATTGTTCATAGATATAATGCACAGATAAACAAAAGCTCTTTGAAGTTTTAGGTAACTTTTAAGAGTGTAAAGAGTTCTAGAGACTAAACCACTTGAGAACCACTGTCCTAGAAGGCCATCTATGGCCTGACCACTCCCTAACTTTCCAAATCCATCTTTCTTCACACCACACTGCTCTTTTTTCTCCTCCATCAACCTTGACTCCTTTCAGTCCCTATTTCTTGCCTATTTCCCTTTCAATACAGGCACTTTGTCAGAAACTCTTTCCAACCCTCTTTATCCGATGAACTTGAAGTCATTCCTCAGATTTCATAGTCTAAACTGTCATTTCTGTAGGTAGGCCCTCTCTAATCTTCTTGGCTGGGTCAAATTTACTATTTTAAGGGTGCCTGGGTGCCACAGTCAGTTAAATGTCCAACTCTTGGTTTCAGTTCAGGTCACGATCTCAGGGTCATGAGTTTGAGCCCTGCATTGGGCTCCATGCTCAGTGTGGAGTCTGCTTGAGATTCTTTCTCCCTCTGCCCCTCCCACTTATCCCCTCTCTCTCTCTCTCTCTAAAATAAATAAATAAATCTTTAAAAAATTTACTATTTTAGAATCTCATAGCATTTGTATGTCTTATTCATTATTGTGGTTGTAATACTGTATTTGTTTCTGTCATTATTTAGTTAATTTCTGAAGGCCCACTAGCTAGAAATGCCATGAAATCAGGAGCCAAGTCTGTTTTTGTTCAACATAAAGCACCAGTGCCTAGCATGATACCTGGTATCCAGTAGGAATGTATGGAATGGATAAAATGGATGAACTAGAATTATGCCGCAGGCACAAAAATAGTCCTACAGCATGTAATATTACAATGAGTAGGCATAAAATGCAAAAATAAAACCAAGGGATTTTTAAGGTAGGTGAGAATATCACAAGGATTTGACAAAAAGAGAGTAGCCTAATGATCCATCTAAAAGGGAAAATGAGGTGAAAAAAGGCCAGGGATAAAAAAGCACCAACTATAAAATTATATTCATTAAGAAGTAAGAACGTATTGAAAGGAGTAGTATGAGACAAGATTCGGGAAGATAATCAAGAGCCAAATGTTTAAACCTTTGGATGTTAACCTCAGGAATTTGAGCTTCAAACCATAAAAAGTGGGACATCCAATAAGTGCATATGGAAAGGACTGGCAGGAGCAATAGTGCATTTGGGGCACATTCATCTACTAGCAATGTGTGAGATGCATTAGAACAGTGCTGGTAAAGCTAGTTGGGGAATTACCTGGACTTCTGCATAAAATTCCTCTGGAAGAACAGTGGCCACACAAAATCTGTTTTCAGAGACCAAGGATAACTTCCATGGTGTTGAGATAGAAATTTCAAAGATTTATTTATTTGAGAGAGAGAGAGAGAACCAGCCAGCATGAGCAGGGTGACAGGCAGAGGTAGAGGGAGAGAATCGGCAAGTGGACTCCCCGCTGAGAGTAATGCGGGGCTCCATCCCAGGATCCTGAGATCATGACCAGAGCTGGAACCAAGAGGTGGATGATTAACCAACTGAGCCACCCAGGCACCCTGAGGTAGAAATTTCAAAATAATAAAGCGTCAAGAGAATGGACTTTCCTTCTCACAGTCTTCTAAGCTGTTTACTGAAGCTAAAGAGTGTTTTCACCATATGGAGTGAACAAAGATTTTGTATGTTGGTATGATTCTGGAAACGTGCATTTCTGTTGCAGTGGGTATGGTACACGTTTACTCCCTTGGATGACCTAGTCTGTGAAGTTGTAACTGTGCGTCTGGTCATGTGATGTTTCATCCCTTTATGGTGCATTCCCCAACCGTTTTGTAAATGTCTTCACTCAAGATTGAATTTTTATATACTTGGAATCATGTTGGAATCAAAACTCCAGTAACTTGAACTGAAATGAAAGGTGAGACTTTTTTTTTTTTCATTTTCTCTTAAATAAGTTTATAGTCCGTTTGCCTCAAGGAATCACAATATCAGTGAACTCTATAAATGGTTATTGTACAGATAGAGCATGTGCGCTGAGTCTGTTTTTAAAATCGAACAAACGAGAGCATGGAACTTTATGCCCTAGAACTTTGCTGATAGTTTTCCATGTGGATTTTCCCAGAGCCTCAAGTGGTTCCACAAATGGGGACTCTGAGAAGAAAAGCTTTTTAGCATTATGAGGAGTATCACCCCCATATTAAAAATGGAAAAACCTTATAATTTATCATCTTCTTAAGATGCTGGAATACATTTGACCCATCCAATCTGTGGGGACTACCATTTATTTATTGCTTACTCTGGGCTAGCACTACATTGGGTCCTTTAAATGTATTCTCCAATTTAATCCCTATAAAATCCTGAATAGCAGTAGTCTTATTTTTATCTCCATTGAAGGAATAATGAATTCTGAAAGTTAGAAAATTTAAGTAACTTCTCCAAGTTTACATAGGTAGTAAGTGTTGGATCTGGGATTTTCTGATCCATTCATTCACTCAAAAAAAAGACTTTGGAGAATCGCTAATGAATAAGAGCCCTGTACTCATGGAGCTTGTATTCTAGAGGTAGAGAAAAATTCGGATGAGCACATAGCAAATAAATACTAAGCAACATGCTTTCGTGGTGATCTGAAGTCTATGATGATAAATACATACAGTAGGGTAAGGGGATAGAGAATGAAGGGATAATTTTTATAATCCTATTTTTGATAAGAGTGATAAAATCAGTCTTCCCTGGGGCCATGACGTTTGAACTGAATTTTGGGTGGAGTGATGAATCAAACTTTCTGAATGTTTTAGGGAAAAGTATTCTAGGTAAAGACCCTGAGGATAGAAAGTGGTGGCTTATTCCCCTGAGAGTGGCCCGAGCAGTGTGGGCCCAGGTAAAGCCCTAGGAGATGAATCTAGAGAGTTAGGTATAGATGGTGAAGGCTCTTGTTGGCTATAGTAACAAAGTCTGAATTTAATTTGTTAGAGTGATGGGAAGCCACTGGAAGGTTTGGATAGGCTATCCCTTAGGAAATTACTGGGTTTTTAGGAGCTCTGTGTCAGGAATGAGGGGCAGAGAACAGATATGTATTTCTTACTATGTTGCATGCTAGTACCATAAACCTAGGCTGTCATCTATTGGCTCTTAAATTATTATTTCACTGAACATTATTGCCATAGATGATTGCAACAGGTTTTCCTATTTTCTTCATAAATTAAATCTGTGTGCTATACCTGGTTCAAATTATTTATTACAACAATTATTGACAGATTAAAATTTATTTATTATAGTTCCAAAGAGAGTTTTCAGGTGAAGATTCCCTTCTTCATTATTCTGAGAATACTTATAATCATTCCTTTCTTTGTGTCTTTTCTCAAATGCTGGTCTCCTTTTCTCAAATAGGGAGCTATTTCTTACTTATGATTGATGTATCTTTCCAGGTCCAGTTGGAATAACCTTCTCTTCCTCTCCAAACTCTCATGAAGCTCTCTTTTCTTTGACCTTTTACAATAATTATTATCTGCCCAGTTCATCCCAGAACTGAATTATATATTGCTTATATTCATTTTTTTAATTATTCATACATTTGTACATTTGTTAATTGAATTAATTAACTTATTCATTTGACAAATGTTTATCAAGAGCCTATATTCTAGGCATTCCTCTAGACACAGAGCAGAATGTGGACAATTTTTTAAATCAATTTTAATGAAGTTAATTTGCATTTAATAAAATGCACAGCTTTTAAGTGGAGAATTCGGTGAGAACTCAGTGTTTACCCTGTGTAAACGGTTCCATATTCAATATATGAAACATTTCCATCATCTCCAAAGAACCAAGTCTCTTTGTACATTTTAGGAGTCTACCCCCAACCTGACACCTCTCCTCTTCTATCACCATAATTTAGCATGTTATTTTAGAACTTCTAATAGATGAAGTCATACAGTATGATCCCCTTGATTTAGGTTCCTTTGCTCATCATTAGGTCTGTGAGATTAACCTATGTTGTTGCATTTTTAGTAGATTGTGCTTTTTTTAATGATAAGTAGTATTCCATTGCATGAGTATCCACACATCTTTAAACCTCACCTGTTGGTGGATATTTGGGTTGTGTTTAGTTTCTGGCTACTGTAAATAAAGCCCGGTATAAATATTTGTATACAAATATTTCTCTGGAAGGATGTTTACATTTACCTTGATTAAACCAATGAATGGAATTGCCAAATCACAGGAAAGGTGTATATTTGAATATGTAAGAAATTTTCCTGACCAGTTGTAACACTTTTTTCACTCCCATCAGCAATATGTGATAGTTCCAGTTGCTTAAAATCTTCACCAATACTTGATATTGTCAATCTTTTTATTTTTAGAATTTTGTTATTATAACATATGTGAAGTTACATCTCATTATGGTTCTAATTTGCATTGCTTTGGTGATTAATAATGTTGAGCATGTTTTTTATTTCCGTATCGGCCATTTCTTTATCTTCTTTTATCAAGTGCTTGCTCAAATCTTTTGCACACTTACTTTTGTTGAATTTTTTTATTACCAAACCTCAGGAGTTCTTTATGTGTGTATGTACATCCATAAACAAACATATATACAAGTATATGTTTTGCAGTCTATGGCATTTTAAAAAATATTAATTGTTATCTTCTGAAGGGAAGATAGTTTTAATTTAAGGAAGTCCAGTTTTTCAATACATGTTTTATAGTTTGAGCTTTTTGTGTCTTTCTAATAAATCACTGCCTGCTCCATCCTGTAAAGATTTTATTTTGTATTTTTCAAAATAGTTTTGCATTTTAGCTTTTATGTTTTAGACCTGGTCAATTTGAATAGTTTAATTTTTCTATATGTTAGTAAGTATTGTTTGACATTCACTCATTTTTTGTGTGGATATTTTAGATGTTTGTTCAAATTACAAGCATACCTACTGAATTGACTTGGCACCTCTTGCAAAATACTGTATGATCTCATGTATGTGTGGAATCTCAAAAACAAACAAACAAACTTGAATTCATAGGAGGAGAAAGTAGAACAGTGGTTACCAGAGAATAGGGAGGTGGGGGAAACGGGGAGATGTTGGTCAAAAGGTATAACGTTACAGTTATAAGGGATGAATAAGTCTAGAGACCTAATGTGTAGGCATGATAACTATATTTACTAATACTGTGTTGAACATTGGAAATATGCCAAGGGAATAGAAAAAAAATTAATGACTTCTGGTTTAAGCTTTGACATGTGAAGAGCTTGGAAATGATCACTCTTGTACTTAAAAAAAAAAGGCAAAAAAATTAATGACTTTTCTTAGCTCTAGCAGAGAATTGAGGTTACAGGGCAAACCACCACTCTGAAAATTAGAGAGACAGTAAATTGAATACAGAGAACCACAGCTGAGATCAGTTAAAGTAAAGCAGAAACCCCCAAAGCCAGAAACAGGTAGGAACACTTACATGGTAACTTTGAGGAATTGCTAGAGTCTCAGTGTGGATTAACTTGATAATTAAAACTTGTGGGAGCCCAGTTTTAGGGAGGTCCCCACACATGCATGGGTGTTTTCTCTAATAGCTCTACCAGGTTCTCATAGCAAAGATCAGAGAAAAAAATTTCCTCCTGTTTCAGGCAAGGAAAGAGTAAAATTAACCAATTTACATATACCTGGATAATCCCTTTGCAATGTATATGTATATCAAGTTATCACACTGCATGTCTTATACTTAAGGAATGTTATATGTCAATAAATCTGCAAAATTTTCTTTTTAAAAATGCCCAGAGAGTTCTCCATAGCAAATCCCTGCTCTCCAAAGAAACTACTTCATCTAATTCTTATCTGACATGAAGGGAGAGAATTAGATAACTACAGCCTTCTCTAGCTCCCCTGTCTTAGATAGGGGAAGAAGAAAAAAGGCTAATGAATTCTTCTGAGGATCACAGCCTAGCCCACTCAAAAGCCCACCCACAGACTCAAGCCCACTAAAAAGCTGAGATTCAATCATAAGATTACAAAATGCTTCCGTTCCCCAACACTACAATCACATCAACAGGGCTCCAGCATTAATAATAATGGATTATAACCAAGAGAGCTGTAAAACACATATTCTACTTAAGAAGGAGTTTCTAGGGAAACCCAAAAACAACAGAGGGAGAAAAAACAAACAAACAAACAAACAAACAAACAAACAAGATTACAGGAAACTGAGACCACTGACCCCTGTACCAAAAGCAAACATTAAACAGAGCTCAGCTCCTAACCAGATTTGATGTAAAACCCTCACACTAAAAGCCTAAGTTCCTATTAATTCATCTACCAACAAAAAAATTTCTAAGGTGAGAAAAATCCAATAAGAAGAGATAAAACAAGCATCAAAATTAGATGTGACACATTTTAAAATTATCAGATAGAGAATTCAAAATAATCATGATTAATATGTTGAAGGCTGTAATGGAAACAGTAGACTATATGCAAGAATGGATGCATAATATAAATAGAGATAGGAAAACTCCAAGTAAAATTCAGAAGGAAATGCTAGAAATCAAAACACTTTAACAGAAAGGAAGGATGTCTTTGACAGGTTTATTAGAAGATTAGATACAACCAAGGAAAGAATCAGTGAGAATGGAAATATGTCAACAGAAATCTATCACATTGAAATGCAAAGAGAAAAAAGAATGAAAAACAACAACAACAAAAAAAAAACCCTCAGAATATCCAAGATACTTGAGACAAATACAGTAGATGTAACATACTAGTAGTTGGAATACCAGAAGGAAAAGAAAGAGAGAAAGGAGCAGAAGAAAAATTTAAAACAATAATGGCTGAGAATTGTCCAAAATTAATACCATTAATTATAACAAATGTACCACACTAATGCAAGATGTTAATAATATGAGAACCTGTGTGATTCAGGTAGAGAGAATATGATAATTCTTTGTACTGTCCTGTATTAGTTTTTTTTTTTTCAATTATTACTTCAAAGTTTTAAATTTTGTTAGGTTTTAAGTTTTGCCCTAGGAATTAAATTCCTTCCTCTAGATCTAATTTTGATTTATTATAATTTTCCTTCATCTAGAAAAACGTTCTTTAGGTGTTTCTAATACTAATAACATCCTTTAGTGTCTCTACTACTGACAATTTCTTTCATTTTTTTATTCATTTGAAAATGTTATTATTTCATATTAATTTTAAAATATTTGGTTGAATATAGAATTGTGATTGATAGTTTTCTTTGTTTTTTAAAGTCTATAAAGATATAACCTCAATAACCCCTGGCTTGCATTTAAATATATATGTGTATATATATTTATATATGTATATGCATATATATACACACACGCACACACTTTTTGAAGAGACTTTCTGCTAAATCCAACATCTGGATTATCGTGGGTCAGTTTTTTGTTTGTTTACTTTTGCATATGAATATGATTCTCATTTTCCTGTTTCTTTGCATATCTGGTAATATTTTTATGCCATTCCTGCAAATTTTTAGTCTCTCCATGCAGTGCATAAAGGGCCTTGTTCTCATAGCTTTGTTTTCTGTCATTTTGAAACCATTGGCTAGTTATTAATTCTTGTGCTTCTCAGGTTTTTCCAAGTACCAATTAATATTTTATTGTCTCTGACATGCTTGTTTCTGTGATCAGAGTGGTGACTCCTCTACAATTGACTTTGCACATACTGGGGACTGTTGTAGTCATTGCTACCACTGATTGATGCTGTAGGAACTGAGGGCATATAGCAAAAGGGAAGATAAAGGAGAATATGGGATAAAAGTCCTGGAACAACATGCGTCATTACTCAGGTTTCACGAGGATCTTAGGTAGCACCCATTCCACGTAAAATCAATCAATCATCAATATTTATTAAGTGCCTGTTGTTTGAGGGAAATAAAAGGAGTACCACATATAACTTTAACCTTGAATGAGGGCTTACTAAGTTTCCAATATCACCTATTAGTTGGGAAGGCAAGACACCTGTAGGAAACAGTCCTCGATTTATTCCCCAGATACAGCGAACACTTTTTGGTGAGCAAAGTGCTATGGAAGTGTTGAGAAGCTAACAAAGAGAAATACAGCAGAGAGATCCTGAAGATGCTCACAGTCTGGCAGAGTAGACAGATATGCAGAGAAGGTTTGGTGATACAAACAATGAAATAGGTATTAAAGCAACATATAAAATTTATTGGGTTCTTACTATATGCCATGGATTAATTTGTTTAATCCCCAACACAACCTCTGATGTAAGTACATCATTATCCTCCTTTTAAAGATGGGAAAACTGAGGTATAGCGTCATGTGAAGTCACTTGGTCAAGATAACATAGTAAGTGACAGAGCTAAGGTATGATCTTAGGATGTCTGATTCCCTCATTCCTCAAATAAAGCCACAATGGAATGCAGAGGAGGAAGCAAATTATTCTTAGAGATAATGTGATGTTGAGGGACTTGAAAACATAAGCCATATTATCATGAAGGGTTAATTATCAGTGATAAGGGACAACTGGTCTCCCACTGCATGAGGCATACATAAATGAGAAAATACAACCATCTTCTGATTTCAAAGCTAACACAAATTCCCATGCCAAGGTAGAGCTGGTATCTGTGGAAGAGTCCATGATTCTTATTTCCACTCCTTATCTACCATACCCTAAAATATCAAGAATTATTGCAAACTATCACTCAAGACCTTTCAAGTCCCTTAGGATTTATTTTCCCCAAATCTGATAATTATTTACTCAGTTCCTTCGATCCTTTAATCCAAGTATGGTTTTACCTCAAAAGCACACACATCTTCCAGTCAGCAGAAATATTTATTCCTCTTTATAAATTATTAAATTAACTTTATGGCTTAGAACTAAGTACCTCATGAATCTTGTTATCATGAATTAATAATAATTCTGTACGTTTATATAATGCTTTACGATGTTCTTCCACATAAATTATCTTACTTAATTTTCATAGCAGTGTAGTGTGTTAGAGAAAGTTGATATTAATACCCCAATTTTCACTATGAGGAATCAGAGACTTAGGAAAGTTTGAGTCACTTTCTTGAGTTCATATGGCTATGGATTATTGAGCTGGACTTAGGAGTAATCCAGTCTACTTTTCTCTCCTTCTCTCTCTCTCTCCCTTTCTCTGTCTTTCCCTCTCTCTCTCTTTTTCTTTCACTCATTAGGCCTGATCATTTCTGAGGGATCCGAAGAACATGAGTTCTTGAAAGTGTAAAGATGACAATCATAGCTGGAATGAGGGTGAATTGACTAGGATGCAGCAGCGCTATGAGATCTGGTCAAAGCATCATCCAGGAAGTCTCAGTCATTTATTAGAATTGTGCCAAGTGGCTTAGAACTTCAGTGTGGTAGCACATTAGTGTGTATGGATTTAGTCAGGGGCAGGGAATTTTGGTAGCCTTTGAAAGAGGAGTAGAATTTGAATAGGTAGAGATAAGAATTATGTTTTACTGTATAGAGGGGCAGCACAAACAAAGATAGTAAGAGAAAGATCATAGGGAAATATTTGGGAGGAGGGGACTATCGTATTACAAACTATATGATGGGGATTAGTCAGAAATCAGGTTGGATAAATAAGATGGAGAAGAAGATAGTAGATTGGAAGCAGGAGGTGGAATATAGGGAATTACATCATGTTCTTGGAATGGGGACTAGCATGTTAATGGCCTGTTTGCGGATGGTCAACCCATTCTTATTGGCAGGGTGAGTAATGATGAGGCAAGAAGATTAGTTGGGAAGTGTTTAGTTGATGGCAATGAAGTCTCCAGTTGTGGGACTGGTGTAGGAATGGAGAGAAAGGAGATATTTTAAATAAAGAAGTGTATTGATATAGTGACAGACTGGATTCAGAGGATAAGGCAAAGAGGAAATTTAAAGATGACTTCAAGTTTCCTAGTCTGGCAGGTAAAAAGCATGTTGCAGTCACTAACACCAAAAAAAATGCTAAAGAGGGGGAGTACATTTTAGAAAAAGGATTTCTTTAGCTCACTTAGTGTGACATTATATTGTCTCTGAAGAGGACACCTATGAGGAGAAATCTTATGGGCCAATTGGAAATTGAGGTAGGAGGAGTTTGATCTGGGAGACATTGACAAGCAGTGACATTTCATGCCATCAGATTTGGATTAAACACAGGGGCAGGAATGAGAGAAATAAATGTGGAAGTTCAGTGTTGGAGGCTCTCATTTAGGTACAAGGGGATGCATGGAAACACAGGAGAGAGACCAAGAAGGAGAACCAGAAAAGAGGCATGTCAGTGACCCCAGAGAAGAGTCAGGAAGTTGGGTAGATGAATAGTGTAGAGAAAAGAGTCAACAATAAGAATTTATTTTTTTAAAGATATTATTTATGTATTTGACAGACACAGAGAGGGAAGCACAAGCAGGGGGAGTGGCAGAGGGAGAGGGAGAAGCAGGCTCCCCACTGAGCAGGGAGTCCAACCAACATGGGTCTCGATTCCAGGATCCTGGGATCTTAACCTGAACTGAAGGCAGCCGCTTAACCAATTGAGCTATCCAGGCACCCCAACAATAAGAATTTAGAAGAAATATACCATTGGATATGATAATACCACCAATGGATTTTTGGGAAAATAATTCAGATTGAATAAGTTAATCACATTTTATCTATGAATATCAGTAAATAAGTTATTATATGTAAGGTTCATTTTAACATTTAGCATATTAACATTTATAATATATATATGTATAACACTCATAACACATTAACAGTGTATTATATGTAAGATCCATTTTAACATTTAACACATTAGCATGTTTTGCTGTTTCGAACAGTGTAGCATGTGTTTAGTGGGGCCAACACTAGGTGCCATGGGAAGCAGGGGAATGGATACCGGGCTCAGTTGGGGGAAGGGAGTTATGAGTTATGAGTAGCTTTTTAGAAGAGACAATGTCAAAAGTGAATTCTGATAATACAAGTGAAGTTATGCCAAGGGAAGACAAACTGGAGAAAGTGGGAGAAAGTACCCAGTCCCAGATCCTAGGCCTCATGGGGTCTGGTGTACCTGGTTTTGTGTCAAAGTGTATCTACTGGTAATTTTAAATTGCTTTCTCTTTGAAACAAACCAAAAAAGCCCCAACACTTTCTAATTCATATCCTTGATATATGTTATTAAAATAAACTGAGGTATGCTGGTAGACTTCAAAAAAAATAATAAAAAAATAAATATACAAGTTAGAAAGTCAGTGACCTACAAAGCAATTTATAGAATTCATACTGAAAGCAAATGACATAAATATGACCTTTAGAAATTTTACTCATTTGGATGAAATTGGACTTTAGGAAAGTAAAAATAATTATAGGAAGAGTGAAATTTAAGAATTCAGGAAAGTAAAAATTTTGCAAAATATTGAAAGTACCTCTAAATCAAAGTGGAAAAAAGAGACAGCACTTTGCAGTCTTCCTAAATAAGTTGTGTACTTCAAGCACCTGGTGCTGAGACGATTTTAGAAACAGCATATTTAGCCACAATCTTACCGGCTTATCATGCATTTCTTATTTTCTTAATTCTCACTTTATGGCTAGAGAGATTTGCATGATAGAAGAATATAGTTTTAGAAGTTTCATCTGTTTCTCCTGTTTATTCCTTTACCTGAAGTCATAATCATATTTCTATAGGAATAAATTATGATTTCACAAACAAAGGATTATAGCTTTGGGAGGATAATTAGATGCTAGAAAATGAGGTTCTTAAAATGAGGGTCTTGTTTATAGTATCAAGTATTTGTGACAAACACAGTAATGATGAAAATGTGCCTTAAAAATGTGACATGTCATGTGAGTAATTGTCTAAATTCTGCTGGGGGGTGGTTTCTGGCATCTTTAAAACTTTTCTGCTGTGGTATGGAGTTAGAAACAATAGGGTAGTTTAGCCCAGCCCTGCCATAGAGAGAGTTCACACGAGGAGATATTTCTTCCCCGACTTAAATTGCCTCTGTAATTTTATGTGCCTATCACCATTATTGCTACAGAGACTTCATTTGGCTTACAAGGACCTGGGATGCCAAATGTCAGCAAGTGAAATGTGCCTGTGACGACCAGAGCTAAGTAATGTTCCAGTTACCTCAACATTACAGTTGAGAGTCAAGAATTCCATAAAATTGGGGCGCCTGGGTAGCGCAGTCGTTAAAGCGTCTGCCTTCGGCTCAGGGCGTGATCCCGGCGTTGTGGGATCGAGTCCCACATCGGGCTCCTCCGCTATGAGCCTGCTTCTTCCTCTCCCACTCCCCCTGCTGTGTATCCCTCTCTCGCTGGCTGTCTCTCTGTCACATAAATAAATATAATCTTAAAAAAAAAAAAAAGAATTCTATAAAATTACTGAGAAAACAATTGTTCAGGTTTTCCCAGCGACCTCACTTTTTCCATCCCGGTAGCTGCTATCCACCTGGGCGTGGAAATTCCCTGCATGTGCCAGTCTGCCCAGCACTGGAAGGTGAGCTCTAATGTAGCATAGATGGAATGCTGCTTTGTTCACTATCACGTATCCTGTGCTTAGTAGTGTGCCTGGCACACCGAAGGGTGTGTGTGTGTGTGTGTGTGCGCGCGCGCGCGCACGCGCGTTTTGAATGAATGAAAAGGAGAATCAGTCAGTATTATTAGGACCACTCCTAAAAGCAGACTACTTTTTGCTCTTTGTCTATAGGAAAGACCTTTCCTCTGCCACACTTTTCTCAGGCTAGGAAGGAATCATATAATCTAGCGCTTCTCTTATGATTTGACAGCATAGGTATTTTTGAACATGTCTGTGTGTGCCTTGTGCACTAACAGTTCAGGTTAGATGGTTACCCGGAAGGGTTTCTAAGCGTGGGTTGCGGAGCTCTTTATGGAACACTGACTAGCCTTTATTTAAACCCTCCTGGGTTAGAAATGTCTTCCTGTAATACTTTTCCTACGCATTACGCCTACTCATCCAAGATGAATCCCTGAGGTCATATTTCAATATGAATGTGCCCTATGACGTTTGGCTCCCAAGTTTGTGATTGGAAAGGAAAAAAAAAATACGTCAGAAGAATGACAATCATCATTTTTGCTTTTTAAATTGAAAATTATATGACAAAATCCTTATCATCTAAAGAGGCAAATTGTATTCAGCCAGAAAATATACAAAAATATTCTAGACCAGTATTAGTTAATCACTAATGACATTAGTTTTCTGCATATTGCAGTTTGTCAATTTCTTGAAATTTGTAATTGGTTTGAGATTTTATTCATTTTAAGTAAACATTTGCTTTAATATCTAATTTTGTGTTTATAGTTTTGTATCATTTTTTTCTTAAAAAGGGCCACCCAAATTATATGTTTTGGGCAGCACAAAATTTGTTTCCTGTACCAGTTAGCCTTGTGTTTGCATTTCCCAAACAGAAAGAGTCTACATATCACCATTTTAGTTCCTAGGAAAGGAGAAGACATAAAAGGTCTCAGCATTCCCCTTATGTCCACCTGAGAGGGGCAGGAAGCCCTTTATGCAGAATCTGTGGGGCAATGAGCTTCTAGTCACCTCTAGTGAGAGGACAGAAGAAACAAAAACATATTTCCAGGGAAAATTCCTAGGTTCTCTGGTCTCACAGATGTGGTTCAAAAGTGCTGAATTTGGAGTCAAAAGATTTGAATTATTATTCTTGACCCACCTCTTATGTGCTGTGGGGCCTCAAGGATATCACTTTGCTTTGCTGAGCCTCAGTGGTCTCTCTCTCTCTCTCTCTCTCAAATGTGGTTTTTAATCTTTGTTTATTGCCCAAAGATGTTACGATCAAATGAGTTAATACATGTCATAATATGTTGACATGAGTAAAGGTGTCGTGGTTTTAGTTGTTACTGATACATGTTACGTCTTATTAGGGACAAAGCAAATTCTGTGGTAAAATAGGAAAGTACCTTATCTGCCCCACTTCAATGTTTTGAATAATTACGGGTGCTGGGATGACAAGGAAATAAGGATTTGGGTGATATGTTAGCCAAAGGGAAGGGTCATCAGTAGCTTTTCAGCCTTGACTTCCCTTAAATCCTGTTTGTGAATGCATCTCAACTAGCCCACTAGCTGGCCAATGTTCAGCAACAACCGTCTAATTTTTAACTTCAAAAAAATTACAATCATGTGTGTATTTGGTGGTGACTGTTATTCGGAACCGTTGGTCCACAAAACAATCCATATCAAATGATGTAAGATGAGTAATTTCTCTTATTTTTACTTCTGTTTTCAGGACCAATTGCACAACGCATGAAGAAGTATCATTAGGGGTGGCCATATGGTAGAGGAGAAAGATCATCCTACTGGGAATGAGGACGTTCTGTGTAGTTGCCGCTTTTAAAAAAGCGGTGTAAACCTAAGGTAAGTCATATACCTTCTCTGGTATTTTTTAATTGGTAAAATTATATCAGCCCAATTTAACCAAGTATTATGAATATCAAATAATAAGGTTTAGATGTTGAAGGATTTGCCAGTCATAAAAGCCTACCCGATTAAATGGTGATATTATTTCCTGAGAATTACTAATGGGGAGGCAGTTAAATAAATTAACTATGAGATTGAGAAATAGAGAAATCAGCAGACACGAAATCCACTAATTTGATAATTCCCAGGGCCATTAGCTTGTCATATATACAAAGGCACACACATAATAAAAATAAATGAAAACACAGTCCTTTCATCTGAAATTGCCTTCTTTTCTGGATCGTTTCGTACTGACAACCTGGCATCTACCAATTCCATCTAAAGGGATTGTTTGAAGCATTTAATCAATCTCTTATAAAATGTATATGTCTGCTGCTTTTATAATTATGACAAAACAAAGGAGGCGTTGAATGTATTTTGCTCCTCTTCTGATTCTCAGACTTCGTAACTGGCAAGGATTGTGGACCACAACCTCCCGCAATGCCCTGGTGGTAACTTTCCTTCCAGACAGATATCAGCTGAGCACAGTGTACAATCAGCTGCCTACATTGGGAGAAACAAATCAGAAAACCACTGTTCCATAATCACAGAATTGGAAGAACTGCATACGTAAAATGACAGGCTATTAATTCTGGTTTGGAAAGCCTGTGAATAAGACTTTGGATGAAGTTTAATTTTCTTTTGGCTCTTCAGAAATGGATAAATCATTTAAAATGAAAATAGAGGTTGTATAAGAGGACACTCGCTTCTTTCAGTATTTATTATTGGGGGGGGAAGTATTTTTTTAAATGATGAAATATAATGATGAAGTGTTCACATGAATGCTCCAAAACAGCACACAGTTCATTCTCTGTTGCCTCACTAAGCTCTAGATTTGAAAATTATTTGGTGTAATTTAGGTAAACCTCCAGTATATAAAATTTTAATTGAAAAGATATGATATTTCATTAAATGCTGTCATACATTGCTATTGTTGCCAAATGAGGCTTGGCAGTACCTCCAAGACACTTTTCTACTGATTGGATTTTGTCTCCAGCCTGAGCCAAATATAGCCTTTAAGATACATACCAGCTATCATGTGTTGCATGAGAGAGATTATATAGATATGGTATACGTTTATATGTTTTCATAGCATTTATATGATTTATATTCATATGAATATTTTATCAGCAACTTCAGTGGCATTAGAATAATTACTCTTTAAAAGTCTTACGCCTGGAAAAGTATTTATAGTTCCATGAATTATCTGTACAAAATGCTGTGACAGTAAGATACGAAAAGATGGGGGGGCAGTGGAGAACACAGTTTGGAAGTAAATATACCTTGGGAGTCAGTCTAGAATGTGTAAGCAAGGAAGTTAAAGAGAATCCTTTTTTGTTTTTACAAATTTTTTTTTTCCCATTTGTGAGAGAATGAACTTTATTTTCTGTTCTTCCTGGGGTTAACAAATTCACCTTTAAAAAAAGGTAGGGAGTAACAATGAGAAAGGCATATGCACATGACCGCTGCATTCTCATTAGAACCCACATAATCATATTCTAGCTTGACTTATGTTCCCTGCAAAGTATGTTAGGGCCAACGAGCCAATAGGGCTGTTCTGCCTTAATTTCTCTAGAATTTACTGAAGTCGTTAGTGAGCAACCAGAGGTAACAACTGCCCACTCAGTGAATAACTTAATTCACCTGGAGAAAACTACTAATGGAAATCCATCATGTTTCTCTATTTGCACCAAACCTGGGCATACACTGTGGGATGCTGGTTTCATCTAAGAGTTCATCTTAACTGTTCCTTCTTCCCTAGAGTCTCAGGACAATGGCTGATGTCACCGACACCAGCAGTGCCATGGCCATCTGTGCAGCAGAAATGACTTGCTTCCAGATCCTGCTTCCAGTGGCTGTCACACTGGCTTCCCAGGTAACCACTCCTGTCTGTATCCTTAGAGATTTACAAGTAGTAAGAATCTCAAGAACAGAAGCTCAAATTAAGACAAACATCCAAAGTCTAATATTTATTTTTCATGTTTTAATATTTTGGAAATATATGAAACATGGAATCATACAGCTGTCCTGAAGAATATTTTTGAGCTTTCTCATTTTACAGTCCTGTCTGGAACAGTGCTAACGTGTTTGTTTGTTTTTAATTATCGTTTGTAAGCTGAAAGCGTTTTCTGCTTTATGAGTGGTTGACACTTGGATTCACTTTGGGAGCAGACTGTGCATTTGTTTTTGGGGAAAAAAAACCCCATCTGAATGTATTCTTTAAGAACCCATTTTATAATGCAGATGTACCTCTCAATTTTCCTTAAGAAAAACTATTTTTTAAATGCAGCTTTTGTAGCCTGAGATTCTGAATGAAAACGGGTGAAGTAAATCTTACGGAAGGCAGATGCAGAACTGTGGCTCTAAGACTTTTTTTTGGAGTGTGTGGGGGAGATTTCCTTTTCTTGATACAAACAGCTTGTGTCTGTAAGTTTTGCCTTGCAATTCTTATGTAGGTGCTTATGTCTGTGCAAGTGAGAACGTGAGAGAGAAACAGAGGCGGGTGGAGAACTTTTGTTTGAACAGCTCTTCACTTGAAATAGGAGGCCAGGAGATGGGAAATCAGCAGGCAGGGCTTTCAGGCTTGATGTTCATCTGGGGGCATGCAAGACTATAAGAAAGGACCAGCCTCTGCTTGACTTAGTTCAGTGTGGATTGGTCAACCCGTATTCTGCTCATCCTGCTACACAAGAACAAGTAATTCAGTATAATGATTATATTCTGATGTAATTGTTGTTTCGGGACCAAAGGGTAAGTCCACCTTGTGGTGGGTATTAATGATCAAAATTATAACAGCTAATACTACTGAGCATTTACTTTATGCCAAGAAATGTTCTAAATGCTTCACAGATGTCAACTGTTGCCCTCATAACAACCTTCCTCGTTGGAAACAAAGTATCTCCATTTTATAGACAAGAAAACTGAGGCTTACAGAGATAACTTTCTCATGGCTCGAGAGAGAAAGCTATAATTTGGGAGGGAGCTGCATCAGGGTTGGTGAAGCCGGGGTGCATGTTTTGCCTTTTTTGGGTTACCAAGGAAGGTAATTAGTCATGACAGCACTTAAGAAGGCCTCTCTCACAGTGGGCTTCCCATCAGGTTTTCATGAAAAATTCATGAAAACAGCCCATGGGTGGAAGGGCCAGCCATATATATGCAACACACAGAATTGTGTCAGTCAGGTAAGATATTTGTGGCACCCTTCCCTTGTCTCCATCCCTTTTGCCTGAAATTCCGGTTTCCCGGGTTGCTGTGCTATTTTCTTCTAAACGCATTTTAATGTGTTGATCTATATCAAGCTATTCTTACTGCTGGTATATAATATAGACATAGTTTTGAATAAACATGACCAAGCTTATCTTTTTTTACTTGATATCTTTCTATCTTCCTGAAGGCAACAACTGTTCTCCCTTTTGGTGTGTGTGTGTAGTGTGTGTGTGTGTGTGTGTGTGTGTGTGTGTGTGTGTAATTGGTGTCTAGCTTTTACAAGTACTGAATTCAAGGGGTAAAAGTCGACATCATATACTGTATCATCAAGGTTATGACGGCCTCATAAAGAGTTGAAGAGTGACTCATTTTTTCTGTTCTCTGGAAGAGTGTATGTAATATTAGTGTTATTTCATTTTTATGTATTTGGTAGAATTTGCTGGTGAAACCTTATTTGTCTAGAGTTTTCTTAATGGAATGATAATACAGTCCAGCCCCCTTATTTACAGAAGGGAAAAAATAAGGCCAGGAGAAAGTGACATACTTAGTACCAGACCTACCAGGTGCTTCACTTACCTCATGTACCTGAAATTATTGAGATTATATTTAATAGTTAAAGGAATATATAGATTTTTCTTTTTCAGTTTTATGAATTATGTTTCCTACAACTCAACAATTGAGTTGTTTTATTTCATCTGAAATTTTATTTATCACCAGATTTATTTATATTACACTCTTTAATGTCCAATTTATAGTGGTGTTTCTTTCTTTTTTTTTTTTTTAAGATTTTATTTATTTATTTGACAGAGAGAGAGACAGCCAGCGAGAGAGGGAGCACAGGCAGGGGGAGTGGGAGAGGAAGAAGCAGGCTTCCCGCTGAGCAGGGAGTCCTGATGTGGGGCTCGATCCCAGGACCCTGGGATCACGCTCTGAGCCAAAGGCAGACACCTAACGACTGAGCCACCCAGGAGCCCCAGTGGTGTTTCTTTTTTTGTTCCTCATATTGGTTATATGGTTTGCTCTTTTTTTTATCTTGATCAAATGTCATTGGAAGTTCTTCAAATTCATCATTTTTAAAAAAAAAAAAAATCAGTTTTTGGCTTTGTTGCTGTTCTCTATAGCAGTACCCCAGTGAGGTGGTCAGAATTTGGAGGTGTTGGCTTCATAGTGTGATCGAGGAAGCACTGTCCTAGGCATGTGGGGCAGAAACAGGGAGTCATTAGCGGCAAGGAACCAATATCATCTTGATCATCAAGATGTCAACGGTCACTCAGAGAGGCTGAATTTTAGAAATCCGTTCTTTGAATATCACCTGGGTCTTTGAGATTCTAATGCGATACTAGAATGGAGAAGGAAATTCGGTAATGACTGGATGGAATTTTCCTTCCATCCCAGAAGTGCAAGCTTGGAGATAGAATTTTGTTGGTATAATCCAACTTTTCATTGACTTAGCTTTATACCATCTCTCTCTCTCTAATTTATCTTGGTAAAAATCAAATTTTCATGGACTTATCTTCATATCCTTTCATTTTTGGTTTCCCACATAGACAAATCACTTCAAAGAGAAGGGCCGGATTCTCATGAGTCCTGCTGCCATGCTGGCCTAATCAATTTGCTGCCATTGTTCCCTGTCACTCACTTCCAAACAATTACACTTCCACAGCCTAGAAGGGGTTATTCTGTAAATAAATAAGTTGTGTATGTGTGTATAAGAGGGGGATTTGATTATAATTTTTAATTAGTCCAACTTCAGGTTTATATATCTCAAAGGAACTCTACGGGTATTTGGCAATTAATGTTTGCAAATCACCTTGAGATCCTTGAGGAGGAGAGATACTATATAAATGAATAATGTGGTAATGAAAATAATAATACATGCATTTACATTCCCAAGCCAGTTGCCTGAATTAGGTGTTGAAGTCTAAGGAAAGCTGTACAAAATGTAGCTATTGATATAAGAAATATTTTCACACTCCTCTTTTAGTCATGATGGAAAATATCGGTGAAATACAGAATATAACCATAACACATGATTGTGATTTACAATACATTTATGAATGCTTTTGTTTATATAAGTAACTATTTCATTATTTGTATACAGTTATTAGATCAAGAACTACAGAACACAATCAGTTCTTTGAGATGATAGTATGTGGAAGCTAACTGGGAGTTGTCTCAACATAATTGCTAAATGTTGCTCAATAATAAATTACGGTTCTATTATTAATTCAAGTTTTGTCAATGGCATAATAGATATTTTTGCAAAGATTTTTATAAATAACTTTTTAGAAAGGCAAAAAAAAATCCTAAGTCACCCTTAAACTATAAA
Source organism: Ursus arctos (assembly GCF_023065955.2). Classification (NCBI taxonomy): domain Eukaryota; kingdom Metazoa; phylum Chordata; class Mammalia; order Carnivora; family Ursidae; genus Ursus; species Ursus arctos. The sequence goes on along the minus strand of NW_026623100.1, from coordinate 58,957,220 downwards.
AGAAATTGTTTTCTCCCCACCTACCCACCTTTCATTTCCTTTCAGTATTAAAGGTCAAAAATCAGATGCCTCTGACAACATCCCTGCCCTTTGGCACTGCACAAGGGGTAAAGGGAGGAAGAATATACATGTTTACCTTGTGTATGCCACTAAATTCTGCCGTTTCATATTTCGGTCATTTGGTTGCTGAAAGCTCTGAAAATAGCATCAAACTTCACAGCACAAGTAAAAATGAGTTGTTTTCCCTAACTGTAGAAAGTCAGTTACAGCATTGGGTTTTTATCAAATAAAACCATTAGGAATGAGAGAATAAAGAGCCATTCTGTTAAATATGAACCACTATTATTCTCTAATTTCACAACTTCATTCATTTCCTACTTAGCCAATTTTATTATGAGGAACTATTTTTGTTGTGGTATTGTTTGATTGTTGTCTATCTCCCTGAATAAGAATATAAACTCTTGTCTGTCTGTTTCACATGTATTCCCAGCAGAGTTTACCTACCATATAATAAATATGAGATCTCCCCCCTCAGGAGAGCTTACTGTTAAGTACTTGACAGTACACCACTTGTTGGAATAGAAAAGAAAATAGAGGGTTACGTGATAACAGATAAGTCATGGAAAATCATAATATAGAAAAATATAACAACTATTTTTCTTCTGTGCTGATATCAGAACAGGAAGAGAAAATATGTCTTAAATACTGGCAAATTTAAAAACATAAATAGCAATGAAATATCCTTATGGTCTTTAAAGCATTCTCACATGGATTATCACCAGTCTTGACAGGATGTATCTCAGTTCCAGCAGAGTAACAGTGTGAAAAGAGAAGTTTGAACAAGTGAGAATGAATGTTTTTGGAAAAAGAAAGATTAGATTCTACTCATTAATGAAATTTTGTAGACTAAAAGATTTATGTTGAGGTTGAGGATTGGAGCAACACATAATTGAAGGTTTCTCTAAGCAGTTGAAAATGTGCCTGGGTTTGGGTAGAAGTGCAGGTCCAAAGTAAGGTTTTAGAAACGTTTGTCTCTACAATTTATAGTCAATGTTTAGGGGTGGATGTGACCACAAATTCATAGAGAAAGAAAGCTCAGTTCATAGAGTTGGGAGAAACTCCATCATTTAGAACATGAGGGAATATTTTAAAAAATTCCCCAAAAATGGGGTGCTTGGGTGGCTCAGTTGGTTGAATGTCTGACCCTTGATTTCACCTCAGATCTTGATGTCAGGGTCATGAGTTTGAACCCTGCATTGGGCTCCATGCTGGATGTGGAGCCTTCTTAAAATTTTTTTTTCAAAGAAGTTAAACAGTAAAAAATAATAATTGAAATAGGTAGGAATCTTGGATAGTATAGAGCCCCACCAAACCAAAAGAATGGTCAGGAAGGGAATGTTAACTCTCAAATTTTGCAGGAAGGTCAAAGGTAGATGATGGAGCAATAATAGCTGATTTGGAAATGCAGTCTTAAGAGAGCAGTTCCCACTGAATAATAGTAATGGAAGCTAAATTATAAAGGGTTTACCAGTGGATGGATGCTGTGGGGCAGTGAATAAGAATTTTTGAGAAGGCTGGATATAAAAAGAGAACACAAAACTTTCATGAAGGTGTGAAAGAGTTTATTTTTATGTTTGTTTTATTGCTTATTTATTTAATTGTTTTAGAATGGAGAAGGCAAGTGTATTTATGGATAGAGGGAATCCAGTAGAGCAGAAAAGTAGAAAAAATAAGGCATATGATTTAGTCAAGGCAATAAAGAGAGAAGTGGAAAAGATAAAATTATATATAGACCTTTGAGTGTTGGGGGAAGGGACTTGATATGTTCTATGGTATAGTCTTGGTCTCAGTCAAATAGGAAATGAAGTTATATGCTGAGATAAAATAGGGCTGTTGTCTTGAAGTGAATATACTACAAATTTTGGAAGCTGATAAACTTAGGTTCATTTGTAGGCTCTGCCACTTATTTTGCGACTTTTGAAAAGTTGCTCACCATCACTGAATCCACTTTCTTGAAAAATGGGAATAATAACACCAATCTTGCAGAGTTATTTTACATTTAGGATAACAGTGGCTAACATTTATTGAGCACTTTCTACCTACCAGGCTCCATTTTAAAAACTTTACATAAATGAACTCATTTATTTGTTAACTTTTGAGGTAGGGGTTATCATTTTCCCAATTTTACAGGAAAAGAAATGGAGGTATCCAGATATTAATAACTTTTACAAGGTCACACAGCTACTAATAGGCAGACCTAGGGTTTGAACACAAGTAAGTGGTCTAAAAGCTTAACACAATTCTTAGCACAACATATAGATGATTCAATAAGTAGGATTTATAATTATTTCTAATTTTATTAAAGACTTGTAAAATGTGCTTCTAATTTTCTACTCTGTTAAACCTGATAGAAAATCATCCAGACAGGAATTAAACGTTTTCTGAATACCATAGGTTAATTCTGAGGTGATACCTGAGGTTAGATATTTATGGCTTTATGCACAGATGAGGGCCTACGTATGCCTCATAGTACCCTAGATGGCTCTTACTTGCTCTTTAAATATATTTAATTTCTATAGTGATTCCATCCCAATAATAATAGTCAAGTTAGGTAAAATTAGGCAATAGCAGCTTTTCTCAGTTAATGCAAATATTTCCCTAACCTCTTTTCCCTTGAGGATTTATAGGTATCAAAGTATTGTTTGGGAAAAATGAGGGACTGGTTTTTACTAAACTCTCCACTACTTCATTTGGGACACCAAAGTTCTGCTTCTTAGGAATAAGGATGAATTAGAAATGGAATAGCTCTCACAGGGAATGAAACCTAGCACCAAGTCACCTAACACTACATAGGGAATTACAGTTATCCCAGATTGCTGGTATTCCCAGGAATCTGGAAAAAGCAAATAGAATTCTGTTTGGAGAAATACGCCATCATTCTAGGCCTCAGATTATTTTATTTTATTTTTATGACTTTCAAGGATTCTGTTATGTTATTATGTTATTATGAATTTAACATGTTATAGTTTCCTATAGGTGCTGAAACATAACAGCACAAATTTATTCTTATACATATATAAAAGACTTTGTATCTTAAACAGCACAGATTTATTATCCTACAGTTCTGTGTGCAGAAGAGCAACTAGTCTCACTAGGCCTGAGTAAAATCAGGGTGTCAGCAAAGTTACATCTTTCTGGATGCTCTAGGAAAGAATCCATTTCCTTGCCTTTTCCAGCTTCTGGAGGCTGCCTGCATTCCTTATTTCATGACAACATTCCTCCATCTTCAAAGCCGGCAACATCTGGCTGAATCATTTTCATGCGTTTATTTCTCTGGTTGTTTCTCTTTGGCCTCCTTTTTCCATTTGGATAGACCTGTGTGATTGTATTGGGCCTACCTGGATGATACAGGCTCATCTCTCCATCTCACGGTCAGCTGGCTCGTACCTTAACTCCACCTGCGACTTTCAGACTATTTCTAAAAGCAGTTCTTCATATCCAGTGTTTGGCATGCAATAAAAAATAACTGGATACGTAATGCTGTGAGACAACATGAATGAGAATCAGGAGAAACAACAGAAAATAGAAACAGACTTTTAGGGGATTGAGATATTGAGTTATGAGAAAGATTTTAAAATAACTATGCTAATATATTCAAGGAGAGAAAGAACAAAATAGGGAATTTTTGTAGATCACTGGAAACTATTTTTAAAAAGGAGATAGCAGAATTAAAAAAGAAAAAGAGAAAAAGGATATTTTAGAACTAAAAAATTATTAAAAATTAAGATTTCAATGGATATGTTTAAAAGTAGGCTAAGGACAACTGAAGGTATAATTAGTAAAATATTACATAGGAAAGAAAAACACATCCAGAATGAAAAACAGAAACACAAATGAAAATTACAGAAGAAAAGGTTGGAGACCAAAAGGGTACAGTGACAAATCTTAATTTAGTGTAATTAGCTTCTAGAAGCAAAGAAATGGGAGAATGGAACAGAAGGGATATTTAATGGATAACAGGTTTTGTTTTGTGTGTGTGTTTTTTTTAATGATGAAATACATCAAGCTAGAGATTCAGGAAGACTTGTGAACCCAATCAAACCTAAAACAAATATGCAGTGTACTATGAGACATAATGATGAGGTAAGAATGGTAGTGAGTCTCAGAAAAGGTCTTTCTATTGAGGCAGTACTGAAGTAGAGATCTACATAAAGAACAGATTTAAGCAATAGAGCAATAGGTGGCCAGATCTTTCCACATAGGAAAGACTCTGAGGGTATGTTTGAGGACCACCAGGCACGGCAATGTCTCCAAAGCTGTGCAAGAGAAGTAGAAAATGCTTGCCGGGCCAGACCGTACAGGTCATCTGTGGCCTTTGGATTTATTCTGTGAGGGTGTTGAGGAAGGAGGAGGGTTATTGGAAGACTGTGTGCAGGAGAGTGCCATGAGGAGATTTAATAGAATCTCTTGGCTGCTGTTAGGAGAATGGACCATAGGAAGTATTCAAAAGGGGAGGGAAGTGTTAAAGACTTGCAGAAGTCCATGTGTGAGTTGCTGGTGGTTTGCACTGGACAGCAATTGGTGTACATGGCAGGCGGATTGGGTAGATACTTCAACTCTCTGCTGAGGGTTAATATATAGAGTATTTTGATGATATGTTTGTATCACTCCTCAAGGATATATTTAAAACATATAAATTGAATTAAAGTAAGAAAGCTTAGGGGCAACTTTAATAAAATCTTATTAAAGTGAACCATAGGAGCTCTAAAAATGTTATCTTACTTGAATGGCTTCAGATTATTTATTTTGCTTAGTAAAGTACAATAGATCACCTCTTCAGACATGAAACAGCAATTTTTTTAATTAAAAATATTTCCAGTATAGCATTTGTTTTGAATTACGATCTATTCTAAATTAGTCAATATGAGAAGTTTCACTGCATTACAAGGTTTTTCTCAACAACAACAACAACAACAAAAAAGGTGTTCTGAAGATCCTGGGTTTCTGATTCTATGAACTCCAGAAATATTGGTCTAGCTCCAGAATAAATTTGTGTCATTATATGGGTGGTGAATTCTCTTTTAAGCCAGAAAATGATCCCCGGAAGATGTTTTCATAGAGCTACTCTTTTTAAAGTAATGAAATCACCAGGTGTCTGTCTTTGTGCAACCTGCCATTTTTTTCTCCACCTACATCATTATTCCAGATACACTTGGAGTTGCATTCCAGTTTAAAATGAACATTGGATGAGTCCACACTAGTGTTCCAGGTCTGATGGGAGAATCACCATCCAGGCTGTAATTAAATTTCAGTGAATGGCTGCAGTGAGAGATTATTGAAGCAAACATGGAAACAGCATTTAAGTGGTTTCCTTCAAATGATGAAATTACATACATAACTACTAAAATACATAATCCTAGGATTAACCTCTAACTTTGAGTTTCACTTGCTCTTTGTGTCTCACCTCAGTGTCTTACTTCACTTTCAAATTCAAAAGAGTTTTAAAACATGATTTTTATATGGCACCACTGAGTTCATTGTTAAATCTAATTTTAATCCTGTAATAAGATTAATTAACTGATGGAGAATTCAGTTCATAGGTTTAAAAAATAAATTACTGGATTTTTTTTTTTTAATAAGAAGGATTAAAAGGTGGGATCTGTGAATCTCAGGTATGCCTGAATGAGCACAGGGGTGGACTTTTAAAAAAATCTGAAATGGAGAAAGCATTGATAAAAGTGTTATTTCTTCATGGGAAAAGCTTCACAAAGTGTTGTAAAAGTACACCAAATAGGCTTGTTCGGCTTTGGTATTTTTTGGAGGAATTTTTGTTGCTAGTGCTGATTTATAAAAGTAATACCTGGAAATACCAGGTCCATTTCCCTGACCTACCATCTCCCCACTCTGAGATAATCATTGCTAGTAATTTAATATGTATTTTTTTCATGATATGATATATATAGTTGAGTATGTGATATAAATATGATCTACCCATTGTGTACATAGGACCAGGGTGTTTTTAACTTAACAACATATCATGAACATTTTTCATGTCAGGGCATGATTTATGCTCTTTGTTTGAAGAGCTATGTAATACTCCACTGAATCAGTATATTGGGGGTGTGTGTGGGTGTGTGTGCACGTGTGTTACACAAAAATCTAAGACTTAAGAAGTTAAGACATTGCCCAAGATCTTAGTACTCAGAATAGCAGAGTCCTAATTCCAAACCCCATATTTTTAAAATTATGCTACAAATCCTCCCACATTTTGTTTGTTAAATAATTTCTTAATTAAAAAAAAAAAAAGAAAAGCTCCATTGAAGATAGACATGTTGCTTTGCATATTTTCAGTTCGTTCCTTTGGAAAAATCTCTAGAAATAGAGTTGTCAAGGTAAAAGATTATTTCAATTTTGATAGTTATTGGGAAGGAAAGACTCCTCCCAATGGTATATTTGAGTTCCTATTTCCCCAAACACTTGCTGAATCTAAGAATTACTGATCTTGTTAATTTTGACAAATTCATAGATGCTTAATTAAAAGAATTTAAGCCTCTTTTCAAACGTTTAATGCTTTATTTGTGTATCCTTCAAATATGAATAAGCCATGGATTAGAGGGTGCTTGTCTTCATTCCTACTAAATTGTAAAAATTCTAAGTAAAAGACATAACACTTTGTCCCGTAGGTTGCATAGGTATTGTAAAGATTATTGATGCTCCTTAAAGATTTTTGTGACATTTTCCACGTACAATATTTAAGTACAAGGGAGACATAACTGACTTTTTAAAAATTAGTCTTCCGGGGGTGCCTGGGTGGCACAGCGGTTAAGCGTCTGCCTTCAGCTCAGGGTGTGATCCCCGCGTTATGGGATCGAGCCCCACATCAGGCTCTTCCGCTATGAGCCTGCTTCTTCCTCTCCCACTCCCCCTGCTTGTGTTCCCTCTCTTGCTGGCTGTCTCTATCTCTGTCAAATAAATAAATAAAATCTTTAAAAAAAAAATTAGTCTTCCGACCATGCCTGCTTAAGAAGTCTTTAGCCCATGGGGTGCCTGGGTGGCTCAGTTGTTAAGAAGTCTTTGGCCCAGGTCATGGTTGGCTCAGGTCATGGTCCCAGGGTCCTGGGATCAAGCCCCGCATCGGGCTCCCTGCTCAGCGGGAAGCCTGCTTCTCCCTCTCCCACTCCCCCTGCTTGTGTTCCCTCTCTCGCTGTGTCTCTCTGTCAAATAAATAGAAAGAAAGAAAGAAAGAAAGAAAGAAAGAAAGAAAGAAAGAAAGAAAGTCCTTAGCCCAGGATTACTGAAATATTCTTCTCCTTATTCATCTTGACATGATTTTATTTTTGGTGTTAAATTTTAGCCCATAATTAATTTTTTGTGTGTATGGTGGGCATTCCCCCACACCAAATGAAAGGTTAATTCTCCCAAGATTTAATGAAGGATCTATTTATAAGTGTAATTTTCATTAGTTTCTAATTCTCACCTATATGCTTTTTCCCCCTCACTTACATATCATCAATTTTATTTTTGTATTATATATTCTATTTCAAAATCCTTTCTCAAACTGCATTAAACTTCAAAGAATTAATCAGCAACTACATGGACTTAGCCCTAAGTGGATATAATTTCATAGCTAAGCCCTAAGTATAAATCCATAGTTCACATTGTTTCTATAAAATATTTGCCCTTCTCTCTTTGATTCATTATTATGATTCACTTCTTGTTTGGTTTGATTTAACTCTTAAGCAGTTCTTTTTAGGACTGTTGTACTGGTATCGTATCTTTTGAGTCCTTAAATGACTGATAAAGTTTTTCTTTTCCCTCAAAATGAAGAATAGTTCGAATATGCCAAAATTCCTAAATTGTGCTTCACTGAATAGTACTGTTCAATGAGATATTAACATGTTTCAAAGGGAAGGGAAACATTATTGTCAAATAAATTTGAGAAAGAGTTAAGAAATTAAAACTAGTTTGTTGATTTTTTAAAAATATTTGGTTTTATTGAAGAATTTCTCAGAGCTCTTAATGAAATGGGCTGTCTGCTTCTCTAAGAAATAAATGTAATGTATATTTCTAAAATGTTATAGTCACACATGCCCTTAATAACAAACACATATCAAGATCTCATGAAGAAATAATTGGAATAGTTTGGAAAATACTAGAGTATGGAATTCTAGATACTCTGTTCATGGAGGCTTATGGAGGATTTCCTATCAAAATGTAAGGATTTCTTCATGTGACACATTTTTGTATTTTCTAAGAAATGGAAGCTACTACTCAAAATGTTAACTTACCTGCAGTACCGTATATGGTTGGTTGGACAAATACTACAATGATATTTCAATCTCTGGCCAGTGGAGAGAGGTGGTTATTGGCTGTGGGGAAATTAAGGTTATTTACCTCCCCACCAGGCTGTGGGGAAAGTTAGGGTTATTTACTCCCTCTGAAAGGATGGTTAGCATCAAAGCGAAATAAATCAGTCAGAGAAAGACAAATATCATATGATCTCACTCATATGTGGAATTTAAGAAACAAAACAGATGAACATAGGGGAAGGAAAAGAAAAATCAAATAAGATAAAAACAGAGAGGGAGGCAAACTAAAAGAGATTCTTAACTATAGGGAGCAAACTGAGGGTTACTGGAGGGATGGTTGGGGGGCATGGGGTAATTGGGTGATGGGCATTAAGGAGGGCACTTGTTGTGATGAGCACTGGGTATTATATGTAAGTGATGAATCACTGAATTCTACTCCTGAAACCAATACTACACTATATGTTAATGAACTTGAATTTAAATAAAAAGATAATAATGAAAATGTGGTTAGTATCATAAGCACTACAGATGCCAGATATTGAGACTGCATGTTATCATTCATGAATAGTAAATTTAGAGGAGCAAAAGTCTGTATTTTTCATCATCTTCACATATTTTCATTTGGCTTATCACTTGACTTATTATCTTGGTTTTAGAACCCAAGTTCATACTGTAAAGGGGACAACAGAAGTGCCCTTTGCATGTGAAGTTTAAAATGCTCTGTGTGTGTGTATGTGTATAATGTCAAAGAGAGAGAAGCATTTGGTTTTTTTTTTTTTTTTAAGATTTTATTTATTTGAGAGAGAGAAAGACAGAGATAGTGAGAGAGAACATGAGCAGGGAGGAGAGGGAGAAGCAGGCTCCCTGCTCCGCAGGAATCCCAATGTGGGGCTTGATCCCAAGACCCTAGGATCATGACCTGAGCCAAAGGCAGATGCTTAACCAACTGAGCCACGCAGGTGCCCTGAGAGAGAAGCATTTGAATAGGAATTCTAGAATAAAGAGCTAAGTTCTTCTTTCATGATCATTTTGAAAAAGTACTAATGAATTTGAGAATTTGAATATGAAACTAGATTATCTTTATATATGATTTTTCTTTCTTCCACTCTCTCAAGAAATTATTTTCCTCATCAGTTTTATTGAGGAGTAATTTATATGCAATAAGTTTATTCATTTGGAGTACAAGTTGGTGAGTCTTGTCAATTGTAGACATCAAAAACCATCACCACATGATGGAACAGAATATCTCCATTGCCTCCGAAAGATCCCTCATGTCCTTTTGCAGTTGATTCCTCCCTCCAGCCCTGACCACAGGTAACTGCTGATCTGCTTTGTGTCAGTTACAGATCAATTTGAATCTTGTACACATTTAACTATTGAGTATTTACTCTGTTTTTCTTTTGCTTCATTCATTCAGCAGAATGTTTTTGCAAGTCATCCATGATATCGGTAGCTCATTACTTTTCACTGCCAAATAGTGTTTTAATTCTCTGTGTATACAACATTCTGTTTATCTGTTGGTAGATGTTTATAGTATTTCCAGTTTTTGGCAATTTCAAATGATGCTGCCACAAATATTCATGAGTTATTTCTCCTGAGACTAAATCAATTTGATTCATTTATAGGATTTAAACTTTACAAATTGAACTACCTGCTTATATTGCAGAGCTATAAAAGTTCTGTTAACACTACAAATTTAAAAATTTCTCAGCTCTATGTGGCAGGAAAAACTTTGCATGTGGAGTTGATGATAAAGCTTTGCAGTGGAGTTTCTGCACTGGGTGAAATTTGAAATTTAAAAAATCATCAAGGAATAAAGTAGAACTTCAGTGTTCTCACCAAATTAATTGAAGTAAAGTCATCTAAGAGAAAACAATGGGCAAAGAGGCCAAATTATTATCAGTCATGGAAAGGAAAAAGGAGTAGATAATATGCGTGGCACCTATAATATACAAGCTGTATGAACTCTTCAGGAGAATACAGAGATGCAAACTCTAAAATAGCTAGATATCAGCCACTTAGGTCAGCTGTCATGCTGATAAGGATTATAACACCTTGTTTATCAATAAAATGGGATGAGGACCTACAAGAAGTCTCTGTGGAGAGAGATAAGAGGGAATGGTCTTTCTAAGGAAATATAGATGAGCAGCCAAAGAGGATATTGCTTAATCTATATCATCAGAAGAATTCAAGAATGAGTCAACAGTTGGACAGAAGAGCGAGGTCAGCTGCCCTAATGGAAAGTCACTAACCACAGGTAATGCCTCTGGGAGAGGAAATAAATATCCCCCTTCTGTGAGAGGCATAAAGAACTAGAAAATGCTGCTCTCTGTAGCGGTGAGTAGGAAAAATAAAAAGTGACAGCCTTTGGGGACAAAGCAAAATGATAGTTTGTCTGGGTACTCAAGGTAACAGCAGACCAATGATTCCTGAGCAGTTAATGATGAGGGCATCAGTAGGAAGAGATGTCCCAGCAGTGAAGACTCAAGGCTTCATCTAAAAAGAGCAGCAGGAATCATTAAGCTATACTTCTGTTGGTTTCTTCTACATCCTCTTTGAATTTTGAGAAGTTAGAAATGAACATACACACAAAGAATGTTCTGCTGAAAATGGAAATTAACAGAGATTGATGGTTGTCTCCCCATATCTATTCTCCACTTCCTCACAGAAATAGTCATCTATTTTAGCTATCACATGACCAATCAGAACTAAATTCTAGATAATAGGTTGTTAGCAGAAATGAAGTGTGGAATTTCTAACTCATCTTCTTCTAGGGAGGGCATACATTCATCACACCCTGCTCCATCCTGTTGCATGGAAGATGAACATGGTCATGCTGCATCCTGAACCATGGGACAAGACAGACATCCAGGAAAGACAAAACAACAGAGCCCTTAAATGACTACACACAGCATAGCCTTTGTACCAATCTGTTATGTGAGCATATACAATATGTCCGTTTGCTTAAATCACTGTTTTAGGTCTGTGTTACATGCAGCTGAAATAATATCCTAACTATAATACATAAACTTTTAAGTTTGGTACATTATTGGCCATTTCCTGTATTTTCTGTAATAATTAAATCTCCACCCTGAAGGTTCTTAAATACAAAAATGAAAGCAAGGTAAGCAGGTAAGACCTGATCCATAGAAAAGATTTTTCTGAGGAATCCTAAAAGGGACATATAACTGTAAATTACTGACTGAAGACCTTGCTGGAAAGATAAAGCTGACAACAGTAAAAATATGTAAACTATGGAATACAGCCATGATTGTTTTGGCTCCTGATGTCGTACTTGGTATTATAGGGTGTGAGTATATATAAGGCCCAGAAAAATGATAGCAGTATGTGGTGTCATTATGTTGATTAGCATTGAGTTGATCCCAGGCAAATTAACAGCTGCAGAATCTTTAAAAAGTTCTCATTCAGGGGGCACCTGGGGTGGCTCAGTTGGTCAAGCATCCAACTCTTGATTTCAGCTCACATCATGATCTCAAGGTTGTGGGATGGAACCCCACGTCAGGCTCTGTGCCCAGTGGGGAATCTGTTGGAGATTCTCTCTCTCCGTCTCTCTCTCTCTGTGCCTCCCCCACCCTACTCTCTCTCTCTCTTTCTCAAATAAATAAATAAATCTTTAAAACGACCTCATTCAGGTTTATTTTTATGTATACCTTTTTTGACATACCCATTCAAGACATACCTGAACAAAAATAGATACAGAACAATCATTGTCTATCTCTTGCAATTGCTGAGTTAGAGTCATGCTTTTTTGATACTGATTAGTACATTATAGAGTCATCTTGTTGATATTAAATAGTGCTAAAAGCTAAGCAGAAAGGGGTTGGATACTAGGTCACAATTTAGTTTTCTTTCTGTAAGGTGTCTTTATTTGAATGTCTGAGAAATTTTGATTGGAGTTTTTCCCAAGTTGCATTTTGACACGAAGAAGGTATTTATTAAACTCCCGGTCCCTGACCTGCTTTACTGCTAGTAGCACTACTGTTGCTGCTAGCACATAACATGGGGGTTGACAGGTCAAGAGAGAAAAGGAGAAGGTGGAGGAAAGGGAATAGGAGAAAATAGGAGAATACAGATTTTTCTTGACTTACGAAGGGGTTATATCCCATAAACCCATTGTAAATTGAAAATATCTTGAGTCAAAATGCATTGAATACTCCTAACCTACCAAGCATCATAAATGAGCCTAGCCCACCTTAAACGTGTTCAGAACACATACATTAGCCTATAGTTGGGCAAAATCATCTAGCACAAAGTCTGTTTTGTAACAAAGCACTGACTATCTCATGTAATCTATTGAATACTATACCGAAGGGAAAAACAGAATGGCTGAAAGGGGTAGAACGGTTGTAAGTGTATAGGTTGTTGACCCTTGTGGTCCTGTGGCTGACTGGCCAGCACTACTCTGCCCATGCCCAGCATCAGGAGCGAGCTATGTATATCACTAGCCTGTGAAAAGATCAAAATGCATAATTCAAAGGATAGCTTTTACTGAATGTGTATTCCTTTTGCACCATCATAAAGTCAATAAATCATAAGTTGGGGACTATCTGTAGTAGGAGAGAATGCAGGGAGAATAAGTGAAAAAAGAGAAAGAGCAGTTGGAACCGAACTACAAGAAGGAAAACATGAAGTTACAAGTTCAGCTTCAACAGAAATAGGCTCACTTACATAAAAGCCTTTACAGATACATGAACTACACTGGGACCAGCATTGTGTGCCTCATGTTTCTCTGAGTAAAAGGCTCACTGTGCTATACAAATACAAACTAATATCAACATAGGATGAGGTCTGACTCTCTGAGCTAAATACTTCTTTCTTTGGAGCATAACCTATGCTAGAAATTTAGACAAATTTCCTTTGGCCATTTCTGGTATATTTTCCTAGAATTCCTTGATAAATATGATTAAGAGAAAAAATAGATGGTATTCATAATGTTACTGAATTTGATATTCATTTTTTTCACGATAAAGGGTTATCTTTGATAGATTTTATATTGAATTTATCCATATAGCCTTGATCTCTTTAGTATAAAATGAAAGACGTTGATTCATTGAAGAAGAAAAGTACCTGGGAACGTATTTAGAGATAATACTAACTGCATTTGGTTGTCATGGAAACTGAAATGTTAAAATGATGATGAAGTGATTGTCCAAAAAAAGAAAGCCACTTGCATGTGCTTGTATGGTAACTACTCATTTTGACAAATATTCTTTCCTTTTTCTCTAAATTAGCTATGTGAAATACCAGCTTTATAAAATTGCTGCTGTGATGCATTTTATACAAAATGTATCTCATACTAAGGCTAGACATGTTAGCTTAGAAATATCTTACACTTAGGTAAATTAACACAACATATGTGTGTATGCATCTCTGCATCTGTGTTTAAGTGTTAGTTTGTGCACAAAGACATCCCTAGATCGTGAGTGTTTCAGGCCAGTGGTTTTGGAAGCATCTTCAAGTGGTAAAAGATAGGCGGTGATTCAGGGAGGTGACTAGTAGGGAAGAAGTAGATTATTGTGCTAACTGGTGATAAAGAGGGAGGAATAGAATAGAATTAATATTTATTAAGTATTTAAAGTGTTAAGAGCTTGACTTTTGTATTTGTTTTCTTCTTTAGACATAATAACCCTTTGACGTTAGTAGAGTTCTTCTTTTACGAGTAAGGAAACTGAGTGTCATAGATGCTAAATAACTTGCCCAAGGTCATAGATGGGTAAGTGTGGAGCCAGGATTTAAATCTATATAGGTCTGTCTTAAAACCCATTCTCCTCCTTTGAAAAATTGCTTGATTCTAAGACCAGAGTAGGAAATATGCAGGATGAGCCTGCAGCATCTTGTAGTGCCAGAAAGTAAGAAGGTTTAAAAAAAAACTGAGCATATACAGGTACATGAATGAGGGTATGCCCAGAGGATAGAAGGGAAACAGGAACCAACTGGAAGGCCTCCCCAAAGGCTAAAGCTGGAACAGTTTGAGGAGCGTTAACAAAGTAGTATTGGATTGGGTTCAATTGGATATCTCAAAGCATGGAATAAACGTCCCTTCTCCATACATTTATAAATGGTTGGATAAATTAATGCATGAGAGAGAATAGACAAACTTCCCATGCAAAAGAATTTCAAATTAATTTACATAGAAACTCCTATTTCAAGGAGGTGGGGCACAACTCCCCACTCCTTAAATGTGGACTATGCATAGCGACTTCTTTCCAAAGAGCACAACATGGAATGAGAGAAAAGGGTAGCTTTACAGGGGAGAAACCTGATTCATTCTGGTGCAGCCAGGTAGACAAGGTTAACATCGAAGTCATGTTGATAGTATGTACCCTTGATCAAATATAATTAGAATGATACTGCCTCTATGACCTTCCTCCCCAAAGCCCAAACCCACAATCTATTTATAAGAAAAATATCAATTAACAATTGAATCACTATATACAATACTTGAGTGAAAAAAGGTGTTAGATAGAGGCTAAGGAAAGTTGAATGAAGTATGGATTTTATTTAATAATAATGTATTTGATAACAGGTTTCATTAATTGTGAGAAATGTACCAATACCTCATGTAAGATGTTAATAATAGGGGAAAGTGGGTGGAGGGGGGTATATGAAAATCTTTAGACAATATTTGCAATTTATCTATACATATAAAACTGTAAATATGAAACATTTTACATTCATTATACTACAAGGTAGTCCCTCTCATTTAGAACTGCTTTTCCTCTTGACATTCGTTTTATCAGAATCTTACCTAGAAAATTATAGTTATATAGCGAGGAACATGATTTATGGTTGTCCTTCAACCCAACTCTGTGTCTCCTAAGGATTTTTCTATATTCCCGGTTTAAAAGAAAAGTAATAAAATGAGAAACAGTGCATAAACTACAAAATGTTTCTATACCCACTTGCACTTTGGAAAATAGACAACCTTTTCTATCTGCCAGTGTATGAATTTTCTTTGTCTTTGTATTGATAGTGCCGATGTTGTTATCTCTTCTAAAAATCATTTGTCCCTGCTGATAATAACTCCTATAAAAAAAATCTATGTGTGCTTAGAATAACTACATTTAGTGATCTGAAATTCACAATCTTTAACATTCCTATTTTAATCAAGACAGTTGAATGTGAAAGAATTCTTGTAGGTACAAGGAGGGCTGTCAAGTTTTGTGCAAATCTTGATGGTATTCCTTATATTTTTATTTCTTGGAAACTAGTGTCATTGCCAGTAATCCAGGGAACAACAATGGAAAAAAAAACTGTGCAACACGTAGACCTTCAGTGGCTTCAAGAAGGTGCCAGGTGTCAGAGGGTCAAGATTCATTGACGTTTGTTGCAGTATCCTCAGCCTGAAGGCTCATGGAACTGTCCAGGATATAAGCCAAATTTTCACTTGTACTTATTTTATAAATGTTTAATATTTTATATGATTTAGGGTCTCTCAAGCATGCTTATGTTTTCTCTCTCTTAAATAGACTCTCCCAAATAATGGTGTTCCATATGACACACCAGAATGTCATTGTGGAGACCAAAGTAAGGGCTCACTAGATGTAATTTTTAGATTTACTTTTATCACTTACTAATTAACTGGTTCTCAGTTTCCCTATCTAACAAATAACTTGGTCTGACTTTCAGCAAGTCTGTTGGTAGATCAAACACAAACAGAACAAAACAAAACAAAAAATGATGGCATAATTTGAGACAACATGAATGGACCTAGAGGGTATAATGCTAAGTGAAATAAGTCAGACTGAAGAAGACAAGTACCATATGATTCCACTCTTAAGTGGAATCTAGAAAACAAAAACAAGTGAATAAACAAAAAGCAGAATCAAACTCATAAATACAGAGGATAAATTGAAAGCTGCCCGAGGGGAGGGAGTGGGGAGTTGGGCAAAATGGGTGAAGGGGAGAGGGAGATAGAAGCTTCCAGTTGGAATGAGTAAGTCATGGGAATAAAAGACACAGCATAATGGATAAAGTCAATGATATTGTAATAGTGATGTTAACAGGACAGACGATAGCTATACATAGCATGATGTAAACTTGTCAATCACTAACATAATGTATAAACTCGTCAAATCACTAAGTTGTATACCTGAAACTAATGTGACATTGTGTGTCAACTGTACAAAAAAAAAAAAAAAAAAAGAAAAGAAAAATCCATACCAATTCAGAAGACTCAAAAAAAGTCTTATTAACTACAAACCATTTAACTTAGAGAATTATTTCTATTACTATTAATGAAGGAAAATTATACAGAAAGGAGCAAAAACAATCATTTGGAATATGGCATGCTTCACAAACAATGAAAACAAGCTATACACAAGGACCTGGAGGACCAGTTTTGTTACCTTCTACAATGGTACTGAGATCCTCTCTCCTATGGTATATAGATATGTTTTCCATATAACATATCCATGGGCCATACTTGGCCTGAACTTTTAAAAAATGCCTTGTCTACATATGTTTAGTGCTATTCCAACCACGTGGAGTCTGGCTACAAGTGGAGGCCATGGAGAGGCAAAATGCCAGTTGGTTCCTATCATTTGGGGAAAATAATAATAGTCAATGTACTTGTACCTTGTACACAGAGAATTGTGTAATGCTGGGGATACTAGCATTTTATTTTAGAGTTGGCCTGTTATCAATTCAACTCTTCCTTTTCTTCTCTTCTAGGAAACACTTGGTTTCTCTTCTTTCTTCTTTCCTTGGTACAGTTCCCAAATAAGTAATCTCCTGTTTCCAGTTCTCCTTTAATTCAAATTCTACTCTGAGAAGGCCCCAGTCATGCTGTCTGTGGTTGGAAGAGTTAGAGACAGACACGATACAGTAGTGAAAAGGTTTCTAGACATCTCTGAGGTCCTGAGGCTAGAGAATGTACCAGAGTTTTAGGGGTTGATCGGAGTGAGTCCATTCTTTTGAGAAATTGAATTGAAAGAAGAATAGAGGGGGGCGCCTGGATGGCACAGTGGTTAAGCATCTGCCTTTGGCTCAGGGCATGATCCTAGCATTGTGGGATTGAGCCCCACATCGGGCTCCTCTGCTATGAGCCTGCTTCTTCCTCTCCCACTCCCACTGCTTGTGTTCCCTTTCTCGCTGGCTGTCTCTATCTCTGTCGAATAAATAAATAAAATATTTAAAAAAAAAAAGAAAGAAGAATAGAGGGACCAAGTTCCACACCTGGGGAAATATCTATCAGTCAGAAGTGAGAAGAGGAGCTAGTGAGATAAATAATTGAGACATGTCTGGAGGGTAGAGTGAGAAGGGAGATAGAGCAGTGGTAGAGCCAGCTCATGGAAGATTGCACATCAGCTAGAACAGCTTTGTTTTACTGGATTTCTTTTTAAAATTGCTTTTGAATAAAAGCTTTTGCAGATTAAAAAAATGCTTGAAAATCAATGGACTAGAAAACCTTCTTACCTCTCAATTCTGATTCAAGCGTAATTTCCTCTGAGAAATAAAAAACAAAAGTAAAAATAAGCATTGGCTATACCACTATATTGCAAAATCTAATTTAAATATCTTTTCTCTCCTTTGACTGAATCATACTGTCTGTTTATAGCCTTATTGTAAAATGCATTGTATTTGAAATTCCTCACTGATGAATTGGGAACTGTAATTAAATGCATATTGGGAAAACATATTGTTTGGAGAGCGGAAAAAAATAATTCTCACTAAAATAATGTTGGAGCATAGAAGGTAATCTTATCGCCAACTACTTCCTCCACTCTCAGCTATTGAGGAGATTTGGTAGTTCTTACATCTTATTATATCACATATATTAACAAGCATAATAACACAGTGTATTGTGATATTTCTGTTTCTTTTTTTTTTTTCCACTTGATGGAATAGATACTGGCTAGTAGAACACCGGTTAGTGTTGGCCCAGTAATGTTTCCCAGTTTAATATATCTTTAGCTTATCTCCTTAAACCTTGCACATTTTATCTTAGACACCAGCCTAAGTGAAGAGCTATAATCCTTTTGGCATTATCCACCTTCCGCTCTAGGAGCCCTGTGGAATTTCCATTTCTTTTAGGAACCAGTGAAGTGAATAGGAATAGGCATAGGAAATCTTACCAATCTATGAATTGGCATGAGAAGGGTAATAACTATTAGGATGCAAATATTTTTGGATTCATGGGGTTCTGTTTCATATTGAAATAAGAAATGGGAGCAATTATAATTGTTACGCTGAGTATTTTTCTTTATCTGAACACCTCTGCTTCAATTTCACTCGTATTGTGTTTTTAAATTCAGCACCTATTTGGCGTCGAGTAGGAAACCTTCACAGAGGCTGACCTAAACACACCCCTAGAGTGTCCACACTTGAAAGTGGTACTTTACTCCGTCTTCAAAAAAAATGATGCAAGTAGATAATCTAGGATCTTAGTTGTCATAGGCTCTATATATAGTTCATGCACCCTTTTTTTCCACACAAGTGCAGATAGAAAAGCCAAAGTCGCTCTGGCCAAGTTCCAGGAACATTTCAGTGTTCTTCAAAGCCACTTGGAAATGGACTTCGGTAATGCAAATGTCCGATTATCTGTGACTAGAACTAAGCAAGATAAATACACCCTTTACACAGCAACTGATCATATTGGCTCCCTTTTTCCCTCTACTTCATGAAAGTCATATCCTTAAGGACTGCTTAGCTCCTAGGCACCTTTGTCTTTGTTTTGTGGGCTATTCTCAATTCCTACGTGTGCTCTGCAGTGACACTAAAGCGCTCTCTAAATTTGTGGTGTGCTCATCTAACTAATTTATTTTCCTAAATTGGAAGCCCCTTAAAAGTTTTCTATTTCCAGGACCTAGAACAGTGCCCCATATACATCAAAACTTTACGAAACAACTGAGTGAGGGTTTGATTGATGGGTGGGCTTACTGTCCTGATCTATGGGCACATATTAGAGTAAGTCTCACAGATGAATTATTCCATTTTATGAAAATTCTTTTTCTAAAATCCATCTTTTTTTTTTCCTGTTGTGTTCTTCCATTGAGACTTTCAGTCTGACAAATCAGGGACCAAATGCCTAATGCTCTAAAGGAGGCTCCGCGACCCTCTTGATGCTTCTACGCTATTCTTCTAGCCTTCCAGCTCTCACACAACCCAGGACTACCACAGATTGTTACGTTACTTTGAAAACTGATTGTCAGTGTCTATCTTCCACAAGAAAACATACATTAAAGTTCATATAGATCCACAGAGTTTCTGTTAACGGTATATCTACTCCTTTCTTTCTGACCCTCACTGACGCCGCAGAAGCAGAAACAACCTGCTTGCTTTATGACTGGAAGGGGATGTGAAATAGGAGCATTAACCTGCCTTTCTTACCATCTCCATGACACAGAGAGTCGTTTAC
The DNA here is from genome assembly GCF_023065955.2 of Ursus arctos. NCBI lineage: Eukaryota > Metazoa > Chordata > Mammalia > Carnivora > Ursidae > Ursus > Ursus arctos. Next base: position 58,937,531 of record NW_026623100.1, on the reverse strand, counting down.
TGCTTAGGAAAAGGGTTATTTCTTGTGCTCTGTGTACCATGGGGATGGGAGGAGGGGAGGGTGATCTTGGCAGCTTGAGACACAACGAACTACAAAGAGGAGAGAACCAAACAAATGTACCTTTAGTATCTAAAAATCAATATTGATAGTGAAATACTTTGGACTTGGAAGGAGCTTTGAAAGCATGGAGAAATATGCACAATATAAGAGAGCTTGCCTAGTTCTTAGTTTTCTCTGCAGAAATGGGAATGGCAAATGTCCCAGAGTAATCATGGCAAGGCAAAAATCAAAAGGGAGAACAGAAATAATTAGCAAAGGTTTTGTGATCCAGAAATCTTAAGTAACAAGTATTGATTTTGTTCCTTTTTAAAAAGATATTTATTTATTTATTTATTTATTTATTTATTTATTTATTTATTTGACACAGAGAGAGAGCAAGAGTGCACAAGCAGGGGGAGCAGCAGTAGGAGGGGAAGAAGCAGGCTCCCTGCTGAGCAAGGACCCCCATGCAGGGTTTGATCCCAGGACCCTGGTATCATGACCTGAGCCAAAGGCAGATGCTTAACCAACTAAGCCACCCAGGCACCCCAATTTCATTCCATTTTATACTGGGCCTCTCAACTCTGTCCAGCATTTATAGATATACTTCCCCCTCAAATCCTCAAATTTGCTGCCATGATGATGAGGTAGGAAGAAAAGAGAGCTGACATGCCATAACCCTGCTGTACATGAGTCAGGTGTAATTCTGATCACCAATGAATACATATAAAATAGCCAACAGCCACCTCAGGAATGATTGGGAAAGTGATAGATTTTATTTTATATAAAAAGTCGTTTTAATGGAAACCCTGACACCCAACTTCATAATCAAACTAATACTAAAATTAAGTTTATAGACCAGAAAGAGAGTCCAGGATCATATTCATATGGGATTGAATGAAACAAAAAGAGGTGACTTTTTGGAATTACAAAATGAGATTCTGAGTGAATTTTGAAGAGTTTGTTGAGGTGTGGCAGAGAAATCTGACTTCTCCTTTAATTATATAAAGCTGTGATGTCCCCTCCCTCGGAATATTTAAGGAATGCATCCAGATTTTGTAACCTCCCTCTGGAATCAAAATAACTCGAGTGGGAGGTAGTCAAAGAATATAAAGCAAAATGAGTAAGAGAAGGAGGTGAGGATTTGTTAAAATAGCTGCAATCAAAGGCAAAACTTAATGATTAGAACTTCCCATTTTAGAAAAATAAAAGTTAAGATGGATCATTATATGAGTGATAAAGAGACTCTTAAAATGAAAAAATATATATATATAGTAATCTGGTCTTTGATGATGATTTGATACTAAGGATCACTCAGAGTTCAAAAGAAGTTAATTTTACCCAACACTAACTAATTTATGTTCTGGGGCACATGAATTTTAAAATAAATGTTTTAAATGGGCTTAGACGAGTTTTTGGAAAACGTAATACATAATGAAATTTTTGGAGATGTATGGTATTTGGGAAATCACCCTAAATTTTGCTACTAATTCAAGGAGTGTATTAGTCTCCTGTACACATAGCACATACATTGCTGCTTCTGTCATAGAAAAAGTCACTGAACTTGATGGACCAAGGATTTATCTTGGTGGGGTGTTTATCTTTTTTATTGGAACTTATAATTTAGGAAATGTCTGTAGTGGTGATGCTCAGTATACTGACATGGGGGAAATGGAAAGAGCAGTATGCCCTCTAGCTGCACCAGTGCTCATTCCCCTTCTGTCCACAGCTGGCTTCAGGCTGACCACTGGATGGAAAAGGTTTAGGGATAAGTAGATGCTAGTTGAACATAGCTTTCTGGGTTCACACCATAGTCACTGTCAGAGGAAAAACGAAAGGCCTTCCTTTCCTTTCTAGAAAGATGGTGACTATACTTGTGGTGAGCACTGAGTAAGAATTTATGAATCTAGTTATATACCTGAAACTAATATAGTACCATATGTTAATTATACTTCAATAATAAAAAAAAAGTATTGACGTAATCCATTTCTGTGCAAGACCAAAGCTCCTGGATGAAGAGTACACTTCTAAAGAGTCATTTCACACATCAGACTTTGTTGTATAACTAAACACAATGTGAAGAGATTTTTTTTGACATCATGTGTGCAAATTTTCTGGCATACCTGACTGTCTTTTTTACAAATACATGAAAATTAAAAAGTTTTTATCTTTACATCTGTTTTGATCTTGTTTGCACATATCTGGTTCTTTAAATGCAGGCAGTCATATCACAGTTTAACTCATGTATCCATAGTTATTGAGTACCTCATAATGGCGGGCACTTGTCTGTGTCCTTTTAGACATACTAGTGTTCTCTCCTGTCACTATTAGCACCTACTGAGGGGGTGTATGGGTGGCTCAGTCAGTTAAGCATGTGACTCTTGGTTTCGGTTCGGGTCGTGATCTCAGGGTCATGAGGTGGGGCCCCGCGTCCCTTGAGATTCTCTCCTTCTATCTCCCCCTGTGCTCTTTCCCTTGCTCATGCTTGTTCATGCACTCTCGCTCTCTAAAATAAGTAAGTAAGTAAATAAATAAATAAAATATTTTAAAAACCCGAAAACCTGAGAACTAGTTTAAGAATTTCAAGGGTATGACCAAAACTTATCAGTGAGACAAGAATGAGCTTCTCCCTGCTCACCCCACACTACCCAAGGATTATCTGGGGCAGACAGATCATCCATAGCATTGTTGTGAAGGAAAGTGATAAGTGCTTATCACATTTTCCTGATACCTAACACGTTAGCTGGTTAATCTGCAATAGCAGTTTCATGAAGTTTACAGTTTCTCTACAAATGTAGAATGCATGAGGGATCCAAATTAGTGTGAAAAATAGGCTCATTGTTAGAGAATTAAATGGATAGACAAGACTATGTATGTATCATTAACATGCCACACATTGATAAACTAAGGTTTGCAAGAATACGATCACATCAACAATTGGTCTTCTTCCCTATTGCTTCTTTGTTTCATTATATGAATACCCAAATTCAAGATAATATTTATAGCCATTGCCTAAGATCTCCCTGACTTGAGTAGTGCAACTAAATTCAAAATGATTTTGTTCTTTATGTCTTTAAAGGGCACTATTGCTTTTTTTTCACTGAAAACCCAGCAGACCTATGAAACCCTGGCTTACTTGCACAAATGGACACCTAGACCTCCCGGGCCAAAAGTAGAAGATAGGTTTGTATTAGGTAGTATAAGTGAACGTTTCATTAAAACTCCACATTCTTATTTGTTGCACTGGCTCATCCTCAGCACTAGCAAATGGTAGGACCTGGAAAACCAGAGGAGAATTGATGGCCTGAAGAAATGTTTCAGAACAGGCCAAGTTTCCTGGTGGTTGAGACTAAGTTCTGGTCAGATGTCCTTACCTCATACTCAGTACTATCTAGATTATGAGCTGCTTCATGGCAAAGTGAATATTATATTTAATTCTTGATTCCACTGTCCAGCGCAGCTTAGCATAGACCTAGATATTTGCTAAGAATCCATAAAATCCAACTCTACGCTTTAATTTCAACTTGGGCAGGAAACCTGTAAGAAGCAGTTACCTGTGTGTGATACCGATCGTGCACTGGGTTAGTCACGTTGCTAAGCATCTTCACTTACTCTTGCTGGTTTTTGATCCATATCTCCCTGGACACTGACCCCTGAGTCTCAGGGTTTGAGTCATGCATCTGTTGATCCACTGAAACTCATCTGGGCTCTGAGTCTTTACCTCACTGACTGAATATTTGGATTCAAAGCTCTATCTCCACTCATTCCCCAAAGATATTTCTGACTTATGTGGTGCTATTAAAATCAAAATGGGTTTATTAATTTGTTCCTGGAAGGACACTGTTCTTTTACTTACTTCGTAAGAGAATTCTTTTTTTTTTTTTTTTAAAGATTTTACTTACTTATTTGTCAGAGAGAGACTACAAGCCAGGGGAGTGGCAGGCAGAGGAAAAAGCAGGGTCCCTGCTGAGCAAGGAGCACAATGAGGGACTTGATCCCAAGACTCTGGGATCATGACCTGAGCTGAAGGCAGATGCCCAAGAACTAAGCCACATAGGCATATCTAGTAAGAGAATTCTTGCTATTTGCTCCTACATCATTCTAAGCCCACATTCATCAAAGAACTTGAAAGCAGAAAAGGCCTTAAAAATAACCCACCTGTGCAAGCACCTCTTGTTTTGCAACAAAGGTTTTGAGGCCTAGAGAGTTTGCAAGGTGTACAGTTTCACACAGTGAGTTAGAAGTATAGCATAGATCTCTTTCTCCACACATCGTAGGCTTCCTCTGTTCCTTCAGCATGGCCATCTGTGTCTCAGGCCTTGCTACTGTTTCTATTTCTCAGATACCAAAACTCACTTAATTGCCTCAACTAAGCTAGGACAACAAGCATAAATCAGCACAGTTCAGGCAAACCACGATGAATGATCATCCTCAAACTCAGCATGTAATGGGAAGGAATTTTGTTTCAAACCTTATATTCGTCCTGTATTCTCTACATTATTTGTTAGTACCACCACCATCTAGTCATCCAAGTAAGAACCCTGACTGTAATCTCTGGCTCCTTTTCATCCTTTATCCCCTTATCTTCATCTGATTCCTCTGACTTCACCTCCTGAATATCACTTGAATGTATCTGTTTATATATTTACAATGAGCTAATCAATATGGCTTACAAAATACTGAAAAATAGAAATTCATGTAAATGTAAGGTGTTATTTTTTTGTCAATTTAATTTTGTTCAAAATCTATATTTTCAAATGCATTATATTAATTCCTGGCCCTCTGAGGGGCCTCAGCCTGTTTGGGGGAACTCTGGTCTCCTATTGGCCTGGTGCCATCAGCTCTTCATGATCAGATGATTGTATCAGCATACACCCTTTCCTCCCCGACTTGTCTAACATCCTCCAGATAGGTAAAGGTAATTGCAAACAGCTAGCTTGACGTAGAGAAAAAAACCAGTTTCTCCCAGGGGGCTTTCTGGTATCTTGTTTGCCCGCCTCTCTTGTCTTCCCATATAAGGCCCTCTGGACTCATTCTGTAGACTACTCTTTCCAGAATCTAGCTTTCATTATGCAACAGGAACATACGATGACTCCTGTTTCCTCCCAGATGAACTCTGTTTTTGTCCTCTCTCTGGTGTTGAAGCCCCTCCGAGGCTGGTTTCTCACATCCATGCGGTTGTATATTCCAGTATGTCCCAGCATACGGTTCGCTCCAGGCCGGTAGTCCTGCATGTTTCCCTGTGCCCATGACATTCTTATTTCTACCATATTGCCTTTGCACTTGCAGCCCCCTCCTCCTGCATATCTAGATGATTTTCTAGACATTAAAAAATCTCATTCATTTCTCAAGAACCAGCTCAAGTAACTCTGTCTTTAGAAAGCATCTTGGAGAACTTGAAGCTAAATTAATTCCTCCTCTCTCTGAACTCCCATAAATGTTTACCCAGGCAGCTTATTGTAGATGAAAAAAGCATAAGCATTGTGTTAGAGATTCCTGGATTTGAATACTGACTCTGACACTTACTAGCTGTGGGCAGATTATTCTATACATCAAATCCCTCATGTGTAGAATAATATGCAAGTCATAGTCTTGGTTCTAAAATAAAACGTCTGTTCTTTAAATTACTGTCTCTCTTATGAACTCTTTGAGTACAGGAAGCAATTCTGATATTCCAGGTCTTTGGTCAGATTCAATGAGTTCTCAGTGGTTGACCTGTTGATTGATATCCAACCAGATACAAAATCTACACATTCCAAACCTAAGACACCTAAAGCGTTTTAAGTGGAGTAATAGTACTTATAACTAAATTCAATTTCTCTTTATAAATTCTAACTGCTTATAATCCTTTGCATTAATTATACAATACCCTATCTCCTACATTATCCTTTCTCCTAGCTGTGTATTCCTATTACTGTTTCTGTCACAATTGTTTTCTCACCCTCATTCACTGAGTATGATCAATCTATATGTGAAATATTTTTGATATTTGAATCCTACCAATCATAGGATTTTCCCTATCATTGAAAGAGTAAGAGACATGAACGGCTGAAATCCGATCATAGCATTGCCGTATATAGCTTTTCCTAAATCAAATCACATCTCACAATTTTTAGTTAAGCTTCTGTTAGGGCAACTGCTATAGAGGAAGCAAATAACAATAATAGAAAGTGTAACTGATTTGAAGTCACCTTATTTTGGAAGTATTGGAAACTCTGGGCTTTCTGAGTCAGTGTTTATGAAGATACTTCTATCCATCACCGTGGCAATTCTATATAAAATGGATGATTCTGGGCTGGTGCTTATTGCTAGGTAGCTATGGTCAGGAAAGGGAGATTCAGCACTGACTGCTGTTGGCATGAATGAGTGTGTGTGTGTATGTGTGTGTTTTCTGTGACATGAATCATTGTCTAGGAAATAAGAATCTGCTGCAGAAAACAATAAAATCTTACATCAGTGAAAGATAGGAAAAAAGCAACTGAAGTCCTATGGTTACAAAAATAATAATAACAAAACAAACATCTCAGACTCCCTGTTCTAGTTTCTGGGACTTCTCCCAGGAGAGGCAATTATTATTTGTATTGATTTTAGTTTGCAAGCTAGCTCTCTAATGTGCCAATGGATAGCCCCAAACTAGTAAATAATTACATATTATACAAAAATACTGTGTCTTTTTACTGTAAGCTTCACAGCCCCAGAGCAAATTAATATTCTCACTGTATGCTCTGTTACCTACAGTAAATACATCACAAAATATAGCAGAAAGGGAAAACAAAACCTTTCTGATCACCAGAGGAAAACTGTCAACAAACAAGTCTGATTACTATTAAGTGTTGAGGCTTGTCTATGTTCCCACATCTAGAAAATACACTGTAGGAAGTAAGCCGAAATTTGCTTTTATGTACATTTTTGTTCCATGAAGAACTTTATTAGCAAATGAAGTAATTTTAATAAAGTAGTAAAAGTAACACAGAAGCTTCATTATTCCTTCTTTCGTTTTTTATCAGCAGTAATAATAATTGACCAAAATGGCTTCACTTTTGAAGCACAAGATCTAAAACCATAACTTCTATGTGTCCATTTTCTTTGCCTTTCCTTTGATTACAAAGCGAAGTTCTCCTCTTATGCAATGCTAGTTTCTCCACACTCCAAACTTTCCCTTATTCTGTTCTCCATCCCCTCTCATGTCAAGTGACATATGCCCTCTCTTTGCATCGTAAGTTGCCTCCCTTTTCCCCACCTACCTGAGTCTTAGTCTTTTCCATCTTGGCCAGTGGCATTAACACCTATTTAGCCACCCAATCCCAAACCCAAGAGTCGTCCTTGACTCGTCACTTTCCACCATCTCCCAGCCCCCAAACCATGCCAAAAAATGAAACCATGTTCTTTGGAACATCGCAAAACTGTCCTGTTCCCCTTCATTTCCCTATCATAATTGCAGACTAAGCCATCGATACCTCTCACGTGGGCTCTCTTGTTTCCCTCATATGTTTTACATTACAGCCAGAGGAATGTTTTAAAAATATTAATCAAATCATATTACTCTTATGAACCTTTTAATATAATCCACACTTGTTACCATGGCTCTACTAGGACTTTTTGGTCCTGCATGATCTGGCCCAGCCTCTGCTTATTCTCAGCTCCCATCAGACCTTTCCATGTTCATGTCTCCTTAGCCATGCCGGTCTTTTTCCTTCCCTGAAACATGCCATTAATGCTGCAGGTGACACATTGTGTATCTACTGCGCATTCAAAGCCGTTTCCCAGCTTTTCATAGAGCCACCCTTTCTCATCCTCCAGCTCCATGTTACCTCCTTATACTTTATCAGATACCATTTTCAAAGTTAGTCCTTCTATAGCCCTCCACTTTTATTCTCAATTATGCCCCCCAGCTTTGTTTCCATTATGGCACTTATTAAAAAGTATAGTGATCTGTTTTTGCTATTTGATTACTCATTTATTGGCTGTCTGCTCCCACTTGAATGTAAGCCCCAGGAGAGAAGAGGCCTTGTCTTTTTTGTTACTAGTTTGTCTTCAGTGTACAGAACAGTCCCTAGTACACTCTGAACTCCAGACTCTGGTATGAATTACACCCCCTAGAGCTTTCCAACATGGCATGTCTGAGTACATGTCTCTTCGGTTGATCTGGTATAATTTATTGCATGTGCTTTGGGTTTGTACTCAAGCTGAATCTTTTCTTTCCTTTAGTTTTACCAGGATAATGAGCTTGCCATTGTATAGACAGAGCCACAAGAGGTCTGCGGAATTCCCATGGATACCATTTTATTTTATTTTATTTTATTTTATTTTATTTTATTTATTTTTTTTTTTTAAAGATTTTATTTATTTGACAGAGAGACAGCCAGCAAGAGGGGGAACACAAGCAGGGGGAGTGGGAGAGGAAGAAACAAGCTCCCAGCGGAAGAGCCTGTTGTGGGGCTCCATCCTGGAACACCGGGATCACGCCCTGAGCCGAAGGCAGACGCTTAAAGACTGCACCACCCAGGCGCCCCCCATGGATACCATTTTAAAATCTGAAAAGTCTACACCCTAAGAGAGAGAGTGGATTTGAAAAGAATGACTAATTTCTATGACATTATTAGATCTATACAGTTAGAGCCAGAGAAACAAAAAATTTGATTCAATATTGTAGCGGCCTAGGTGGAATGTTGCAAAGTTACATTAAAAAAAATGGCAGAATGAGGTAAGGATGTGACTCAAGCATAGGAAAATGGGTTACATTACCACCCTCCTTCTTTAATTTAAGGACTCTAAGATAACATGCCTAAAAGCAAAAGTCAGCCTGAAAGTTAAGATAGTGAAAAAAAATCATTCTAGATATTTTTAGCTTCAGACCTCATATTCCTGGCCTACATTACAGGTCCTTACATGACCTTAGCCCTTCGAGAATATGTATAGGGTAATGTAATTGTTTCTTTAACATCCTTAACCATAGGAAGATTTAGGATTAAACATATAAATTTTTTATAGAATCATACCTATAGTATTAATAGTATTAATATTTTTGTGCTAAGAAAGATTTTGTCTAAATTTAGTATGTAGCATTAAAGAGAATTTGGCTTTTTCAAGTAAGAAATTAACCTGTGATTCTAATTTAAAATGTGCCATTGAATAATTGCCTTAGACTTGTAATTTACTAAGATTATGTATTATATTGGAAAACAAAATAATTTAAGAATCACCATATTTATAGTTTTAATTCTGCTGGTTTTACAAAAAGTATTAGGGGAAATTTTATTTTATAAGTTAGCCAAAGTACTTAAACAGGAAATGAAATATATTAAATTTATGAATGCAATTTAAAATATTGATGGTGTGAAATTTGTGAGACCATTGTTAAAATTTGCTAGAAATATAAGTAGAATAAAAATATTTGTAGGTTGGATCTAATGCATAAGGGCAAAATGGGGTTTTGACTATTGGAGCGAACCACTAAATAGTATTTTTTGGACTCTAAAAATTACCTTCGAGACGTCAAGCCTGGTGAAATGTGAGGCAAAAAGACTTGCCCTGATCAGACAGTTTCTTGAATTAGAAAGGCTAGCTGGAGTCAATATAAGTCACATTGTCAGGTTGTGAGGTGTATCAGACGATGAGAGGTAGGTGTAATAAAAGCTTCCCAGTTTGAGTCTTAGACTTCAAGTTTTGTTCACTGCGGTAGTGTTATCTGCCCTCAAGTAGCCTATGGACAAGAAGAAAGTTTCTGAGTTTATATATAACATCTCTCACGAACAATTCACTGTCATAAGTACTCTGTTACTCTTTCATCCTTCCAGAAAACTTACAAGGTTGGTACTATTATTCCCATTTTTAAATAATTTGAAATAACTAAATGGTTTACCTAGTCATTCAACTAGAAAGTGGCCAAAACAGGATTTGAACCCAAGACTTTATATCTCTGAAGGTCTTGCTCTTTGACTTTACCCAGTTTACTAATGAGTTAATGTGTTATTAGGCAGGGTCACTATAAATATGACCAGCCTGTATTGTACGAAAATGCCTTGACCTTGTAGTGTCAACTACTAGACACTCAGGTAGGTGGATGGGTGAACTTTTCTAGGATGAAAGAATGAGAAAAAGAGAAATGACTTTTATCTTCCCTCAGATTATACCAAGTGGTAAGATGCTTAGCAACTTATTCGCTGCATTTGTGCTGTTTTGTGTTTTTTTTTTAAATTTTTTATAAACAAGAGATACAACCACTCTACTCTGACAATCATATGTAAAATTGTGATGGCAATTTAGGTCTTCAGAAACTTCTATAAATCCTGTGATATTGTGGGAGAGAATTGCAGTACTTTTTACTATTTCACAAGTAAACTGGTTAAGGTATGTGTGTGTGTGTGTACATGAGTCTGTGTTTTCCAGTCTTCTGTAAACCTGTATTAGCAAGACAATGTGAGGTTGGCTTTCAGTCCGTGTAGAATGGGATGCCGGCCTTTGTTTGGAATAGGACAAAGAGTCATTGGCATTTCCAACGTTTTACCAGTTGGGTCCTGACCTGTTGAAGAGAGTCAGCTGTATGCGTCATGTTTTTCTGGAGCTGCAGGAGACCGATTAGATTCTCAGCCTTCCCTTATTCAACGTAAATCATGAATAATGAATAACAGGGGTTTTTATTAATACAATGACAAAACTCAAAGCCCAGATCATTTGTGTTGGACTCACCGTGACCCTCAACCAGTACTATGTTGGGAGGACACTTATGTGGGTCAGCTTGCCTGAGTTTTCAGTCCACTGCACCTCAAGGGTAATGAAGCTAGCATTCAGATCAACATAGAGGATGGTCCTGTTGAGTACTCATATTGAGTCTGCCTGGTAATGGCCCCTACATGTATTATTTCTTTAGAAGAGCAAAGGAGTCATTTCTTACTTTACTCTGGCTTCTGGTTGACATAAAATGCAACTCTGGCCTTAGTGATAGTGACAGCATCGTATGGAGCTGGGAGACATGAAGAGTGACAGAGGTGACAGAAACTTTAAGGAATGGGGCTGGATGGTACCCACCAATGTTCCAATAGGCCACACCTGGAAAATAGTGTAAGGCGGTGGATAAATGCACAGACCACATCACATGGATTCAAATCCTAGTCCAGACATTTATTAGCTCTATGACCTTCAAATATATATATATTTGATATTGTTTTCACTTGGAAGAAACTACCAAAAGTTTGCATGCGCTTTGGAAAAGGGTTGCTAGCTCAGGATGCACTCAGGGTAAGTGTTGCTACAGATTTTGTAAACAACTGACTGAGGAGAAAGGAATGACTCAGCTACCTGTGAGTTATTTCTGCAATAAATTTACGATCAAACATGATTCCTAATTTTCTTTATTTATATATTAGTTTGGTTTAGAATTCACCATCTTGATAAGGACTATTCTAACTAGAGGAAAAGAAAAAAATATATATATGAAAGTATGAAAATATTAAACACTTTTCTCTAAATCATCTAATATACTTTATTAGATTATTAGACTAGATATACTTTAGTATACTTTATTAAATGATTTAGAGAAAATTGGTTGTTTAATATTTTCATACTTTTAAATATGATTATGTTTTTATATTAAATAGAGTAGGAAAGCATGTACTTTAATCTCTAGGTTATCACTTAAATATATGTAGTATAAGGCTTATTCTTGGTCCAAATGAGTAGTCCCCTGAGCAGCAATGTCACTGTCATCTAGGAATTTACTAGAGATGAAAAATCTTAGGTCACAACTCCAGAGCTACTGCATCAAAAGTACTGAGGGTAGAGCTAGACTGTCTGTGTTTTGACAAGTTCTGTGGGTGATTCTGATACCTGCTGAAGCCACTGGCCTATATTTTCTTAGTTAACCAGCATCCTGACTATTGTTGATTTTTATCCATTAAGAACAATCATCCTCGCAAGCATTAATGTCCAAAATGAGATATGTACAAGACAATCCATTAGAGAAGAAAATACTGAAATTGCAACTTACGTATTTTTGCCATTTTATATTTTTGTGTATTATACTGTCCAAAATTTGTGTGCGTATGCATATATACACACAAACAAAAATATAATATGTAATATATATATTTATATGCTTACATAATTAACTATGATTTCTATTGCAAGATTTTTTTTTAAATTTATTTATTCGACAGAGATAGAGACAGCCAGCGAGAGAGGAAACACAAGCAGGGGGAGTGGGAGAGGAAGAAGCAGGCTCATAGCGGAAGAGCCTGATGTGGGGCTCGATCCCATAATGCGGGGATCACGCCCTGAGCTGAAGGCAGACGCTTAACCGCTGTGCCACCCAGGCGCCCCAAGATTGTTATTTTTTTAAAACAGGATGTGGGTTTAAATAGTTTGGACACCATTGTTCTAAAGGATATATGCAGTTATGAGTTATATTCTGAGCATCAAAGTGAAAAAAGGAAACCAAATTACAGTAAAATTATTCAGCTCATATTTGTTCGTTACAGTTAAATTCTAGTTAGATCTATATGCACTTACAGGCATTCTTACATTGCAAATAGTCAACTGTTATCACAATTAAAACTGAATAGTGTATCATATAAGTACAGAATGAATAATGATCACTGCCTGGGCTTTCCCCTCAACTGAAATGAATGACCTGTATTTTGTTAAATTCTATTGACTAAAGAAATTCAACAAGATATATTTGAGTAGAAATTCTAAATGCCTTTTGCTAGCATTAAAAAGTGTCAAATTAAATATAAAAGCAGAACTGGCATTTTGAAGAGAAACAAGCATTCAGTATGCTTTGCATTATTCTGGGAATGTTATTCAAAACCTGTGCTTCTGGGGCTCCTGGGTGGCTCAGTCTTTTAAGCGCCTGCCTTCAGCTCAGGTCTTGATCCCAGAACTCTGGGATCCAGCCCCCCCTCAGTTGAGTCTGGCTCCCTGCTCAGCAGGGAGCCTGCTTCTCCCTCTCTCCCCTCCCCGCCCCAGCTAGTGGTCTTTCTCATTCTCTCTCCCTCTCTCAGGTAAGTAAATAAAATCTTTAAACAAAACAAAACAAAAGCTGTTCTTCTATTATTTCTTGCAGTTAAATGACTTATTATTTTATTTATTACTTCCAGATGAGGATAGGCGAAAATTATATGAATTTCAAGTTAATAAATTAGACTCTTTGCTATTATGAAAATAAGAGACGTGAAATAGGCTTAAAGGTATGGGATACATTAGAAATATCTGCCTTGCCTTTCCTTCCACCTATTAACATTTATATTTGTCTGTTTACTATGTAAGTGATACCTGTCCTTTGACTCCCTGAAATTTCTACTCCATGTAAGATTTCTTGAATTATTTTTGTAGTTTCTCAAGACATTATTCTGGATAAAATAGAAATATATGGAATGATACATGCCCATGTAAATGAATTTAGGACTTCGTTAAATAACTTAAGGATTATTGGACAGAAACTGGCCTTGATGAATTATTTCTTGAAATAAAATCCAGAGACAGTGTAAAACATTACTGAGAGAAATTAAAGACTTCAATAAATTCATATATCCACATTCCTGAATACATATTCAATATTATTAAGGATTATTTTCTCTCAATTTAAAAATTCTAAGAAAAGTTTCTGTAATGTTAGGGGAAGACTTTGTTCTTTAGCCATGATAACAAGTGGCCGCTGTAATTGGTTTACACTAGTTCGGTGGATCAGTGGAGGTGAAGATGGACACACACAGGGACAAATGCCTGGGAGGGGGAGAGAGATTGGAGGTTTGTTGCTGCCAGCCAGAGAATGCCCAGGACTGCTGGTGGCAAGGAAGGATTTTACGAAATCACAGAGGGAGCATGGATTTACTGACCCCTTGATCTCAAACTTTTAGCTTTGAGAACTGTGACAGAATAAATTCCTATTGTTTTAACCATCTCACACAGTGCTAATTTTTTTTTTTTTTACAGCAGCCCTAGTAACTAATACGCTTGGGTTTTAATATTGGACAAACTTGAGGAGATTAGAAAAATACAGTTTCCTTTTTTTATTTTTTAAATAAATGTACTATTGTCTTTTTAGTTCAGATATTGAGTGGTAGTCTCATCATCTTTTGACATTTCAATGCAATCCCATTCAAAATCCCAGTAGACTTTTTAGTAGAAATTGACGAGCTGACTTTCAATTTTATATGGAAATACAAAGAACCTAGAATAGCCAAACTGGTATGGAAAAGGAAAACGGAACTGAAGGATCACTTATTAAAAAGCTACGGTATTCAAATGTGGTATAGGAATAAACATTTTTTAAATAGATAAAGGGAATAGAACTGAGGGTACAGAAACAGACCTACATTTGTGTGGTCAGTTGATTGGGGGCAAAGATGCCAAGGCACTAAATGTGAAAAAAGTAGCTACCCCACAATCTAGCAGTATCATTCCTAAGTACTTACTCAAAAGAAATGAAAACATACAACCACAAAAAGATACATAAATTTTTACAGCACCTTTACTAATAATAACCAAAGACCGAGGAGGGGAGAATGTCCCTCTTCAGGTAAATGGATAAGCAAGATGTGCTGTTTTCATACACCGAAATAATATTCAGCAAACAAAATGAATGGACTGCTGATATACATGGATAAATCTTACAGGCATCATGCTGAGTGAAAGAAGTTAGATACAAAACTGTTCATACTCTGTATGTTTCATTGGTATAAAGATCTAAAGCAGTCAAACCTAATTTATGGTGATTGAATTAGATCAGTGGTTGCTTGGTACCGAGGTGAGTCTGAGTATTGATTGCAAAGAGGTGACAGATGTTCTCTATCTTGATTGGGGAGGTGGTTATTCGGCATATCCATTTGTCAAAACTTATTTATTAAACAGTACACTTTAAATTCTATTTTATTGGGTGTACATTATAGCTCAGAAAAGTTAAAAATGTCTGGAGAGAGGTCACTTCTATCTGTTTTTCCTCAATTAATATGTGATATAATTAATTTAGGTGGGCTCAACCAGAATTTTTTAAATAGCTTAGACGAGACTAAACTAGAAAACACCAGAATGCACCACACATAGTAAGTCTACTTTATGTAACCCTTGGTTTAGGTTTGTGTGTGTCTGTGTATGCTTTCTCAGGCACACAGTAAAATATATTTCTAACTGTAAATCACAGAAAAATTTTTTGAAATACCCTGCTTTAGGGCACTATAATAAATCCAGACCTATTCAATATTTATCATTGATTTGGATGAAACTACATAACCTTTATCATATTTACTCTAGGCACCAAGCCATCAGGCACAGAATGCATTGGTGGTCAATAATATAATTTTTTTTAAGTATGGATACCCAGTTTGAGTGAAAGTGTAAGAAATTGCACGTATACACTCTGCTGATGGAAATGTGAATTGATATAACCATTTTGGAGGGCAGTTTGGAAATGTGTTAAAACCAGTTTGGGAAGTTTCAATTGACATACTTTCAAGCTCATTGTTTCTTTCCTCAGCTATGTCCAGTCTTCTGGTGAATCCATCAAAATAATTCTTCATTTCCACTACAGTGTTGTTAATTCCCTTTTGATTCATGGAGTTTCAATCTGTGCTTACATTACCTATCTTTTCTTGCATGTTCTCCACTTTTTCTGTCCGAGCTCTTGCATATTAATCATGGTTATTTTAAATTCCTGGTCTAATAAATTTCAAAACCTGTGATATCTGAATTTTTTGTTGTTTCTCTGTCTCTTCAGGTAGTGTTTTTTCTTGACTTTTAGAATAGCTTCTAATGTTCTGTTAAAAGCCAGGCATGAAATATTAAATAATAGTAACTGAGGTAAACAGGCCTTTAGTGGGAGGGTTTATGTTAATCCAACTAGGAGTTTGTCTATCTTTAATGTCTGTTATAACTATAAATATGGAAGGTTTCAATCTCCTTTGTTTTTTGGGTTTTTCTTTTTAGATTTATTTATTTTTGAGAGAGAAAACATGAGTGGGAGAGGCAGAGGGAGAGACGGAATCTCAAGCATCAAGCGGACTCGCACTAAGTGAAAGCATGACTGGGGCGGGGGGGGTGGGTGGGTAGGAGGGCTCAATCCCACGACACTGAGATCACGACCTGAGCCGAATCCAAGAGTTGGTTGCTTAACCAACCGTGCCACCCAAGCGCCATGATTTTTTTTTTCTCCCTGTTGTCTTTAGGTTTCCCTAGAACTACTGTTTTTTTTTGTTTTGTTTTTTTTAAATAGAATCCATACCTTCTATCTAGCTCTTTCAGCTGGAATCCTCTGTTATTAGACAGAAGCCTTGGTAAGGTATAGGGGGAGGGGATGCATTCTATAACCTTATGATTAGGTCTTAGTCTTTCAGTGAGCCTGTATCTCACCCTTCCTATGGCTGTCCCTAGTCAGTGACTAAGCAGGCCAGAAATAAGGCAGGCCTTTTTCTGGGAAATGGAGGACTTCTCTGAAAGATGATTTTGGATCAAGAACTTCCAATAGCTTTGTCAAACTTTCATAGAACTGCACTGTTCTGAGACTCTTCCACTCAACCTCCCTCCCTTCCCTCTCTCCTTCACAAGAACAAGACAAGCATGTGATCTGACAGCTCTCTTGGCTTCCCTCAGCTCCCTTCCCATTTCCTTTCACAGGTACTTCTTCTAATAAATCTCTTGGATGTTTAGTCATGTTTTGGCATATGCTTCTCAGAGGACCTGGACTGATATATCTATTTATATTAAAATACACAGATGAATTATAGAGTGCTAATGGGTTTTTAAGACCGAACGTCAAAATTCAAAGTCAGTTTGTACTTTTGGTTAGATGTTTCACACTTCAACTGAAGACCCTTGGAATTAAAGATTTATTTTTTCTTCTGCTAAAGGTACATTATTGGGAAAATTTTTAACACACCGTGCTGGTCTAACCAATAGGTCTCCTCAAATGCTGAAGTAATATAGTACTTCTTATAACTGACTCAGTTCTAAAAATAGCTTCTGCAAAATATGTACTATCTAAATTACCTCTCTTCTACTTACTAAAGATCTCTCTGTATCTTGTGCAAGCATTCTGATGGACTCAATAAGGCTTAAATGGAGCTAATGTGAAATGATAGTCTCTGAGGTTCTGCCTACAGTTCTTGTTATCAATAAGCAAGTAATCATTTAGCATGTGCTCTGCTGGGAGTCATTTTGATCAACTTAAAAGATTAGATTAACTTAATTGAAGAGACTAATTTCTCCTGCTAATGAGATGAGTTTCAAATACTAGGGTATCACTATTTAACCTCTTTAACATCGAATGATATTTTCCCTACAACCTAATAAATAAAAGAGTCTTAAGCTTATGTAATTTACCAACTGTTGCCAATTTAACCGTGAGGAGTAGCATCTCCTTCTGGAATTCAGAGGTATTTTATCTCTGTCTTGATCTTATTTCCGCTTCTGTCATTAGCCGTGGCCAGGGATGCATTTCTCTTCTTTTTGTCATAGGTAAGTGAGGATGATTATTAACAAACTCCAAAGGTGATAAAATACTTTCTGCAATTCACATACATTTTTTGATTTGCCAACCCTTTATAAACAAAACATTAGATTAAAAATTTTATGATGAATTTAGGTTACTCATATTTTTGCTTTCTTTTAATCTTTCCTAGGCATTAACCAGGTGGTAGACAATTAAATGTTTATGTAGATTCCTCATAGGTTCTTAATAAGAATTGAATATATTGACTTTTAGACATATACAGTCATATCTTTTTTTTTTTTAAGGTTTTATTTACTTGACAGAGAGATAGAGAGAGAGCACAAGTAGGCAGGGTGACAGGCAGAAGGAGGGGGAGAAGCAGGCTCTCCACTGAGCAGGGAGCCCAGCACAGGGCTCAATCCCAGGACCCTGGTGATCATGACCTGAGCCAAAGGCAGCCACTTAACCGACTGAGCCACCCAGGCGCCCCTATATCTATCTTTCAGATATGAAAAACAAAAAATGTGCATTAGAACTAGTGTAAATTTTGAACAGTTGTAATTGTAAGGTAGTCAAGAGATATTATTAAAGTCTACCTATTCATTAAAATGTCTACATCATATTAATTAATCGTATAAATGTTTTCCTGGAATGTGTTGTAGATTCAATCATTTCTTTCAACCAGGAAATGATGAATTTCAATTATTATTACCAGATATAGTTGCTTATCTGGAAAGTTCAAATGTGGTCAACCAAAGGGGAGTACCAAAGAAAAAAAATATATTTTAGAAGTAGAACTGGGGCCATCAAAACAGCTTCAAAGTATGTGAAAAATCATAGCAAATTACTGAAGCTTTAGGGAATTGCTATAATCCTGGGAAAATGATAGCTAGGCCAGGGAGGATGATTATACAGCCACAGACTGGAGCTATTTTATATGTGCATATCTGGTATTTACATTTTTAACTTTTAGAGAAATACAGTACTGTTTTAAATATTTTAATACCATCACTGTATTTTTATCAATAATTATTTTCAGGAAATCTTATGTATCTATTTATCTTAAAGGATTATCGTGTTTTTGAGACATTTTAAAGCCACTTTTAGGTTTTAAACATTTGCCAAGAACCGTGTCCAATTTTGTAATGAAAATTGTTAAGTAAATGTAATTAGTTTAGAAAATATTTACTGTAAGTTCTACTTTCTGGAATGTATTTTTTTTCTCACTAGACTATTGTTGTAAGGTGTTAAAGTTAAGAAAGCATGAGAGACTATGGACTATGAGAAACAAACTGAGGGCCTCAGAGGGGAGGGGGGTGGGGGAATGGGATAGACTGGTGATGGGTAGTAAGGAGGGCACGTATTGCATGGTGCACTGGGTGTTATACGCAACTAATGAATCATCGAGCCTTACATCGGAAACTGGGGATGTACTGTATGGTGACTAACATAATATAATAAAAAATCATTAAAAAAAAAAGTTAAGAAACCAATCTGTTGTCACAGATTAGAGAGGAGTGAGGATTGGTTTAAAATGAGTGTGGACATGCCCTGCAAGGAAGAAGAAGGCTTTCTTTCATCTTAAACAGTAAAAGAACACAATTACTTTATAAGACCTAGAATATAAAAACTATGTGAATCCTCATTTTATATCGTCACAAGATTAGGGTTTATGGTGACAGCCATATCAAGTCTCCAAGATATCAGTGTGGAAAGTCAATGTGAGTGCTGTGTTTGCTCCCCCAGTAAAAGGAACTTACGCTTTGTTCTTTAATGAACAGAATACTTATAGAACTGTTATGTGGTCTAAGTGAAATTTTGCATGAAAATCATTTTGCTGAAGAGCAGCAAAGTCGTTTTGAGTGTTAATAGGGGAAAGTAGTACTGAGATTAAGAAGATTTAACCATGTTGCATTTTATTTCAGTGATTACTTTCTTAACCATTTTTAGCTAAACCTGCCAGCTTAGTATCTGTAATTATGGCATGTATTAAAACCAGCCAAGCTGTTAAGTACACACTCGGATGTGTAGCTGCTGCTCAAATACGTCACTCAATCATTTTCCATCATACCATGCAACATTAGTCGCCATTATTGCAGTGTGCAGCCTCGGTAAACACTTCATGCTAAAGGAGAAAATGTCGGGAATATTGCCTAATGTTTTTTTATCTCTGAACCTACATTATGTTTCTCATGTGGTTCTCCTTGCTTCAATTCATCTGGTTCCCTTTGTTAAATTTGCACAAATTCTTAACATAAAAGTATCCCCAAATGTCTATGTTGTAATTAGGTTGTAATTCTGAGCAGAGGTTCTGGTGACATATAAGAGCAAACTGAGGAGCCGATGGGATACCCGCAGCTCTGGGGAGTTTAGAAAGGGAAGAGAGGAACTGATTTATGTAAGTCTGGGAGCTGATTATTTTATGCACAGCTACTTACAAAATAGAAATTTCCTCAGTTGTTGTCCCCTTATTTTCTCTAGGTTCAGTTTTTACATCACGACTGTTCAATAGCTAGTGCTTTAGCTCGCCGTGGTTAAAATAAACTTGTTAATGACAGTTTGCTGTGTTCAGAATATCTGTGCCCACCTCTACAAGAGCATTGCATTGGTGCTTCTAGGTTTTAACCTCAGCATCTCTCTCTAAAAGATCCCACAAGTTTTAACCATTGGCAAACAGAACTCTTTATATTAAGGTCAGGTGATGTATTTGCAGAATTGTCATGAGCCAACGTATGCCCGAGGATTAAAACAAAGAAACATACAAAACCGTTTATTTGTCACGCAAAAGGAATGTGGAACACAAACTAACCGACACAGTCGGTGTTTGGGGTGTGTGGAGAGAAGTCCCAGCTGCAGCTCCAGCTGAAGAGGGCACGTGCGTTCCAGCCCTGCTCCGAAGCGAGCCTGCCCTACCTGTGCCCGAGGCACCTGCCGCTCTGCGCCCTTTCTTATTCCACCAGGGACAGGAAGCTTCTGCCCCCCCTTGCGTAGAGCCCAGAGGTCCCACCTGTGGGTACCTGGTTGAGGGTGGACCCTCCCTGCGAACCTAGCCGTTTCAGAGGGTGGCCTTTTGTTTGCATCTCTGCCCTCCGGCCGTAGGATCATGGTACTCCAAGCCTGCTAACCCTTTCGTGGGGCGGCACCTGGACATCATTGAGTGCAGGTGTTCGGTGCTTTATCAGGAAGCTGCGTCGCCGCCACAGTCTGCGCTTCCGCTCGTCCTGGAGGGTGTTGCAGCGGCTTCCTGTCTTTGCTTTAGTGCGTCCAGTCCGTGGGGGAGTGGAGGTGAGTGCCTTCTCCTATGGCGTGTTCCGTTTCCCTCCTGCACCTTCAGCCGAGCTGACACCAGCCACCGCTTCGTAGCCCGTCGGCAGTGTGGGCAGGGGCTCTTTCTGTCTCAAACGTGGAAGGGGAATTAGGTTCTCGTTAGCGTTGCTGCAACCATCTCTGTGGTTCCACAGCACATCAGACCGCCTGGGCAGGGCAAGGAAGGGGTCCTAGAAGAACCACTTTCCCTTGAAAGTGGGTCACCTTTCGGAGTATCCGACCATGCCTGCAGTGTGGGAAACAGAATGAGGAGTTTCATTTTCTAGTCTTTATTCTTACAGATAAGGATCTGAAGAAAAGGGGAATTGCCAAAGGCATTTAGGCTGAGTTCTGCGGGAACAGTTGAATATAAAAATTTCCCTTCAAATTTATCACAAGCCTGTGGATATCTGCGTTTAGGTCCGTTGTGTGTTTTTAGTGCTATTATTTTCCTGAATTCCACATGCTTTTCCCCTTCCCATCTGCTAATCCCAATCCTATCTACCTTTGTCTTGCTTTCTCCATTAGGTTTTTATCAATTAGGTTAGTTCACTTTTTTTTCTTTTGAGGATGTCTACAGCTTTTAGTGTGAGGACTATGTAACTTAATTGTAAAAGAATCCTCATTAAAATACATATTCTGACTTAGTACAACTGCATTTCTCCATCCTGACAAACTCCCCAGTGAAGGCAATGCTTGGGGTCCCTGGACAATTCTGTAGGATGCACGTGGTACGCATTCACTGATTCCGAAGTACGTATTGTGGGCTGTGTGGGCATCACCTGGAGCCACTTGTAAAATGCCAACTCTAGGGAATTTTACTTATTTACATCTGATGAAACAATCTCCAAGGTAGGGTCCCAGGATGTTTCTTTACAAAAACTCCAGGGTATTCTAAGTCTCAGCCACTGAGTCTAGTTCAGCATCCGTATTCTGTCAAGAAACTGAGTTCCACAGATGTCGAGAGAAATGCAAAGATAGCAGACAGCTGGTGTAGTACTATGAGTTAACAGGGGCGCCTGGGGGACTCGGTTAAGTGTCTGCAGGTGGTTTGGGTCGTGATCTCAGGGTCCCAGGATCAAGCCCATGTCTGGCTCCCTGCTCAGTAGGCAATCTGCTTCTCTCTCTTCCTTTGCCCCTCCCCCACTCGTGTTTTTTTTTTTTCTCTCAAATAAAATCTTTAAAAAAGAAAAAAAAAATATCAGGAGTTAACAGATACGGAATCCCTTTCCCCTTTTAAAAGTTTACTGGTATGAACCAAGACTCAAGTCTTAATCTCTTTGGACATTTTTCACATCTGTGAAATGGGGATAGCATTACCTGCCTCGAAAGAGTCTTGTATTAGGATTGTAGGGGATAATCAATATAAGATGTCCAGGCCATAGCAGGTACTGAATTTATTGTGATTGGGACATTTTCCTTTTATGTATATTAATTCTCTTCTAACCTAGATTACAGATCATTTGAGGGTGGGGATTTGAGAGATTGCTCTCCTTTTTGATCTAACCTGTTGCTAGCACAGGGCTAAGAACAGAGCAAATGCTTTGTTTATTTGATGGTTATTGATGTGGTTCAAAACGTCCTCTTGGCCTTTTAATATTTGGTCTCCCAACTCAAATTAGCTGGTGTCGGGTAATTCTGTTTCTTGGACCCTGACCCAAAGGTCACTGAATTTAACATTCATGTCCTGAGCAGCTCAGGGTTATCCTCAGGTCCATAGTAAACTGACCTAACCCTGGGATCAACTTGCAGGGCAATCCGAGATTCAGATCTATTTCATTTTGGGTTTCAGACTCTGAATTTAATCTTGCTTCAAACTGAATTTGTACATCAACCTACCTATAAGTATCCTGACCAGTCTGGATTACTCTGCGGTAGAGGTGAGCGGATATTAATCAAATAACGGCCTCATCCCATTACCAGGGTCCTTATTTGTTTACACTTTCTGTACCACTAGACTGTAAATACCTTGGCAGCCAAGTGTATCTTTTACCTTTAGATCCTCAGTATCATAGTATAAGGAACATGGTAGTTTCATGGGGTAACTCTAGACTTCTGTATCTTTTCTGGGTTGGAATGAGAGAAAATATAAACTGATCTGATACTCATTAGGCTTCTGTTCAGAAGGTAAATTAACTTGTTGTACTTAAGTCATTTGCCTTTGATTTTCACTGTAATCCTGTGCGTGTGTCCTTGAGGAAATATTTCTGAGCCACATCATTGTAAGTAACTTTAATAGTGGTAGGAGCTACTTGATTTATTGTTTGCCATGTACTGTGCAAAATTTTTGACAAATACTCTTTGATTAAATACAGTAATCTTGTGAGAGAAACATTATCTCCATCTTTATAGAGGAGAATACTAAGGCCGAATGTTTTCCAAAGTCAAGGATTTAAACCTGGGTCTGCCTGAGCCTAAAGTTGTTGTGCTCTTGATCATTCTGATCAGAGCTGCCATACGCTCTGATTTTAAAATTTGACTTGAGAAAGGAGTAAATCTTTTAGTATTATATTTAATGGAGGCATGAATACTTTTCATCATAAATTGTTAACAACTACATTTAAGGCAATATATAATGATTCTTAACCACTAGGCACCAGGGTGAGTTTGGCAGAGTGGAGTTTGTCCTGACCTTGATATCAAGGGGAGTATGATCTGAACATCTTCTCTGCAACTTATTAGTTAAGTAGACTTGGGCAAGTTTCATAACTTCAGTATTTGCATCTGTAGAATGAGGATGATACTGATTGCAGGATTGTGCTAAGATTGAAGATAAGTAAATACCTGGGGTAGGCCTTCCACATAGGGCACACCATTCTCCTCCTCTCTACCTGGATATTCTGTAAGTTGTTTCAGCTCAAAATTTCCCAACCAATGGCATCATTTTTCTCCAAATTTCTGCTTTAATTTTTTCCTGCTAACTCGATGACAGGCATATGGCAAATTTTATTTCAAGTTTCCTCTAAGGGGGCACATCGGTGGGTCTGTTAGTTAAGCATCTGCCTTGTGCTCAGGTCATGATCCCAGGATCATGTGTCAGGCTCCCTGCTCAGCTTGTCCTTCTCCCTCTGCCCCTTCCCCTGCTCATGCTCTGTCTCTCAAGTAAATAAATAAAATCTTAAAGAAAAAAAAAAAGGCTTTCTCTAAGGAAGGAAACTGAAGAAGATTAATTCAGAATCCCCTTAGTTGGGACATCTTACTAAAGGAGAAAAAAAAAAAAAAAGACCAGATATTGGTAGTTAGACTAGATACAAGAAAAGAGAATACCTGCTTCAGTGTCATCACTCTTGACTGACCATTAGCTGGATGAGTAGGTAGCAAGTTTCCCAGAAGGGATCCCAAACCATTAGCATTTAACAGAAAATTACCTAAGCATTTTACAAGATATGCTAACTTTTCTCCAGGAGGAGATTGGGCACATCATCATGAGAAAGGTTCAGTCTTCTAAGAGGAGGATGCCATGTTTAGCTCCTTCTCCATTAAAGACCTCCTGATTTTCTGGCCCAGGATGTCTCCTCCCCAACTGTGGTCTCTTAATTAACCATCATACCTTTAGTCTCTTGTTTCAGTTCATTTTCTGTAATCAAATTATCTTTCTAAAATGCCAATAGCATCATAGCGCTTGTACGTAAAAGCTCTCCATTGCCTAGTCATTGATCTCAGAAGTCCTTGTTTCTCACAACTTGTTTTCATTCTCCTGCCCAGATTCCTTAGTCACCCTTTTTAATAAAGGTTTTCTTCCATTTGTAGGAGCATACTGGACCTTTACTAAACCTCCTAAGGACTTGACGTACCCATGTGTCTTTATTTATGCTTTCTCCTTATATTTCTTTTGGGAACACTGGATTCATCCTTAAAGACTTCTATTAAGCAATACCAGCTCTCTGAAGAGATCCTTCTTGATCTCCCACTTGGATCAGCTTTTCTCTCGCTCCCTGAACCATCAGTTAACTCTCCATTATTTTATTCAACAAGCATTTATATAGCTTCTACTATGTGCAAAACACCATAGTAAGCACTTTGTAAGTATTAACCATTTATTTAGTATAAATATTAACTTATAATGACACCATGAAGTAGCACCAATTTGATCTTTATTTTACAAGTTAAAAACTTGGTTAAGTTACTTGCTCAAAGTCACACAGGTAGTAAGAACTAGAGCTGGGATTCAAACCCAGGCAGTGTAGTTCTGAATGAGTCCTTTCAGAGTCCATGTGTTTCATCACCATGCTGAAATGATTCTTAAAATTACACGTTGCATTACAGATATATTTCAGTGTTTATTATGTTACAGGGTTTCCGTTTTTCATACCAGCCTCCCCCACTAAACCTCTTGAGGAAAGGAACAAATTCTATTTCCTTGATTCCTGGCTCAGCACCTGGCATGAAATGGGTGCCTAATAAATACATGTTGAATTGAGTTGAATTAAGAGTAAAAATACTTTTTCTTTCCTTTGCTGATAAAGAGACTTGGATGCCAGTGGCTGTCCTTGAGGTTCGTTTATATTCAGTGGGAAGAAAGGTGAGAAGATAAAAGCAAGGTAGTTTAGCAAAAAAAGGCAATACTAGCAAGTGCTCAGAAAATAACATTAAATACTATCATAGAATTTCTTTTCAGAAATGGATAATTACTTTAGCCACGTAGTAAGGGAGACCGAAGATGATACAGTAATAGGGCAACCAACAAGGCTTGCTTCAGTAGTGCATGTTGTCTGAACACATGTCCATGGAGTCCCATACGTGTCATTGAAACAAATGTGTACCCTTTGAGTACAACCCTAAATGAGGTTGACCGGTATTTTTTGGAAAGGGAAATACTACTTCCAGTAGAAATCCTGATAGCTCAAATAGGAAAAGCTGAACTAATTGAATCTTCAGAGGGAGGGGGAAAATAAAAACCCAAAAATCCCTTTAGAGGGGGGGAAAATAAAAGAAGATCAAAGAAAAAATAATCACTTAGGCTTTGTCATAGTGAATATTCTCATGAAAGCATTTGCTAAGTATGCAAATGAGATCTAATATTGACTATAGGATTACAAAGCTATTGTCAGAGCAGTTGGTAATATATGATACCACTGAAATCAGGATGCCACTGAAATTGATCTGTTGTAAAATGGATATTGGAGTGGAGTGAATGCCTGTGGCAATAATGGTGGGAGGCATCAGTTAATGATAACACTGTCTTTTTTCTTATGTAACTCCGTATTCAGGTAAATCTATATCCTGTTACAAACCATTTTTGTCTAATTTTTCTATTCGTATAGATTTAATTATAAAACTACTAGAGCTTGATATGTAGTAAAGCACAGATTCACAATTAGAATTGTTGAGATGACAGCAACTTCAGAGTATGAGTTCAAAGTACCACCCAGTATAGAGTTCTTAATTTTTACAGTATTCTTAATAAAGTGACAACAATCCTTTCCATTTTAACGTAGCTTCAGTTGTTAGAATGGCCACTGAATAGAACACAATTAATTGAGGTCTCCTCTGAAGTTCAGTGCTAAAGATGGAAAAAAAAAATGAAGTTTGTTACTCTAAGGAGATTTGCTGCCGGCATCTGTCCTTTAAAAAGGAAATGAGTACATCATTACCAACAATTTTATATAAACTAGACAAATTTGTATTATACCTTTTGGTTAGTTAGTCTTAATGGAAACTCTACAACAGTGTTGGCAATAGGGTTCATGTGTTTCAGAATAGGACATCTTGACATGCATTCTTCAGCTGTGCTGTCTTAAACTTTGTACTGACAAAGTATACGTAGGCTTTGTCCCATTTTTTTTTTTTTTGAAAATACCTAGGTTTTGTAGTCCTGAAATTACTGGAGTGAAGACATTCTGAACACTATTTCACAAAATGCTCAGAACCACGGATTTTCTATTTAGTTGGCACTTTCTGAGTAGGTATCCAGAGAGAAGTGTTCCTTTTGTTATCTGGCACATTTTTTCCATTGCATGTATTGCTATTAAGTATAGAACACTTTTTAAATTGTTGACATCATAAAACCTTCACATTTGAACAACAGAAATAAAATGTCCTTCCACTTTTTTTTTTTTGGCATCAACTTAAAAACTTTTGTCTACTGTATGTCACATCTTCAATACCTCAGAAGTTAAGAGCCTATCAGTGTTGGAGGCAAAGCAAAGTGCTAAACTACATACTATTCTCTATATTAAGTACTTAAGATGAATAAAACCAGCTGCTAAGTATTTTAAATGCATTTCCTGTTAAACCCATGGCTAGAATTTATTACATGCTTGCTAAATGGCAGCCACTATACTGTTTTATAGATACTCATTTGTTCCTCACAGCAATCCTATAGAATAGATATTACTGATGTTTTGTCCATTTCAAGACAAGAGAAATGGGGCGCTGGGAGCCTTCTGATCTTTTCAAGGTAATACAACATCTAAGTGGCAGTGTGAGAATTCCATAGCTGTATATGAAGTGCCACGAAACAAGCCCCCAAATTACTACTTGAATATTTATAATTATCTGCAGCAGGTTCTTTCATCTTGTTTCATTAAGACACAGACAGTAACCATAGAAAGTAAGAAAACCATCTCCTAGGGAAGGTGAGACAAGCAAAACCAGAGAACTTAGAATTGCCACCAAGTTTGCTGATTGGAGAAAGAAAAAGTCTTCTAGTGAGATTTTAGTGAGAACTTGAAAGAGTATCTAAAGAGGAAAATGATTTTGTAACATCTCTTTAAGAAGCAAAATCACCTAAATTCTGTAATTAGAAGAAAAATACAAATTTCTGTGTGACAGACTAGTTCAAGTCTAGCCCCAGAGTTAGAAAAATAAACTACACAAAGCAAGGACCCTAGATGGCATTTTAGTCAGAACAGCTTCTTATAAGATGGTTTGTATAGTTCAGCTCACAAATGGCTGCTGTCAGAAGTTGCATCAATTATCCCCTGGGTTTCTGTGTCCACAGAGAATAACACAGAAATACAAGGATTGAAGACCTGTTGGGTCTAAGTTAGTGGAGAAATTCAGGTGAATGAAGAGATAACATTTTTGGCATCACTGTCAGGCTTTGTACCACACAGTTGAATACACTTGCAGATGAGCAAACTGAGACTATGGTTTTAAGGTGACACAATACATTGTGGAACCCATTTGAAATGCAGAAAGGTTTGTTGTAGATCTGTAGTGACCTCCATATTTCTCCAAAAGCTTTCACTCCATTGCTCAAGGCTTGCTTTATTCTCCCTCCCTTCGGAGTTAATCTCTCTTTAAACATCTTTTTCTCAAGTTGAAGACCCCCACAACTGGATTTAGCCTCCTAGGAAGGGTTTAATCCAAGATACATTATTGGATAATAAGGCTCCTATGAGATACCTCTTTGTTGAACTGTCCTCAAAAAGTGAAAGATGAATATGAATTTGCCAATACTAAAGGGCATTCTACCTATTTGTGAATTAAATCTGACAGATCATCCTAGGAAAGAAATGCCCATGCCACCTAAAAATGTGCTGATGTTCTATAAATGTGATCTACTTTTGGCTGTCAAAAGTAGGTGAGGAAAGGATACAGAACTGTCAAAAACTTGTAGGCTGACAGTATTATTCAATGCAGATTGGAAAGAATTCATTGTCTTACTTTACAAAGGCCCCCTCTCTCTCTGCACATGGATTGGTAGCACACTATCATCAAAGCACATATATGCTTTTGTCATAGTACAAAATAGTTAGTGGCTGTCTAAGAGAGCTTGGATTATCTTTCTAGACATGATTAAAAAACTATTCAAATTTGTGATTTTGTGAATAATGTTCAGAGTAAGAGGGCATTAAATGTTCAGAATAAGGGGGCCATTATGTATGTCAAAAACTATCCCTAACATTAAAATTTAATAATAATTGGATAGGAGATAACCAGTGACACCAAGAGAATAACTGAGAGTCCTGAGCACATTCATTTGACTGACCTAGTACGGGGGTAACCTGAGAAGTCCTAGCAGACCACTTAGGAAGCTGTGGAGCTATGGCCCGACTATATAAACTATGTAGACACTAGCTCTTAATAAAGCCTTGAGCCCTGTTCCCTACAGAACTGTGGGCATTTTGGTTGATAAGGATGGCCTCTGATTTTTGGTGGAAGCACCAAACACATCACTCAGGGTAGAACCATGATGACGAAAATCTCAGCTAGAAGGGCAGTTTAAGTGAATGTTTTATCATTTGTGTACTGTAACAACAAAGTGTCTGTGGCAGAGGACCTGAGATTTGTATACAGCATTTGAGTTCCTGCTCTTCCGCTTAGTATTCATGAGGTCTTTAAGTCCCAGTCTCCTCATCTGTAGACTGGGAATAAAGAACACCTACTTCATAGAGTTGATGGGAAGATTATTTTGCTAGGTATAGAATGGTAATTGACAAGGGACATTATTGTGATTATTAGGAATGTGATTTGAGCATCTATGGGTGCCCATCCAGCTTCGTGCTACGCTCTGAGTTATAGCATGACATTTTAGCCATACGTCTCTGGAAGATGACTCTCTGGGAAGGAACGGACAAAAACACCACCAATAGAAGACCATAGGCAGGGCTAAAATGTTGGTCATTGCTGATTGGCACAGTAGAACTTTAGATATTTTTTATATACATTTGATCACTTATAAGCTAATTTTCCAAGTTACCTTTCCTTTTTACCACAGTCACACACACACACACAACCTTGCCTACAATGAGGTGATTATTTAGCTTACATATATATTTTAACATATGCATATATCATTGCAAATAACACCCAGATCAGTGTGCAGCATTTCTATCACTAGAAAAATACTTCATTCCCCTTCCCAGTCAGCCTCTGTCCAAGAGTATTCTAAGGATATACTGTCTTAACTTCTGTCACCATAGATCACTTCTGTTTTTGGTCCCCATATAAATGGAATCAAGCAGTATGTACCCTTTAAAATTTGTTTTTTTCACTGCATTTGTCTATTAAGTGTATCCATATCCATGCTACATCCATCCCTGATTCTTTTCTTTGCAGTGTAGTATGTCATTCTGTGAATAAAATACACATTATTTGCCCATCTTACTATTGATGAGCATTTGAGCTGTTCTCAGTTTTGCGCTCTTATAAAACTGCTATAAACGTTCCTATACATAGTTTTTGTGGCCATAACCACTCATTTCCATTAGGTATATTTGTAGGAATAGAATTGTTGGGTCATAGGCTATATATACTATGAAACATTATTTCCAAAATGGTTTTATTGATTTGTATTCCCACCAGCAATATAAGAGGTTTCCAGTTGTTCTGTGTCTTGGAGAATACTTGGTATTTTCAGTCTTCTATTTAATCATCATGATAGCTTCTGTGTAAGTGAGTATGTGGACTGTGCTATTTTACCAGTTCAGGGAAGGAAATAAAATATTCACATAAATGTACAACGTATCTGACCACAGTTCTTCTTGACTTCAATCTTAGCCTGCCTTTTCTAAGTTCCATAGACTCTCCAAAGGGTTTTTTGTTTTGTGACCTCTACAAACATGAAAACATCTGCTGCTTATCTGCTGAACAAATATTGATTATCACTGGCTCCAAGAGCAGATAGGAAAGTGTCCTTTCACTTGAATATATAGCAGAACACTTTCTCTGCATTTCTAACTTCAAGCTACCTCTTGCATAGTAGACGTTTACTAAGTATTTGTTGGAACTAGTTGACTTTCTTTTTCTGTTTTTGCTCTACGGAATTACTTTAGCTTGTGCTTATTCCTACTATAAACATTGCCTTTTCCTGGAAAACTGCTTATGACTTGCACATTTACCTGAAAAGCCTTAATTTGTTGTCTTCAATGCTTTTAGTCTTACATGGAGTGAGCAATATTGTGAGCTTCCCAAAACCTAAATCTGTACATAATAGTGCTCAAAACCAAGCTATTAACTATTTTTAAGAAGGCTCTAGAACAGCAATATATGTAACTTAACGTTTTGAACACCATTTTGATGGTGTTTGCCTCAGATCTTTAAAAGAATCTGGTGGATATTGGGGACAGTATGTTTAGAACTCTCATAAAATATATTTGTACATGAGTAATAGATGGGAATTAACCATTATCAGACACGTAGAATATGTCTAACATATGTTATCTCTGACTCTTCCAACAGTAGAGCTCTATAGTCTTCATTTATAGAAATAAAATTTCAGTCTGAGACTTAAAGTGTTACTTCTCTAAATTATGCATATTTCAAATGGGATTGTCATTAAAATACAAATTAACTTGATATCAAATTTTTGAGAAAATGAAAAAGTGAAATTAAAGTTGACCAAAACTGATATGATTTTAAGTAATTTAGCAAGTGAAAAGAAATGAGACTGCTCCTTTTTTTTTTTTTTTTTTTTTTTTTTTTTTTTTTTTTTTTTTTTTATTGCAGGTACTCCTATTTCTACAGGGATAGATACTTTGATGGTCCACGGTGCAAACTATATTGTCCAAATGGGAAAAAGGGACTGGGTGAAAATTGAGGCCCTTACGTGTTTTCTTTCTATTCTTTTCTCAAATCACAGGACTTTATTTGAATTGTTTCTAAAGACCGTTGGAGCACATTATTTTCCCTTCATTCCGAAAAATATCTTTGCTTCTTATAGCTTAATTTCTATTATCCTGCAACACATTTTGTGTTGTCCTTTGTAAAATCTCAATGGTATGGCGGTTTTCTCTTGATGATTACTTAGTTGGAAACCTGCATTATTTCTTTTTGCTGTTCACTTCTTAACCATCTGTATATTTTTTTCCTATTTTCATCAGTGCTATTTAATATCTTACAAATTATTTTATGATTGTGTCTATCTGACTGTGAGCAAGTAGAATTGAAAAATTCTGGAGTATCATTCCTCTAGCCTTATTTGTGCATCTCTAAAAATCTTCCTAAACCCCATCAACTATGAAGCTAATAGTTGCTTAAGGAGCGACTGACCAGAAAGGCTCAGCTGAATTTAACCCTAAGTTTAGCCTAGGTTTGTTATATAGTTGACTACATAGAATTTACATATTTAACTATAAACACCTATTGGCACTAAAAATAGGCTTTTGGTAATATGACTAATTGATATGCCAAATACAGAATCAGAAAGGCTCATAAAGCCATCATCAGATGGATTTTTTTACTCTACAATTTCTTCTGTTAATACTCACTTTCTTTCAGTTCTCATGTTAAAATTTCCATGTCAGTCAAAAAACAGAATCTGAAAGGGCTCCATTTGTCTAGTTGATAGGAATTCTATCAGGACTCGGAACACCTGTGTTTCCTAGTGTACTGCCTTGGCGCTTAGATGCTATACCCAGGCTAGCTAACTACACGTTTAGGAGCCAAAGTTATCACCTGAGCTACATGTCCGATAGAATTCCATCTTCCTTGTTTCTAGAGGAAAGAAACCATAAATCCCTGCCTCAAAAGTAGTAGTAACAGGATGATGACAATGTAATAGTAATCACAACCATGTATTAACTGTTTTAAGCTGCGGGGTTAGGGGCAGATTTTTCACATTCTTGCTCCAGGAGCCCCACTGAGAACTTCCTACGTGACCATCCATTACCTCTTTTTTTTTTTTTTTAAAGATTTTTTTTTTTTTTTAAGATTTTATTTATTTATTCGACAGAGATAGAGAAAGCCAGCGAGAGAGGGAACACAGGCAGGGGGAGTGGGAGAGGAAGAAGCAGGCTCATAGCAGAGGAGCCTGATGTGGGGCTCGATCCCATAATGCCAGGATCATGCCCTGAGCCGAAGGCAGACGCTTAACCGCTGTGCCACCCAGGCGCCCCCATCCATTACCTCTTAATTCTAAGTCATTACTGAGCTGCTTTCCCCCTATCTCTTATCTTATTTTGTATCTTCTTGTCTCTCAGACATCAAAGCATTTCCCAGACTTTCTTTGCTGCATGGTCATCATTATCGCAGATACCCAGATGAGAATATCTTCTTGTCTAGCCTACTTTTCAGAAATGCAGTTTCTGAATGTGTTCAGAGAAAGGGAGCTCTGTGGCTGAATTACCATCAAATCCTTTAACATCTTTGGCTGAACGACGTCTCCAATTTTGCCCAGGGGGGGAAAACTAGCTTTTAGAACAATTATTCACAAGCTTGCTTTGAGAATATGTATCCAACAAACTTCTGGTTTCTATAATCAATAATTTAAAATATTTCAGGTATTTTAAGCAAAATGACAAATGTCCATTCTACATATCTGTTCACCTTTTCAGAATTTTGGACTTATTGGAAATGAAGCTTATGAACATGAATTGAGGTCTTCTCTGACTCTATATTCCAGGGATTGTGTAATTTTAAAATTTCAAATGCATGAAATTACTTTGCTTTGAATTACATGTTTTGTGCGTTGAGGACAGCTGGTTGTCATCTCCCCAGCACTAAGTTGCCTTTCATAATCACTCATCACTCCTGATTTGGACTATGAAAAGTGGAAGTACAATACTGGCTGCAAGAATTGACAGACAAGGGATGCCTGGGAGGCTCAGTCGGTTAAGCATCTGCCTTTGGCTCAGGTCATGATCCTGGGGTCTAGGGTTTGAGCCCTGCTGAGCAGGGAGCCTGCTTCTCCCTCCGCCCTTCACCCCACTGTTGTGTGCGCTCGCTCGCTCTCTCTCACCAATAAAATCATTAAAAAAAAGACAGAAGCCCTGGAATAATCTAACAATTGCAATTTTTCTCTGTAGTTGCAATGCATTAATAAGGCAACTAAAGCTTTAAAAAGGTTCTCTGTAGCTTGAGGTTGGGCAAATTGTTTTTGTGGGAAGGCTCTTTCCTGAGAATGTTCAACTAGGAGATTGCAGTGGTGACAGCTCTTCAGGTACTGGGCAAATGTCAGGAGGACTCCCCTCACCCCCCAAACACACACACACACACACACACACACCAGGGTATAAATGTGGAGCTGATGAAATTTTGTGTCCTCTCATGTAGAAAGTTCTTGGGATGATCCATCCCACCTCACCGAATAATGCTGGTCAAATGACTTAGGATCTCTCTACCATTTAAAACATTTTTAATAGGCAGCTGTTTTCTTAATATCATTTTTATGAAACCTGTCTGAGTAATTCCTTTCGTAACTGGAGACTGAACAGAAGTTGTGGGAAAGATCAGTAATATTTAATGACTGCATTAGAGAAATTCTTTTCCTTACGGGTGTAGTACAACCTGGATGCTGACTCTGATGCTTGGGAGAACCTTCACAGAGCCGCTTCTGCATACAGAACGGGATGTAGCTGCTTGTAGCTCCGCTTACCCTAACCATGGAATGAGGCTTTCTGCGTGGCTCTGCCTTTTGTGGACAGGAAAAGGAAGGCCAGGAAATCTGACAGTGCAAAGTTGACGGGGTTTTGCCTGTGAGGGGAAATCCTCTATTTCAACAAAGCCATTTTCCTGATAGTTTTATATATTTAGGAAAAGCCCATGATTTTCAAAAATGATTCAAAAGACAGTGATTTCCAGGTATAACCCTACTTTTTTTTTCCCATTACACACTGACTCAGCTTTCTGTCACTTTAGAATTTGTCCATACCTTGACCTAGTTGATGCTGAAAATTTCATGCATTTGTCATTTCACTTCATCATTACTGCATTTTTTTTTTCTTGTTTAGTAACGTTTTGTTTTAGGGAAAAAATGCTTAGATTTACAGCCTTGGGAATGAGCGGTGTCTCATTTCAGAAAACAATAAACATTATGGATAGTGAGAGTATTTGTACTACTGCTGGCAACGAGCTGTATGTGCTCCTGTGGGCTCTTCAGCATATGGATTCCTGCCAGCACTTGCCGACATTTTTTATAACCATCGTAGTGGCCAAGAAAGCAACTGAAGACCACCTTGTGGCTAAGTGGGGAAAATGCATAATAGAAAAAGGAAGTGTAATTAAATTTGTCTCTCTGGGATAATGAAATCAGAGCATTGAAGCAGAGAACCAAATTATCACTGTTGAACTTACATTGCTTTCGGATGTTTTCAATAAAATGTTTTTATGTCTGATTCATTTATAGAACTCAGAAAATAGAGGATCTTATCCATAGCACAGTTCTAGACCATCTTAGAAGATAAATGTATAAAACCTGGAACTCTGCCCTGGATAATAATGGTTAAGTTAATATGTGAGGGAAGTGCAAAGTTATTGGTACAGGAAATAAGTACTGTTAAGAATTCAGAGTTAGAAGAGTCAACGTGGGGCCAAGTAGCCAAGAAAGCTTCATGGGAATAGAACTTGACCTTCACCTTCAACAATGTGCTTTTTGGTAGGTGTAAAGAGGAAAAGGGTAACAAGGAGCACTGAAAATGCAGTTAAGAGACGGGAATGAAAAGGGTGTTCTTGGGTGATAGGTCACCAACGCCTGATAGAAGGAATGGAATGGAATCCAGCTGAGGAAGTCAACCTACACTTTGAGAAATGGACAGTGGTTAAGATGTGACTTTTAAACGGATTTCTCTTTCTGGCTTGTCTGGACTATGAGAGACAGAGTAATAATTTCTTTGATCACAAGTAAGCAGAAGAGCTGTTCAAGAAGGTAAGATCTTGAAAGCCAATTTTGGAGGGAATGAGTTGGCTCTGAAAGTTTGCCTGAGGATACTTGAAGGTAGAATCCATTCCATCTCAAACTATTCGCACCTGGAAACGTCCTCTGCATAAGATCAGGTGAGAGGATCTGGAAATCATTTTAAAAATGATAATAAAGAGCCTAAGGCTGTGCCAGATACTCTTCCAGGTGCTTGACATGAGTAAGATCTTAACAGCAACCTTGTGAGGTAGGTATAGTTATGCTCATCTCACAGATGAAAAACTTCAGCTTCAAAAAAGTTATTTGACTTGACATCCCACAAATACAGGATGGCAGAGCTGGAGTTGAACTTCAGGACAGCCTGAATGTGCATTCACACTCTGACTGCTAACCTGCCCTGCTTCGTCGCATGGTGTGCTATGTACACGAAAGGGAACAATCTAAACACATGGGCATTTTCTTCCTAAAGGGTAGTCATTATACACGTGAAATTAAACCAGAAACAGATATGAGTAGTACATAATTTGGTGCTCTTCTGCCTGTGATTGTCATGGGGCCACAAGTAATGACTACAGGTAGACAAGGTTTGTGCTTGTCTGTCATTCATCCCATCAGTCAACAGTATAATCCCAGCTCTGCCTATTTGTACAGTTCATAGAGTACTTTTAAAATATGTTTTTAAAATCTTCACAAAAAGGCAAGGTATGTCTATCATTTCCACTTGATTGGAAAGAAAAATTAAGATCCAAGAAGTGCTAAATGGCAGAGCTAGCAATTAAATCCAGTTTTTGAGGCTAAGTCTAATGGCAACTTAATTCCTACTAAGTGTCTTAAATGTAAACACTAAATTAGCCATCTTGGCTTTTGGAAAGATTACTGGATATGATCTATTTCCCTTGCTTTGTGTCTGTCCATTGTGGCTATTGTAGCTTGAAATACTTTTCCAAGCTTTACTCAGAATATTTCTCTGCTTATAGTTTTATGATTTTCTAATCCAGAGTAGTTCATATTTCTCAGTTATTTTTGGAAGGGTCCTCAGGTTAGGTGTCTAATTTCACCTAATTTTGCGGTTACTAGTTTTAAGATTTCTCAATAAATGTAAAACTGCCACTCTTCACATAAAAGAATGTTAATAGCCCTGATTATTGGTTAGGAGGAGTAGGAACCTGGTGTTAGTGGAAGCATCTCTATGTCCTATTTCTTCTTGTTTAAGTCCAGTCAAGGTTAATTATTCATTGAATAATTTCATTTCATTGAAAGAGCAGTAAAACAGCACAGAGAAAATCCTGGTTTCTTAAGTTGTACTGCTCTTTATGTGTAATGGTCCTTTTAGAACTAAGTGAGGTTACAAGTTAGACTTAGAGCTTGTCACGGACTTGGCCTTGCTTTTAGTACTCAGGGCCCTTTGAAGTCATTTGGAACCTCCTGCTGATCTTTCCACCACCTTTGTGCCCTGGCAGCACAACCATGTTTAACTCTGCCATGTAGAGCATGGGAGAAAGTCCAGGTCCAATCTTTTGGCATTTCTCACACCCGAAATCAGAGGAAATGGGTGACTGCATTTCATAGGAAGTGGTATGAGTTTCCTGTTCCCTCTAGTATGATGTGAAGTCAAGCCTGCAGTGCCTCCTGCTGCTGAATTATTCTCTGCCAATCCATGTGTGTATGGGTGGGGGGGACGCCTCAGAAAAAGCCTGAAGTGTTCCATCACACCATAAGCAGAGGAGACTTAAGGAATCCTGAGAGGTATTACTACTGCAAGAAATACAGAAAATGCAATGGAATCCTCCTCTGTGTTACCGACATTTAAATGCATTCAACAGTCTGCAACAGTTCCCCATTAATAATGAGGAATTTCTTCAATGAGAAAACTACGGTCTGACTCAGAGATTAAATAAAAATAATTGAAAATGAGGTAGCAATGGAAAGGTTTCCTGTAGCTCTGTGATACCACTGGGTTCCACACAATTGAAAAGGAAAAATGTACACACAAAGTATCTGAAGAAAACTCACGAGGAAAGAACATCAAAGAACTTGATAGGAAAAATTGCCTTCCCTAAGTGTAGTGTCAAGGAAGCTCTATGGGGGAGAAGAAATTCATAAGCCTCCTCCCAGGAGAGTATGCAGAAGCAAAAGCAAGCATTTTCAAGACTAGTGGAAACTACACCAGAATTTAAAACAGAAATTAATAATCTACCTGACAGAGACCTATGGAAGGTGTTTATTTTTTCCATGGGGGAAATAAAATCAATGAAAGAATGAACATATTGCATTTCTACACAACATATGTTCTCTGCCATTCTAGTCCTAGCACTGTATTTTTGTTATTCCAAATGATTAAGGACCCACTCTAGCCCATTAAGTTTTTGTTGGGTTGGTGATCTAGAAGGACAAGTGACTATTCTGCAGTTCTTCACAAGACTTTGAAAGGCTTTGAGACTTACTGCATGCTGCAAGAAAAGAACAGCAAATCTACCTTGCACATTTTATAAATACATTTGTTTCTTTCAGGTGGTATTAAGCATGTGTTTGTAGAAGAATGGGGGTCCAGGTATTTGACAGCCAACATCCTTTCTTGTTGGTCAATATCCAGCCAGAGCAAATTCTTTATAATATTACTCTGCGAATGGGCATTTAGTGGACTTGTATCTGTGATACAATGTGAACTATTGCAACATGTTTGGTCACTAATGAGAAGAATAGCAAATTCTATTTTAACATCATATGTTGTTTACTTACGAGAGCTCTTAGCAGATACTTTTTCCCCCCCATCTCCTTAAAACAAATGTGTCGAATGAGAATAAGAATATAATTGTAGGGGCACCTGGGTGGCACAGCGGTTAAGCGCCTGCCTTCGGCTCAGGGCGTGATCCCAGCGTTATGGGATCGAGCCCCACATCAGGCTCCTCTGCTGGGAGCCCGCTCTTCCTTTCCCACTCCCCCTGCTTGTGTTCCCTCTCTCGCTGGCTGTCTCTATCTCTGTCGAATAAATAAATAAAATCTTAAAAAAAAAAAAAAAAGAATATAATTGTAATATTTTCATTGTTTGGTTTTTAAATTACCTGAACTATGATTTTTTCTTAGCCTTAAAATTAAATACTGTCTTGCATACTATGTATATTATATATATATACCCATGTATATTAGTAATATACTATGTATATTAATAACATTTTAATTTTTTTAATTGTAATTGCACAAGTTCTTAAGAGTTTTCTGAAACAAAACACATTAAATTTTGTAACATGAAAATGTGCTCATGGCTTATTTGTGCAGAAAATAAAAACAGTAATGTCAAAAATTATTCCCTCTTATACATAATAATTATGAGGAATCTGGTCGTAGAACTTTAATTATTGGATATGGGGTTTGAATTGCTTCTCTAGTAGGGATGATAATTCTTAGTTTCTCATTTAATATGGATTCACTGACTCTCAAATGAATATCAGATGCTATTACAGACAATGAGATTACAGAGGTAAAACCCAGTCTTTTCTAGGTTTATGGATCTACCCCTGGGTTTATTGTGAGTTTATTGGTTTTTCCCAATCCTTTATACATGACTCTGATCTTTTTATGCACTGAGGTTGACAAAGATTACATGACTGTGCAATGGGGTGATATTAATCATAATTGCATGGACAAACATTTATTAAAAGCTTACTATGTACTAGATTTATTCTAGATGTTTTACATTAATCTTCACAGAATATCCATGAATGTTCTGTTGTCTCCATCTTACAGATGAGGAAAGTGAGGGAAGACCCAAGATCAAACAAATATAACTTAAGTTGGTGAAATTGGTGTGAAAAATTCATTGTGATGTTGATATACTTTAAAATAGCTTCTAATAATCCAAGCAGTCAGGGACCTTTAATGTTAGTAAATGTGTCCTGCATGAATATTGTCTCTACCCAAATGGACTTTCATCACTTGAGAAATACTTCTTTTGAACTGTCTCAAGAGATTAATTCAGTCTTGAGTGAACAGGCATCCTTCATGTGCTTACTGATAAAGCTGCAGGGGTCCCTTTTCTGTGGTTAAGTTATGGCCCTCTGAGCTTTTTCTGAATCAGAGGGAAACCTGGCTCTGTAGTTTCTTGTCCTTCAATCTGCAATTTCCCAGGGTGCATCAGGCTTTGCCTTTATAAATGGTGTGCTCACCTTGAGTGGTTGGACCAATATCTTGTGATAGCACTTTTTGCCATCTGCTCTCTTTGAATCCTTCCTAGAATCTAAACTTTATATCCTGGGCCTTCTGCCTTACCCTCATTAATTTGGTCTCCCTTCCTGGCAACTGTTTTACTTCCCCCTGAGCTCCGTCCTTCTGGAAGTGTTTTTATGAGATATTTAGTGTTATTTCTGAGATTCTCAAGTACTTAGATTAACAAAGCCCTTTTAATCTCTTAATGATTCAGTAGGTATTCTTTTGTGCTCACCCACCCTCAAAGGCTGTGGGGTCCTCTTCCCTTTCAGCTTGTTATTCTTAGAGTCATATTCCGTGCACTGCAGTATCTGCTCCCTTTGTAGAAATGTTGCCTATTTTGGTTTTCATCTTTGATTCCATTTCATTTCTTGTTGCTCCTCCCACACGTCTTTTTCTTCATCACCCCTGCTGTGGGGCAGTGGCGGCAGTGGTGGCGGTGGAGGTTAGGGCAGGGGGTGGGGTCTGACCATAGTCACCCATAATTTACAGTTTCTGGGATTCCTCATCACCAAGCTTAACTTGTCCTCCCTGGTTCTGTCTGCCCCACTGTTCTTCCCTGATCTTGTCTGAAGAGAATACCTTTGCTTTCTTTCTTCCCTAAAAATAGAATTTCTGTTCTTGTTTCATGAATGCAATTTCTTCTCTTACTTCTCTGAGGATACCAGTGTCATTTTTTTCTTTGTTTTCTCTATATATTCATTTTGTTTGATTTGTTCTCTCCCTCTTACATTAGAAACTTTCTTCAGGTAGTTTGAACCTGGTGAACCTAGGTTGTTTGCTCCGCTTTAAGAATAGGCATTAATGAAAACAATCAGAAACTTGTGTGTGTATCCACTCTGAGCTTAGCTGTAGGGTGATTTGAGAGAGCTGTTTGTTTGAGGAGACTCTGATGTCAGTAACTTCAGGTTACTCTTCTGGAACTGGTCTGATTCCCTGAAGAAGGACCTTTCAGTTTCTTGTCTGGAGAGAATAGACCTAGCTGCCTTACCTGAAAGCTGACTGAGAAGTGGAGTTTGATCAGAGTCTCAGGACTAAGTATGTGTATGTTCTCTTATCACTCCATTGTTGATGTGGTGTCCCCCCTTCAACCTGTCCCCCAACCCTAAGATATTCTAGTTTTATAACAAAGTAGGGGAGAGGGTATTATGTAGAGGAGAATGACATTACATCCTGAAGAGTGTTTTCAGCCTTGTATTCATTCACTGTTGCAAATATACTTGATACCTCCAGTTCCTTGTGGGTAATCAGCCATGTGTCTGCTATCTTGTCTGCTAAGTCAGTTTCAGGTTCTGTTTTCCAGATTTCTAAATTTTATTGCTTTTGTCTCCTTTCCTATTTTGTTGCCTTTTGTTGTGGGTTTATGATGTTTGGAAAAACTTACTATTGTTTCAGTGGAATTGTTGAAGGGAAGCAAAAGTACATTCGTGGATTCAGAGCACTGCCATTAACCAGAATGGGCTTAACATCGGCACTTTGGTAAATACCAAAGAATGTGGGGAAAAAAAAATCTGTACATTTCTGGATCCTACCTTTTCTTTTTTTCTTTCTTTCCTTTTTTGCCTCCTGGAGGACAGAGATTCTGTATCTCTGAAACATTTATTATTCTAACTTCTGTATCTTAATTGTTGCCAGAACTGGAATTTCTTTTTTTTTTTATTATGTTAGTCACCATACAGTACATCCCTAGTTTTTGATGTAAAGTTCCATGATTCATTACTTGCATATAACACCCAGTGCACCATGCAATACGTGCCCTCCTTAATACCCATCACCAGCCTATCCCATTCCCCCACCCCCCTCCCCTCTGAAGCCCTCAGTTTGTTTCCCAGAGTCCATAGTCTCTCATGGTTCATTCCCCCTTCTGTTTACCCCCCCTTTCTTCTTCCCTTTCTTCTCCTACCGACCTTCCTACTTCTTATGTTCCATAAATGAGGGAAACCATATGATAATTGTCCTTCTCTGCTTGTCTTATTTCACTTAGCATTATCTCTTCCAGTCCTGTCCATGTTGCAGCAAATGTTGAGAAATCATTCTTTTTGATGGCTGAGTGATATTCCGTTGTATATATGGACCACATCTTCTTAATCCAGTCATCTGTTGAAGGGCATCTCAACAGAACTGGAATTTCTCTCATGTTGCAAGTCTCTTCCTAGTCTCCCAAGCAAATAATCGGTTTTTCCTATAGGAGAGATGTTATTCCTTACCTTACTAATCTAATATGTAGAAAAATGCCCATCATAGACTCTTTAGTCTTTTGAATGAAAACAAGTGAGATGTTTCCATTTTAAAAAAGGTTGCTTACCCTCCTTTCAACTAAATTTTCCTTGATTGGCTTTGTTTTATTAATTATTATAGAAAGTCTACATTTTTTAAACAGATCTGATTATATGATTATTTTTAGCATATGTTTAAGTTCTTTATTGTTCCAAAGTAAAGTATTCCAAAACCTAGTGGCTAAAAACAATCCTTTTATGTTGCTCACAATGTTGTGGGCCTAGGAATTCTGGAAGGACTTGGCCAGGTGGTCTTTTTCACTCACAAACCTGGCACCTTGGCCTCTCTGTATTTTCCCCCCTCTCATCTTCTTAGGCCTCTTCATGTGTCTTGGGCTCTCACAGCATGGCAGTCTCAGGCTGGTCAGTCTTCTTACGTGGTGGTTGGGCTTCCCCCAGAGCATGTGTTCCATGACAAGTGTTTCAGAAAACAGGAAGTAGAACCGACCTCAGCCTGGTAACTAGGATAGCATCACTTGTGGTATATTACATTGATTAGAGCAGTCACAGAGCCTGCCCCTACTCAAGGGGAGGTGACATAGAGGCCGTCTCTTAGTGGGAGAAATGACCGAGAATTTGCAGCCATCTCTAATCTACTAATCTCTACCCCCCGCCCCTTTGACATACACACAGACACACACCACAAACATACATATATTAATATATATGCATATATATTATACACATACATACATACCACTTATAAAAGATTTGGCTAATTTCAGAAGCTAAAGCAGGTCCTAGAATAATTCTACGCAAAATGGATGACACAACCATAAATTCCTCCCT
The DNA here is from genome assembly GCF_023065955.2 of Ursus arctos. NCBI lineage: Eukaryota > Metazoa > Chordata > Mammalia > Carnivora > Ursidae > Ursus > Ursus arctos. The sequence continues at coordinate 58,894,975 of NW_026623100.1, read as the reverse complement.
TGTTCAGGAGCACCTCAGATCCTCTCCCTGCTCTCATTACTCTTGTCTATAGATATCTTTTTGGCAAAAGTTCTCCCCAGAGCTACAAGCGGTAAGACTTCTGATCCCAAACCAGGGAAGAACAAGACTTAAGCAAGTGAATTTTCTTAAGGGCCAGGAATCTACCTATAATGCAGTGCTTGGATGGTCACATCATTCCCCAGAGAGTGCAGCTGTGTTTGGATGATGCCCTCTATGCCATTAAGATGCTAGAGCAGGGTGAGGTATTTCTGCGAAGTAAACACCGTCTATCAAAGGAGCAGCAGTAGTAGGAACTGTAGCAGGAGTTCCTTAATACCAGGAAAAAATAACCTCATAGGAAAGACATGCTTTGGGCTGATCTACCTGCTTGACCTTACACAAAAAATTATATTGTTTATGCACTGTCTTCATTTATAAATGGGGCCAGTGATTTTATTTCCAGGAGGTTATAGTCAGACTAAAATAAGGGCACTCACACTGAGTCACAGTGTCTGGAAAAGAATTAGATAAGGGTTTTTGGACTATTCTTTTAACATTAGTATTATTCGAGAACAATATGAAAATGTGGTGTAACCAGCTAAAGAGTCGATGTGCCTTAGCATCCATTATATCTAACACTATTGACATTTAATGTCTAACAGTATTGATCTTTAATGTCAAAATAGAGTGGGTTGTACAGAATCCTTGAATCAGCGCCAGCTACAAGTACATTCAGATATTAATTAACATAAGGAGCAATCTAAGGTCATTTCAAAACTCCCCATAGGATTAGCACTACCTAGTCAGTACCTCCCCCCGACATCTTTCCATGTGGCAATTTGCTGAGGCTTCATCCTAAAACCATGAGATGTATCTGTCCCAAATTCCAATAAATTCTAGCTTTGCCTAGAGGATGCAATGCAGGGGGTCCGTTCCTTTCCGTACTTCCATCTGGATGGTCAGCTCAGTAGAACATGGTTCTGTAGTTGTTCTCATCATCGTTGTCATTGTCCCTTCACATATTCTAATTACACATTGATTTCAGAGAAATGCACAAAACAAGTGACTTTATGCTGCACCCCTAACCTCAGTCATTTACCATTTTGAGGGTGACAAATTGGTAATAAATGGAGCTAAGGATAATAGAATGATGTGGTTGGGGGAGTGCAAGCCATCATTATTGCAGAGAAGTAACACAAACCGACATACCTGTCTCAGGCAGTGTGTGATGTGGCATAGAGGCATTACCTGTAAGTGAGTTCTGAGTATCCAGGAAGGTTTGTTTCTCTCACCTATGGCCTGGAGCCTGTGTCCTGAAACAGTAACTCCCCCTAGAAATTATTTTCTCAAGAAAGAAGCACCAGATTCAAGACCCACAGACCTGGAGTCTAATCTTGGTTTCACTACTTAATGGTTGTGTTTAAGAGAAAGATAATCACTTTGACACTTACTTTCAGCTTTAGAATGTCTGTATTTAGGAAGTTGAGATTTGTAAAATTCCTAATGATACCTGCATATAACACTTGTTTCAACAATAATTGATACATGGCCAATCTTTTTTTACTTCACCACATCTTCAGCCAGATTTCTTGAATCACTTACCAGATACTATATAACATCATTGCATCTTGAATTATTTCAGTATGCATCTTTAACGTCAAAGAAATTCTTTAATAATATAACCTTGGTAAAATTGTGATACCTACATTATTAACAATTAGTATTGTTAATTGTTAATTCATATCAAATATTCAGCCAATGTTCATATCTCCCTAGTTGCTGTTAATTATTATTTTTTATAGTCTATTTGCACTGGGATCAAAGTAATTTCCATATATTGGTTGATAAGTCAAAGTGCCTTTTTTTTAAAAAGAAGATCTCTTTCTTTTAGACTTATTTTAGATTTACAGAAAAGCCGCAAAGATAGTATGAATAGTATATCCGTCATGCTCCACACACCAATTTTGAAAAGCAGCTCATTTTTGCAAGGCTAGTCCCTAAAAATAAGAATAGCTCTGAATACACAAAGTAGTTGGGGCAGAATATTAAGGAGTGGGACTGACCTCAAGAAAACAGATTTGCTTTGAACGTTCTATGGGGCAGAGTAGCTTAAAAGATCCCACCCAGAATTTTATTCCATCTTAAAATCAATATGAAAACATTGCCCCCATTCAGCATCAGAAGGCTCATACCAGAAGGAATTTTAGTTGCTACAACAGAAAGAGACATCTGTAAGCCAGTCAAGGAGATAATATGGCAGGTTATGACCCTTTTATAAAGAGGCATTCCTTTGGTTAAGATCACTTATTAGCAAGGGGTGAACCTCTGAAAAATAAATGGGTTAGCAGGCTCTTTTTTTTTTTTCCTTCTTTCATGTGAACCACCTAATGGGTTTTTTTTTTCAATAGAGTGAATAATAATTAGTTGGTATTCTAGTCTCTGGTATGAATAAATTGAAACCAAATACTTTTGTTGTTGTTGTTTAAGGGTAACAGAGAAGATGACAGTAGTCTTGCTGTGCTAAATAACTCCATCACAATTAGGAAGTCAAAAGAAACAGTAGCTTTAGCAGATCATTAGAATTAAATTTTGTATTAATTACACTGTCAAAAAATGAATACAATTTAATTCAAGTCAGCCAGCTTTGACTATATTATTTATATAAAGATCCTTAAAACTGAATTTAATATTATGAAGCCTGACTGTAAGTAACATATTGGAATTGACTGAAGAATTCAATCTGGAATGAAATCCTATCTTCTCTTGATGTCCTACACAATTAAGTTGTATTCAGTAATGTTACTTTCAGGTTTTTCCCTTTAAATGTTAAAACTCTCTTGTAGGGCTGCCTGGGTGGCTCAGTCCGTTAAGCATCTGACTTGATTTTGGCTCAGGTCATGATCTCAGGGTCATAGTTTCAAGACCTGTGTCAGGCTCCACATTCAACCTGATGCCTCCTCCCCTCACTCAAGTTCTGTCTCTCTCAAATAAATAAAATCTTAAACAAAAGATCCCCAAAAAACAAAACAAAACAAAAAACACCTCTCATTGTAAAAGACCTAACTGACACATTTCTAGTTATTCTTTTATGCTATTCCAAATATGTGCCACTGACAGGCAGGAAATACCCCAATTAGGAATATAAGGGCTTAACCCTGCCTCTTGTTGAGGGAGGACAGGGACCTTGGTACATGAACTTGTACTGTGCCCTGACAGCAGTGAGAGCCCCTCTCTCTCAGCCGACCCATCTACTCCCTCCCCCTTACATGGGCAATCTGTGCAAAAATACATATTCACCAGCAGAACACTTGAAAAGATAACTTTCCCAAAGCAACAGGAGTTCTTTTTACTGTCTCTCTTCGTTGACTTTGGACTGGAACAAATTGCCGTATTCTGTCTCTAAACAAAGCCTATTTCTGAAGCAACGTGGTTGCATCTGACTGATTTTTAAATTGTGACTGGTCATGTGATTCTGACACAGCCCAATTGTCTGGCTAGATTGTGGGCGTTTATTAACTTCTTAAAGCAAAATGAAAGAAAAGAAACACATTATTCAATGGGCAGACTTATGGGGGCATTCCTGTAATGCTTACCTTTAGTCTTAATGAATGAGATACATAAAAGTGAAGGATAAGACATTTTCCCAAATGCAAAAATGCTACTTTCCTGTAGTGTTAATATAAAAGGCAGAACACTACAGACTTGCAAATGCGTTTTTGTTACTCTCCTGGTTAAACAAACAAACGCATGACAGCATGGCTTTGTATATATTTTGAATCTGCTTAGTTTATTATAATTTTTCCTATTTTATATACAGCCATGATTTTTCTTTGACAGATGGGGACCCAAACTGCAGTTTATTATCTTGAAAGGAGTAAATGAGAGGGATGACCAATGCCCTGGACCGAGTCATGGAGGGGCCTGTGAACAAAGCACCTCTAGTCTGTGGCTTCCTGTATGGGTGTCAGAGGTGAGGTGTTCATCCCATCAGAGGCCTATCATTTGTTGATGTCATAACTGCAAACCTGCCTTCCCATTCCAGAAAGGCCAAGAACAGTAAGGGAAATATTAGGGTGGCATAGAGGTTTCAAAAGCCAATGCCACTGGAGGCTGCCCTGTTTTTGTTGAGGTTTCTTAAGCTGTGTCTGTCCTGACCTAAAGGTGAAGAACATCAGAATCCCCTGATGAGCACTACCAAGGATACGGAAGGAAGGAGCAGTGGCCTGTGTATCTTGTATCTGGCATCATAGAAATGCTTCCTGCCAGATTAATTATGAGTCAGAAATGAAGTAACAGGATCAAAGATAACTGGTGATAGAGAATTTGAAGATCTATCAAATTTCTAGTTAACAGCTCTTACCTGTAGGAAGGTCACAGATGGGTAATTGGCGGGTAGGGTCAGTAAGAGGACATCCAGACTAAAGAAGAGGGAACACTTAGCATTTACTGTGAAAATCGTCTGTCCTAAATTATTTCTTTGTCCTTTGTGGAATAAGTGTATTTCCCATGGAGAGCTGGTGCTTTTGAAGCAAAGGCCAGTTTCCATCCTTGTATGAACCACTTAGCCTCAAAGGAAAAAGAATAGCAAAACATAAAACAAACAAAAATTTTACAAGAGTAACAACAAGGCAAAGGGCTAGGAAGTAAAATTAGAAAAGCAGCTCAAAGTGTATATTATGCTAACATAAACATACTAAAAATATGTAGTTCACAAGACCCAGGAATGCCTTTATTGGCTGGTGAAACCAGGAGTGGTTTTAGCTTTGGAAAAGTGATTTGGGATTCCAAATCAGTTATATAATATATACATACACACACTTACATGTTTATTCATACATATATGTACACATATGTGTGTGCATGTGTGCATATATGCATATGCACGTTTGCACACATGTGTATATGTATAAACTTAAGGTGTGTGTGCAGAAACTTCAGATATATGTATGTGTGTACGTATAAACTTGATATAAACATAACAAAGTGGCCATCTTCTAAAGTGGTATTTTTCTTAGGACATATATAAGCCTCCATTGCAGGCCAAACCTAACTACTCATATGTTTCATGCAGCCACTTAATATTTTATTCATACCATGAGCCTGGCACTGTACTAGGCCCTGGAGATGTAAGCCACATCTGAGAAGACAGGCTTCACTCATGTATAATTATTTAATTATTATTGTATTTAGTGCTGTCAGGAAAAGACATTTAGGGTTTTGCCTGGATTTTCCATTGCCATTACAACAACTTAACAGAATGGAATTAATTGCTCTTTCAAAATTCCCTTGTCCTAGCCAAGAAAAAGAATAAGTTTGAGAAGAGAGAGATGAGAGTAACTTCTTGTCAGGCTGAGCTTCCCATTCCATTCAACTTTTCTATTCACTGTGCCCCAAACTTAGCCGGTGGGCCTTTAAGTTCCCTCATTTAGAAATGCCTTTCACTTCCTTCATGTTTACCTCAAAAACTGCTTCCTTGTTGACACTTAACTGGAATCAGTAATTGTTGGAGAAGGTCATCCAGAAGACATAACCTCAGGTTGACTCTCAAGCTGGACTCAAGCAATTATAGGCTTCTCACCCCCTCACCTGTCCTTGGAATGTATGTTCTGCTCACTCTTTCCACAGCGAGAGCCATTTTCAAGGCCCTAGAAGAGCAATATGCTGTTGAGAAGTCTTCATGGTGTACGTGACTAAACCCCTACGAGGCCTCTGTATAACCTTTGAAGATTCTGGTGGGTGGGTGTGGATGTCTACTCACCTGGCAGCACCCATACCAACCCTTGTATGGAAGTTCCCTTACTTATTAACCTGCTACCCACCAGTCTGGAGCCGTCTGTCCTCTTCAGTCTCTCCTTGACCTCTGTGTACAGAGGCCAATTTGTAAACCGACGATCGTAAGAATGAATAGTTCCTTTCTCTTTACCTCTCTGTGTTTGAATATCTGTCTTTTATAGTTCTTCCTACATTAACTTTTTAACCAAATTTTTCATTGAGGTTGGAAACTAACTGAAAGCAAGTCTAGCCAATCCATCTCATGTGATTTATTAAATTATGCCTTTTCTTCTTTTACCAGTTCAGTAACAGAAGAAATGATTTTATTAGTCTTATTGATAGGATAAAAAAAGTGAATTAAGTATTTGCTCATAGAAGGACCTGTTTCTGTGTTGTGAGACCATGTTTTCAGAAGAGAACAGCAAAGTGAGAATCCTATAAATACCATAAAATGTCAGTCAGTAATAGCAATCATTAATATTAATGAACAGAATTTAATGGAAACCTCTGTGAACAGAGTTTCTCAATCATACTTCATGAAAAAATATTCTTCAAAGTTTTCCCAAAACTCTGCAAAGATTGATAATAAACCAGATATAACACAATTCATTTCCTTAGGCCAAATTAAATACCCAATTAAGATTATTTTCAATTTTCTCAATTCTGGATTTGATGCCATCTACAACCACACAACTTTCTGCATTAGCATGATGTTACGACTCCAGTAAACTCTTGCTCAGGAAGACGAAAGTGGCAAATAATATTATTCATTTTAGGAACTCCCCAGAAGCCCATTTAAATGAACATTGGACTGTTCAAATAACATGGGAAGACCGCTTCTGCAGACTCTCTTTGAAACTCTCTTTAAAAATCTTATCTTGCTGTGTCTGTCCATTCTATACTATTAGATCGTGAACCTTACTCAAGCATAATCAAATACATTGCCCTAAACCAGGCCCCCCAAACCTCATAAATATCCCCATTTTTCTGTCCTCATTCTAAAATGCTACCAAAATTCTGTTAAGATAGCTATCTCCTTTACTGTGATAAATCCATTTTCCCTTATCTATAGGTAATTTTGGTAGCATTTTATCAATTCTTATTAAATGACTAAAGTCTTTTCCCCTGAAAAAGGACATGTGCATCAGCCAAATTATTATAAATTCAACGAATTTCTGGTTTAGGAAAAAAAAAATCGAAGTCTCTTTAAAGTAGTACTTGGCATTTTTATGGGAAGTACAAAGCTGTATTTTCATAAAGTGGATAGTTTTTGAAATTTCAAATCAAATATATCCAAGCTTTTATTAAGTCCAAAAATGTACCCCAAACCATTTCCTTTGATTACTTGGTAATTTGGAGTTTATACATGAGTGCTTTCTTTCATTCAAATAAAAAGGTTGAAATCTGGTACTCCAATGCCACAGAAGCAATGAGCTTCCATTCTTAAGTCATCCTAAATCACTTTGCTTCAAGTATTTCTTTATAAATACTTGTGCTTTGTGACATAGCTATTCTTCACTTGATTCTCCCTATACAGTTTCTTCTCAGGGTAATGATGTTTCAGGCATTTACATTGCTGAAAGTGACTGAAATAGCATTAGCTTTGGATTTGGATGGGCCTGAGTTTTGTTGTTTGTTCTGCTTCCTATTGCCTGTGTCACTATTAAAAATGACCCCGTCTTTTGAAGCTTTAGGTTTCTCGACTGCAAAATGAGAGTCATGCTTATAACTTGTAGATTTGCTGTGAAGGTGAAATGGGAAATGTAGGAAGCACTAAGTCAATAGTAACTTAATTTTTCTATTTATTACATCATTCAAGAGATTCCCTTTGGTAAAGGGTAGTTTCTTCTTCTAGAGGATTCTACTTTTTGTTATGATGTGCCTGCCACTGCAATGTTTCTTTAACAAGGATACTTCTTTAGTTCATAGTACTTTCTTCCAAAGTGTTCCATGAAAGACTGTACTCTCCCAGAGCCTACATTTCAGTTGGTTAGGGAACTCCACCTTCTGGCAGAGCTGTATACCTCCTTTTAACCTGTTATCAAAGTTGTGGGCCAATTGCACTGCCTAAGTTACTTGTTTTTCTGGATATAGTGAATCTCTTGGATTTTTAAAAATCTGTTTTAAACCATAGCAAATCTATCCCATAATCTCATGTACTTTTTAAATTGCCAATCTTTATTTATTCTGATATGCACTTTAAAAAATACAATTTGACAATTCTATACTGAGATTTCACATTTAACACACATACCTAAGACATTTTATGGCTCATAATAAACTTTTTCAACATCTTATTTCAGACTGCTCTACATTGAAGAATTGACCTCTCTTTGTCCTCAAACAGAAGTCCCTTGATAAGTTCTAAAACACACAATCATGTAACTAAATGGGAATTTTTTTAAAAGATTTATTTATTTAGAGAGAGAGGGTGCACCAGGGGAGGGGCAGGGGGAGAGAATCTTTCATGTAGACTCCCCACTAAGCGAGGAGCCCAGCATGGGGCTCGATCCCAAAACCTATGGGATTATGACCTGAGCCGATATCAGGAGTCAGACGCTTGACCTAGTGAGCCACCCAGGTGCCCCCTAAATGGGAATTTTAAAGGTATAATCAGTCAGTGATTCAACATACTCTGTGAGGGAACAACTCTACTGGATATCTCCCCCGCATATCTAAAGTCATTGTGCCTTATTTGTGAAGACCATTCTAATAATCTACCACAGTCAGAACAGGATCTGATGGCTTTCCAATAGTGAGATTAGATTTATAAATTCTAAAAGATGCAAACTAGAAGAACCTTGAAGTTGATCTAGACCAGTTACCTTAGAAACAGCTAGAGGCTCAAAGACTTGCTCAAGGTCACACTGCCTATTTGTAAGAGATTTGTCTTGAGTACTCAGATTCTGTAACTCCCAGCCCAGCACTGTTTCTACTTTACCTCAGATTTGGTTTGATTCATGCTTTTTCTCACTGTCTCCGTTGGATTAATGATACACATTTGTGAGATGAATGACCTGGGCCGTTGTCATTTTTCTAAAGAGATGTCCATCTACCCTCTTCAGCTCAACAGAATCCATGCAAACTTTTCTTTCAATGTCTCCTTTATTTCTGTCAAATCTGGAAAAATGAGAAAAATGCTGGTACCAGGCATTGCATTGATCCCATTGGAAAGCCTTTTCATCATAAATAACAGCACATAGTTGTTGCACATTCACTGTGCTTATGGTATACTTTATCATTTTCTTTTTTCTCCTTTTGCTGTGTGTCTCCTTTAAATCTGTACACCATTTCCAGAGGATACCTTTTGCTTAAAGTTATTCTCCATTTCTTGTATCTAAGAAATAATCCATATGTGAGCCTGATTTTCTACATAGGCATTTGTTTGTGGGGAAATGCAATCCTCACATACTGGCTAAACTTCATATTGTTACTGTGCAGGACAACTCCTCACTGAGGGCAAGATAATCAAACTGCCTTCTGTAATAGATGTTGTATTCATTCAATACCAAACAAAGGCTCCTGTGGCTGTATTACTTCCCTATAAATAAATAACTTGAAAAAGAAAATGTCATCAAGTTACTGTGGCTATCCTGTGTATGGGATGGAGTGCATATGAAGACTGGTTCAGTGCTTAATGGGTTAGTCTGGGTGGGAACAAGTGGTCTTGGAGATGATAGTAAGTGTACAGATTTGTAAAAGCAGAGCCAAAGAACGTGCTGGTGGATTGGATGTGAGGTGTGAAGGAAAAAGCACAGTCAAGCATAATGTCTATTCTAGATTTTTTAATAAATGTTTTTATTTATGTATTTATTTGGGAAAGAGAGCGAGAGAGCATGCACGAGAGCAGGGTGAGGAACAGAGGAAGTAGCAGACTCCCTGCTAAGCAGGGAGCCCCATGTTGGGCTCAGTCCTGGGACTCTGGCATCATGACCCGAGCCAAAGGCAGACACTTAACCAACTGAGCCACCCAGGTGCCCCTATTCTAGATTTTTAATACATTTGTTCAAATTGTAATGTTTCCTAAGATAAGAGAGGGAAAGGATTTGGAGGAATAGGTGTCAAGAATTTCAGAATCCTTCATAAATGTTGCAGTGAAGATGTTAGGTTGGCTATGGCACTGGAACTCCTGGGAAGAGATGGGAATTTCACCATCTAGGTGGTACGTTACAAACACCGTGGACTTAGGGAGAGTCACACAGAAGAGTGTGAAATGACTGGGTTAAATACCGAGCAATAGGTATTGAAAAGCAGCATCCAGTGAGGTAGAAGAGATGAGTGAATACCGAACCCCAGAATGACAGAGGAAATGGTCACCTGTGGCAAAGGGAGCTGAGGGGTTGGTAAAGAGAGGGCAGAGGAATGCCCGTCGGTCTTGCTTGGCAACTTGCAGCTTGTTGGTGATGTGATAAGGACAGATGAACAGGGGGAGGTGAAGAGAGAGTGGAGGCGGAGGAAAATAGTGTCAGCAGGAAGGAAATTAGTGCAACAAATTTGGAGATGAAAGGAATGGGGGTTGTAGCTGACGAGGTACTTGGAGTTCTAAGGGAGGCTAAGGGAGTTCATTTTTTTAAAGCAAGGTAAACAAAGAGAATCTTAAAATGTAACTCTAATTTTGATGTGTAGAAAATAAGTAATTTTGTCTGTTGCTACTCCTGCCTTCTCATTAGCCGCCATCTGCTGGCTAGAGGGAAAAAAGCTAAATATTCTTTCAGGTTAAGGTTTAATCCAGTCTGATTATTTAAATTATCCTAAAAAGGATTTCTAGGGGAAAAGTACTCAGGTTTTCGAGTTGCCTCCTGTAGCTTCTGTCTAACATGGCCTCTCTCTCCTGGGTGTGGGCCAGGGGCGTTGCTTTCACATCCCTGTGGTGAAGGCAGAGACTCGGATCCTGTGAGGTTCCCTCTTCTCTACTGATTGATGTCTTATTCCAGGTATTTCATGCTAAAGCCTGTAGCTGCTCTAAGTCATGACTTGGTCACTCTTGTGGGTTCTCTGCCTTATTCAAAGCCCAAGGATTCTCCCTGGCTCTCTCAGCTTCCACTCCCTCCCAGAGACCTTGTGTTCTGTATCCTGCCCTCTGGTCCAGGGCTGGAGCCAAGCCAGTGCTACAAGTCCCTTTATGGGACAAGGCAGGCCCCATGGAACCTGCACATCATCCATGCAGCTACACACTGGGGACACGTTCAGATATTTAAGCATTGAGGTCATCTTTTGCCTGGCAACACTGTACCCCCTAACTAGTAAAATGAGGCCTTGGTTGACTTCCGAGAGCCACGCCGTCAGAGAATTAGTTTCTTTCCTGAGTTATCAACACAGAGTTCCCACTTTTGGTAGGCGGTATCCTCACTTAACTCAATGTCAAATGTGTTCTGTTTTGCACCAAAGCCACACAGGACTATTCAGATACTCATATGTGGCGTCCTCCCTCTATCTGGAGCCAAAAAGAGGTAAACTAGTTCACATCCCCTCTCTTTCTGTCTTGGTGTCCTTATTTAAATTTTAATTCTCTATGCTCTGAGTGTACAAAAATGGGAGGTGAAGAAATTCAGCTCCTCATTTATTCTCCGGACTGAAAGGATTCCTCGGATCATGTAGGAAGAACTTCATGTACTAAGAAAGGGGAAAGTCAAAAATTCACGAATTATATTTAACATATTACTTCTGGTACATATTTTAAGGTATTGGTGAAAATGATCTAATGGAGAACAAGAAACCAATGATTAAAGGAGAGTGATAATTCTAGGAGAGAGGTCCTTCTTAGGAGACATGGGGATGTAGTCCGCAAATGGATATGTTGGTTTTTGACGGGACCAGAGACACTTCATCCATCTTTTTTTTTTTTTTTAATAATGATTTTTTATTATATTATGTTAGTCACCATACAGTACATCCCCGGTTTTCGATGTAAGGCTCGATGATTCATTAGTTGTGTATAACACCCAGTGCACCATGCAATACGTGCCCTCCTTCTACCCATCACCGGTCTATCCCATTCCCCCACCCCCTCCCCTCTGTAGCCCTCAGTTTGTTTCTCATAGTCCATAGTCTCTCATGTTTCATTCCCGCTTCTGATTACCCCCCCTTTCTTTATCCCTTTCTTCCCCTACTGATCATTCTAGTTCTTATGTTCCATAGATGAGAGAAATCATATGATAGTTGTCTTTCTCTGCTTGACTTATTTCACTTAGCATTATCTCCTCCAGTGCCATCCATGTTGTAGCAAATGTTGAGAACTCGTTCTTTCTGATTGCTGAGTAATATTCCATTGTATATATGGACCACAACTTCTTAATCCAGTCATCTGTTGAAGGGCATCTCGGCTCCTTCCATGATTTAGCTATTGTGGACATTGCTGCTATGAACATTGGGGTGCATATGGCCCTTCTCTTCGCTACGTCTGTATCTTTGGGGTAAACACCCAGTAGCGCAATGGCTGGATCATAGGGTAGCTCAATTTTTAACTTTTTAAGGGACCTCCACACTGTTTTCCAGAGTGGCTGTACCAACTTGCATTCCCACCAACAATGTAGGAGGGATCCCCTTTCTCCACATCCTCTCCAACAATTGTTGTTTCTTGCCTTGTCTATTTTTGCCATTCTAACTGGCGTAAGGTGGTATCTCAGTGTGGTTTTGATTTGAATTTCCTTGATGGCTAATGATTTTGAACATTTTTTCATGTGTCTGTTAGCCATTTGTATGTCTTCATTGGAAAAGTGTCTGTTCATATCTTCTGCCCATTTTTTGATTTGTTTATTTGTTTCTCGTGTATTGAGTTTGAGAAGTTCTTTGTAGATCTTGGATACCAGTCCTTTATCTGTAGTGTCATTTGCAAATATCTTCTCCCATTCCATGGGCTGCCTCTTAGTTTTTCTGACTGTTTCCTTGGCTGTGCAGTAACTTTTAATCTTGATGAAGTCCCATAAATTCATTTTATCTTTTGTTTCTCTTGCCTTTGGGGATGTATCATGAAAAAGGTTGCTTTGGCCGATGTCGTAGAGGTTGCTGCCTATGTTCTCCTCTAGAATTTTGATGGATTCCTGCAGAGACACTTCATCCATCTTAACAGCAGGTGACAAGGTGGACGTGTGGGTACAGATGCAGGAGGGTAGGCGATAAGACAGAGGAAACATGGAGGCCTTCAAACCTGATTTCATCTGTGTTCTCCATGAGATGTGAGATAAGGTTATCACCTGAATTTGAGGAGAGGAGAGAATGCCAGAAAATTGCACTCCAAAAAGGAGATGAGAAATATTTTATACTCTTATTTCATGTAAGATATTTCTCCCACTTGGAAAGTAATCACATTTCTCTCTGTGGTACTCTTCTGTTCCTAATGCACAAACTTACAGTTTTAGTTAATTTTATTCATTCTCTCTCCTGAAAAAGATAAAATATTCTTTCTGAAATATGGGGAAATCATTGCACGTAGCTATTAGGTCATTTACCTGTTAGGATCGATGGGACAGATTTGGGATCGATGGGAAAATTTCTGGTGGTTCTACCTCGTCTTCATTCCCAGCAGAAAAAATAATGTGGTTATATATGCGTATCAGCACAGTCATTTGGTATGTTCTAAAAACTGCCTGGGTAAGAGTAATCAGAAAAACCCTTCTGTTTGTGATAGTGTCAGACTGAGTAATTTGAGCCAACCCTCTTGCTGATTATAATTCAAAAATAAAGATGAACTAAAACAACTTTCTACACATCAAATAGTTAACAAGATAGTGAGGAGTAACTGAACCAACATAAGAAAGAATCGAGAGAGCTGGGCCTGGGATTTGGAATTGCGTTGGCCCAGGAGCATTTCCTAATCCAGAGGAGATGATCAGTCTTTGACAGAGTTTCAGGACTTCAGAGACAAAGCTTAGAGTCCAGGGCTCCCTAAAGGCAAGGTCCCTGGATAAATGTCCCTGAATTAAATTTGAGAACCAAAGCAGGGATCCGGATTGAGGCAGAATTAAACCATCTTGGAACAGATTGCTGCCCCATGTCACGTCATGGACGTGGCCCAGAAGAATTGGACTCAGGTGATCCAGGAAAGCTGTGGAGGTGAATGAAAATTCTCTCTGGAAGATAATATTTTAGGCCTCAAATTACTTCTAGCAAATTTTTAAATGCTATGCCTGGCACACAAAGATAACGAGGGACATGGGGAAGAGACAACATGAAAGAGAACCACTACGAAAGACATGGCAAAGACCCATAGAAATGTCACATAGTGGAAATCCTATGCTCAGATTAGGGAAAAATATGTTCCCTGTGCTCATGGAAATAAAAGCTGGACCTAAACATGTTGTCAAGGATTTGGAAACTATGTAACGTGACGTTATAATTTTATTTTATTTTATTTTTTTAAAGATTTATTTGAGAGAGAGAGCATGCAGGGGGAGGGTCAGAGGGAGAGGGAGAGAGAGAATGCCCAAGCTGACTCCCCGCTGAGTCTGGAGTGCGATGCAGCCGGATCCCAGGACCCTGAGATCACGACCTGAGCCAAAATCAAAAGTTGGCCTCTTAACTGACTGAGCCACGCAGCACCCCATAACGTTGTGATTTTAAAGAAAAGAATCGACTAGGAATTCTGAAACTGAAAACTAGTTACCAGAATTAAGAACTCAGGAAGTTTGTTTAAAGACCTACAAGACACACAGGAAGAGACAATTCAGGAATCAGAAAATAAGTCCAAAGAAACCATCTAGTGAAGCTGAAGAAACAAGATAGAGGGTGAGAGACACAGGATGGAGTAAGGTTTATTATGTATTTAGTTGGAATCCCAGAAAAGAGAGAAGACCTAAGGCAAAAGAAATATTCGCGAAGATAATAATTTCTCAGAACTTTTGGAAGACATCAGGCAACAGAGTCACAAAGTTCCAGCAATTTCAAGTAAACCCGTAAAGCCTGATTCAGGGAAGAAATAGAATAAATCAGTGAATTTTCAATTGGTGGAGTATTTTATTTGAAATACTGTGTTAATTTTCTAGTACAGTCGATCTAAACTATACTGGGAAAATGCTTGCTGGTTAGAGGTTCTGTTTTAATCAATATAATTAAACAGACTGATAATTAACATATCAATTGTTTAAAAAAACATGATTGAAAGTGGTTTGTTTTATAAATTGGCTATACATTCTTTTTATATGATGTATTTTCTTTGTGAATCCAGTTTGTTTCGAGAGACCATAAGAGGAAGATAATCCCAGCAATACTCAAATTATCACAGATGGAAAATGAATGGGTTCTGAAATATATATATTTGTTTGAGTGGAGTGAGCTGAAATTACCGCTGTCCTATCAGGTTGCAGACTTTTATACAAATTTGTTCATATAGAGTTTTAATATATTAAGAAAACAAAACCTTCCAATCTCTGGGCTTTCTGTGGCCCTCTCTCTCTCACTTTTTTTTTTTTTTTTTTACTGTTTTTTTTCTTTAGTGGACATATGGACAGAGTTGAATAATGTAAAAGAGCTTAGAGAAAAGCCTTCATACTTCTGTATATCTACCATCTAATTTTTTTAATTAAGAGTGACTGCCGTTGGCATCTACTGATGCTGCCATATGTTGGGAGAGAATATGTAAATGACAGAAGATTCCCCATCTCCCAATTTTTTTGCTTCTGACTTTGAGACACTCTCTTGTGTTAAATTTTAAATCCAAAGCTGAGATGAAGTTTCCAATTACAAAGTGCAGTTGTCCTCCTTGAGCTATAGATTCCGGTGGCAGCCTCGAAAATTTCCCACCAGGGGCTTCACCAGGAGTCAAGTGATGAAAGGAAACAAAATAAATCTTGGCTGATTTCTAGGAAATCGCCTCCTGCCGGGCACAGGCCCATTTCGGGCTTCAGAGTGATCATCAGAGAGACATGGACACTGGAAGTGAGTGGGTCTTCACAGCAGGGCTGCGGTGCCCCTGAGACAAACTGGGGAGCACTCAGGGCAGAAGAAAGTCAGAAGCTGGTGAATCTTGCTGAAGCCTGACCCTGACAACCCATCCGTCAGTGACACTGGTCAAAGCACTTCTCCTCCTCCAGGTACTGGGAGAACGTTGAGGTGCAATATTGGGGAACGGATGTTATAGACCGTTTTGTTTTTTTAACGACATTGGTTAGTGACAGGTGCTCACCCTTCTGTCACAAGCAAGGATGAAAATACAGGCTTTTCAAAGAGGGGAGTAGGTACTGGAAGCATATTAGGGCAGAGAAGGGTGAAATTAAGTGGATTAATAATGAGGGGGTGCTAAACATATAAAATTAACATAATAAAAACAAAATGTACGCATTTTAGTACCATATTAGTACCTGAAAATTTCATATGCTTCTTAGGGAAATTATAATGGAGAAATTAAAATGAGAACCAAAAAAATGAAGAAATTAAAAATCTTCCATATTAAAATACACTCAGAGAAGTTTTAGGTTTTCCTGCCTGCCTCCCTCGTCTGTTTCTTCAGAGCTATCTTTTGAACTGAACCATTAAAACTCCTATTACAGACATTTTGGGGAAAAGATGCTTTACTCTATCTTTTAGAATCTTAGGTTCCAGTCTATGTAAATTCCTGATACTCCTTTCAATCATTTGATCTTAGAGGCCTAGAACTATGTGAAATCCCTCTCAATTGTGCTAAAGTTATTCAAAATGAGTTTCCTTAGAGACCTACAATGGTTAAAAAGAGAAAAAAAAGTCCCCTCAGGTGTATCAAAATAAAAGGGGCCTGCCTTTTATTTTTTATTTATTTTTTTTAAGATTTTATTTATTTATTTGACAGAGATAGAGATAGCCAGCGAGAGAGGGAACACAAGCAGGGGCAGCGGGAGAGGAAGAAGCAGGCTCATAGCAGAGGAGCCCGATGTGGGGCTCGATCCCATAACGCCTGGATCACACCCTGAGCTGAAGGCAGACGCTTAACCGCTGTGCCACCCAGGCGCCCCAGGGCCTGCCTTTTAAATATGCATTCTGTCATTGTGGGGCAAACCCTTTCAAGTCTACGAGATTTTTAGAACTGCCTTTTAGGTCCCAGTACATGACTTTTCAACTGCCACAAAGGCTTGTTCCCACGCTGGTATTTCTGAACCCATTAGGTCATTTCTGTTCAGGTGCAGTGTGTATGTGAAGTCCTTCTAGGCCAATTTGTCAGTGGGGAGTGAGACTTAGCAGTAAAAAAGTAAAAAAATAAACTGAGGGATGACCAACAATGGAACAGTGAGTGAGGGTAGCAAGTAGATCAGATTCTCAGCCAGAGAGCTGAAGAGAGAGGGAGAACATCTTGAAATTGAGGGGAAAGTGCAGTCATCTGGGGGAATTGCCACTAACGCCTCTCAACTAGGGAAGAGACTGAACAGGAGATCTACCAGGTCAAAATGATACAAAATCAGAAACACTGTCAAAATGACTTCCATCTAAATTTTTATTACATTGCATTTAAGAAATCAAGTCTCCCCAGAATAATTTCCTGTATTTTCCCAGGAGCATGGCCTTAAAAGATAGGCGTGAACTGTGCTCTGAGGCTCAGTGGAGTTGGTCACCTCTGCTCACGTATAATCTTTGGGCTGGTCTGAGATGCGCAGGAGCCCCTGTGAAGGGAAAGGCACCACATGAAAAGGGACACATCTGACCACAGTTTATTTTGTAATTTAAAGGGGATTTTCCTTGATCCTCACTGTGAGGACAAAAAGAGGGTAAGAACATACAAAAGGCATGCTAGTTAAAAATTAGTGCAAGATATCTGGATAAGGAATCTCTCCTGTTTCTCCTTCCCTGGATGTCTATTAGGAGTTGCAATACCATTGGGTCCATCATCTGAGTAAGGCAATTAAAGGTCTTTTCTCTGATATGACTTTACTCATGATATCCCCTCCTAACAGCATAAAAAAAATGTCAACATGGTTTGCTAAATATGCAGTATGGGGCTATCTGTATCAGAGACCATGGATGAGAAAATAGGTTTTCCTCATGCAAGGGTAGGATGGAATGGTGTGAAGGTGCAATGTAGCCCAAAAAAATTAATCACTGAGTGTGTGTGTGTGTGTGTGTGTGTGTGTGTGTGTGTGTGTGGTTGGGAGGGAAGGCTGCTTGTAACACTTGGGAGAATTAAATCATGAGTCCCCTGATTTTCTCCCTGTAAATGTTTGGGGACACTCTCCCTCCCTGCTGAATGAGAAGTAGTATGATGGGTAGAGGTGTGAGGGGTAGGGATAGGGATGGGGATGTGGTGTGCAGAAAGCTAAGAAAGCCTCTTATCACATGTATGCACAGTTCTGATTTTTATTAATGTTTCCAGCTTTGCATTTGAACTTCTTGTTAACCTGTATTAAAAAAATCTTTTCACAAGATCCTTAAAAGGTAAAAGGAAGGAAAGAGAATAGCAAAAATAAGATGACTATTGAAACAACGTACAGGGTTAAAGTTACAGGTGTAAAAAGGTGTGTGTGTGGGGGGGGAACTAAAAGTTTCCTAGTAAGACATTTAAATACATAAAGGTCTTAAAAAAGGATTCAAAGCAAGGAAAAAGGCCTGGGACTGACAAGATTTTAAAATGACCAGATGAGATAAAGCAAAAAGAAAAATGAAGACCTGTGAGGGGGAGTGAAAAATTTAAAAGTTGCATTCCAGTTTAGCTCTAATTAAGAAATAAAGATAAGGGGCAAAAATAGAAATGTTTTAAAAATAAGCCTTTTAAGTAAATAATTTGTTATTATAAGTGATTAGGATATAATAAATAATGCTAATAACGTGATTTTAATACATCATTTACCCTTTAGAGAGAAAAGTAAAGGAGACCTAAAAAAATTTTTTAAAAATAAAAATTAAAACTACCCAAAGCATGACCCAAAGCAGAGTTAGTCATAAATGGATCTTAGTTTGGATCTAATTTCTCTTGGTTACCAGTTCCCTACAAAACTATCTCTCTGATGCTGACTACTTTCACCTGCCTCAAAGGGCCATGATAGCAGGTAAGATTTTGAGCATCTAGGGATGCAGAACACAGCTTGGCACCTTGATTCATCAGACAGAGGATCTAAGAAAGAGAAGAGATAGAAGGGGAGTTCGTAGCTGAGCCAAGGACCCCAGAAAACATTGGACTTCTTACCAATTGCCAAACTCTTTCCCAGAAGAAAGTAAAACTTCAAAAGTAATTAAGACAAAGCATAAGAATAAAGTCCAAGTTCCAAGCAAGGATCAAAGCAATTATATTCAAGTAGCAATAAATATTATTAAAATGACACATCTCTAATGGGAATGTTCAGAGTTTGACTACCTTTTCCAGTCTTCTTTCTGTGTTTGTCTTTGTATATCTAATGTTGCAGCTAAGCAGTGAAGTTTAATGTTACTTATGCTCCATGACCACATTGATTGGAGACTTTGTTTATAGTCTTCTATTTTCCCCACCCATTTATATGGACATACTTAAATCCTCTTTATTTTTCAAAACCATCTCAAATGTAATCTCTTCCATGAAGCTTCCCTAATTTCTTTAGCTGGATGCAATATGTTTTTTCTGTCTTGTTGACCTCATCGGCCTTCAAATACTTACCATTCTTTATATCATATTTATGTTATTTATAAAGATAATTAGTTTCTTCTACTGGGTCATAAGTATTTTGAAGAAAGAGTCCATGTCTTAATCATTTCTTATTAAAAAAAAAAAAAAAAAAGCTGGGGTGCCTGGGTGGCTCAGTCGTTAAGTGTCTGCCTTTGGCTCAGCGCGTGATCCCTGGGTCCTGGGATCGAGCCCCACGTTGGGCTCCATGCTCTGCTGGGAGTCTGCGTCTTCTTCTCCCACTCCCCCTGCTTGTGTTCCCTCTCTCACTGGCTGTCTCTCTCTCTGTCAAATAAATAAAATCTGTAAAAAAACCAAAAAGACAAAAACTAGCACTCTGTGTTTCCTATAGTAGGAGATGTGATTAAAGGATAAATGAATACTTTTATCCATTCATTCTTCAATTACTTATCTACAGGTATTTATTGAGCACTTAACTTGTTCCAGTTTCTCTCGTAGGCATCCATGCCACGATAAAGCTTTAATTCTGGTGGGGGAAAGACATTCAATAAACAGATTAAATATGTAAAATATATAGTATGTTGGAAGTGATAAGTGCCATGGAGAGAAGTGAAGCAAGAAAAGGAGGAAATCGGGCAATGGGCTGTTTAAGTTTTGGTGAGGTGACCAAGCTGGTTAGGTTACGCTGGAGCAGAAACCTGAGGTAAGGAAACAAGCCACATGGCTGTCTGGGAAAAGCAGCATTCCAGGTGCAAGGGAAAACACATGGGAAGGTCCTAAGGCGCTAGCTCCTCTCGTGAGTTTGCAGAATAATGCCAGTGTGGCTGAAACAGAACAATCAAGGGGAAGAATGGTGGGAGAGGAGATCAGAGAAGCTAAGAAGCAGCCTACTGTACCTTCGGAGATCATTGGAAGAACTTGGACTTCTTTTTGAGTGAGATAAATCACTGAGGAATTTCAAGCAGAGAAGTGGGATAGTCTGAGATGACTTAACAGTTTGTGTTTTCACATGGTTGGATTACTTACACTCTATACGCTATATTCTGTATACTCGGTATCGTCTGTTCCCTGTACTATGCACATGATACGTACTCTATGTCCTTTATAGGGGTAGTGTAAGTCACCTGCATTGTGTGAGTAGTAATCCATCCTCAAGTGTGGCTTCTGGTTGTGGAGCTGCCGGTACCTGTTGAATACCACACAGTAAGGAATATATACGCAGGGGTATCCAGCTTTCCACTTCCTGCCACCAGGGTCACTGTTCCTAAAACAAATCATAGACAGCTGAGCACACAGGGCTGTGAAGTATTGACCACTTCTATCTCCTTATTTTACCTGTGTGACTGAGTTCACTGATTTTTCTCAGGGTTTCCATTTAATGGAGTTTGATTTTTTAAAAAGGGCCATGACTGGGTTTTTAATGTCTTTCCTGATGTCAGTGATTCACCAAGGATTTTCTAATTATATCGCATTCCCCTGAAATTGTGCTTCCATTTCACACTCCTGCTCTGCAGAGGGACACACTTTAAACTTAACTTGTCTACTGTAGTGACAATATCTAATTAGAAGGAAACCTTTAAAAAAATCCAGTTCTGTTTCTATATTTGAAACAATACCATATTTTACTCTGTCATTCTCTTTATCAAATTTTCCTTGTGTATTAGCCTACAAGGAACACGAATTAAAATCTTATTGCTGCATATTTTCCCTTTCTAAGTGCCTTTGAGTATAAATTATTTCATTGATGTTAACTCTAAAATTGCATATAGGTAGAGACTAATGGTGAAAATTATTAAAATAAAAAGGCAAACAATTTTCATTCAGATATCTTAGACTAAATGCCGTAAAGAGATTTAGATTTAATTGGAGAGAAATAAAACTAGTCCGAATGTATATTATACTCAAAAAGATTACCTTAGGTATCTATAGCTTATATTTTGTAACTATGAATTCCTATCAATCAGAATTACAACAATTTTAATTAATCTCATTTTAATGGCAGTAAGTTTTTACCAGGGTAATGGTTTTTTTTAACAAGTAGTCTTTTTCAGATTGAAGAATTTTTTTTTTCAGATAGAAATAAGAACTCCAGTATTAATGAACTAATAAGAATACAAAGTATAGTTATTTATATATGGAAACAATGAAATAGAACACACTAGAATTCTTTAACTTTTGGAGCATTCATAAGCTTTATCACAAAGTGAATTCTACTGATACAGTGTTTTTGTCTTTTTGATTATTGAGAAGGAATGCTAGTAAAAAATAATGCTTTCTATGAGTCATGAAAGTTTATTCTCAAAATCTGACATCAACATTTTTCTGAATTAAGAATAATATGGTGTTGTTGATAGTAGTTACCGGATGGATTTACTTTGCCCCTGGCACTTGACAAGCAGGTCCCCGTTTTATAGACCAGAATGGCACATGATATGCTTCAGGTTATTTAGGTAGTAACTGGAGGAGCTGTACTTGAACTCCACATCTGCCTCGTCCTAAGCCTATTTCTTTACTTTGTTCCACATTTCTTCATCACAGAAAGGTGATGGAGTTTGATTTTTTATAAGGACCATGACTGGGTGTTTATTGTCTTTCCTGATGTCAATGATTCACCAAGGATTCACCTTCCTAGGTCTTTTGATATTTCTTTCTTCATCTTTACCTATCTCCTTTGTATGAAGAAATCAGTTGTATAGTGATAACAAAATTTCAACTACAATCTTTTGTTTGATTAAAACATAATAGCACTCTACTGCAGAAACTATGCACATATATTCATAGACTCCTGGAGAGCCAACAAAATAGACATGATTCTAAAACTCCAAAAAGGGGGAATTGAAAAAAGAAACAGCCATGGTAACACAGACATCGAATTAGGAAGTCTAACAGATGGTAGATTGGGGAGGCTTTGCTGAAGTTAATCTGTTAAGGAATGGGACTTTGTCTAAAGAAAATATGTACCAATAATTGTTGGTTTCCTTTTTTTTTTTCTTGCTATAAATCTCATTCCCCAATTTATCAGTGACTTAAAGAAGATATGGAACACATGATTGTAACATTTGAATGTCTATATTATTGGGAAGGGTGGCTAGATATATTTTGTAGTAAGACTGGTCTCAAGGGAATTAGCTTCAAAATATATTCCATTCATTTGTTTTTTATTAGGGCTCTTTTATCAGTATTTTTTTTTCTTTTGACCAGCTTTAAATTGATTCCTTTTTTTTTCTTAACTTGGTCCAAGCAATCACTGTCTATAAAATAATGGGTTTGCTGTGCTTATTTTTACTAATACATGCATAAGCAAATGTGCTTAACATTCTTTGTTTAAATTGTATATATACCACCTAAACTAATTTTGAGTGCTGCCATTGATACTCATATCATACTCTGAGATATACTGTCCTTGTTTTAATTCCAAAGATGACTAAGCAGCTCTTCTCATCTTTTTGATATAGGTCACCAAAGAGACCTGTCCTTGAATACTTCGTAAAAAGACTGTTTTCGGGTAGGTATGTCTGGAACTGCCCTCAGTCCAATTGATTGTGGTCAGGAATTGGAATCACATGATCCAGAGTCAGCAGAGACTTGTGGATAAGGTAGGTGATGACAATTAAATGTAACAGATATAAATGTTCACAATTAAATAACTTCTCAAATGAAAAGTCATGAGGACTTGCCATGGTAACAGTATAAATGAAAAACTGATGGTGGTTTTGTTAATTGTAAGATTATTTTTGGGCTAATAATATGTAGAACTTGTAAAGAAGGACACTGACCAACTAGCGTGTGTCCCTAGCACAGTAATCAAAAGGGGGAAGTCTCTATAATTTATGGGATATGCGAAATGATGTTATGAACAATAAGGGAGTTGGCTTAAATATTTAAATTGTCATATGGAGGAGAGAAAACACCAGTGCTGCATTGTTCCTGTGGACAGGAGTAGAGATGGTGAGTTTTGGCACAATGTGAGGAACAACTTTAAATTACTTAGGATGTTCCAAAATAGAAAACATTAGCCATGGCCAAAAAGAGGAAAAATGCTTCTCTTTCAAAAAGGCAGGAGGCATTTTTGAATCAAGAGAGAAATTCAGTTTGATAATCTGTGAATTTCTAACTTTAAGAGTCTAAGAAATTGGTAAATTAGTTGACCTTCATATATCATAGTAGATTGTGTGAGGTATTTTCAAGAACAAATCTCTGGAAGTTTCATAATACTGAGTTCAAAGTATCCTAATGATTTCCATATAAATCCCCCATTTTCAATCATTAAGGTTTTCTGAAAGTCTGATGTTGGGAAGAAACTCTCCATTCAATTTCTGTTCTACAGAGATTTTTATTCTTATAACTAAGTGTTCTATGCTCCAAGCCATTCTTCATACTTCGTAAGGACTTTCTTGGGATGGTAAATTTAGCTAAGCTGTTAACCTTTAAAAGTAAATCCGAACAGAAGGAAAATGTCCAATCCACAGGCTGCTTTCTTAATATTTGGCTACAACAGTGCTTGATAGAGGTAAGAGGGTATACTTTTAAAACAGACGTTGAAATACCATGTGGATGCTCTTTATGCTCAACGAGGTGTAATACATTAACACTTCACTTCTAGCTATGGAGTAGTGTCAGTAAAATAAGAAAATACAGTGTTGAAGTTAATGGGTCAACTACAGTGTTGAAGTTAATGGGTAGGCATGTCTAACCAGTAATCCCTCTCTGCTCCCCAGACAATAGTTAACGATAGATCTTAACATTAGCTATTCCTGAACTTGCCATTTCCAAATTATTCATGATATGTAGAATACTCTGATCCTTCCTTGTTTATTTGAGAGAGCTTGGAGAACATATTTTTGACAATAATATTGAAGTTACTGCTACTTTCAAGAATGTCCAGAGCAGGGATCTGAGTAGGAACAAATGCCTGACTATTCTGTTGTAAATCCTATGATTCTGCCCATAACATTGCTGGGTCACAATGCCAGAAAGAACCCCTTTTATATTATTAAAATATATTTTAAAAGATAATTTGTTTAAAACTAATTCAAAATCAATTGCTCTAAACAAAGAAAAGCGGGTAAAACAAGAATAGATCTATACAGAAACAGTTTTTACTGTGTTCACTTTGAAGCCTGAGTCCCAGTACATTTTTGGTTCTACCATTAGTCCCAGATGAAGGAGAACACATTTTCTTCTCTTTGTAAATGTGGTTGTACCAGATGTAAAAAATAAATAAATAAATAAATAACATATAAAAATATCTGTATCTTCAGCCAATCAAGATTACTAAATATGCTGTGCCTTATTTTCCTGATGTTGCTGTGTTTGTGAGAATAAGATTATAATTAAAAGTTTGAGTACTCTAGAAAAAGCATGGGGACGAGTACCAGTAAATGACCCTCCACTCTCAGCTCAGAACCTGACTAGATCACTGAGAATGGGGTCCTTTATAATTCAAGGAATACTTTTGTGTTTTATCAGGATGGTATAGATAATTTATGACCCAGCATACCCATGGGATATTGGAGCCCCCAAACACCAGACTAATCCCAAATGAAATTTATCTTTTATATACAAATTTATATATATTTATAATATACATATTAATTTTCTTTCATATATATTATTATATATATGTATACATGTGTAGATCTTTGGAAATGATGAGAGAGTAAGGCTTTCTCCAACTGGGCAAGAGCATTTTTAGTGCAACTGTATTGGATGTATCCTTGGCGTTACATCATTTTTTTAAATCTTCCTCCTGGATCTGAAGCTTAATGATCCTAATTTGTCAAAGAGTTAAGTTTTGCTTATCACAGTTATATTTGCATGATTCGTTGTGTCTTGGCTATTTACGGTGATAATGACCGTGGCCTTTCTCTGTCCAGTCCCACATAATGGCCAGGGCTCATTCTGAGTTGCTTATCTCTCCCATACCTGCCCTTGCTGGACTGAAGCTGCCATTCATCTATTTCTTTTTTTCCACTCTGAACCCCACTAAACTGAGATAGATTTTAGTCACTGAGAACCTCATGACATCTCCAGTGTTCATCTTCCCCTGTGGTACCAAATTCAGAAGGCTTTGCTGACAATGCACTAAACTGACATGAGCAAGAAGACAGAATAGGACAGGAAGATATTTACTACACTGACTTTTAAGAAGCAATGGCTGTTGACAACCTAACTTTGAACTGAAGATAGAATACAATTAACTATGTAAAGTTGGCTAGAGTGATGTATAACAGTATAGCCATTGATCATAAATACTCATACTAGGCAGAGGAGCAGGGCTGCGTGGTGGAATGATGGAAACAGCTATGAAGCAGATAACAGTGGGCAAGGTAATGTCAGTGGCAGCTCCTGGGACCAAAGAAGAAGAAGATCACCAAAGGTTCGGTAATCTGGGGGGGTTAGCAGTAATCTGTCAGTTAAGTGGAGAATGAAAAGGTTAAGACAAGAAGTAACTCCCCAAAAGAAATAGCAGATGTGGAAACAGACCTAATGAGTTCAAAGTCATTGCAGGGTCCAGAGCAATTCTGGAAAAGCAATTGTCCAGGAAAAACTGACTCACTTTATTTTGTTAATAATTGCATGGTCACCCTGCACCCAGACAGAATTCTTATTATAAAATTGATGCCATTCTTAAATTCTATAGGCTAAACATTCTTCACTTCTTATATATCCTATATTTTGGAGCCCCTGTGCCACCAGCTTTCAGCAGTCCCAAACCCAATACTCTGCGAGTTCATTAGCCTGCCCTAGCAGAACTTACTTGATGTGATCAAATTAGTTCCATACATCTTCAATGATGGCTATTTGGGGTATTGTCCTTAATACTCCTTATTAGTGTGTCCTGTTGTTGAAGCTACTTTTATTTAAAATTCTAATTTCTAACAGGTCTCTCAATGTCCTTTACCTTCTCTTTTGGATAAGATGATTATTTTGTCAAAAATGAGTGATATTTGATCAAGATAAATGGAAGCAGTGTTTTTCTGTGTAATTTTTCCAGTTATAGGAATCAAATGTAGACTTGGCATCTGCCTACTAAGCTTTGCCAAAGAATGTAGTTAGAGCTTAAAGAAATTCTACTTTTGACACAAGAACTGAGAATGTGTTGACAATCCTTTAATGAAGATTTCTAGAGCTAATCAATGGCTTTTCCCTGTAACATACCCTTTTCAGGTAAATACTAAGATTAGTGGGTTATATTTAGACAGTTAAAGTGCCAAGAGAATTGCTCCTGTTCCGCTGATACTTGTTTTGTAAATGAGGTATACAATCCAGGTGATAAAAATTGAGGATGTCCCAAATTAAGCAAAAGCTCATTACATTCACTTCTCAATTATTTAAAAAAAAAACACACACACACACAGATAACTTAATAGGTTTAACTCTGTGCCCCTCACTTCTCCTTCATATTTCTGCTGCCAGGATTCACTTCAGCCCAGCCGTCTGACAGTCCATTAGCACAGTCACCAAAAAGGTGGGAAAGGGAGGCATTAATCCAATCAATTTCATAGCTCCCTAGCAGTGATGGTGAATACTTTGGTAAAGAAAGAGGTTTACACAAGTGGTTAAAATGAAAATTTCAGAGTATTGACAAACTTTTTGTCTATCTGCAACACTCTATTCTCTGGTATCTCAGGTGCTTGGCAGGTAGATACGTATCGACTTGTCAGCATCACCAATGTTTATTCATTTGACACAACTTAGCATTAGTGGAGTAGTATCTTATAGACTGCTACTGTCATGAAATATTCATATTTTTGTTTCTTAAAATCCAGCAATTTTGCTATTTGCTATTTTGCTTAGTGATAAAATTAGTTGGTGCTGTCTGTGATTTCTAGCAGTCCAGCTAGTTATTAGAAGGTGGTGGTCATTTGAATGTTTTGTTGATTGTAATAAATGGCAAAACAGTGATATGCTGATAGTAAAAAATCACAAAAATTAAATACATGCAAAACTATAGCCACTAACATACCTCAGATAAAATTTCTCCTCTCTCCTTGCAGCATATATGCATCATACCTCAGCCATGAGAGAAGGCTTTATGAAATTCAGCTCCAATTTTAGGTTATTTCCTTTCTGAAATAATGGTTTTTAATTGTATGGCAAATGGCAGTTCTTTAGTTCTCAAAAATTACTGGCCTAAATCTTTCTATAATTCATATGTAACGTAACTACAGAATGGAAGAGAAAAAGTGTTTTCTTTTCATTTCACAATATTAAAGAAACTTTATACTTTTAACACATCTACCTGCCCACTAAACTTCTGCAGGTTTTATTAATGAGAATGAATTTTATAAAGATTTATTTATTTTAGAGAGATAATGGATAGAGGGAGAGAGAGAACCTTGAAGTAGACTCTCCCACTGATCACAGAGCTGCACTTGGGGCTCGATTCTAGAACCCTGGGATAATGACCTGAGTCAAGATCAAGAGTCAGCTGTCTAACCTACTGAGCCACCCAGGTGCCCCAGGTTGTTTTTGAAAAGTAGCCTTCTGGGGTACCTGGGTGGCTCAGTTGATAAAACAGCTGCCTTCCACTCAGATCATGATCCCAGCGTCCTGGGATGGAGTCCTGCATTAGGCTCTCTGCTCGCTAGGGAGTCTGCTTCTCCCTGTGCGCCTCCCCCCACTCATGCGCACACGTGCGCACACGCGCTCTCTCTCTCTCTCACTGTCTTTCAAATAAGTAAATAAAATCTTTAAAAAATGATAGAAAAAAACAAAAGTAGGCTTCAGCAAGCTATAACTCAAATCCAGACTGTTTCTGAACATTTTTTTAAAATGTGCAACAGTACATTATCTTATCTTTCACATATGAGATAGGCTCGATGGGCTTAACTCTGTGCCCCTCACTTCTTCATATTCCTGCTGCCAGGATTTGACTCTACATTTCCAGCCAGCTGACAGTCCATTAGCACTGTCACCAGTGCATTTTTAAATATATAAAGATCTCCAGCACTCTTTAGTCATTTGTTGAAACTGTGCTAGTTGAGCACAAGATAAATTCCAAGATTTTATTGTCTCCATCTCTTTTTTCTTGGCTATTGTCTCATCTTTCATCTGTTAAGAGAGTCTTTCATCAATCACTATTAATAAGAAAATATAGATTAAAACGAAATAAATCCAACAAGTATGTATTGCCACAAAATCTCCAGTATATTAAACACACATATATTTCTCAAAAAATGATGTTTTCAAAAAATAAAATTAATAAAAAAATTCAATACATTTCTCCGAATTAAAGTTTTCTATATAAGAGCAAATAAGGTACCTCTGGCTAGTACCATAATCACCAGTTCCTTGCTTAGATATGCTATGCAAATTTAGAATATATCTGTCCTATAAACTAGGCAGTCGATAAACCTATTTTTTAAATGTATCAATAACATGACTGTCTTGTTTGCAAAAAAAAAAGAACTTGATTTTTATAACACATTTCAAAAATAAAAGGCTTCTGTGCATCTGGGAAATCCACATTACTTCTGTTTGGGGGGGAATAAAAGTTGACCGTCTACCAATTTTTCTTTGTAAAGAGCATTGAAGTGGCAAAATCCAGCTTGTATCTTTTCATAAAGTTTGGTCATTGCAGTAGTAAAAAGAACTTTTACGGTAGTAGTTAAGGAAGTTGCCCCAAGTACAGGAAAACATATAATTTTTGAAACATCTCTTCAGAAGAGATTTAGGAGATATGCCATCATTATGATTGTTGCACTTAGGCTCTAAATATAAATTTAGAATGAGATTTAATGCATCAGTTCCTTTCCTGGTTAGCGCCAAAGGCTTCTATGATAAGTCTGTGATTCTTTCATTTACCACAGAAACATTGATGACTGACTGTAGCCTCAGTATTAATTGACTCACTGATTAAACAAGTCCTATATGAAATGAGCTTTGAAAGTTTCTGTTAACATGTTGTAAGACATCATGGCTCATCCTTAAAGTTTTAGGGGAAAAAAACACCTTTTTTATAAGGAGCTTATTCATATTTCTTTCATGAATCTTATTCTATTTGAATGGTGCTTTATTTCTAGAGGAAGTCTTGTTTTCCCCTGTAATATATAGCCAATTTGATAAACGGTTATAACAGGTCTTCTCAAAAAATACCAAAACCCAAATAGACTCAAGTTTCTGCTGTGATAAAATCATACTCTTCGTGGATCTCAATGTCATGATGGCCTGGCCACATTTCTTATGACCACCATGATGTTATTGAAATCCCATACTCCATAGACACTTTAAGGTTGAAATTTGAAAATTGTCTATCCTAAGTTCTGTGATCATTGGATTTCATCCATTTCCTTTGAGTAAACAGATCCATGAAAAATATATCTTCAGTTGTGTTTAAACTTCCTTGATACCCCTATATGAAGTTTAAAGATGACTACGGTGAGCAAAGCATAATGTTCAAGATTGCTCATAAAGAGTGATGATAAGGCCAGGAGAAAAGGGTTAAAGAGATTGATCCTTCTGCTTTTATCTCAGAAATCAAGTTCTTTTGCCCATCTAGACATAAACAGTATCCTCAAGAAATAATCCCATTTTCTCTCTCTTTCTCTCTGACTCAGAAATAATAGTTATGGCAGCAGTAGGCTTAAGATTGAGAATTCAAGGATTTATGGATTTTACTTGTTTTTGTATTTCTAGACTTACCACCGATGGAAATCTGGTGGAAATCTGGAAATCATGGGCAAATAATATTTTCCTAGAAATAATCATTATTGCTAACTTGCTGGTGCTACTATTCTACTTAGTAATAGAAAACCTAAAAACCTCCCACAAAATTTACTAATAGAGTCATCATTATGAATGTACATCAGTATGGTTATTATCCTCATATTTATGCAACTCAGCCAGGATTTCTCTGTATCTCTGTATTAGCTTAGTTTTTTGGGGAAATGTCTCTGACATTGGCATTTGAGAGTCATGCTTTAAACCAGAGTTTAGTAAACTTTGCCTATAGAAAGCTAAATGATACCTAGGAGGCTTATGGTCCTACTATCTCCCTTAACTACTCAACTCTGTCATTGTAGTGTAGAAGCCGCCAGAGATAACAGATAAGTGAATATGTGTGTCTGTGTTCCAATAAAACTTTCTCTACAGAAACAGATGGTCGGTCAGATTCGGCCAGCAGGCAGCAGTTTGCCAGCTCCTTGAGAGTTCCACATTAGACACTAGATATATTCAGCATAAATGTTGGCCTTTGCTAGGAACTAAATTATATGTCAAAAGCATTTTGTCTTAAGGTAGCATATTCAAACTCATAATTAATTTGTAGAATAATAGGAATGATTGGTAGTAGAGTAGTGATATAGTTTGTAAGATTTGTATGGTTTGGAAATGTCTGAGGCCAAAATAAAGTTCGTGATTACTTCAGCTCCTTAGATGGAAGTGTTCAAGGATACGCTGTTGGTTATTATTAGCGGTTATTATTTTTGCAGAGAGGGGCATGGTTTCTAAAACAAATATCAGTCCCTTGCATAATTCGAAATTAGAGTATATTGTTAATCTATTCACCTTGAAATTTGAGGGCTTGACAATTTGTAATGGTAGCTCAAAATAATATCCCATAGAACATAGGTGAAATAAGAATGATTTCTAAGTTTCTCTTCTGATCTAACATTTAGTGGTTCTATGCAAATGAGTACATCAAAGTTCTTATCAAATGTGACTGAACTTGGAAAGTGTATGAGGGGAGAGCAATGACTGTTCTCCTAGAAACTAATTGTCTCTTACACATCGTGTTTATTTTGATGTTTGCCTGGGGTCTTAATTCTGAATAAATTTTATGAGACTTTTAAGATTGTCTTTTCTTTTTCTTTCTTTCTTTTTTTTTTTTGCTTCGTTTTAAATGATTTTGGGACATCTATTTATATTTAACTCTTTAGAAAACACTTAAAAATAAGTTTAATTTCTGGTTTTTCTTGTTCACCTAGCTGCCAAAATTTATTTTTATTGTGTAATTAGATCCTTGACTACTTTGGATGAATTTGGTTTTACTTTTTCACTTTGTATTTGGAAATTATGTAACACATAAAAGTAGAGACTAGGCACCCCTACCAATCATACTCAGAAATGATCGACAATTAAATTTCTTTTTTTCAACTTCATAGATTCCTCTGTTTTAGCTTTGGAGGAGTACAGAGCCTTAAAGCATATCTTTGATATCATGTGTCTTACCTCTTATATAAAAGCTTTATTATGATGTCTAATTGATACAGAGATTTTTTTAAATAACAGTTTTGCCATTATCACACATCACAACAGTAAAAATTCCTCACTGTCATCTAATGTACAGGCTACATTCACATTTCCCAGATTGCTTTAAAAACAAATCTTTCTTCTTTTTACAGTGGTTTGTTCAAGTCAGAATACAAACAAGGTTTTAATATAACTGTAATTATTCATCAAGCATTTTTTCCCTGAAAAGAGCAGGAAGTTGAGACTAGATCAAAATATTCCCTTCAAATTCCTTCCCTAAACATGGTGATAATGTTACCAAAAATACTCATATACAAAGATTTACAATTGAGGAACTGTAAATCTTTGATGAGAAATAAGCATAGAGATTCAATGATCAGGAGCAAATAAAAACTCTTAACCGACTGCGCACCCAGGTGCCCCTGTTAAGCATCTGCCTTCAGCTCAGGTCATGATCTCAGGGTCCTGGAATTGAGCCCTGCGCTGGGTTCCCTGCTCAGCGGGGAGTCTGCTTCTCCCTCTGCCTTTGCTCCCCTCCACCTGCCCTTGGTCTCTCTACTCTCTGTCTCTCAAAAAAATAAACAAACAAACTCTTAACAATTTATATTCTTACAAATCATTGCTGGTTTCTCATCACCAAAAGCGTAAGCCCCAGGTCCTTTGCTTCATATTCAAAGCCTCAGTATCTGTCCTGAGACTTAGGGTTCCAGGTAGTTTCATGCTTCCTATGTTACATCTGGAATTCCTGTATTTCCTCAAATCATGTTTCTCTGCTTCAACTGCCTCTCTCTCCATTTGACGGTCTTTTACGTCTGAAGGAAATGACACCTAACTTAAAACCACAGTGATCCCTCTGTGGCTATAGTTTCTCATAGGAGTCAAAAATTCATGAACTTACAGCGGTATATTCTTTTAGCATCTATAAGAAGTTCCTATCTGGTGTTAAAAAATCTTGTCACTTTTAAAAAAAAGTGAAAAAGAAAGAAAAAGAGAGATGGGAATAGAATAGAGAGGTTAATCGTGGAAAGATAGTGTTTTTCTGCAGTGAAACCCATGGGAATGATAAAGGAAAAAGGAGAAAAGTCAATTTAGAATTTTATGCCATCTCTGAAGAAGAGGGAAACAGCAAAAAGTTGTAAAAGGAATTAGTGGATTGGCAGAGAGGCTGTAAGATGAGGATGTGGGAGTTACTAAAATCCTGAGGCATAAACACAGAAAGTCACAGACGGGCAAAGAGATGGGGGGAGGGGCAATGAGTGACCAGTCATAAAGAAAAGCATTGTCAGAGTGTAGTAGCATCAAATTGTAACTACTGGGAGGCTAGCAATCGCAAATTGTCCTGTGAGCAAATGATGCTGAATGAAAATGCTTGTAGTGCCATTAGTATAAATGTAAATGAGTGAAGTTCCTCATTGTTGGCTCTCTTGAGTTAGATTGTAGACCATACTGAGGCAGAAGTCCCTCCTGAATTAGGAGAGATTCCTTCCAAATCCTGGGCTTGTGAACAGATTCTTAGCCTCTCCCAGGCAGCCTGCCCAGTTTACTCCCAATCCAGAAGCTTCTCAACTCATGCTAGTTCAGTCTGTGGCAAGTAGCAGAGGAGAGTAATCTGTGATTAGAAGGTATTTCAGGCAGAAGAACAAAGGTGCTTTGGTGTGGAGGGTGCAGAACGGTGGAGGCAGATAAACCAGGAGGGTGACAGAGTTCAGACCAGAGGTGACCAGAGCTGAACCTGGGGTGGACTTGAGCCATTCCCCCGAGCCCCGCTGCACTGCTGCGTATCTGATCAGTTGTACAAAGCAATATAAATTCTGACCAGCGCAGAGATTGTTAAAATAGATAGAAAGGTAAAAATTGAACTCTTGTTTTGTTTTGTTTTAACTTAAAGTTGAGATAAGATTCAGTTGTTTCACTTCACACTCAGTGGCTTTAGTCATTTAGTCCTCACCTCCAAGAGCCAAGGTCAAGGTGAGTCTTGAAGAAACATTACTGACTTCTCAGCCTCAAGCCTGCTTTTGCACATTTGTTCTAATTCTTTAGCAGACTCATGGCTTAAGTATTCTGTTTAAAATCCTTTCTTGAAGTCCTTTTTTTTTTTAATTTTAGATTTTATTTTTAAGAGGAGCTTTGGGTTCACAGCAAAAATGAGCAGAAAGTAAGGAGTTCCTACATAGCTACTGTCCCCATGCAGGCAGGGTTTCCGCCACTATCAACATGCTGTACCAGAGTGGCACATCTGTTATGACTGATGAGCCTACATTAACACATAACCCAAAGTACCTAGTTTCCCTTACAGTTCACTCTTGGTGTTGTACATTCTGTGCGTTTTAAAAGATGAATCCACCATTGTCGTATCATACGGTATAGTTTCATTACCCTAAAACTCCTCAGTATTCTGCCAATTCATCCCTCTCTCCCCACTACTCCCTAGCAACTAATCATTTTATTTTTTACTTTTTTTTTTAATAAGAAAGGTAGAAGGGGGAAGGTTGGGTAGAGGGAGAGAAAGAATCCTAAGCAGATTCCATGCCCAGTGTGGAGCCCAATGTGGAGCTTGATCTCACAACCCTGAGATCATGAACTGAGCCTAAATCAAGAGTCAGATACTTAACCAACTGAGCCACCCAGGTGCCCCCATTTTACTGTCTTTATAGTTTTGCCTTTTTTAGAATGTCCTATAGCAGGAATTGATGAGATACAGAACATACTGCTTCAAAATATGGCACTTCGGCATATTGAATATATCAAGCTGGAGGAATTTGAGAAACGGCAGGTGCAAGAAGTACATGTTGACTTTACCCTGAAGCCGGTTATAAGACCCTCATGTGAGAGGTGGCCTCCCTATATCCAGAGGAAAGGAAAATTCTTTTCTCTGAAGGTGGAGGAATACAGAGAGGAATCTGAATGGGCTTTACTTTCTCCCAGTTTACTACAATTAGCTCATATCCTTTGTCTTTTAACGTTTCTCACAACTTTCTACTTTTCATCAAACCTAGCATAAAAGTGTTCAGGTTTACTGCTTCTCAGGTCTTCATTTCCTTATGAAAGTTCCCGTGTCACATAATGCTTATATTAAATAGATTTACCTGCTTTTCTCTTGTTAATCTATCTTTTGTTACAGGGGCCCCAGCCAATGATTGAGAAGAGTAGCAGGAAAAGATATTTTTCTTTTCCTATAGAATTATACAGTATGTAGACTTACCTTAGGATTAAACTGGCATCTTTCATTTAGTAATATGCATTTGAATTTCCTCCATGTATTTTCATGGCCTGCTAGCTCATTTCTCTTTAGCACTGAATAATATTCCATTATCTTGAATATGTTTATTTATTCACTGAGAAGGACATTTTGGTTGCTTGGGGTAATTATAAATAAAGCAACTTGAAATATCCTTGTACAGGTTTTTGTGTAGACATAAGTTATCAACTCATGTGGGTAAAAACCAAGGAACATAATTGCTGGATCAGATGGTAAGATACGTTGAGTTTTATAGGAAACTATCAAACTGTCTTCCAAAGTAGTTGTACTTTTTACATTCCCACCAGAAATGAGTAAGAGTTCCTGTTGTTCCATGTCATCAGAGTTCTGGATTTTGGCCTTTCTAATGGATGGTATCTAGTGATATCTCATTGTTTTAATTTGCATTTTCCTAATGACATATAATGTGAAGCTTCTTTTCATATGCTCATTTGCCATCTGTATATCTTTTTTGGTGAGGTGTCTGTTAAGGTCTTTGGCCCATTTTTTAAATTGGGTTGTTTGTTTTCTTGTTGAGTTTTTTAAAGATTTTTTTATTTGAGAGAGAGAGCGAGAGTGAAAGAGGGAAAGTACAAGCAGCGAAGGGGCAAAGAGAGTAAGAGAGAGAGAGGGGAAACAGAATCCCCACTGAGCAGGGCGCCTGACATAACCCAAGACCCTGATATCATGACCTGAGCTGAAACTAAGAGTAGGAGCCTTAATTGACTGAGATACCCAGGTGCCCCTTATTGTTGAGTTTTAAGAGTTCTTTGTATATTTTGGATAACAGCCTTTATCAGATACGTATTTTGCAAATATTTTCCCCATTCTGTGGCTTATCTTTTCATTCTCTTGATGGTGTCTTATGGAACAAAAAGAAATTTAATTTTAATTACGTTTAGCTTCAGTTTGTGAAGAGAATGAAGTCAGTGTCTATATTTTCTTTGCATATGAATGTCCATTTATTCCAATTTATTGAAAAGACTATCATTGTTCCATTATATTTTCTGCTTTGTCAAAGATCATTTGACAAGATTTATGTGGCTATTTTTCTGGGCTCTCTATCCTGATCCATTGATCTGTTTGTCTATTCTTTCTTTGATATCACACTGCTTGATTACGGACTGTAGCTTTACGGTAAGTCTTGAAGTCCGGTAGTTTCTGTCCCCCGACTTTGTTCTTTTTCTTTAATACTGTGTTAGCTATTCTGGGTCTTTTGCCTGTCAACTTTAGAATCAGTTTGTCAATATCCATGAAATAACTTGCTGGGATTTTTATTGGGATTGTTTGGTATCTATAAATCAAGTTGGGAAGAACCGAATTTAAAATGGAATGTTTCTCCATTTATTTAGATTTTTAGTGATTTTGTTCATAAGGGTTTTGTACTTTACCTCATATAGTTTTGTATGTATTTTATATACCTATACAAAATATTCCATTTTTGGGGTGCTAATATAAGTGGTATTGTGTTTTTAATTTCAAATTCCATTTGTTCATTGTTGATGCTTGGGAAAGTGATTGACTTTTACGTATTAACCTTGTATCCTACAAACTTGTTACAATCACTTATTTCAGTAGGGTTTTTTTTTTTTGTTTTTTCTTTTGGATTTTCTACAAAGACAATCATGTCGTCTTCAAAGAGTTTTATTTCTTCCTTTCCAATCTGAATGCCTTTTCTTTCTTTCTTTCTTTCTTTCTTTCTTTCTTTCTTTCTTTCTTTCTTTCTTTCTTTCTTTCATTTTTTCTGCCTTATTGCATTAGCTAGGACTTCCAGCACAATGTTGAAAAACAGTGGTGACAGGACATCCTTCCCTTGTTATTGATCTTAGTAAGAAAACTTCAAGTTTATTGCCATTAAGTATGATGTAGCAGTAGGGTTTTTGTAGAGTGTTTATCAAGTTACGGAAGTTTCCCCCTATTCCTAGTTTGCTGCGGGGTTTTATCATGAATGATTCTTATATTTTGTAAAATGCTTTTCTTGCATCCATTGATATGACCATATGGTTTTTCTTTTTAGCCTATTGAAATGATGGAGTATATTAATTGATTTTCAAACATGCAACCAGCTTGCATACCTAGTAAAAATACCATGTGGTCATGGTGTAGAATTCTTTTATATGCTTTTGGATTTGATTTGCTAATATTTTGTTGAGGATTTTTGCATTTATTTTCAGGTATTGTCTCATTTTGGTATTAAGGTAATCTCAGCTTTGCAGAATGAGTTAAGTATTCCTTCTTCTTTCTTCTGAAGGAGATTCTAAAGAATTTGTATGATTTCTAACTTAAATGTTTGATAGAATTTATCTCTGAACCCATCTGGACTTGGTGTTTCCTTTTTTGAAGATTATTAATTTTTGATTCAAGGTCTTTAATAGATTTAGTCTATTCAGATCATCTATTTCTTCACGTATGATTTTGGCAGATTGTGTTTTACAAAGAATTGGTCCCTTAATGTAGGTTATCAAATATGTGGCATAGAGTTATTCATAGAAATCCTTTATTATCCTTTTAATATCCATGAAATCTGTAGTAATTTCTCCCCTTTCATTTCTGATATTAGTAATTTCTATCTTCTCTCTCTTTTTTGTTAGCCTGGCTAATGGCTTATTAATTTTTAATATTTATGTTTTCAGAGAACTAGATTTTGGGTTTGTTCATTTTCTCTATTGATTTTCAGTTTTCAATTTCAAATATTTCTGCTCTAATTTTTTATTATTTCCTCTCCCCCCCCCCACACTTTGGATTTAATATTCTCCCTCTCTCTTTTTATCTTCCTAATTTCCTAAGCTGGAAACTCATTTATTGATTTTAGATCTTTCTTTCTTTATTCTTCATTTTTTTAAATATATGCCTTTACTGCTATAAATAAATATTCCAAAATACAAACATTTCAAAAGATCTGAGATCCTCCTACCTACTATGTATTCAGTTCTGTTCAGGTACTAGGTTGCTGTTTGGAAGTCATTTAATTACTCTAGGCTTCTTATCTATAAAATAAAGGGGTTATATGGGTGGTTCTTTAACTGTAATAGTATATGATCTCCTTTTTAATCTCTTGTAGTGAAAGGAAGCCAGTGCCGTTGATGGGCTGTCTTAAACTTCCTGGCAGCATATTGCAACTGAGTGAAAATTGTAAAACAAAAATGATATATAAACAAACACAAAAACTTCTTCCAGGGCCATCTGGGTGGCACAGCGGTTAAGCGTCTGCCTTCGGCTCAGGGCGTGATCCTGGCGTTATGGGATTGAGCCCCACATCAGGCTCCTCTGCTATGAGCCTGCTTCTTCCTCTCCCACTCCCCGTGCTTGTGTTCCCTCTCTTGCTGGCTGTCTCTATCTCTGTCGAATAGATAAATAAAATCTTAAAAAAAAAAAAAAAAAAAAAAAAAAAAAAAACAACTTCTTCCAGTCAGGACTGCTACATAATTTGTGGAGCCAAATTAAATTTTAAAATGTGGGATCCCTTGTTCAAAAAGCAGGTTAAAATGCCATAAAAACAGTAAAATATGAAACATTTTCCTATTTTCAGGTCTTTAGATCTGTCATGGTATTTTTGTTTTCTGTTTAATGCCATTGTGAGTAAAGAAAAATTAAAATTTAAAATTATTAGCATGAATTTTAGCATTCATGTTTATATTGTGCAAGACCAGTTTTAAATGAAATATAAGAACATTTAACTCTTATGCCTAGTCATTGAAATTATACAGTTCCTATTTTGTAGCGAGTACATGTGATGTGGTTTTGGAATATAGGTGAGGTTCGGTGGGGTGGAGTCTGGAGCTGATGACCAAAAAGAATTCTTGAGACATCTTTGGTGCAAAACGGTGATTTTATTAAAGCATGGGGACAGGACCCATGGGCAGAAAGAGCTGCTGCACTGGGGTTATGAGGGGTTCCTGATTATATTCTATGGGGTTGGGAGAGGTCAGGAAAAGGGAGGTTTTAAAAGGATTTTTGTATGTTAGAGAAGACTCACAGGATACAGAGGCCTTGCAATTGTCAAGTTAAGGTTGTTTTTCTCTCTAGCAAGGCATTAACATTAAGGTAGTTGGGAGCTTCCTGGAGGAGGAATATTACACTCTGCCCACTTCAAGTATCCGTCAATGGGCTGCAGGTATAAGGACATTTGATTGTATCTACATTTCCTTCTGGAAGCTAGGTTATTGATAGAAATGCTTCGTTCTTGTAGATTGCTAAGACATTTGTAAACTGAGGGAGACTCCTGTCTTGCAGGATTGTGATCTCTGTAAGTTAACTATTTGCTTTTCCTTTCCTTAGCTTCAAGGCATCCAGGAGTGCAGGTGGAATGTCACATATATCCCATCTCGGGGGTGGGGGGGTGCGATTGTGGGGCGTCAGCTTCTGCTTTGTCTTGAGCTTGCTTTCTGTTCCCTCATCACATGCATATGTATTTCATTCTTACCAGGGTAGTGGAAACTCTGCATAAACCAAACTCAACTGCTTCTGATGTGGTTTTGGAACATAGGTGAGGTTTGGTGGGATGGGGTCCAGAGCTGATGGTCAAGAAAGAATTCTTGAGACATCCTTGGTGCAAAAAGGTGGTTTTATTAAAGCAGGGGGACAGGACCTGTGGGCAGAAAGAGCTGCTGCATTAGAGTTGTGAGGGGTGGCTGAATATATACTATGGGGTTAGGTGGGGGAGGTAATGAAAAAGGGGACATTTTTAAAATAACTTTCATATGCTAAAGAGGACCTACAAGACAGTGGAGGCCTTGCCATTGTCAAGGTTGTTTTTTCTTCTAGTAAAGCATTAACTTTAAGACAATTGGGAGCTTCTGGAAGGAATATCACATATATCCCACTCAGGAGTGGGGGGAAGAGGGAGAGGTTGCTGGGTGTCAGTTTGTGCTTTGTCCTCAGCTAGCCTTCTGCTCCTTCATCACTTCTGTTCCACTTCTTGGTGTGCCTACATTCCAACAACCCTTACCTTTGGCTTATCATTACTAAGGAAGATCTGAAAGGAAAGGGACTATGGGTTGCCCTGTCTTTTCCTTTCCTTCTATATTATTTTCAACATAGTTAGCTCATACAGGGAAATAAAATAAGTAAGAAAGGATATGTTTATATTTCTTAAAGAATCATTGTCTTTTTTCTGTGTTTAAAGGAAGTTCTAGGTTAAATGGAAATTATGGACATTTTGAGTGTCAGTTCCCTTCCTTGCTCAGTCATAGACATATACGCTTGTACTTGCTTTGAGTCCCACTGAACTTTCACAAGTGCTGATTCCACCAGAATTCTGTACTCATAGGCTATTACAAAAAGGAATTATGGGCACACTTGTACACATAATATGGTCTTTGGAAACATCATTCCATCTTAATTATTCTGGGGCATCATTTTTAATATTATTTTTCATTGTATGTATATACCATAATTTATTGTTGAATATTTAGGATGTATCTAATTTTTACCATTATCAGTAATGGGTAGAATAACAAGTTTACAGCTAAGTCTTTGTACTTTTCAATGGAAATTTTCCCAGTAAATTCCTAGAATTTAAATGGTAAATTATACTAAGGATTTTGATACATGTTACCAAATAGCTTTTCAGAAAATAACATTCCTAATAGTAGTATATAACTATCTCTTTCCCTTTAGACCATCAATACTGGATGTTAGTGCATTATAAATCTTTCTAAAACTTGAGAACTAAAGCATTGAAACTCATTGTTTTAAAAACTATATTGCTTTGAGTATCGAGTTGGAAGATTTCATGTATTGATTTGCCATGTAAATTTATTTTTCTCCATTTTTTGGATGAATTTTCTCTTTATGCCTTTGACTATTTTACTACTTTGGTGTTCATCTTTTTCTTATTGATTTAAACGGCAAAATGTATACTAAGAATAATGATACTTTGACAAACATGTTGCAAGTAATCTATTTGGTTTGTGTCTGATTCTCAATTTTATTTATTGGGCAATTTGAACTTCAAAAGTTGGCCTTTATGTAGTCTAATTTATCAAATTTTCAATGACTCCTTACTAGTCCTGCTACAGATTCTTTGGCTGCCGCAGATTCCTTTACAGCTAGGATTTCAGCACTTCTGACCATTTGCATATGTTGACTTTCATGCCTCATTCATTTCATGAACTTGTGTCTGTGTATTCCTGGCTGGAGTTTGTTGTTCGGGATTTCCTGATGTGCAAATATTCTCTTTGAGTTTCCCAGTAGCTTTACATAGATCTTTGGCATACACAGGGTTAATTAGTTACAGTTCTTAAATTCTGCTCTGAATGCTTTGAGAGAGTCTGACTTAAAGGACTACCCTCAGCCAATTCTAGATGCTGCCATTGTTACAATTAACAAGTAATTGTATTTGGCTCTAGAGTCTGTTTCTTGCACCTGTATTATTGTACATTCTTTTTTAAATACCAATATAGATGAGTTAACTCATTTCGTTTTTCATTCTTTTTTTTTTAAACTTTTATTTAGGATTAATTTATAAGAGAGAGAAAGACAGAAAGAGTGGGGCAGGAGGGACAGAAGGAGAGGGAGAGAAAGTCTTAAGCAGACTCCTCACTGAGCAGGGAGCCCGACACAGGGCTCAATCTCACAACCTGTGCCGAAACCAAGAGTTGGATGCTTACCAGACTACACCACCAAGGCACCCCGAATTAACTCATTTTGTATGGGCCCAATAAAAACAAAGCTGAAGATTCTGGTTCTAATCCCCTAGATTTACCAACTGTTTAGTATCAGCCAGACACAGGTCCCAGAAAAAAAAAAAAAGAAAATTTGAAAATATTGAAGGTTTTAAAAAAATTAAACAGAATAAATAATTCAAAACTTTCTTGCTTATGGGCCAGAAGTAATATATTGACATAAATACATTAACAAGATTATATTGATCTGGCAAAAAATTCTATAATGCCAGCACCACCACCTCCACTGTTTTGTATTTTGTATAGATTTTAATACGTATTGATACCCCACAGAAAGGGTTCACTGTTGGTGGCTAATGTTTTTTTCCACTTGCATATGATGGCGTGTTATAGAAATATGTTTCAGGAACACTCAAGTTGCCAGTAAACAAAAGGGCCAGACCTGCATTTTGAAGCATTTTCTTTTTATAGTCACTAACATATTGTACGTTTGTAGAAATAACATTTCTCAAATCTGATTTTAGTACAGTATGATAAAATGTGCCTACCTATTCTAAGAGATAGCTGCATGTTTGAAGGGCAAAATGCTCTGCAGCAAAAACTTTTAAAAACAAAGGAAAAGGCTATAAATCCTATATGTCACATTAGAGAATAACTATGGAATACACAGTAAGAGGTTACAGACTAAAATATTTTTACTTCAACAAAATACTTCAGTCCTATAAATACTAGTTAACTATATGTCTTTCTAATGAAATTCTTTGGAACTTTGATATTACACATCTTAGAATAAATTGCAGGCAATTCTTTTGGTATTCATTGACAAAACAATATGCATATTTTCAGAAACCCACTTGGAAACGTCACTTTTGGTCTATCCATACAGAAACAGAAACCTTTTTCCT
Organism: Ursus arctos; assembly: GCF_023065955.2. Taxonomy (NCBI): domain Eukaryota; kingdom Metazoa; phylum Chordata; class Mammalia; order Carnivora; family Ursidae; genus Ursus; species Ursus arctos. Next base: position 58,852,747 of record NW_026623100.1, on the reverse strand, counting down.
AATCACTCAAATAAGAAGAAAAATAATAGCAGACACTAAATTTGATACTTCAATGAAAATTAATAGGACATATTTGGCTAATCATCAGTAAAGAAAAAAATATATTGTCTTCATTTGTTTACCTAAGAAGAAGTGATTTAACATGTAGCAAGATGACAAAGTATAGATCTAGAATAAAAAAATATTTTAGCAAAAGATATCTTAGAGATCACTTATTATTCATGTGGTTTTATTTAAAATGGATTTTAATTAATAAAAATTAAAAATATAATAAATGATAGAAGTATTTGTGTCAAAATAAGACATCTGTATAACAAACTGAGATATAATAATGAGCAAACACAAATATGTAGCTTTATGGGACAGATTTATTACTAGTTCACCTAATATATAATAAACATTATTTGTTAGGTACTGTCCTAGAAGCAGTGTGAACCATCGTTTTGAAGCAGCCTTTTAATCACACCTTTAACCACTTCCTCAGTGGTTGTAATAGATGGACTGTGTGGTTCCTGCCTCACCCCTACATTCTGCTCTGACAGGGTATCCCCCACCGTAAGAGCTGCACCCATGTGCTGCTCTGGCTCCAACCATTTCTGACTGGACCAAGAGTAAGTAAATGCCTCATTAGCTGGGGCCTTTTTAAAGGAGGGTTGTTCCACCAAGCCCAAAATCAAGGGGATAGAGAGGTTGGGTTATTTAACCACAGGTACTGAACCTGACGGTAGGGCCAGGGTAGCCAGGTTTGGGTGCAATACAGATGGAGCAGAAGAATCAGGCAGACCTACTGAGAGGAACAGGTTGAAGACAATATGTCACCCCAGAGAAAGAGAAGTGGAAAAGCGTAGTTGTTTTGGTTCATGACAGTGTTTTCATTTCTGTTTCCAATCCCTGTGATACCTGACTACATTCACTGACCCTAAATTCCAAAAGATGCTCTTTTACTCTTTATCCTTTCCCTTAAATCATTACTTTCAGCCATTTACTGTTGGATGGTTTTGTTTAATGAAGTTAAGCAATGTTTTCATTACTTGCACACAAGAAATATTCAACCAAGGTACTAGTGTTTATTTAAAATTTTCATTTCCTTCGACATGTGGTGTTGGGGCAAACAAATCAGCGACTTGAAAAAACAGTTTGGATTTCTATCTTAGACTGTAAGCAAAAATACATATATTTCAATATGTTATACAGAAGGGTAACAGTTAAATTTTTAGCAGAATTTTGGAGACAGCATGAATTTCTCAGTTTAGAAGTATAATAAACAGTTTCAAAATTAAAATTAATAGATTTGACTGCAGGATTTAAGAACTCTGCATGTAAAAGACAAAATAAACCATATTAGAAGGCAATCAGTTGATTATATATGCATACTAGGTATATCAATGTTACTGTCTTTCTTACCTAAATATCTCAAGAAATCTATACGAAGAATATTAAAAACTTCACAATAAATGGACCAAGGTCCAAGCTCACAAAGTTGATTGAACAAAATAATTGATATTAATGTAAAAACAACCAGCCTCTGTCAAGTAAACAAACGAATTTTAACACACAAAAAAGAATACATTTTCTGCTACTAAACTGGAAATTTATTTTTAAAATTTCACTGTTGCCCAAGACAGGATAAAAGTGGAAATCACATATATTTCAGATAACACTAACAAGTACAACTCTTTTGAAAGCTAATTGGAAATATTGTCCAGAGTAAAGGAAAAAAAATTAAAATATGCACACATAAGCACACTTGAGATATAGTCCCAGAAGAGAATTACTGGGCCAAAGGATACAAATCTATTTGTATATATTTCCTATATATTTATATCTTAAATATAAAAATCTGTGTAGATATAGATATTACACTGATACATATTTACCTACATTAATATCGCTATAATATATATACATTAATATCAGTGTGTAGTTTCATCTATATACATTTTAAAGATACTTAACACATTATTTGTACCATGAAACACTGAAGAAAACTTGATGAACAATCATTAGAGAATATTTAGGAAATTTGATAAAGTTACCTTGTGGCTTTTTGAGTAAATGTTATACAATAATGAGAAACCTCAGATTTGACATGTTTAGATCACAAATAAATGCAATATTTGTTCAAAACATTTCAAAAATCTCAGGAAGAAAAAACTGGATAAAATGAGCCTCAATGACTGAATTAAGATAATTTAATTATAGCTAGTTTTGCTTTTCTAGTTAGGAAATATTTATAATGCATTTATATATCTGTATATGTAATTTTTTTCATCTTGATAACCACATGATTAAGATGGCACATTTGCAACATGTTCATTTATACACTTTAATGTTATTTTGTGTGTTGATTTCTGAAGCCAAAATTTAATGCAATTATTTACAGAAAATGGATAATTAAGAACCTACAATCCAAACACTGAGGGAACAGTTTTATTACAGTATTTCTATTTGGAAAAGTAGTTTTCAAACTTTACTCACATCTTTAGACAGCGTAGTAGCATCGGAAAATAATGGAGAAGCTCACTAAACCTGTTTCCTCTGTTTATAAATATCTTTAAATATATGCCTTTGTTGGGAACAAAATCTTATTAGTGATATTCAGGTATTAAGATTATGGACATTTTTTGTGAAGATCAAGCTTTCCACAAAATTGTCGTATTAGTATTTGTTAAAAAGTTGATGTAATCAAACAAGGAGTCTCTAATGCTATGGTAGGGTGTATAAGACCCCAGAAACCCATACCAGAGTCAGTTCCTATAAATGCTTCAAGTTAAGAAGAACCAACAATCACAAATAGCCCACTAGGCTTTCCTAAATGATGCAACTAATTAAGCTGTAGCCAATCAGATGCTTTCTTGCTAGGCCACTGGGTCTTCTCTATAAAACCTTGCCCTTAGTTCCTAAATTTCAGTAAGCTTCAGTTTAATCTTTTTCTTTTTCTTTTTTTAGTTTATCTTTCAATATATTTAACAAAGATGAAGTTTTTAATTGCAGGAAAGAAAGTATCAAGATAAGGTCTCTAAGGCAAACCGTAACATCCTTAGGCATACTGTACATGTTTTAGTAATGGGAGCTTTTGCCCACACGTAAAAAGGAAAAATAGGCTTTGCTGGAAAAAAAAAAATGCTTGTAGGCGATTTAAAACTACAATGAAAAAGATCAGTTTTAAATACAGTACGATTAATCCAGCTGCTTACATTGTAAGTCTTCATTGAAACTGTGGCTGTTACATTCCTGGGAAAGTTTTTTTAAGTTGCTAATTACATGCCCATCAGAATAATGGAAGAGTAATTATCCTTATTGTGCTTAGTGACATTGAAACTTCTATTATTCTGTGATTGGACCTGCATAATTACAGATAATTGTTGGTACTATATTGCCTGTTCAAATATAGCTCTGCAAAAATTATTTTAATTAAACATGTTTAGTGTTTAAAGTTTAGGATTTTCTATCATAACCAAACAAACTCTATTTAAATATCACAATACTATATATTTCTCGAACTCTTGTTAATCAGTTTTCAGCAAATCAGTTGTTTGACTCTGAATAAACTGACCTTGTTCCACTTAAAAATCAATTACACGAAATATAAAATTAGGTGATTGAGATATTTTCTTTTCTAGGACCCAATTCCAAAAGCAAAGGTAGAATTTCTAATACTATTGATGATACTGTTTTTAGCTCTAAGAGATGGTAGCACTGGGTAAATAAAGTACTTCCTAAAGATTTAATGAAATAAAATATTGTGGACACCATTTACAATAAATGTCAAAGGAATGTTAATGAAGAGAAGTGTAAAACCCCTTTATCAAAGATGTTAGTATCTCAGGAAACTTATTCTGATAGCAATCAGCCATAAAATGTGAGCAGGCAGCCTACACAGAACTCAGTCAGTTCTCTTCACACTTAGGCTTTGTACAACTCTACCCCACCAGAGGTCACAAAGGATATTTTCCTTTTACCTTGTATCCTTTTTTAGTAACACATAGTTTATTTGAAATTGACTTATTCTACTTCTCTCAGGCTGAGAAACACGCCTGAGGTAGGTCCATTGCTTCCTTACTGCACAGTCCATTTGTCTGTCTAGATTCATAGGCACATTTTACGGTGTTGTCATTGGCTGTCATTCCTTCTTCCCATATGTGACTGTGTGGCTGGAATTCAGTCTTGGAACCAACCAGGGGTCTTTGCTGGGTTATTTGTCATTGGCTTTTGCTGCTTGCTGTCTCCTGAGCAGCTCAACTCAGGTGCATAAACTCAAGTGAAAAAACATAGAGTGGAATTTCAGATACTCTGTTTACATCCAAGGTATCCCATCCCAAGGCACTTAAGAGTCCTTGGCATTGTGGAATGATGGCACCCTGGAGACATTGAGCCTGTATTTCGTGAGCAGTGAAATATCCCAACAGAGAGAGAGATGGGGAGAAAGGTGAGGAGTTGTGTTGAATGAAAAGAAAAGCAAACTCAGGACTCAGTCAGTCTTCAGTCCCGAAGCCTATGCTCATCTAGTTAGCAATAACATAATCTTTTAATATTCAGTTCATATAATCAGCTATTTGAATTTGAAGACAGGGTTGAACATAGATAAGTGAACTGTTAAGAAGCATTGATAAAAATATATATTTAAATCTGAACTCATTTTCAGCCAGATCGAGACAACTTTCAATCTAAATTCATTTGTTTTGCTTGTTTGTTTATTTTTTTGTTATTTTGTTTCTGTGTTTCGTTTGTTGTCAAAGGCACTAACATTTTCTCATTAACCAGGCTCACAGCTGTCTTGGGATCCCCTTTTTCCTTTCTCTCCCCCATCTTCTTGCATATTAGCTCATTCCATACTCTATACAAATTGTACCATTGATTCCTCTCTTGAACTACATTTCTGCTTTCACTTCTAATGTTAAGCCTTTCTTCTCATTTGCTTTGCTTTTAAATACCTATTCACTTGCTTCATTTTTTTTCTTTCCTGCTTTAAGGCCCAACTCAAATGCTACTGTCATTGAGGAATTTTTCCTGATGACCTACGTCTGAATGTATCACCTGTAAACTCTTTATTTGTCCTTTTTTTTTTTTTTTTTTTTTTTGGTCTGGATATTTTGTTTTGCCTTAGTTGTTTATGCACTTGTTATTTTATCCTACTAATTTGAAAGCTCTTTGGGCTAAGTCCCCATTCTAGGCATGATGTACATCCCAACAAGTAACATCACTTTCATTTCCACACCCTGTATCGTGAGAAGAACATAAAATTTCCTTTTAAAATTTTAAGCTGAGTATGTAACATGTTTGTGCTAACAAGGATATCTTCATGTCACTTTATATCAATCTTCAAAGAAGACAAAGATAAGACAGTTTTTATGTATAACTATGTAACATTTACATAGTGGATTAGTTGTAAGATACAGTATTTATAGGTGATGATAATGAAAACAGGCCAGCAACTTTCCACTTAATAAAGATCATGCTTAAGAAGAGTAGTCAGAAATGCTCATTATAAATACTATTTTTTAAAAGAGAACTTAAGTAATGTAACTAAATGTTATTTTTTGGAGCAAAATCTTTTAGATTTTAACTACAGAACCAAAAAAAAAAAAATAGTGGACAGAATTCCAAAGAGATAAATCTTTTTCCTAGCTTTTAATTAATGACTCTATATAATTTACTTTGGATTTACTGGCAATGTTAACACAATGGGAGTGGATTGGTCATGTTCCCTACACCACATGAAAACAACAGCATTATGTAATCAACTTTATATAATCCCATTTGCTGGGAGAAGGGAGTTTGTGTGTGATAGGAAGATGGCTTCTGCCCAAATTATGATTCATTAAAAAGAGGCAGGCAGAGAAAAACAGAAAACATGTTAGAAACATTTTTAACTCTTAGACGTCAGAAGTGAAATTTTAACAAGAAAGGAAAAAGAGGAGTGAAAATCCAGACTTGACCATAGCTTTGGAATTCATCCATGTAACTTAATGGTCTATACTAGTTTACATTATACATTTCAGAAAATATAACATTTGATAATGCTGGAAATGGCAGTCATTTTTTTTTTCATATTTATTATAGTGCTGACACTTTACCTGAGTTTCTTACATCCCTGTATGTGCCGTATGTGCATTAAAATTATTTTGGCCCCAAAGAGATTTTTTTCCATTGTTTTATATTCTGTAGCTTTGACTTTCAGAAACCTTCCATGCCAGCTGGAATGAATATTTACATGAAATATGTAAACTTCTTCTAGTGGAATCAAAAGTAAACATTATTCTTCTGTGGGTTTTAAAGAAAGTCCTATTGAAAGCACGTCATCAACTAGGAGTTGCAATGCTGTAACACAGTTTTTCAGGGAGGACAAAAATGAACTATTGTTTAAGTCTGAAACAGTAGTTCTTAATATGTGATCCACTGAATCCTAGAGTCCCTGAGACAATTTGAGAAGGTCTATGAGGTCAAAACCATTTTCATAATAATATTATATATTTTTTTCTTTCTTACTGTGTTAACATTCCACTAATTATGCAAAACCAATGGTGGGTAAAACTGCTGGTGCCTTAGCATGAGTAAAGGCAGTGGCACCAACTATACTGGTAATTACTGTGTTCTTCGCTGCTTCGAACCTACAAGAAAAAAAGCTAATTTCACTTAACATAAGGCAGTGAAACTAATTAATTTTACTAAAGCTCAACTCTAGGATACATATCTTATTAAAATTGTATGTGATAAAATGAAAAATATGCATAAAGTACTTCTAATTCGAACCAAAGTATGATGCTCTATAGAGAAAAAGTGATTGTGGCAAATTAGCCACTTTTTTCATGGAATACCATTTTCTGTCCTTGAGGAATAACTAATAGACAAACTTTTATTATTTAAACTTGGGTATTTGACAGACATTCTTTCAAAAGTGAGGGAACTGAGCCTATCATTTCATTGAAAACAATGAATAGTATTAGTTGGCAAGGATAACATTTGAGCTTTCATGGGAAAAATTGAAATTTTGGAAAATACCTATCAAGAGCTTGACCGTTTTCTCATACTCAACAGTTTTTGTGATAAGATAGGTGGTGATATTAAAGGTGATATTTTGCTATATTGTCCTGTAAAGAGTCAACTGAGCAGGTGTGGGTTGTTCAAATTCTGTACATTCCAAGGACTGGCTTTTGGTTAGTTCATGGTGCATAACATCTGAGCCTTGTAATATCTTGCCTGATAAGAGTGTTTTGTATGCTGAGTTCCTGGACCTTACCGTATTAGTTTGATCTCTGGGGAGCTGAAGATTGAGTAGCTAAAGCCTTTCATGAGAGCAGTATGTCCGCATGCCAGATCCCAAATCCATGACTGGACATAAGGCTCAGGTGAGCTGCTCTGGTTGGCGGTACTTTACATGTTCTCACTAATAAACGGCATCCCTGTGTGATTCTTTCTAGTGAATTAAGCCTGAGGGTGGTCTTAGGAACCCCCATCACGATTATAATGAAAAATGTCGACTTTGGAAGAACTTCAGAGCTCAGTGATGTAACAAAATCTTTCTTCCCCTTCTTCCTGGTCACTAGCTCCTTTCTGATTAGTGGCACCTGAATAAGGAAAGGGCTTTGTTTCATATTTAACTTGTCCTGGTTCAGTCCTCTTTTATTGTTTCTCCCTCTTCCTCTGGCAAACACTGGCCATTCTTTGACAGCTTCTGTGTGGCAGGTACCTAAATGCTCATTCTCTGTCGGATGCCTGGTTGATTTTTGTTCAAAGAATGTTGGGATATACAGTGTCAAGAACCAAGGTAACTATTCTTTCCATTTCTCTTTTTTCTGGGGCCACATTGTCTCTCCAGTCTTAATTACCTGTGATATCTACCTCTTTTTCTGCTTCATCTACTTTTGGACCAAATATGGATACCCCTGCTCTGTCCTTACGTGTACAGTCTCCTCATCCACAAGTCCTAACTTCAACCTTCAACTCCAACCCTTGACTATATACTACACAGGTGTTTTTTTTTTTTTTTTTTTTTTTTTTTTGGCTTTTTGAGGTGTTTGTTTTTGAGGTCTCTTTGCTTCGCTGGTAAAACTCTTGGAAGGGTTAATCGCTAGTTGAATCAAGCCCAATTTCCTTAGGTGAATGGCCCTGGATATAAATGTACCCTTGCCATGTGTCTTAATCAGCTCAGGCTGCATTTAAAAAAATTCTATTTACTGTGTGGCTTAAACAAAAAGAATTTATTTCTTAGAGTTTGAGAGGCTGGGAAGTCCAGAATCAAGGCGCTAACTAATTCAGTCCCTGGTGAGGGCTCTTTTCATGGTTTGCACACCTCCACTTTCTTGCTGTGTCTTGAAATGGCAGAGAGGGGAACCGGAGAGAGGGAGCAGAGGGGGAAGAGAGAGAAGAAGAAAGCTCTGGTCTTTTCTTTTTCTTATAAGGGCACTAATCTCATCATGAGAGCCCCACCCTCATGACCTCATTGAAACCTAATAATCACTCAAAGTCCACTCCAAATACCATCAGGCTTCAACATATGAATTTCAGGGACACAAACATTGAGTCCATAACACTCTGGCTTTGCTGCTTCCCAAGACCAGGAATATCATAGCTCTCTTGTTTTTCCCTCCTTCAGCTGTTCTCGTCTCTCAGATGGTTCTCTGGGAACTCCCCTCACTTAGGGAAGTATTATTCCTAAGGAGGGGAAAAACAAAAGCTTCTAAGCCTCAGACTCAACATTGTTGTCATTCTTACCCTTACTTTCCCCAGATGTCTTTATAGAGACTGAAAAGGAGAAGTGGAGGTGGCTAGGTTTAGCAGAGTGTGTTCTGCTAACATTTAGGAAATCCAAGAGGAGATGTCTAGCCCAAAATATTTACAGCTTCTTTTAGAATAGAAGACACTTAGAGCCTCTTTGTTCCTGCCTTTGGATCTCAGCAGCCAATTCCTATAAAGTTTCACTCAACATTCAGTTACATATGTATGAATCTGAATGAATATTCCAAAGTGATACATGGCTTTTAAATCATGTATTATATGGATATTCATGGTGTGTATGTGTGAGGTGTTAAGAAGATCTCTTAACAGGAATCCTCTGTAAGAAGCTAAGGAATAGAAAGCATCTATCAGGGGCCCCTGCCAGTGGCTTAGTGTGTTAAGCATCTGCCTTAGGCTCAAGTCATGGCCTAGGAGTCCTGGGATGAAGCCCTGAGTTGGGCTCCCTGCTTGGTGTCTGCTTGGAGTCTGCTTCTCCCTCTCCCTCTGCCCCTCCCCTGCCCATGTGTGTTGTTTCTCTTCCTCTCTCTCTCTCTCTCTCAAATAAATAAAATCTTAAACAAAAACAAAAAACAAGCATCTATCAGGGAAACATTTAGAGCATTCCTGGCAGATGAAACTATATTTCTGATAGGCCTAAGTGAAAATACTTCCAAAGTGAAAATACTACCATTTAGGGCATTTGCAAAAGCAATAGCTATAGTTTTGCCTCAGGAAGCCTGCCTTTCCTTGGAAAGACATACATACAATTAGTCTACCCTGTTGAAGCATGTTATGCAAGTTAAAATGGAGAAACCATGGAAAAGTGTAGAAGAGAGGAATAGTTCCAGCTGGCATGCTAGGGAAAGACTTCAGGTTTGAGACTCCAAGTTTAAGTTAGATTAGAAAAAGAGGAATAGAGGAAGAGAGAGTTGGCCAGGTGAATATGGTGGTTGGAGTATAATTCGGCAGGAGGAGAAAACCCTGCACATCCAGGGGAAATGTATGAAGGCACATGTTAGGACTTTTTTTTACTCCAGGTCCAGTAGAGTAGGGTAGGGAAGGGTTGGGGAGATGGGATAGGGGTGGGTTTGGGCTGAGGGTAAGACTGGCAGGTAGCATGGGTTGGTTTAATAGCACACTGATAGAGCAACTTCCCTGTTATCAGAGGGAATCAATCATTATGGCTTGAAGTAATTAGTAATAAACACTTATTTTTATCAGCGTCAGTACCAGTTATATACTACATTTTAAAGTTCCCTAGCACTGCATATAATCAGTTCTTCAAAGTGTTGCCGTGAATTCTGGCCTTTCAGGATGCTTTTCCCTCCTCCTTTTAAAAAGGCAGGAATGACTCAGCAGGTTATTTTGTAATTAAAAAATTATAAAATCATGTGGCACTTACTTTCACAGATACTATGTACCTCTTACCTCATTTCCCCCCCAAGGATGCAAATTTTGTTTCTTACCCTGTGAAAGCCAACCAGAAGAATTAAAAATAACAAATCTAGATAGAAAAAACAAAGTGGAAAAAATTCAGACTTACTCACTGGCTATAAAAGGATCAAAAAAGTGTATCAGTTGCCAAAATATATTTTAAACTTACATTAAAGCACCCTTTCTCCTCAGATATCAGGTTAACCTCTGGCATATTCAATTCACGTCACTCCAGACTTGGGAAGGTTAAATAAAGTTCACCCAGTCTGTGCTGGTTATTAAAGAGGAATGACAATCATCTGAAGAAGCTTGGGTGGAGGTTTGTGCAGGGGACAGGGCAGTGCGGGGAGATAGGAGGGGCTTGGGTGGTAGTGGCTACCTACTGGGATGGCTTCCCAAATGAAAGGAAGACTGGTCCTTGAGGAAAGTTTGATCAAGACTGGAACAGACTGGGATGAGATGACATTCATCCTGAGAATGAGGAAGATATATTTGGGGGGAAAGCTGCAGGTCAGGGTAGCTTTCTGGCAGGATTTCTAAGATTTACCTCAAACTGAATACCAAGTAACGCACCTTTTATAAACAAATGATAAAAGAAAATAAAACAATAAAAATAAAAACGTCTTGCCAACCGCTAACAGTATGTCAGAAAAATTGAGACCGCCTCACGAATGGAAGGGAGAATTTTCATATTCTCTACCTCAGGTTCTTTCATTGCATGGACATGATGGTCGTTTAAAATATTTATAAGGTTCCTACAAACTGTTTTAGAGTCAAGGGAATAAAATAAACTGAAATAGATCCTGCCTTCTCCAGTTTACATTTGAAATCTCTTTATAGATGTTACTTATTATGTTACTTACTGTGTTAATTACAATGTTACTTACAGTGTTACTTATTCTTCATTAAAGGTGGTAATTCTAGCACAGTGCCAGGGATACTGCAGATAATATTCTCTTGTAGACTTTTATTGAATTTTCATTCTTTTTTCTTTGGATCTGTTTTCAACTGGCATGCTTTTCAGAGAAGTCCAAAGTGTGAGATATGGAAAAGGATAAAGCTATAGTCATAATCCATCAAGAGCTTTGCTTTTCCTTCTGTAGTAGGTGATAGTTTTCATGTGTCAGACCCAAGCACGTAGGAATGAAACACCTTTACCAATGGCATCAGCAAAACGGCAGCCAGTAGTAAGTGCGTATGAGATGATTAAACAAAACATGTATTTTTCATCTTCTCCTCCTGGCGAAATAGTAGTTGACTCCCTGTACTGGTCTATTGTGATCTGAGATAAATACAGTTACTATTCAACTAAAAGCTTCCTCGAGAAGTGGGGAGCTTTATATCTGTCTTCTCTACTAGAGCCACTCCTACCTTATGTAAATCTGCACTAAAAAAAAAAAAAGAAAAAGAAAAGAAAAAAAAGAATTTAACCCAATATCAAAAATAGTGTTCACATTCTAAGAAAATAGGAAATAGAACCAAATCATTTGCTGTTTTAAGAATATGGTAGGAGTTTACCTTAATACAAGTTACTGTTAGGTGAACTTGGCTGGATCATAGATTAAACATGCCTCTATAATATCATTTCAAAGTAATACAAGACTCCTGTAAGTATACTTGTATAATCATATAAGACAACTATTTACAGTAGTTGTGTTCCACCTAGCTTCTCTATTACATTTTTGTTCTCCCGAACTTTTTTTTTTTTTCTTTTTTACAGTCAGAAAATAGCTTCTTTTTAATAAATGCTGAGTGGCCTTTCAGATTCATAGTTAACATCTGTTACCCATGATTAATTGTCATCATTAAGGAAAACAAGCACACTATTAGCAGAAAGCAAGTCCGTCCCGTACACTCACAGAGAAAGGGGGCAAACGGGGTTTTGGTTTTGCCATCTTTCTCAGTGGGAAATTTTTCAGTGGACTTTCTGACTTTTGAGATTCCTTCTCAATGGGGTGTGTGCACTACCTGACCACAGATCTCTCTCTCTCCCTCGTAGTAGCTGACTTTGAAGAGAACAGGTGACTCGTGTAGGTTTTACCAGCTTCAATGGAATTTTCCTCCTCTGCACTGTACCCTTACTTGAGGTTTGTCTTTCCCCACGAAGGATCATTTGAAAGTTCAGAGATAACAGAATACTTTAAGTATCAGAAATAAATGTAGTAACTTTAATTCAGCTTTTCTTTCAAACTTTGACTTTCTACCTTAAAGCTGCATCCTTTTTTAAAACACCAACAAACATGACATTGTTTAAAAAAAAAAAAAAGGCAATGAGAAAGACTGATCCTGAAGGGAGTAGAATTGGGGGGGGGGGGGTAAGCTAGGACTGCAAAAATATTTTTTGTCTTCCTGTCTTGATTTTTGTCGCATTGCTGGTTTGTTTTTAAATAGTTAACAGGACTAGGTATGCTGCTTAAAAATTCTGGTTTAATGTTTCTGACACAACTGTATCACTGGGAAGGCATAGCTTAAAGATGCAGGCAGGAATTTGCAAGTTAAAAATATGAAGGGGAAGGAAAGGATGAAGAGGAAAAAGAATAAGAACAAAGAACAATTGAAGATCTCATGCATTAACAGAAATCTTTGTTAAAGTTTCATGTCATTTTTTTTCAAGAGAGGTAAAAATGATATCCAGCTGTGGTTCAGACTTGTCACTGGAGGGTTTTTTTTTCCCCTCCCAGGAAGCTGGGAGGTAGCCTAACCAAACCTGGTGAAATTGAGCTGGGTTGTTAGAATTGCAAAGGGACCAGAGAAAATCAACATGCATAATAAAAGAAAAGCATTTAATTGTAGGAGAGATTAAAGAGTTGGGGTTTTTTTGTTTTGTTTTGTTTTGGTTTGTTTTTTTTTGAGATGAGAAGCACAAAAGAAAAGGGTAACTATGATAAAATAGATCCTCCAAGAGCTGATGCCAAGATAGGATTAAACATGCAAACATTTTATTAGTCGAAGCAGATGCTCAAGAAACCAGGACAGGAGCCCGAGAAGGTCCATGGAGTCTTTGGACCACAATGCAAGTCTGACCCTGAGAGGGAAGGAGAAGGAAGGAAGTTGAGTGGGAGCATTGTTGACTGCTGAGCAGTTTAAGGAATGTTTGGCAAGGTTGTCCTCAAGCTAGAGTCCAGTGTCAGAGGTCCCATGTCTCCTTGGTGCCCTAGCATCCAACCTGCCTTAGTATCCCTGGCCACTATCATTTGATTGAACATTTCTATTTATAGGATGTTAATTTAACCAAATATGGTGTTAAGTAGGAGTGCAAGGGGTCATGTAGCATTGAACTTATCAAAGATGCCTTTCCATAAGTACTTAAGTTTGTCCTTATTTAAGGAGAGTTGAACAGGTTTCTCTTTATCTTCAGAAGTAATTCGCTGAGTCTTTAGTAGTCAAAAGGATATTAAGCAAATTGGGATTCTCCTATAAGGCGATTAAATACTGGCCAGGGTTACAATGGTGTAATATTTCCTTGTTGCTGAAGTTTATATTGAGCTTTTTGTTGATCACAATAGATGTTTCAGTAAACCTAGTCTGAGGAATGTTGGAATAGAGCATTATCTTCCTGGAGTGGCTTAGAAATGCATGTGTCTAAAGACAAGGTGTGAGCAGCACCATGCTTCTCTCTTTGATTATACGAGCTGGTTTTAAAGTACCTTTTAATGCGTGTCTAGAAGATAAATTTTATTATGGAAAGTCAGTGAGCACATCTTAGTCTCAAAACCTATACCTTTGTCAAATGTCACTTTTTAAAATGACATCTGGCAATGACATCTAATTGCTTTTTTTTTTTTTTCCCTCTAAGGTAATCAGCAGTTTGAATAGCTCAGAAGTCTTTCTGTGTTACCAGGAACACTCTGTGTTCTAGCCCCTAGTATCTGCATCGAGTCTCAAGAAGTTATTTATTTTTGTAAAAAATTATTTACAAACTATGTGTAGTTGTTTAATTATTAAATATCTGAACTAGCACCTGAATCCTCAGCCATGACCAGTTTAAACCCTGGGAACTGGGAGATGGTTGCAAGAGGGGTTTGGATGGGCAAGCAATTTCTGTGCTCTTCAAGATTTGTCTTTGAAATTGTAGGGAATAAACAACATGTGATATCACTTCAATAGAAAGAAAAAGTACCCTAAAGAATCTTACCCTGCAGAAATCTTTCATTGCTTCAAGATTCTTTAGAATTATGGTGTCTCCAAAGTGATTTATTACTAGATGTACTGAACCACGTAAGTCACTGTTATCTTGAAGTTCAAACGTATCAGATAAGAGGAACCACTAAATGACATCAAAGCAGGTGTAAAGAACAACTCAGGAGAATTAGAAAAGGAGTCCTTAATATTTGATACACGTGTATATGTGACATTGTGCCTGTCCATTCTAATTATAATCACTGCAGTATACAAAAATTGATTAATCATAAAGTAAAATTGCTGTCAAGGGAAAACTCTCAGCAATTACATGATTCCAGTTATTTTAACATGACAGAGTATACTTGCAGCTCTGAGGGTAAGGAACACTTTGGCATACAGATCTGAGAATGAACAACTTTTTGTATATATGAAACTCTGTAAAAGCTACCCTGGGACTGTGTAGTACGCTGAGAAGTTTTGTAATATTTCATCAAGAATATTTGAAGGATTTAGTATTTTGCAAGAAAATAAAATATTGCTTATCATTAAAAGGAAAGTTGGCAGAATAACACTCAAAATATAAATGAATTGAGTTCTGATTTATCGGAACTGATTTTTTAAAAAAAGGATTTCAGACACAAGGACATTTCTTGTACACCTCTCAGATTAAGATACTGAAGAACTTTTTTTTTTTTTTTTTCAAGTCTAGGTTCTAGTGTCTGCCAGAGAAGTTCGTGAAATTTTCTGACTGCATCTTTGTTACCTTTTTCATAGACTCAGGCTGTCATTGGTTGACACTGAACAAAGTAGATACCAAGAGATATTGATGAAGAAGCTGTTTTCAAAAACCTTATTTTTAGTATTCCTTATAATCATTTACACAATCCTTACGACCAACTAAGTCCTCAAATAGCCTATAATGTCTAATGTTACTATTTTCCTTCATCATCTTCACAGTTGACCTACAAACATTTTACAATAATGCAAATATCAGAGGTCATATAGGAGCACGCATGTTAGTCAGGCTTTTTAAAAGTATATTAACTCCTCCTCCCTGTAGGAAGTTGAGGTCCTTGGTAAACTTTAAAAGGCTTGTTTCTTTTTAAATGTATAAATTTGGAAATAATTTCAAACTTAGACTTGTATGCATAAGACTAGCACAAAGAACACCTCTTCTCCAAATTTTATCTATTTTTACCATTTGCTTTATAATGTGGTCTTTCTCTTTCTCCATATATACACATAATTTACATATATTTGTATTTATGGACTTAATATATATTGTATTTATATATATAATTTATGTATATGTATTTAATTATTTCTTTGCTTTCTGTTATAATAAGATGTTTGAAGCTTGTGCTTAGCCTGTCTCAGTCCTGAAAAAAAGCTTCTCTGAGAAGCTTTGGTTCCTTTTAGTGGGAAATGATGTTAGGGACCAAGATGTGAGTATGGGATGTACTCATTTCTACTGGAGTGTTGTTGCTTCTTGTACCTTTCAGCAGACAGAAATAGGAACTATGTACATGTGTTTAAACACACATACATATAACTTGTGTGTGTACACATATGTACATACATCCTGATTCCACCAATAACCTCATCCTGGCTTTACCCTTAGCTAGGCTATGTAAAATACTCATGAATGAAAGTATGAAATAGTGATGGAAGTTAGCATTTGTTGCTTTGTCAACATTTTCAGTCCTCTTTGGTTAGATGAATCTCATCCTTGAGTGGACTACTGTCTTTCTCTTTCATTTCTGCAAAATCCTTATTTTTACCCTCTTTTCTACTTTACTGTTTTTTCTCCAAAGAGTACACCTTCCTTAATATATCTGATTCTGTTTCAGAAGCAATGTATCTTTGAGGCTGCCACTTCTGGTTCTATACACTTAGTAAGTTCCTTTCCTGTGGTCAGTTCTGTGAAATACCGTTCTGACATACATTCAGTATGTTATCACTTATTGTTGAACATTTTCTTTCTGAATGATTTCGTCTTATGCTTCATCTCCGTCTTTTTCTCTCCTCTGTTCTTACTCATGGAGAATTATTAGTCTTGCTGTGCTCTCTGCACCCACAGGCTTACAGCACAGAGCTGATTGTGACATGCCATTGGAGTTTTGTTTTGTTTTGTTTTTTCCCTCTGCTTACAGGTAATTCTAAAGTTGCATTTCCCCTTCTCCCAGTAGTGCTTAAAGTATTGGCTCTATGTGCTTTATTTGTTCTTCCTGTTGAGTTTACAGAGTGCTAAACAATTAAGATAGTTCTGTGTCTTTCAGAAAACCTTAAAAATATCACAGGCATTGAATAAAATGTTTTCACAGAAATGACCATTTAGGTTTAAATATTTCATTATTAGAGGGAAATGTGAGCTAGATGCTAATGCTTTCAGTTAATTTGGGAGAAATGACCAGGAGGTCAGCATGTGAAAGGGACCAGGTGGGAGAGATGGGTAGTGTGGCCAGATGGCTGCGGGCAGAGGAGTGTAGATGGATACAGGAGAGCAGAAGCATAATGAACTGGAAAAGCACTGAGGAGCAAGGTTTTTGATCATCTCCCAAACCAGAGTTTTTGGAAAATCAGCAGCATTTAGCATAATAGAGCTTCTGGGGAAATAGTATCCTCAAACAAGAGCTAGGAGGAGGGAATATTCCGTGAATAGTTCCCAGAAAATAGAAAATCGGTGAATAGTGGCACATTCAGATTGGAGAGGATGAGTGGGGCAGCACTGGGATGCAGCTGGATGATGTGGAAGATGGCTAAGGCTGGCTGCGATGGCTCATGTCACAGGATGAACCATTCCTACATTTTAAACAGAAGTCACATACAAAGTAGCTTCCATGCAGGCACAGGATAGGTTTCCAGTGATGGAGAAAGAACGTTAGGGTTCTAAGCCAACAGCCAAGAAAGAATTCTTGAGACGTCTTTGGTGCAAAAAGGTGATTTTATTCAAGCACGGGGAAAGGACCTCTGGGCAGAAAGAGCTGCACGGGGGTCATGAGGAGTGGCCCATTATATACTTTCAAGTTGGGAGGGGGTTAAGGATAGCCTAAGTCTCTAAGGAATTTTGGAAGAAAGGTTTCCAGGACCTTGAGCAGGCTAGCTATTGTTGGGAAAAGGTCGTTTATTACTGTCTAATAAAACCTTAGTCATGAGACCCTTCAGATGTATATCGGTGGGCCATATGCTTGGGGAGTTTAGAGATAAAGGAAGTTTCCAAAGGAATTTTTATACATTAAAGTAGACTTACAGGGTCCTTGCGGGAGTTGGGAGTTTAGGCTAGGACTGCCTTTTGCCCTTAGCAAAGTATTAACAACGAGGCAGTTGAATCCTTAGAAGAATATCACTCTGCCTGCTTCAAGGACTTGTCAGTGCGCTCTAGGGAGTAAGGACTTTTTTTTTTTTTTTTTTTAAAGATTTTATTATTTATTTGACAGAGAGACAGGCAGTGAGAGAGGGAACACAAGCAGGGGGAATGGGAGAGGAAGAAGGAGACTCCTCGCAGAGCAGGGAGCCCAATGCGGGGCTGGATCCCAGGACCCAGGGATCACGCCCTGAGCCGAAGGCAGACTTTTAACGACTGAGCCACCCAGGCACCCTGAGAGTGAGGACTTTTTTCTGCCTTTGTTTCCCACGTCGTCCAGTTTGAGTCAGAAGTCCAGAGAATGGTCCAAAGGGCCCTAAGAGAAATAAGTGTCCTCTTTGTAGGCACCAAGGCAGACATATGTGGAAGTCTCTGGTTAAATATGTAGAGGAGGAAAAATTCTTTTTTTCTTCTACACTCCTAGATTCTCTGCTGGGTTTCTGTAACAAAAGACAGATTAACAAGAGAAAAACAAACAGAAATGTATGAATATGTATGTCTCAGAGATACATGGGAGAAATTCAGGCATGAGTAACAAAGGTATATTTAGAACTTAGGCACATATATCTTAAGCTAAGGACAGGGAGGCAAGGTATAGAAAGGTAACCAGGAAAAATATAGCAAACAAGGGTAAGGTTTGTTACGCAGATTTGAGTGGTGTCTTCTGTGATTAAGAGTCACCCTCCTCTACCCCATACAGAGAGAGAAACACCCTTACAAATGGAGATTTCCTTTACAAAATGTAAATTTCCCTTACACACCGGGACACTGTTCTGTCTTCAGAGCTTCTCCTGTGTCTGCTGTTTCTCAAAATAATCAGCTCACAATTATCGTTATGCCAAAGAGGCATATTTTGGGGTGACATATTCTGGTCTCCTACAAGTCAAAATCCTGGTGCGTGGGCCTGTGAACCTATGCAGGTAAGACCCAAGTGGAGTCGTAGGTCTGCATGCAATCTGCTGCGAGCACTAGTCTGATTTTTCCAGCTGCAGATAGTAAAGGCCGGTCCACTCCTTCCAGCCTCCAGTGCTGCAAATGAAGTATCTAATGTCATTGTCACCCCTCTCTCCTTTGCATGGGTTTTAGTGTGATACCTAGGTAAGTGTCTTTCCTTTGCAATTCAGTGAAGTCTATGCATCTGTGAACTTAGCGCTTTCTTCAATTTAGGGATATGGTTGTTTCTTAAGATACAGTTAATGCCTCTCCTCTATCCTTTTTATCCTCGAGCAGCTCTCATTATTCAGCGTTAAACTCTTTTTCTTCATTATTCTTTTCTCTCGGTTCTTTGCCTGCACCCTGAGATGTTTTTCTCCTATTTTACCTTCTAGGCCATTCATGCAGGTTTCAACACTGTCCTCTCCAATTTTAGTTCATCCATTGAATTGTTAAACTATGGACAGTTATGTGAAATCGGATTAGCGTGCTGGACTTTAATTCTGTTAAGTTCTGTTATTATTACTTCAAATGTGAATTTTCAGTTTTTCTTTACATGTGTTCTGTGCATTCTGACCTTCTCCGGTGCTGAGACAGTGGTTTGTTCTCTATGTTTTTGTTATGTTTTTGTGGGTTTTTTTTTTTTTTTTTTTTTTTTTTTTTTTTTTTTTTTTAGCTTTTTAGGGTTCGAGCATAATAATCTGAGGGTGTATGGTTGCAGTGTGCCAGTGATAGAATTCCAACTGGCTGCTTCTCCCCTGAGGGCTGGCCTCAGATGTGGAGTGAGGCATGCTGCCAGTTTGCAGCTCTAACACCTGGAGGAAGCCTTCCTGTTTTGGTTTCCTCCAGCTTTCAGAGTCACAAAAGATGTGGTCTACTTGGTGGTCCCTCCAGGCATGGGGGCTCCAGGGACCAGTCAAACGTACATAGGGTCAGTGCCAAAGGGTATTGTTTCCCCGCCCTAAAGAGGAGTTATTTACACATCTTTGAGTGCCAGGGTCTTCCCAGGATGTGCTCCTCACTGGCTAGTGGTCTGGAGGCTCCTGGAAAATGCCTCCACGTGCAGGCCTAGCCCACCGTAAAGAAAGGCCTGTAATGAGATTCCCTGAGAGGGGGGTTGCTCAATAAAATACAGAACACCCAGTTCAATCTGAATTTCAGATAAGCAATACTTTTTTAGTGTAAGTATGTCCCAAATATTGCATGGAACACACAGTAAAAGAAGTATTCATTGTTGCAGCGCCTGGGTGATGCAGTGGGTTGAGTGTCCGTCTCTTGGTTTTGGCTCCTGCTGTGATCTCAGGGTCATGAAATGGAGCCCTGCCTCAGGCTTCGTGCTCAGCACAGAGTCTGCTTGAGACTCTCCCCACCCCCTCCTGTGCATGCTGTGTCTGTCTGTCTGTCTGTCTCTCTCTCTCTCACAAATAAATAAATAAATAAATAAATAAATAAATAAATATTTTTAAAAAAGAGTATTCATTGTTTATCTGAAATTCAAATCTCTTTGCTAGATCTGGCCACTCACCCACAGAGCTCAAGGACGTCTTGCACACAGCTGTCTATAGGGTCACACAGAAGGTTGATGCAGGAGTTTGATAGTTTGATCTTGAGAGATGGAGGGAAGTGGTTCAGTTACTCTCATGTCCCCAAATCTCTCTTTTTTTTTATTTGCAGTCTTCTAGTTCCCTTTTCACTTTGCTCACTACATATATTTTCCAAAATAAACAAGACCTTTTGAGCTGACCCAAAACGTAACAACTGTAATAAAACCTTTCTCTTTTAGAATCATGTGCCTGTGGGAACAAATATTTTAAACACATTTTGTTTTCCTTTCCACATCAATGGTTTTATTTATATTATGTTAGTTTATAAAGCATAATATAGCTATAAGGTATTTTTAAGAAACACATTGAAAATGAATAATTAAAGAAAACAGTTAAATGGATACCAGGCAAAGAGAAACAAAATATTAAAAAAGAAAAAAGTAGGACTGAAAAATCAATATCAAATTATTGGGAATTTAAGTTTAAAGTCACTAAACAGGATAAATGCATAGTGCAATAATAAAAGTGCAGTTTATGAAGAAAATATATTCACCATCAATTTGCAGCTCACAAACGTAATAGCTAAAAATCACAAAGAAATGCAAAATTTGGGGTGCCTGGGTGGCTCAGTATGGTGTCTGCCTTTGGCTCAGGTTATGATGCCAGGGTCCTGGGATGGAGTCCTGCATCAGGCTCCTTGCTCAGTCGGGGGCCCTTCTTCTCCACTCCCGCTCCCCCTGCTTGTGCTCACTCTCCCACTCTCTCAAATAAATAAGTAAAATCTTTTTAAAAAATACAAAAATTGACTAGAAATATAATTGCAATGGAAGACTTCCCTATCCTCACAATTAGGCAATTGAGTGACCACAAGAATAACAGAGGATACTAGAAAGAGGAAATTGATTAAAAAAACAAAACAGTGTAACATCTATTGATGAAGGGACCACGGAATAAGGAGTGTCACATAGGTTACTGACGGAAAATAAAGCATTTTAAGAATTTGGAAAAACAATTGGGCAGACTGTTTTAAAATTGATTTTTATAAAAATCTTTTGACACAACAAGTTCATTCATGGAAATCTTTTCCATAAAAGGGAAAGCATTGGTATTTGAGGTCAGGTGGGCAAGAATGTTTACTGCAGTACTGTTGACAGCGACCAAAAAAGATGGAAATCAAATGAATGCCTCTCAGTAGGAAAATGGCTGACTTCTGCTCTCACCAGGGAATATATATCAGTTGAGATGGAGTGAGTTAGAGGAGTTACCAGCTAAGAGAACTTCAAGATGCAGAAAAATATGTATTATGTGATATTTTAATTTATATTATATATCACTTAATGTATACTTTCATATAGGGTTTAATGAATAAATGAAATTTGGGTCAAAAATATGTATATTAACAGTTTCACTTTACATTGATTTGTAAGAGGGATCATTGAAGAAAGCGCGAAGTCCACAGATGCAAAGATTTCACTGTATCGTAAATGAACAACACGTATCTAGGTATCATCCTATAATCCATGCAAAGGTGAGAGGAAAATGAGAGGGGAAAGCCATGCAGAAAAGAGAAAAAAAAATACTACCCCCAAATGAAAACGTGTATGGCATGGTCACACACATGAATTTATGTTAAACTATTTATTGCCTTATGTGTAAATAGACTAATTAAAAAAAAATCATTGGATCTCCGCCCATTATATGCACATTACAAGAGAATCTCTGTTCCAGGTTTTGGTCGTAGAAGTTATCTTGTCTCTCCTTCTCTTTTTTCTGACCCCATTTATGTTTATTATAAAAGTTGGCATCCTCAATAATCCTGAGTTAGAAAGTAGGCATCTCTTTCCTAGCTGGGCTTCTCACATTTGTGTTCTAGCTGGTTTGTTCCCCTCCTTTCCCCTCTCTCCTTCCTAAGCTCCTCCCCCCCATGTCAGGAGTCGTGGAGGTTCAAGGAACTGTATTACTCAGTCCCACTTTTGAGGGAGCTCACAGTACAGCTAGAGAGACAAGGCATGTACACTTCAAATACTGCAACTTTAGAATAAACCAGTGCAAACACTGGCATTAGTTAAGAACAAACACAGGACATAGTTAAGAAACACACTGTTTAAATAATGGGCCACATACCAGAGTTCATAGGAGAGAGAATTTACCACGGGTTGGAGTAAGCAGGAGAGAATTCAGTGAGGCTATTAGGACAAGGATTTAGCTCCTGAGACCTGTGGTTAGACAGTAGATGGGTGGAAGGCACTGTACTTAAACACGTCTTCTGAAAAAGAAATCAAACACTTCCTATGAAGGAATGAAGGAACAGCACAAAGAAAAACACAGCAGCCCATCATTTGATAGAAGAATCAGAGCATTAAGTTTTAATGAAAATGCCTATCCCCCAAAGGATGACTTTTTGATAAATAAACCTATATCCAATTGCTTAGTGCATGGAGGTGGGAAAACAGGTGTACTCAATGCTAGAATTCCTTGAGCAGAAAACAGTCAACACCTTATGGAAAATTGGTATATTCCAGGTATAATGCTAAGTATCTTTTTAACCACCCCAATAATTCTGTGAGATTGGTACTAATATTGTCTGTTGTTTAGGGTGGAGGAAACTGAGTGACATGTAGGCTAGTACTTGCTCCGTGTCACATTACTCATGAAGGGTAGAACTGAAATTGGAACATGGGCTCAGAACCCCTATGCTGACGCCACTTTAACAGTGACCACATTACAAGGCAGTGGTAGAGAGACAATTAGACTGGACGTGGAAACAGCTTCAATATGAGAGTGTGCCTTTAATCATATTTATAAAAATAAGGTTCTATCCACACAAACCACTTCCTACTGCATCAGGAAAATTCCTTTAGGACCAATGGTAATTAGTAAAAGGAATCTTTAAATGCCTTCACTAAGCAGTGTGGTGGGAATGTTACAGGGTATACATGGCATATTTTAATACTTGCTGTAGAATTTAGACAACTGTCAGCCCATGGGGAGCTCATATTTAAACTAATTTAAAATAAATGAGTAATTAACATTTCATGAGCTAATGAATCAGACATTTTGCTAAATGGAAGACAAATCATGTCTGTAGCTCAGCCCTCAATCTCAGCTACAAATCCTATAATTCAATTAAAAATAAGCTCTTTGGCCTTTGCTTGAAAAACACTGTTGTGTTTTCCTCTGGAAATATCTAGATGCCCACCATCCACCACCCACCTTAATACACCCTTGCTATAATAATGCATTTTGGTTTTATTTTTTCAGTGAATGAAATCACTTTTCAAGATAATTGAAATTCTATCCCTATTAAATCCATTGTTTGAAAGGGAACAGATAGGAAAGTGGGTGGAGTCTAGAAAGTGGGTGGAGTCTTTCAACTTCATTCTTTTAAGGTGGTTTTGCTGCTAAAATATATGTAACTTTTACTGAGAGCTTTCTATGTTTTAAGCCTGCTGAGGAGCAGGAAATCCTATCCCTTCAAAGGTCCTTCTAGCTGGACTAAGAATCAAATTGACAGGAGACAGATTAACAGGAGAAAATCAAATTTAATATGTGTACATATGGGGAATCCACACAGACATGGAAATTCCAAAGACAGTCAAAATGGGGTATATATGGCATTCTGAACTAAGGAGAAGGGGCAGGGGTCTGGGATTTTAGAGGAAGGGAATGTACTTCACAGGGCAATAAGAAGAAGGTGTTCGCTAATTAGATATTTGCCCTATCATACAGATGGGTCACTCAGATAAAATTTATCTCTACTAATATTCAATCTGGGAAAGACCCCCAATTTAGACTCTTCTTTGTAGTTAAGGGAAGGGCAAAAGTTTCTCTTAAGCCCTCAAGATCTCGAGTATCCTCAGTTCAATACCACCGTGGCACATTGTGGGGGGTGGGGGGAGGCTGTACCAAAATCGTCAGGCCTTTCGCTGACTTCTTTAGATGCAATATCCAAATAGGCGTCAGCAATGTTAGATGGTAGTATTATTGCCATCCCTAAAGTAAATGGACCCACTCATGAATTCAACATTTGTTGACTATTATATTCAGACACTGTGAGCCATCCCTTTGAAATCAAATCATCAAGAAAGATAAAGCCTCTTTCCCCCAATCTCTGTGGCAAGGTAGGAGCCTAACTTCCATGGGTGCTAATTAGCAAACACAGAAGACCTAATGACCTTAACCAACCTCTCTCCTCTCACAGTGTCTTACAGTACTTTTCCATTAGCCCACCCTAGTTCAAGCTGAGTTTCATGGCTACTGTCAGGCAGCAACAGTGAATGGATGAGGGATGAAGCCCAGAGTCTCCTGGTTTATTTTTCATTGTAAAAGCCAAGTCATCAGCAGAAAGGAAAATAATTCATCTATCGTTGTGTGGGAAGAGGAACAGTAGGACACATCATGAGTAAGCTGGGTGAGGAGGACCTGGAACAGAGTTGAAGTTAATAGAAAAGAGAAATTTGCAGACAAAATCCCTGAGGTTTGTTGGCGCAAGTGTGCATATGTATGTGAAGAGATGGAGAAAATTATTCTAAATTTTGCCATAAATTATCAAGTGATCAATTCCCTGGTGTTCTTGTAAATTCAGTAAACTCTTATACTATTTTTCAATTACTTTCATTTGCTGGAGGATGCTTATTTCAGCAGCACACTACGCAGGAGCGGAATCCCAAGGCTTCTGCGTGTTTGAAGGTTTTATCAGGAACTGAAAAAAGTTAGCTACGTGGCAAAAGTATAGTGAGGAAGAGAATGGTATGAAATGAAGGTTGGTGGAGGATGAAGGGCTGGGTAAGGAGCAAGCCTGAAGCAGCATGAGTAGAATCACAATCTAGGCTTGCATAATACTGTAATGAATTCAAGGGTTCGCTGCTTGAGGTGCATTACATTGAATATCTTTGTGATCATTAAATTCTCTCTCGAGGCGTATTACTTACATCTGTTCCACTTAGGTCTCTTGCTATGGTTTCGTCCTGTTCTTTTATCTGGGATATATTCCTCTGTCTCCTCATTTTGTCTAACTCTCTGTGTCTGTTTCTGTGTGTTAGGAAAATCATCTATGTCTCTCGCTCTCGAAGGTAATGGCTTTACAAAGAAGAGGTCCTGCAGTACCCTGCAGTGCAGTGTCCCCAGTCCCCCAGGACCTGGTGCTTCAGGAAGTGTCTCCTGTGTGTGATGCTCATGCCCTGCTCTTGAGTCTTGGTCTCTTCTTCCTTCAGTCCAGTTGTCTGCAGAAGCTCCCTAAGCTTGTTGTGGGCAGGGTTTGGTCCCTGGCCCAGTGAAGGTGTGTGCTGCTATGCTTGTGAAATGAGACCTGCTCCCAGGCACCATGGGAACCAAAACTCCAAAAAAGGCAAGGGTCAGGAGATGGCCTGCTAGTGAAGTTTGAACTGTCTTTTGGAGGAGGGGCCCTGCAGCACCAGAACTAAGGTGGGCCTGGCTAGAAAAGGCAGATCTGCTGAAAGGTGGGCTGGAGCTTGTTGTAAGCAAGTTAGGTAGTGAGTATCTGTGCTGTGCTGGTGCCCACAGGTGGCCTGTGTGTTTATGCTGAGGGGTGGGGAAGGAAAATGGCATCTACCAGCTCCTTTTTTCCTGGAGGAGTCTCCTTGTGATCCCTGCCTCTCCAGGACACTCTGAGATGAATAAATCCCTCTCCCTCCTGTGTGCCCCAGGTGTTTTTCAGAGTGCTGCTTCCACTCTGTGTTTCCACAGGCTATTTGTTGTGCTGTCTCTTTAAGGGTAGGGACTGTGCTTCCTAATGCACTCTGGGCTTTCCCAGAGCTGAGCCCACTGATTTTTAAAATTCTAGGCATTAAGTCCTGCTGGTTCTAAGAACTCAGGAAATTCGACCCCTCTTGCTTTCAAAGCCAAATGTTATGGGGATTTGTCTTCCTTGTGTGGTCTCCCCTGTGTGATGGTCGATTTTTTGCCCTTCTCTGTACCACTGCCTCCCTCCCCCAGTGGAAGGTCATGGTCCATTTCACTCCTAAACCACATCTTCACCCTTCCTATCTTCTTTGATGTGGCCTCTTGTCTACCTTTAGTTGTGGAGTTTGTTCTGCCAGTCTTAGGATCATTTTCTGAGTTACTTACCCTGATGTGTTCTCTAGTTGTAGCCTCCTATTAGAGTCTTCCTATTTCACCATCTTCCCAGCCTCCCTCAGGTGCACTTAATTGAACAAAACTCAGTAAAATGTTGGAAACAAAGAACTTTCTGTTACCTGTGACAAATAAGGAAATAACTGGGGCCCAAGGGTGTAAGAACACCTGGCTCCAAGGGTCCCAAACAAACGAGGTACAGCCACTTGCTGCTGACAAAACCCAAAGGCAGAGAGAGAAGTGGTGGTGAAACAGAAAAGAAATTTATTTTCAGTGAGGCCAACACTGAGAAGACAGTGGACTAGTGTCCCAAAGCCTGTCTCCAAAGTGCTGAAAATACTTCTAGGCTTATATAAGGAAACCGTGGGACAAAGGTGGGTGGGTACATGCAGCTGGGCAGTAAAGGTCAGGTTGATCATTGCCTTGGGGTCAGTCATGTGGGGTCTTGCTGGCTCAGGACAGCTGTGATTTTGAGAGGAGGTAGTTTTGGTTCCTATCACAGGATGGTTCGCCCACAGGGTCTTTTGCCTGAATTAAAAGTAAAACTGAAAAGAATTTAATTAAAAAGCACAGAGTTAGGTCAAAGTGGAGGTAGTTAAAATCCTCTTTCAAGGAGACAGGGAGGTAGTTCCCCAAAGCATTGTCTCCCCATGGGGTTAGTACAGAAAGATTTTATTCTGGATATTAGGGGGCAGGGAGCTTGCATATACATTAAGGAACTTGCATATACACTAAGGAACTTATGTATATTCTATTACTTAGGCATTTTGGTTCAACTGTGCATGCCCAATACGTCGACAGCTAGTGTATGCACCGAATGTTCAAAAAATGGCAGAAAACTCCACCCATGGGAGGAGATCTTAGTATTACAATAGGCTAAAGACAACTTCAGAACACCTTGGGGGCTTCTGCTCAGGTCCTCAGCTCCATTCTGGCTCAGACTGGCTCATATAAGGGCTATCAGGTGAAATACCTACCTGGGTATCTCTGGCTGGAGCTGCTGATTCTGTAAAACAGAAACATACTCCTTCTCTGCTTTTGTCCCTTCCCCTTCCACCCTTCTGCTGATAGCTTTCAGCCCTCTGATCTGAATAACTTCCTTTTGCATCCTAGCTAACAAAATCAACACACGTTTCAACGACAGCACGTTAAATAAAAGAGAGAAAACCATTCTGCCCATTTAGGCTGACAGCGTCTCTCAGTTCTTGACCAGCATAACCCAAGAGCAGTAAGAGTAGGCCATAGAGTTTAGTATGAAGAAAGTATTAGCAGCCACTCAATGAATTCTTTTTGAATAAATAGAAGAATAAAGTGAACAAAGATTAATTGATTAACGTGTCTCCGTCTTGTTATGTTGGGCACCTCAGGAGGGAAGAGTCTTGTTTTGTTCTCCATTCTGTTTTTTCCAATGACTCACACAGTGCCTGGTCTTTGGAAAGCACTCAGTATTTGTATGAATGAATGAGAAAGTGAGTAAAATACTAATAACTCTGCTCTTCCCTCAAAATAATGTTTTATTTCTTTTTCTCTTGCAAATTAATCTTATACAGGAAATAAAACTATATATTTACTTAAAAAATAATTCTCCCATACGGCAACTTGTAACCTAAATCAGAAATTGTAAGTAGAGTAAAGCATTCTGAAGAGGAACAGAATTTTCTCCCAAAATATGTTTCTTTGGCAGAAGGATTATTGTAGGCTGATTATTTTCAAGAAACAGCAGACATAGGAAAAGCTCTGTAAACTGGGTAGAATTACCCTTTTGAAAAAGATATTTAAATGTATAAGGAAAATGTCCCAGTAAACACACAGAGGTGTCAAAAAGTCTGATTTATTTGGAGAATGGTAAACAGTTCCATATAGCAGGAGTGGATCGTTCAAGGAGTGATACAAGGATAAAAGTGTGGAGAAGGAAGCAGGGGTTACATTATTATTTTATGAAGCTCTTTGGACTTTATTTCATCAGAAATTAGATCAGGAGACTCAGTCTTAATTTAGTGAGTTTGCCCGTGAGTTTCAGGAAGGAAAAGAAAACCAAAACTAAATACAATAACGTCTTTGTCATCTTATCACTTTTGATGACAGAACTTTAAATCCCCTTCTACAGTCCTGCCCTAAATTCCAGATGGCTTCTACTTGCATACATGCTGTGATAGGGACTCACTATTTTCCAAAACAACCCCATTCACTGTTAGCCAGGTCTGGTTGTCAGATTTTTCTTCATTTGGTTGAGGTAGAATCATATCCCGTGAAACTGTTCCTAGCACTTCCTAGTTCTGCTCTCTCAAGCAATGCAGAACATTCTCCTTCCACATGACAACTTCTCTTATAATATTTTTTTTTCCTTAGAAGCATGCTGTGGGAAAAATGTCTACATTGGTCTAAAGATTGGTCTAGGGGCCCTCTATAATTCTATTCTATGAAACAAGTGTCATTATAAAATCCTGCAAGTACAATAATGAGAATAACAACAACTCTTTCATGACTGATGAGTAAGTGCCAAGTGCTGAGTATTGATCTTTACAGTAACCCTTAGAGTTGGTATTATTATTCTATTCATATAGGTTAGAAAACTAAGGTGAGTAAAGCGTTCTTACGCATTTAACTACCAAACAGTGGAGCAGAAATTTAGATGTAGTTCTCTATTTCTTAAAAAACCGATAACTTAAAAAGTCAGAAACACATATAACATAAAACACAAAGTCTCCTACATTAATACCACACCCTATGGTCAACATTTTGTAGGTTTATGAACCTTAATATCCTCATTTTAAAGAAGCTTTAGGAGCACATTCTACACATTGAATTGGAAAACATTGTGAGTTCCTGGACCATTCTTATTTTACCATTTTGATCTCAGACCCAAGCTCATATATATTCCAGACATTTTAGTTAGACACCTATTTCTTCATGGGTAGTATTAAACTCCTACATTGCTTTAACTTCCTCTGAGAAAATATCAAACTTTGTTAGTGTATTTACTTGAATATGGTCAGGCAAGTGTTGAAGATTTCTTCTACAGTATTTAAATGTCTAATTAAAACAGCACAATGGCTAAACAAAATAAAAACTATTGATTAGAAATGAATACAGCAGAATAGCATTTTGGGAGATCTTCCACATTCTGGGGTTTGTTCTTTAATAAAATTTTGCAGCTACAATTTTTTTGACTTTAATTTTATTTGTCAACAGTTGCTTATCTTAAAGCTCTTACATAATGATTATCATTAATGATTTATTATTTTGTAAGTCAATTAAAATTTATGGAAGTTTTAGGAACATTTTCCTACATTTTCAACATTTAAGTTGAAATTGTTTACTGAAGTATTTTAATTTTGAATATCAATTCATTATTACAGTATCAGGAGGTCTTTGAAAGATGATCTTTTAGTAAAATGGTGAGGATTCTATTTTTAACAAATGTCTAAAAGCCAAAGCTTTGAAATCAGATAGAAGGAACCACCAACTAGATGTGTGATCTCAGGTCCTAACCTCCCTGCTCCCTAGTATATTCATTATAAAATAGTAAAGATAATATGCTCCTCACAGAGATAACAAGTCGTTGATTATGGGGACATATGTAAAAGGTGTAGAGCAGCTAATATTATCTGTGATTACGAGGTGATCATAGCAACTAAACTGGGATATCTTTGAGAATAAAGGGAGTGCTAAAATAATGTAAATTATAAAACTTTTGAAGTATTAATTCATAGACCAATTAATTCATAGGTCCAAGTGCACCTATTCAAAAACAGATTTCAAAATGAAAATTGCTTCCAAAATATAAATGTATATGTATGCGTATATATACACACACAGACACAAACATTAAGGCAAATTTTTAAAAATTTATATAAACAAAAAGTTATTCTTGGTTCATATTCATATACTTAATTAGCTCATTAGCTTTATATGTCTCTAATACAATATCATTTACATTTTTCTTAAGGAAATTTTTTGCAATATGATTTTTTTTGTAAAATTGCTGGTCTTTTTCAAAGTCATATTTTGTGTTTAATACATTTAAATTGTTTATAATTTTAATTAACTTTTTTGATATTCCATAACTTTTGAGAATGTATTCATTAGCGATACTAAGACCCAGTAAGGGCAGAGCAAATTTTGCTAAATGGAGCATAGTCTCAATTCTAATTTTTATATTGGAATGTATAAGTATTTCAGCACAATTATTTACATATGTTACTTTCTTTTGCCTCTATTCATTCTTTTCTTTTGTAATATTTCAATAAAACAGAACTTGCAAATAAATTATTTAGATTTATAATTCTTTTGAATGCCAAAATTAGATGTTCCTAAATCATGGTCAAGTTAATTTTATTCATTTTTACTACATGATATAAGTTTATTCAATTTAAAATAGGTGCTCTGAGAGTCAAAACAGTACAGTGGAAAATTATAGAATTTCAAAATTATACCATATATACAACTTGAGCTAGTTCCTCCCTGATACCATAACAACAGATATCAATATTGCCCTGTTTACAAACTTTTTAAAATTCAATAACTGCAATTAACTAAAACTTCCAAACACTGAAGATTTTTGGTGCTCTAGTCATGAGTACCTTCATTAAATATTTCAAATTAACTTTAAGTTAAAATACAGAACATTCTTTTCAGAAAACTTGCCATAGTAGTGTAAAATAGTTGTCTCACTTTGCAAAATAGTTCTTCAAACACTCAATCTTTCCCATAATCTAAGGTTCTGTGGATGACAGGAAGCAAAGAGAGAAAGTGCATACTTTTCTGCTGCAGATTTTTTTAATTCAACGTGTGCTTTGTCCAAAAAACTTACAGTTCCATTAGTTTAAAGGTGGATATATATCTTTGCAACCTCAGATTCTTTTCCAACTGATTAGAATAACACAAATTGTGTGACATAATAATAACTGTGTGTACTACAGCCATTTCCAAGTAAATTTCTGCATTAGGATGTCTTGATATGGTAAAAACATTGTTTTACCATGATATTCTGATTTACCAAAATATTTATGTGTAGTAGCATAATAAAATTGATTTATTTTAATGTTGAGCTTTTAAACGGAATTATAGCATCCACAATAATTACAGATGTTTTACCTTTAAGATAATGAACTTACAAAACTTTTTCAAATTCCATAAATTAGATAAACGTATTTTAATTTTCTATCATGTATCTAATGTTGATGATACAAAACTGGCATAATTTAATTGTGAAATTGCTTTTTGCAAATAGAGCCAGCATATTGAAAACCATCACTTTTTGCACGTCCACAGAATAACTTGAAATGAACAACATTAATTTGGAAGAGCAGTCATTTGTTATATTTGGTGTATAAACTCATACTTCACAGACTATTACATAAACACACCTTCTGTAGCCACATGTGTTCAGACGTCAACTTTGGGTATAGTCCTCTGAAATTATCCACTAACTCTTGAAGTAGGTGCTGATGCTTCTTAAGCAGATTAATATTTTCTGGATTTATATGGTCAGTAATACAGCTACAATCCCTATAGGGATCTATAGTGGAAAGTGTATGTCCAGAAACATCTTGTTGTGCACATTACATGATCATCAGTTTTCATGAGAAAGGGAATCCAGTACCTAAATTTTTACTAAGTTTGTATTTTTTTAAAGCAACTCCTTATTGCCGAAAGGGTTGGTTGCAAATAAGAAGCATTTCCAAACAATAAAATGAATGGTTGTAGATTATGAAATATCGTCCTGTATAATAACAAGAACATTTGGGCCATTCTCTCTGAGCTCTACTGAAACTGCTATGCCTCTACTTTCCACACATTTTACATGCTCTTCATCTTCTGTTTCCCATGTTGCCTCCTGATCTTACCAGTTGGTGGCCAGTCCTCTTTGTGCACTTCACAGGCTGTAGCCCATAGCATCACTGGCTGGTGAACGAAGGACCTAGCAGACATAGCAGAGATGAATACCTCTCCCACCACCATTGAGACTGAAGGAGTTAGCTGTCCATATCTCTTAGGTCCCAGAGTACTCAATTTTATTAGTGATTTATCTGCATGTACCATTTGAAAGGGGTCTAAGTTACATTTTATCTGAAAGGATCAGAGAAAGACAAATTATTGTTGTTTGTATATCAAATTTAACCATATGTTAAAATAAAAATTCTGTCTCAGACATGACTAGCTGACACTATTCCAAACCTATCCTGGCTTAATTCAAAGCAATTAACAGAAATACTTATTTAAACAATGCAAAAAGCCAAGACAAACGTTCGCACCAAATGTCAGGCCAGTAACAATCAACTAGGACTATCCTGGACAAACTAGAGTGTACAATCGACTGAGTTGTTATTATTTTCATCATTATGTTATTGTAATCACTAGATGACTAGAGTTGGCCAGGATTGTTTCTCAAAAGAGAAAAAAGAGAGATGTGAGCTTGCATCTCACTGAAAGATTGCCTAAAACCTGAAGTCCAAGGGAAAGTTAGCTAAGGAGAAGGTGAGCTGGATGGCTTTAGGGACTCTGTTGAACAAAATCTGCTTCCTCACGTGGGAAGCCACTTTCTTTCAACTTTTGTCAGGCTGGGAGGGGTAGAGATGATACAAAACATAAAATGAACCATTAACTAATACAGGAAAGGGGTGAGTCTTAGGCCTAAAGGAAAGAGTTTAAAGGCTCTGCTTCCTCATCCTCATGAGACTGGATTATAATAGTCTCCTGACTGGGCCTTTTGATCCAGTCTTTTCCTCGTTAAACTAGAACTCAGATACTTCAATAGATGCCTCTTAAAGTGAAAGCCCTCTGGATAAGTAGCTAGACTCTCCATATTCCTGGTTTAGTCTGCCCAAGCAAACTCCTTTACTTTTCAACATGCTCTGTATTCCACTAGCACATTCTCTTCCTTAGCTCCTTTGAATATCTTTCCTTAGAATACCCCGACTTTTGCTGCATTACTCCCTTGTCTATCTAAATTTTATCTATGTATAGGTTTTTGTTTGATAGGATAGAATATGGATAGACTTTTTTCAAACAAAGATGTTGGATTTTTTTTTGAAATGCCTTTTATGCATTGATTGAGATATTTGTATAGTTTTTCTGATTTTCATTTGTTAATATGGTAAATAACAATGATTGATTTTTTTTAAAAGATTTATTTATTCGAGAGAGGGTGGGGCGGGGCAGAGGGAGAGGGAGAGAAATCCTCAAGTTGACTCCCCGCTGAGCATGGAGCCTAACATGGGGCTCTATCAGAGGACAGAGATCACAACCTGAGCTGAAATTGAGTCAGCTACTCAACTGACTGAGCCACCCAGGCGCCCTGGCGGTGATTGGCACCCTGACAATGATTATTAAATGTTAAACAAAATTTACTTTTCTGGGATAAATTCCATTGAGTCATAATGTATTATTCATATTATATATTTTTGGATTTGATTTGTTAAAATTTTGTTTAGTATTTTTGCATTTATGCTTATCAGGGATATTGGTTTGTTATTTTATTTCCTTGTAATGGAAGTACATCAGTATCCGAATGTCTTTCAAATATCAGGTTTTGATTTCAGGGTAACAGTTGTAGAGGTTAGGGAGTGTTAGGAAGTATTCTTTTTGCTTCTATTTTCTGGAAAGGTTTTTGTAGAATTGGTTCTATTTCTTCCTCACATGTTTAGTAGACTTCACCAGTGAAGCCATCTATGCCTTGAGTTTTTGCTGCTGCTGCTGCTGTTGTTGTTGTTGTTGTTGTTGAAAGACTTCTGACTATAAATGCAATGCCTTTAGTAGACATAGGACTCTTTAGGGTATCACCTTCTTCGTAAGTGGGCTTTGATTGTATCAAGGAATTTGTCTATTTGTCACATTTATTGACAAAAGTTGTTCATAATATTCCCTTTTTATACTTTTAACATTTATAGAATTTATAGTGATGTCTGTCTCTCATTTCTAATATTGGTAATTTATATCTTTTACCTGTTTATCTGATTAGTCTAGCCAGAAGTCTGGCCTCTTCTCAGTTGTACTATCTTCTCAAAGCATTACTTTTTAGCTTATTTTTTTTCCTGTTTTCTCTTTCATTAATTTATATTCTTTCTGCATGTAGGTCTTCATTTGATTTCCTTTCTTCCACTTTGAATTTTATTTGTGAATTTTGTTTGCTCTTCTCTCTCAAGTTTCTTAACTAGATACTAAGGTCACTGAAACCTTTCTTTTTTTTCTAACATAAGCATCTGATACCTTAAATTTCCTCCTTTTTACTGCTCCAATAAGACCACACAAATTTTCATGTTTCAGAAGCATTTTTTTAAAGTGATGTTTTATCCTTTTCTCAAGACAGTATTACCAAATATGTATATTACAACTTTGTTCTTATACTTGTGTTTATGTGTCTGTATCTGTGTCTATGTGTGTCTGTTTCTTTTGTTCAATTGGAAGAAGACCTGGGGCAGATACCATATAAAGTTAGGACAGAGTAAGTGTTTTGCCTGTAATCTGGCATAAGCTTCAAAGAGGGAGATGTTTTAGTCTTTTTTAAGATCTCTTGTTTTAGAAATGATGGGTAGGACTGACCTCTGATTATGAGTTTCCTATCTTATTTGAAGAAGGCTAATAATCAGATGCCTCTCTAACTCTTAATAGCAGCATTAATAGCCAGGAGGCACAACTGTAAAGAGAGAGTTATTGTGATAAAGTTCTGTAAGCATTAAATTCTATTTGTGCTAATATGTGAAATTTATTTCTTTAATAAGTATATATAGATTTAGTTGGACTAATTTTATTAAACTCAGTT
This sequence comes from Ursus arctos, assembly GCF_023065955.2. Lineage (NCBI taxonomy): Eukaryota > Metazoa > Chordata > Mammalia > Carnivora > Ursidae > Ursus > Ursus arctos. Next base: position 58,817,775 of record NW_026623100.1, on the reverse strand, counting down.
TTTCTCATGAGAGAGGAAAAGTCATACAAGATACAGGTGAGCCTTCAAGATATAAGGAGGATAATGGTTTGTTTTTATGTTTTTTAAAGAGGATAATTTGATCAAAGTTATCCAACAATAAAATGTCCAGGTCAGATTATTGCAATATGTGGATTATAACTGTGAGTGATTTACTTTATTCACTTTGATGTATTTTGTAAGTAAAACCTTTCATTAAATATATTTATTTATGTACTTTTATTTATTTTGTAAGGAAAACTTTTCATTAAATAAATACATTTATTTACTTTATTTGTTTACTTTTATTTATTTTGTAGGGAAAACCTTTCATTAAATAAAAATTTTCACACATACAGAATTTGATTTACTGAATAGTAAATTATAATCATAAAACATAAAAATAAACATTATAATGAAACTTTACAAAAAAAACTGTGAGTTACTGGGCAGTGAGAGTATGGACATTATGTCCTTTAATATTCATGATAGCCCTGTGAAGTATTACTTTAGCAATGACTTTAGTAGACATAGGACTCTGATAAGGATATCAGGCTCAGAGTGATTAAATACCCTGACTGAGTCACACACACAGTTGGAACAACATTTATCTATGATGCCACTGCTCTCCACTTTTCATATGCACTATTTCACAGAAATTGAATTCTAGCTGCATTTTATTTGATGACATTTAATAAGTTATTGTCATCCTGTAAGTCAAGCATATTGATTTCTGTAGATAGAAGTTAGAACAAAACATGTCCTCAATGGGCTTATAGAGGTGAAGGGGACTGTAATCTGAGACAAATTAGTTGCCCAGTAATGACTAATGAACATCGTCATCAGATCCTATCTGTATTCTAAAACGAAGAATCAAAACTTAAAAAAATCTGAGGCAGTTTTTACCAACAGAATTGCCACACAGAAGCAAAATGGGTGTTTTTAACTCTAATGACCTCTATTAAATTAAGATACAAATAAATTTGTACCATCATTACATAAGGCTATAAACTCAAACTCACATTTATTTTTTCCTTGGAAAATTAATGCGATTAAATGTCAAGAAAAGGCTAGCCCTGTAAATTTACTATCTCTTTACAGAAAATGCCAGCCAGTGCATAACAAGTTTTGAGGGGAAAAAAAGACAAAGCTCTGTGTAGGCATGTGAGTGTGTTAGGGGAAGTCAAGCATCACTTGTGGAAAGTATTAAGTCAATCTCTTGTCTTCTTTTGGCCCCACACAGAGATTTTGGACCAAAACTGAACTTGAAATCCCTTAGCTTTCTTTGGTTGGTCCAAAGTGTTCAGGTCTGGGACTGCCCTTAGCTCTGTGAGTAACCATGCCAGGCAGTTCTAGAAAATTAACTTTCATATCATCCCTGTCCTGGCTTTGGATGTTGTTAAGATCAGGTAGTGAAAGGACACGGTTCAGTGAAAACTTAAAATGAATTCATTAGATTCCTCTCTGAGCCACAAAGGTTGAAAAGCCTAAGAGAGCTAGCTCTGAGGTAGCGCCACAGACTCTGAATATGAGGGATCACCGTAGGTCACAGAAGTAAGTATTCTCTCAGGACAACTTTTCATTCACTGGCTGGTCTGAAAATAATTAGCCTCAAGTGCTTTGTGCACAAGAGCCATAAAAATGTTCATTCTGCAGTGTGCTTACTGTATTCTTCATTAACTTCCAGGCATTTCGGCTCTTTTCACTATATGATCTTGAGATAAGTGTATTAAGCTGAAAAAACAAGTTGAGAAAGCTTTTTCCTGAGTGGAATGGGGATATTGAATGAACTTTAGAATAAATTCTGCTGTTCCAAAAATTTTAGCAATAGCACTGTTAATGACTAAAGTCACTGTGGTATTGTAGAACAACCAACATCTGGGCTTCTTGTTGTGGGACAAAAGGTAAAACTCAGTTTGCTTGAAATGGTATAGGCAGGTTTGTGAGACAGGCAGCCAGTGCATACTTTACTGGTGGTATTGTGAGAACTGAATGAAGATATAAATGTGAACTGTGCATGAATGTCACAAAATAGTTTGCATTGATTAGGTAGCTAATTATTGTTTTTGTCATTGTTTAGGTGAACTATTATGTTCCCACACAGAATTTCAGGAGCATGAAAATTTGTTGAAAAGATTGGATATGGGGATCAAATTTATTGGCTAGGTACTGGGAATATAAACATTTCACAGGTTCTTCTCTCAAGGAATTAGGTCTATTAGAGCTAAAAATAAGTAAAATTTTACAGTGTAAAAAAACACTGTGGTGGCTCCAAGGAGTGCTTCCTGGAGGAGACATATGTGTTTGTAATAAGTGCTAGTGTAATAAGTGCTAGTGTAATAAGTGCTAGTGTAATAAGTGCTAGTGTAATAAGTGCTAGAAAGTAAAGAGATGAGGGAGAGGGAGAATATTCAGGGAGCAGAAGCAGTAGCAAAAAGCAAAACAAAACAAAACAAAGCAAAAAAACAAAACCAGAAGCTCAGTTGAAGAACCAAATGTAGTTTAGAATTACAAAAGCAAAGGATAATAAGATGGTGAGGAGTCATCGACTGTATCAGAAAGGTCTGTGAGGTTGTGTTTACAACTTGAGATTTTATCCTGAAGGCAGTGGAATATCTCTGTAGAATTTTACACCAGGAGGTGTAATAATTATCCTGTTAGGTAGGTCACGGGCAGAGGTGTGGTGAATCGTTTGAAAAAGGCAAAGCCAGAGTGAGAAAACCAATTAGAATACAACAGTGATAGTCCAACCGAGAGATGGCAAGGATGGGGAAGTTAGAATCAAGAAATAAGGAAACAAGGAAAGATTTCTTTGCCAACTGTATGTTTGTGAGTTTGGTAGATGCTAGGAGTGTGGCAGAAACCGAATGTAATAAAATCTCTCAATACTGTAAGTTTCAGGATTATATTCTGGACCATTAAAATTCCTTACAAAGCATAGCGAGACAAAGATGATATCCAAGAAAAGGAATACATTAAAAGTTAGAGAACAAGAGATGATTTATTGAGATGATGTTTTGAAAGGAATCACCATGATTTTGTAGTTAAAAAGGAACTCTTGAGCAACCAAGATGTCCTTCAATAGGTAAAGTGATAAACAAACTGCAGTACAACCGGACAATGGACTATTACTCAGCAATAGAAGGGAATGAGCTGGCAGGCTATGAAAAGACACAAAGGAGACTTAAATGCGTAGTGCTAAGTGAAAGAAGCCCATCTGTGAAGCCCATCTACTATATGATTCCAACTCCATGACGTTCTGGAAAAGGTAACACAATGGAGACACTAAAAAGATTAGTGGTTGCCAGGGGTTCAGAGGGAAAGGGAGAGAGATGAACAGATGGAACACAGTGCATTTTTGGGGACAGTGAAACTATTCTGTTTGATACTATAATGGTGGATGCATGGCATTATGCATTTGTTAAAACCCATAGAATTGTACAGCACAGAAAGTAAACCTTAATGCAAACTATAGACATTCATTTATAATAATGTATTACTATTGGTTCATCATTTGTAACAAATATACCACACTAATGCAAGATGTTAATGATAGGGGAAACTGTGTATGTTGGGGGGGGAGTGTGGTATATGGAACTCGGTTCTTTCTGTGCAATTTTTCTGTAAACGTAAACTGCTTTAAAAAATATAGTTTATTAGGAAAAAAACCCCTCTCCAAATAAATCAGGTCAGAATAATATTAGTTCATATAAATATTTTTATTCAAATAGCAAAGTCTTTGGTCACAGGCTCCTCGACACATAAACGATTCTTCAACAGAAGATCTCCTAACTTTCCTTTTCCTTTTTTTTTTTTTTTTAAGATTTTATTTATTTATTTGACAGAGACAGCGAGAGAGGGAACACAAGCAAGGGGATTGTGAGCGGGAGAAGCAGGCTTCCTGCTGATCAGGGAGCCCGATGTGGGGCTCCATCCCAGGACCCTGGGATCATGACCTGAGCCGAAGGCAGATGCTTGACGGCTGAGCCACCAAGACGCCACCCCCCTTTTTTAAAACAAGAACAGAAACTCTGCTGAAGTCCATAGTTGAGTCCAATATTTTTCATCAGATTAAGAATAGTATTCTGCAGAGAGCTCAGCTAATAAATTACTATCTGTCACTTTAGGATTTTCCTCCTGACTTATGAATTCTTTAGATTTGCAAAACTGTATTTAGGTCTCTCTTCTTCAGACCCTGCAGTTCTATTGTCAAAATAATGCAAACATTTGTTATGCCCATCATATGCAGTCTGCATGTCTAGATGTTACCACGGCATCCGGTACCGTTTACCTCCAAAGACCAGGGAAACTAGCCCAGGGAGAAGGTGACATTTCCTTTAGAAAGAGCTACTTCTACACAGGTATCATGTCAACCACCTCATTGACTGTCTCTCACTGTGGCCCTTCACTGATGATTTTCAAGATTCCCAGGTGATTTCCGACTTAAGTGCTTGCTTCAGTGACAGCCAAAACAAATCTGTTTTGATTGTTATAGACTAATATATGTATGAGACACCCTGAGATCATATATGCACAGTTCTTCAAAGTTGGTCATTGACTAGTATCCCATTCAAAATAACGATATCATACACCTATATCTTACCATTGCTGCTTCAAGTCAGATTCCTAATCAGTATTTCTTTTTAACTCAATATTTTTGGCCAAACAGAAGCTAGATTAAACACTTTATTTTCTAGGCACAATTCTAAATCACATAGTCATTCCTTAAATGAACTATCATCTTACATGGAGAACATGCTGAGACTAATCAGAAGAACTTCAGACGGGGTCCTATGGTGATTCTACGTGAAGAATTGTAAAATGCTTTGAATAATGGGAGCACTATTAAAATGCATTACATTTTCCTTTATTTGAAGGAAATGACACTCATTTGTATGTTACTGGGTTGGCTTGTTAATATCATGCTCTTTTCTTTCTATTCCTATCATAATAAAAAAGTCATAAAAATCAAGAGCTCCTAAGGGAAAAATTGTTTTTCTCTAGCTACTTTTTTCACCTCATAAATGATGCGAGAAATCATAACAAGATGTTAAAAATAATGCACAAATTTAAATGTTTAAAAATTTAAAGAGGTATTGATATTAACATACCTGTATTATTCAAGTGTTTCTTAGTGCCTCCCAGTATTTTGATTTAATTCTGAAGACCCAAATACAAATTCCATCAAACCTCCATCATTTTTTTTTTTGTTAATCATAAAAGTATCCGATATTGAGCAGTATTGGAAATTTCTCAACAAATTTTTCACCAATATTGATTGGTGACAATGCTTTTTTGTTTCATTTGGATGACATCACTGCAAGACTCTTAATTGTTCCAGTTAGTTTGTTTCAGTGTTTTCAATTCTGAAGAATTCTTTACCCCAGTTCTGATTCAGCACATTTTAAAAATGTTTGATCAAATGAGTTTTGCATGTGCAACTTGGTGGCAAGATATCACTTCTGGTTTGGTCCTGAAGATCTAGTTTCCCCACCCTCTTTGTCCATGGGTTTCTGTGGAGCCTACATCAAAACCTGTCCTAACTTTTCTGCTAGGACAGGCTGCTGTTTACCAAATTAATCAGAACTCTTTAATTTTTTTAACTCTTTATTGAAGCCTACTATACATACAAAAAAAGTAAACAGTTATAACTGTACCACTTTCTTTTCTCTCTCCCTCTGTCACACACACACGCACACACACACAAAATGGATTTTCACAAAATAAGCATTACCAGCATCTCAGAAGTTTCCCACTTCCATGATCCTTTCAAGTCTCTATCCCCCACCGAGGATAACTACTGTACCTCAGGCTCCCCTGGAATCAACACCCACATACTTATTCTAGCAATCCCATAGAGAATTCTTGTATGTGCTCACTTTTCTAGGTGTTGTTTATTCCCTGCTGTTCACTGCGGCTCGTGGTGATACACTGTTGGAGGTGTCTTAAATAGTTCTGCTCTATCAGATGTTTTTCCCTTTTGTTTATTTCTTGGTTTTATGTATGTATACAGTGCTCACTGCCAGACTCCGCTAACAGTCCAAAAGGGCTGGGTTGAGTGACAAATCCAAATAAGTAAACAGAGATGCCATGCTATAGAGTTTATTTTTTGTCCACCCAAAGTGTTGTCAAGTTATCATTTCTTGGCTTCTTATTCCCTGAGGAAAATCATTTCCCAGAGGGTCCTCAAAGCTTCGTGCAGATTACCTTCTGGGTGACCTTAACCATCAGTTTTTTGTGCATACTTGGGATTGTCAGCATCTCATTTAGTTTGACATGTACCCTGCCGAATACCCCAATTTAATCTTTATATTATCCCAAATGCCATGGTTGATTTCGCCAAACTCCTTGACAGGCTTAAGACTATGCTACTTTCCAGTTTGGGGGCACACAGATGTAATGAATATGGAAACATGAAGTGAGGGATGCCTGGGTTGCTCAGTCAGTTAAGTGTCTGCCCTCAGCTCAGGTTATTGTCCCAGGGTCCTGGGATGTAGTCCTACGTCAGGCTCCTTGCTCAGAGGGGAGCCTGCTTCTCCCTCTGCCTGCCACTCCCCCTGCTTGTGCGCTCTCTCTCTCTCTCTCTGTTTTTCTGAAAAATAAATAAATAAAATCTTTTTAAAAAAGTAAACAAAGTAATTAAAGGCATTATTTCTTTTCCATAGAAAAGATACTTATCTGAGTGAAAATTTTCCAAAAGGTACAAAATCAAAATTACAAACATGAGTTAGCAAGAAGTGGGCACTCTAATTTATTGAGTATCTGTTGCTCCTTTAGCATCCTTACTTCTTTCCTTTTCCAGATTAAGCCCCATTTTCCACCACTGGAATCCCTCCTTTGTGTGCACACTCCGCTCTCTTGCCTTTTTCTCTCCATCCCACACTTGCCTGGCAAATACTGGTTCTAGTTAGGTCCCATTTCAGCCCTTTTTAGTTCGCCTCTTAACAGCTTGTCAGAGAACAACACAGAGCCAGGCTGATTGATCTTACCCTAAATTTATGATTGACCCATGATTCTTAATTGGGACTCTTACACCGTCCAGCCATCCTACTGTGTTCCCTATTTAATATTTCTCCCCCTGTTTATCTTATTCTCTCCTTTCAAATCCCATCTTCCCATCCATCTAGTCTCACTTTCAGCTGATTTTTCTTTCATTGAGAACATAGCAGCAATGAGAGAAGCACTTCCCTCCCTCACCCCTGCGCACATGTCTGCACCCACGGGCTCTATCTTCCTTCTTTCACAGTGGATGGAAACTACTCCTCTATGAGGACAGCTCCTCCACTTGTGCCCAGGTACCCATCCCTTTTTTCTTAATCAAAGCTGTTGTTCCTGCAATTCTTCCTTTCTTCTATGCATCTTTAACCCCAAGTCCCCCACAACAGCAGCAGCAGCAGCAGGCACTGATCTCACTGAGAGAGTAGTCTGGACTCACAAACTTCACTTTCCCAACTTACTTTTTTGTGATCCCACTCCACTCAGGTGCTCGTCCATGCATAAAACAGAAATCCATTTGTCAGGGTCACCAATAAATTTATCCTTGTCATAGTTGGGAGTCAATTCTCAGCCTTTATCTCCCTTAAGCTTTAAGATGTTTTTGACATGATGGAATCATCTGGAAACTTCTTCACTTGGTTTCAGCCTCCCGCCCCCTCTTGATTTTCATCGACCTCCTGTCTGCTTGTTCCTAGTCTCTCTTGTGGTATCACTTTCGTTCTCCTGATCTGTGCATGTTACAGTGCTCTTATGTGTTTGTACTCCCTCCTTAGATGTTCTGATCCAGGTCTGCATCTGGCTCCTGGTACAGTTCAGTTCTTAAGATGCCCCCAATTCTCTCTCTAGCCCATACTCTACCCTGAACTTCAGGCTTGTGTAGTGGTAGCTCCACTGGGCTCACACTTCACGTGCCACGACTGATCTCTTGATCCTGCCCCTCAGCCTGTTTCTCCTTCAGCGTTCCTTTTCTCAACAAATTGCACCCTACTAACCCTGATACTCATGGCAGACTCTCGCCTTTGTCTGTGCTTCCTCTCTTTTTCTTGTATCCCATAGCAACACATCTTCTATGTGCCACCTTCCAAATAGATCCAAAACCAGAACCAGTCTGACAAGTCCACTGCTCCACCATTGCCCAAGGTACGTTCTTTCCTGCCCAGACTTCTGCTGTAGCTGCTGAAGCTTCTTCAGTTTATTCCCCACACATCAGCCTCCAAAATGTAAAACATGATCTGTAACTTCCTTGCCCAAAATTATTCCGTGGCTTCTCATCACACATGTAATAAACTTTACAGTCCTTTCCTTGTGCTAAAATGCCCTGCAAGGTCTGGCCCCTGAGACCACGATGGCTTCTTTGCCTGGCTTTCTGCCCTTTGATCATACACCTGCAGCAATATTGGCTTTCTTACTACTTTTTGAACAGGCCAAACAAGTTCCTCTCCTAGGGCATATACACCTTGCATATGTCTAGAACACATAAATTGTCCCCTCGTTCAAGTTTCAGTCTAAAAATACCTTCCTCAGAAAAGAAAATTTTCTTACCAGCATATCTCAAATAGCTACCCCATTTGGTCTGCATCTCCTTACTCTGGCTGTTTTTCATCCAAAAACACATCTGTATTCATGGGGTTTCCCTTGTTATTTTTTACCCATCTCAGCCACTAGATTGTAAAATACATAAGGACAGTACTGTGTCTTGTTTACCAGTCTACCTCTAGCATATATAATAGTATCTGACATGTGGTAAGTGGTTGGTAAACATTTATTAAATACATGAATGAATGACCAAATGGGATGAAAGAAATAATCATTCATCTGGGAATGTTCATGGTCTTATCACAATCCCCATAAGCTAACACAATGAATCCTATATTTGCAAGGATATTTCTCTCTCCACTTTGGAAAGAGGAAGGGTATTTGTATATTTGTTTTGTTTTATTTTCTTACTGAAATCAGTTTAAATAATCTTCAAAAACAGATTCAGGGAGAATCTGGGTTCTGGAGGGGTATCAGAGATGGGAGAATGAACAGTACAACATAGTTGTAAGGTTTCGGTCAGTTTCCAACAGGCCTCCCTGTGTCTTCTGTGACCTTCCTTCTGCTCCTTCTCCATTATTAATGGGGTTTCATGCAAGCATGCAGGTGGGGTTCATGTGGCTGTGGACTATTAAGATTTTTGAAAAACATTGAAAGGACTTGGACAATGTTGACATTTATGTTGTTAGGACATAGGCCTTTATTTTGCTGTTTTAATATTATTTTATAAAAAGAACAGGTGTAACATATGTTAAAAGAAAAATATAAACAGTGATTTTGAAACGAACATCTGTGTACTGATTACTCAGCATAAGAACTAGAACATTTGTCTAATCTATTCGACTGAGAATCATTGTATGCCCTGCCCTGCCTTATATCACCTTCCACATACATATACTTCGTGGGAAACCACTGCCCTGAATGATTAATCATTTCCTTGGTTACTTTACAGTTTTACTGCATATTTATGTATCCCTAAAAAAAATGAAGCTTAGTTACTTTAAATAAATAGCTTTATAGTGATTTGTATTATTTTGTATTTTGCATTTTTCATGAACATTGGTAGCAGGGGTAGACTGCTGGTGAGGAATTTTTTTTAGTAATTTATACATCTATGTTCCTTTTTGTGATTCCCACCTTTTTAAGGACACTAGCTTTATTCCTATCTCCTGTGACACCTGTCAAGACCCCAGCTTTGAAACATTAGGAGTCAGTACATACAAATGGACAAATATGACACTCAAGGCCTACTTACCTCTCTGAATTCAGTCTTTCTAGTCATGTCTAGAGTCCAGAGTTTTTTGTTTTTTGCTTTCCTTGCAGCCTAGGCATTAACATAAAGTATTTTAAATGTGCATTTGACACGTTGTTTTAGGTATTCTCTATTGGCTTGTCCACCTCTTTGGGAGGTTAAGCCATTCTGTTTCTTTCTTTAATTGGGACACCACTCAGAAACTGAACTATGTAAATCTAGTCTTTATGAGCTTATACGTTAGGATAGATTTAAATGGGGGACTTGTCTTAAACAATGATTAGAGATAATGTAAGTGTCTAAGAGTTTCGATGAATTTGAAACCCAAATATTTTACTGTGCCAAAGCAAGTATGTCTCTCTCCTATATTAACAGCAGTGAACACTCACCAGGTGTTGCCATGTTCTAGGTACCTTTCTAAATATTTTACCAGAATTCATTCATTGAACTCTCACAGAAATCTTATGAAGCAGGTATGAATTTTATCATGTTTTATAGATCATGAGGTACAGAGAGTTTGAGTAACATGCCTAAATTCATATAGTGATTAAGTAGAAGGGTTGGAGTCATCACAACCAGGAGAGGAAATCAGCTAGAACATGACCATTCGTAGAGATCATAGAAGTGGAAAGGGACACTGGAGAAAGGAAGAGAGATCCTGAGACTGTCAGCTCTTGGAAACTTCCAGGGTTCAAGAGAGATTACAGTATCTTTACCCATTTTAATCTTGTGCAAGTGTCCAACCACATGTGCCCATTTTTTGGTAACATAGCTGACTACCTTTAGTGTTGGCAGAATCAGCCAATCAGGAAGCAGGAAAAATAACCAGGTGTCCTATTCAAGATGTTGGGTGATTTGGAACTCTGGGGTATAAATACAGCCAAAATTCTTTAGAAACTTGAGGGGAACACGGATGAATGAAATACCACAAGCTAAAGCCAACGTAGGCTTGTCAATCCAGGTATGGGCTGAGGATGTAATAAGTTCTGAGTTGACAGGCGTAACGGGGTACAAAAGGGAAAGAATTAGTAGAGATATGTGAACTCAGATCTAAATAGGAAAGAGGCAAATACATTTAAAAAAATGGGCACCTTCTTATCAAGGAAATTTACTAATATTTACTAAATTTACTAATACAAAACCTTAGAAATGGAGGTAGAATCTAAGAATACGCAGGAGGTGGGATCAAAGAATGGGCGGGAGGTGGGATCTAAGAATGGGCTGCTAAGGCAAGAGAGTAGGAACCCAACAACTGGAAAACTAAGAATACAGCAAGTTTGACTTGACACTAAATTGGATAAATACTTCAGTAAAGCTCTTAATATCCTTTACTTCCCAAGTAGATTTTTTCAGTGCATGGGGTAGAGGTTGAACATAAAAAGAGTGGTTTAGTGGTCACATCTGCCAGGTTTAAAAGGAGCAAGGGGCAAGAAGCCAGGTGGACTGTTAGTCAGCTTAATACGTCATTACAACCAGACTTGGCTCTATGGCCTCTGTCACTTAAGTTAACAAATACATAATTAAAAGGGTCATCTTTCAGCTAGAAGATGTTGGGTTATTACCTTCCTGGTCCCAACTACCTCCTGTTCTGTGTTTTCTCACTGTTTCTAAAAATCAGGTGCTGACAGTAAGGGTGATACAATTTTTTTTTGTTTTTTTTTTCTAGTTTTTTTGTGTTGTTTTGATTTGTTTTGTCCTTTGACCCTAGACTGTGGCTCAAGATCATATTTGAAATAAGAGTGTCCAAAATCATAATTCATGTTTTATCCTGCCACACAAAATCATAGGAATGGCCCATTTAGAATAAATTAATTTGAGTAATAGTAAATTCTATTATTATTTTATATGCTAAATATTTGAGGAAAAAATACTGACCTAAGTGGGTGTCTTTTATAGTTGACATTATTCATGTTCACTGTTTTGATGAAATATGAGAAATAAGGAAACTGAAAACCTTAGAATTATATACAAGTTTATATAATAACTGGAGAAAGATAAATAAAGGGAAAAGCCAGTTCAAGTTAACAAAAGATTAAGATAACTAGAAGCAGCTCATAGAAGCTCAGCAGGCAGTGAATCTCATTGATGCCTACCTCATGGAACCGGGTCTTGGCAAGTTCACTGGCCCTTCTCACTGTGTGTGAGTGCATGTGGGTGTATATTACACACAAGAACAACACATTAAAATAATGGTTAATAAACAGTAAAAGAATGGCAACATTTTAGAGCTGGTGAGGTTATTCGAGATTATCTGGTTCGCCTAGATTTTTAGGACAATGTAACCCAGAAAGGTTAAATGATATGCCTAAGATAAGACATTTGGAAGTGGAAAAAGGAACCAATTTGGGCAAAAACTATGTCAATTTTGAGGTAATTTTAGTGAGAGGCAACTAATTTTGATTATCTGATAGTTTTTTCTCACTTAAAAGGGCATCTAACCTCTATAGGACAATCTCTCTAACAAAATTGGCTGGCAAAAAAACTATATTGGAAAAGAGCTATTTGCAGCAGAAACATAATGCTAATGATTCCTCCTTTAATTTCTCATTATTTTTATAATCTCCAACTAGCTTGCAGTGTAGGAATATCACACACATACACACACACATACATACACACACACAGGCATTCCTTTAGTTATTACCTCTGTCACTGTCTCAAGTTTTAATGTAAAAAAAATCCCAAATCTTTTATTTTTAGTGAGTAAACGTGCTTACTACCTTTCTTTCATTTCCCTACTAGCTATTAGAAGCCAAATTTTCCAAAAAAAGATGAGAAAGAATGATTTAAAAATCAATACGGTAAAATTAATGAAGTCCATCTTGTGGCATGTTCAGAGGGCTCATTCTTCAGTTTTGCATAAGAAGAATCAGCGGTCAGACAGTTAATATTAGGCAGACTTCAGTTGTCCAAAAAGTGGCCACATAGTTAAAGACATTTATGGCAAGACCTCAAAGATACTGCTAAAGTAGCAGTGATATAAAGAAAAGTCAATAAATGTATTCATCAATGGCAAGTGGCACTTAGCAGGATTCACAAACATAGTTGGACACAGGGAATGTAGACACGGAGATTACTAAGGCATAATCTTTCCACAGTGTATAGTTAAAGTTTTGGCAATACATAACTGGAAAATTAGCAAGTGAGAAAGAGACTCTAATACTGTTGACTGCATAGAGAGGCACAAGTGGAAGGCTAAGAAGCTCAGAGAAGAAATATTTACATACAGGAAGAGCAGAACATCAGAGGCAGAGGAGAAGACAGTAGACCTCCTTTCATACAAGACAGTTCCATCTTATCCTTCGTATTTATGGAAACCTAATATGGCAGGGATTGTGCAGCTCAGAGAAGCTGTTCTTTCAGGATGGGTTTGGGAAACAGCCTAATTTGGTAGGCTCTCAGCCTAGGAGGATCAGAATGCAAACTTCTGAATGGGGAAAAAATATATCAAGGCTGAAATATTTGTGTTTTTAAACTTCAGGTGATCCATTTCCAATTAAATTTATTCTTCTGTAACTTATTTTCCAGTAAAGAAACAACTAAGAACATACTTAGGTTAACGTAGAAAATTTTCTTGATTCATTTATTTAAAGATTGACTATCTAATTACATGCAGCTTTTTGGATAATGGGAGCATAAAGATGAGAACCATCTGATTCCTGTCTTCAAGGAGCTTACTTTCTGATAGCAGAGAAAACACATAGATAAATAATTGAAAAACAGACTTCAAGAGTGATGGATCTCATATAAGAGTTGACAGACACTGTCGTAGTTCAGTCATTCAACCATTCAACCAATATTTATTGCACACTTTCTACATGGCAGGCACCTAAAAACGAACCAAAGACATAGTGAAGAAAAAACTTTGCTTTCATGGAGTATGTGTCGGATTGAGGAAACACAGATCGATTTGTTTATTTATAACAAATAAATATAGTAGGTTGTAGTAATTGCTTCAGAATAAAATAAAGCAATGGGGGAGGGTCCTGGCAGGGATGGGAAGCTGGTGTAGGTGAGATTTGCTATTTTAAGGATGATGGTTAGGTAAGAGAGAGAGACAATACAAAGAGAGAGATGTTGCTTAAGGAGGACATTGACATCTGCTGCTCACAGATATTGTCAAACTCAGATTCAAGATACGTGCAGAGGCCAAGACGTCCAGGTGAGTCCTGTGTTAAGCTGGAGGCATCTTGCCCTTGCTTGAACACTTTCGGACACCACCAAAATACATATAAACATTCCTATGTACATATGTATATAAAAATGCAAAGTACAAATATAGGATATTTAGAAAATATTTGAGGAGCTGATGAAATATAAGGTGAATGCCTCCCCTCCCCTTCATGGGGACAAGACTATTTTTACTTGGTAGCACCAGAAACCCTTGATGAGCACGTATTAGCCTATTGAGTTCATGTCTCTCCTGCTCTGCTCTCTGAGGAAAGTGTGGGAATAGTTCATGTGTAGTCCTATGTCAGCGTGCCTGACAGGGACCTCTACTGTAGAGAAAGTTCTTTAATAACGTGAAAAATGTGATAATCTTTAGGGCAGATAGAAGCAAGTAGTGGATAAGAAACGATACTATACTTTTGGCCTTCAGTCCTTAAGATCAAAAGCACACAAACACATCTCCATTACTTTGCTCTTGGTTCCATTTGGTGCCCTGTATTCATGTCCTTTCTCTCTCTCTCTCTCTCTCTCTCTTTTTTTTTTCTGTCATAAAAAAATTCATGCTACAGTCTACACTTGCATGGTGAGAGTTTTGTGGTGCTTGCCAGCTATAATCCCAGAGCCATTCAGGACTTTGAGATATTTTACAGAGCAATTAAGTCTTGTAGACTGGGCCAGAAAGTGGCCTGAGTAGAGGCAGAAGACCTCCCTTCGGAGACATCCATCTAGAGCAGGGATCAGCAAACCCTTTCTGTAAAGGGCCAGATACTGTATTTTTTAGGCTTTGCAGGCCATACTGTCTTATTCCTAATTACACAACTCTGCCATTGCAGCATGAAAGCAGCCAGAGACCATGCATAAACAGGCGTGGCTGCATTCCAGTACAGCTTTATTTTTGAGGACAGATGATGGGCTGGATTTGGACTGTGAGCCATCATTTGCTCATCCCTGATCTGGAGAACCCATTGCTGCTGTCCTAGTTCTGGCCCTCAGTGTCTTACACAGACTCCAGCTGAGCTCTCCTTATTCTGTTCTTTGCATGACTGCCAGAGGGATTTTTCTAATGCATAGGATATAATGTCATTTATCTGCCTTATTTCTTTAGTTCCTACATTGTATTGTCCGTATCTGCAACTTGGCCCTGTCTGCTGACTCACAGTCAGCTTTGCCCACTGCCCTGCTCAGACAAGGCTCCAGATCACACCTGCTATTCAAAACTGACTCTACTAGATTATCATCAGGGCCCCACTGCCACCTCCCCCAACACTGTATTTCAGATATGGCCCAAACTTAAGTTTATCCCTCCCCATGAACACCAAGGCCTCTAGTACAGACAAGAATGAAACCTCCTTCTTATCAATCAGGAACTTCCTTAACAGGGTAGATCTGGTGAGGCATTATCTCAGCTATTTTAGGTCTTCTAAGATATAAGTTATTCTAACCCACAACTGAGATTTTCATGGTGCTTCTCATAAATCCTAGACCTTCAGCAGTTTTACTTTACTACCCCTTCCCATTGTCTGCTATTTCATCGTCACGCTGCAGCATTTACTAAACCCACTACCATGGTTTGCTCGTATCCATGCATAATGTACACCTTTTAAAAAGTACATTTTTTTTTTTTTAAACCTCCGTTTGGTCACTAGCTGTAGTCTCCACATCAATATTGCCATGTTAAGGTCTCTGAAAGTCTCCAACTTTTCAAGTAACAGCTTTGCCGCACTTCTAATTGCTTATGCGGGTTAATGCATTTAATCCCTGGGAATTCTTTAAAAGTAAATAATTATTATCTCTGTTTTTTAGATGAGGAGACTAAGAGAAAAGGGGCTGACGTACTTTGTTTATGGTACACACTGAGGAACTGGAGCCGCTTCTGGCCATCTCATTATATCCTTTTATTGGCTCTCATATTTCCAGTCAAAGTTAATCCAAAGAGCTTTCTCTCTAGAGATGAAGCACTGAAGCATTCTTGAATTAAAACTTCTCTATGCATATGCATATCTCCACACACTGCTATGTACTGGATATTTAGTACACATCTAACCATACATTATAGTTGGATCTTAAATGCACTTGAAAATATTGACAAGGGATTTAAAAAATGTTTCAAACTCTGTAGATCTATAAAAATGTTAGTAAAAATTTATTTTTCAAAGATACTATGTTTTATGAAATAACACCCGAACTATATATGTAAATATTACAAAGAATATTTTTAAAAAATAAAATTTAAAAAGATATTTAACATAATTTATGTATAACTTATAAATATATATAAATATACTTATATATACCTAAATTACATAATATAAAAGTAAAACTCAATTATTGGACTGTGAACAAGAAAAAGACATGATATACGTAATCATTTGTTCAACCCAGTTCCCTCATTGCTTGGGAGTATCTGCAGAAAACGTGGCTTTTCTATGCATAGCTTCATTGATTTTTCTGTCCACACCTGCGAAGGTAAATGGACAGTAATGATTGCATTTCATGAGGTTGGTTTTTGTTTCTTAGAGGATATGGCTGTATTCTGCAGAGTCAGGTATCAGCCTCTCAATATCTTCCAAAGGTGGGTAAACTCAAAAAGGAATTCTTGATGACTTAATCTTGCTTGAGTAATGATAGTGGCTTATGTTGATAAAACCTCTTGATCTCTCCCAAAGCACTATACTTCTGTCGTTTTATTTGATCCTCACAATGGTACTGAGGGGAGCATAGGAACAATTTTGTCGTTTCCATTTACCCAGGAGGAAACTAACACTTAAAGAGGTTAAGAAACTGGCATGTGTATGCCGATAAAGGAGACCTGTACCCAGTTGTTCTGACGTATAGCTTGTGAAAAGGCTTAACAAAGGTCTGATTTATCTTTGCTTCTAGAAAAATACAGTCCCCCCCCCATGCCCTTTAGAACCTTGTAAATAAATTTCCCAAAGGGGCTCCTCCATTTGTAGATATGAGACGGAATCTGCTTTCCTCACCCCGTACTTCATTTCACACTTGGTTCACCCTCTTGTTGGCCAACACTTACCCACTGGCTCTTTCTGATTCTAAGCTCCTTCCAGTTTTGAAGCCTATTTTAATAGATCCTGCTAAGCAATCCTTATTTCTAAATCTTAGGCCTTTCCATCTGGAACATTAATTGTGGACATAAATTTATTAGTAATGACCCCTTCATTTGTCAGTTGCTGGGAATCATGCCCTTTGTGCTTGCTTTTTTTCCCCTCTCCGAGGTAGCCCATATGGGTACATTCTGATCCTATGGGTCAGCCTACCCTGCATAATGAATATGCAAACATTGTTCAAGGATAACTAGGTGATTTTAGCTTACGTATTCATTTATTTTGCATAGCATGGCTTTGAAGTGTCACATATCTAAGTCATTTTTTCTAGCCAGAGGTTAGTCTAAGCAGTAAGACCCTGGAAGCACATGGCTGACATTAAAAGTCATGTTAGACATTTAAGAAATATCATTTGCTAGGGAAGACACAGAGACACAAAAATATGATGGTATCAAATAAGGAGGGTTATACAACCCCAAAGCAAGGGCCTAATAGAAGAACCAGAAGCCAGAGCAAGAGAATTAGGAAGACAGCCCAGAGCAGCAAGTCCATAATGGGAAGTCAGAGGTATAGAGAGAGATCTTTTGGGAAATTGCCAGAAATGAACCTTGCTGAAGGCTGCTGGTTTTGCATTGAAAAGGACGAAAGACCAGATGAGAATTCATGAATAGCATCTTATCTAACCCTTGTTATACAGTGTTGCACAATCATCTCACAGAAACCACATCCTAGGGGTTATTCCAAGTTTATTAATTAATAAAAAGAGCAACTTATATGAACTAAAATATATTAAATACATATAACATCTCAAAATGTAAGCCCACAGCCTGGCAAATTAAAAATAGAACCCCAGCTTTGACATTCACACAGCAGTAAGTTAATATATGTTAGATTTAAAGGACAAAATAGTTTAAGAATAAAAGCATGCACTATTTCTTCATATTGTAAGTCAGCCCCTTTTTTTCTATTAGAAAAATTTTGTTTAGGTCAAAAAAAATGTATTGTGAATCATCTACCATATTCTCAGTGTTTCCATCATTTTAAAATGTGTTCCTAGTAATGCATGTAAATGGCTTAAACATGAAAACCAAATGCCACAATGATGATCTACAGCTGAGCTTACATTGTATACATCTTTTATGGCATGTTTCACCTGCTTTAACTCTCTATGGCAGTAAACATCAAGGAATAACTTTTTACTATTTGAACTGAACACAAACTAAAAGCAGAGAAACTATTTTTAAGAACTGTCACCTATAATATGGTGCCAATACATTATAATGGAAATTATACATACTACATGTTCAGGCATTCATTATAGAGGGTTTATAGCAATGAGGGAAAAAAATAAATGCAAGATAGATTACATTATATCTGTTTATGTCACTTTTTATTATATGTATTGGTTATGAGAAATCATTCTTGCCTGACAGCCATTACTTTTTCCTGTCAGATTATAGAAAAGCTAAGGCAT
Organism: Ursus arctos; assembly: GCF_023065955.2. Taxonomy (NCBI): domain Eukaryota; kingdom Metazoa; phylum Chordata; class Mammalia; order Carnivora; family Ursidae; genus Ursus; species Ursus arctos. Next base: position 58,799,288 of record NW_026623100.1, on the reverse strand, counting down.
CCAAAGAAGTGACCCATTATATTATGAATGGAATACCAAAAATTGCCTACATTTTGCCTAGACCATGAATATTTACTAGGGTTTAGAACTATAACTGGATGTACTTCAAAATTCTCTTAATTGGAACAAAAAGTCAAATGGACAAATAAGCATAGCAGTTGCTTATACAGATAATAAGTGTTTGGAGAGGAACTGAGAAGGTTTCAGAAAACCATGAATATCTTAGCTTCTCCAAACCAGCTTGATTGAAAACAGTCCAGTATAAAGAGTAGCTAAAAATAAAATATTAGCTAAGGCTCCTAAAGACAGCTGTGGAGCACATAATAACTTTAGTGAGTAGAGGCAGAGATGCCAAACAAAGGGGCAGACTGAGAGGTCTGTCCTGTAGAAAGCTGTTATTAGTAATGAATTCTTGAGAAAATACTCTCACATAGAATGTTTAGACAGTTCAGTAGAGTTTTGTTGTTGTTATTGGAAATATTGCTTATTTTAGATTCCTTTTATTAATGGCTGGTTATTAAGCCACATGCCTTATAAATAAACCTAATTGGGTTAAGACAATAGCAGTTGGGTTTACATCCCTGGCCAAAGCATGCTTCTAAAAAACAAAATGCCCAAGTAACATGAACGACAGTTACTGAAATACACAACTCTCCCTGGTGCTGAAACCCTGTTGTAGAAGTCACAGGGCATTAATCCTGATGTTTAGTGTGTTCTGTTTTACAGGGAGAAAGTCATGGGAACATGCCCAAAACATTTCAGCATATATCCTAGGAGCCTTTTAAAATAGAACATTATCTTAATTAAGTGCCTAACTCATTTTAAAAATAAGACATTTAAAATTCAGATTATTTATGCCAAACTGGGAACTATTCAGATGATTTCTGAGATTCTGGAAAGTATATAGATGGTAGTTATCTCACAGAGAAAGTACCAATGAATTTGGAAAGGCAGAATAATGCTGATGACATATGTATTTATAAAAGAATAGACACTATTCCACAGCACTCAGTAAGGGCTGGTGCTTAACACTGCAGTCTGGGCACAAAGGTCTTTACTATGCTTTGTAGAGGTTTCCAGTCCTACCTTGTCCCTTGTCCTCATTCCATTTCCCTGGAGCCAAATAAACAGAAACATATACATTATATTTTTGATCATGCTTCTAGTTCTGAACAGCTTCCACTGCTATCATGATTGACAGTCCATTCTAATATCAATTCTTTAGCTTCGCATCTTTTTTTTTCCCCCCTCACTTCAGAATTCAGTGTGGGGTCTTTGGTCCAAGTGCTTAACATTCTATTCTCAGCTAAAACCGTGGGCTTCCATACTGTTTAAGTGCTTCCTCCCATGGCCGTGCTGTTTCAGTTGAACAACCAGCCTGTGCCTCCCCGCCCCATTGTTTACATAAGTACCCAGCCTTGGGTACTTGCCTTCACCCTAAGAAATGGAACCAGACAAGTGGGGTCCATAAAGTTCATATGTCTTTCTTAATTTATACATGGGCGTATTAATTTAACCATGTGTTTCAAAAGCAATACCCAGAATATTAATTGAGTACCTGCCATGTGCCAGGTATATAGAAAGATTTATCTTAGTGTAATCGCATCCATGAGAGAATAGTATTATCCTCTCCATGTTTTTAGCTGAGGAAACTAACTTTTAGGTGGAAAGGTTAAATAACTCAACTGAGATTGCCTATTAATAAATTGTGGAAGCGGAAAAACATTGTCTGCATCCTACAGCACCATGATATTTAACTTCAAAATTATTATCTGAAAATTAACTTCAAAATTGTTACCTAAATTTGTACAAGTAAATGGCCTATGAACACTTTATCAGTGGTAAACACACACACACACACACACACACACACACGTGTAATATACACTTACTGCTATAAGTGGTAAGTCTGGTGCCTAGTTAGGAGAAACCATGAAGATCTGGATTTGATCCAAATACTCTTCTGTTATGTGTCTCCATTGTCTAATGTGTCATGATTTGCCACATGACTTTCTGGTGGCCTTGTCACTTCATTAAAATAGATTCTAGAGCATAGTGGTTGGGAACATAGCTCTAGGGTCTTATGAGCCTGCAGTTCATGAGTTGTATGACTTTGGGTGAGGGACTTGGAATCTTTGAGTTTCATCATCCTTATTTGTAAAATAAACAAGAGCTATTTCATAAACTCATTTGAAGATTAAGTGGGGTATTATTCATAAGCTCTTAGAGTTTCTGGCTCACAGGAAGCACTCAATAAATGTGCATTACTACTGTACTATTTGTTGTTGTGATTATTTGTAGTAGTATAGAAGGTGTCATTCTCTTTGTTAGCTGTTCAAAGATGAGTGCTGTTGGCAGACGTTGAATCCGTTTGACTTCCTGCTGTAACTATGTTTCTTTCTGCTGTTTTACAAACACACAAGCATACTGAAGATGACATGCCTTCAGTATGGCAGTGCGTATATGCTCTGAAAAGACCTTCTGGAAGGTATCCACTGCTGAAAAATTCCTATGATTGACCAAGAAAACTTTTGCAACTATAGAAAGTTTATGAATTATTCTTGCATACATCAATTTTGGGGCCGTGTCCTATTCAGATATTTTGTAATAGCATACTCTTACTTAGAAACCTCTGTGATAGTAGTTTCTTGCTGCATGCTGTGCTTCATAAATTTGGGCTCTGGTAACTGAGAGTTGAGATTTTCTATTTTGGCCACCCTAGGTTTGGCCACCCCTCAGGTGAGTTACATATTCACAATGATACAAGTGAAAGAGATGATTTAAACTAAATCTCTCATTAATTTAAAACAAAGGAAATGGAATTCCACTTCTGACATTCGCGGAATAGGGGGTTTTAGATCAAATCTTCTACTGAGAACAACTAGAAAACCTGGATTGAATGTAAATAAATTGTTTGAGGGAATTATACAGACACTAAGATAGCAAGAATATGGTTGGATAATATCTGGAAGAGAGGGTGTACCACTCTTTTCCTTGAACTGACTACAGATGATTAAGAGCCTGAAGAACTAGCCAGAACTTTCTATAGATTACAGGATTAGGGGAATAGAAATTAAAGTTCAGGACCTACTAAGAAAGAAGGGTATTGTTAAGAGCAATCAAAATATAGATCATTTCCCATAAGGACTGAAACTAACCTTTGAATCTTAGTAGTCTCTGGATTGAGATGATTTTCCCTAGGCTAGTTGTATATCAGAGAGAAAACTATTCTTCCTGTAGAAGATAACATTGTAGAGGGCCTTAACATAGCTCTATAATATTTCATATATAATGCTTCATTAGTACTTAGTCAAAAGTAATCAGGCATACAATTGAACATCAGCCTGGATCTAAACTGGGAAATTTTTAAAAAGACAATAGAAACTGACTCCTAGAAAGTCAGGTAATGGAGGTATTTGTAGCATCTTTAAGATGTTACATCATTGGGGCACCTGGGTGGCGCAGTCGTTGAGCATCTGCCTTCGGCTCAGGGCGTGACCCCAGCGTTCTGGGATCAAGTCCCACATCAGGTTCCTCCGCTGGGAGCCTGCTTCTTCCTCTCCCACTCCCCTGCTGTGCTCCCTCTCTCACTGGCTGTCTCTCTGTCAAATAAATAAATAAAATCTTTTAAAAAAATGTTACATCATTAATATACTCAAGTAATTAAACAAGATTGATATTAGAAGTTCATCACCTAACTGGAAAGTATTAAAAAAATCAAATAATCACATTGTATGCTTTAAACTTATACAATATTATGTCATTTATATGTTAATAAAACTGGGAAAAAATTAAAAATCAAGTAAATAATAACTGAAATAAATAACTAATGGATAGGATTAATATCATATTAGATACTTCTGAAGTGGTAATTAGTGGGCCAGAAGATGGAGTAGATAATAGATGCCAAAAACATGACTAGAAAAAAAATACATAGTTACCAAATATAATATTTGGAATATAGTGAAAATACCTTGTATATGATGAAAAAGTAAAAGAGAATAGAGTTGAAGCAACATTGATGAGATAGTTACCAACAAATTTCAAACCAGCAAAATTGTAAAACAGCAACAACAATCCTAAATATAATTACAGTAAAACTGCTGAAATAAAAGAAAATATCTCAAAAGTAGTCAGGGGGAAAAAACACATTTTCTTCAAAGAAACAGCAATAAGGTTGACAGCTGACTTTTCAGCAGAAACAATGGTAGTCAGAGGAAAACCAAAATGATACTTTGAAAGGATGGCAACATAATAACTGCAAAAGAAAAAAATTCTATATCAGGAAAAATTATCCTTCCAAAAACGCAAATTAGAAAAAAGACATTTGTTAGATCAAAAAAAAAAAAAAAGATTTTGTAAATGTTCTACCAGCACTAAAGAACAGAGAAGATGTTCTTCAAACAGAATGAAAGCAATCTCAGATGGGAAATGCTTAGACATTTAGGAGATAATGAAGAGCAATTAAAATGGTAACCATGTAAAAGAATATTGATTGTATAAAGCAGTAATAAACTTTTTGAGCCTTACAGTAAGACACATATTACTTGACAATAGGAACATAGAGTTCAGGATGATGATTAACAGAATCAAAGTTCCTCAGATAATGTAGAGAGTATCAATAGTACTATTTCATTAGAGGTTAATCGTAGATACTAGTGGTAATCTCTAGGGTAAGCACTAAATGTGTAATTAATGAGTGAATGGAAGGAACAAATAATATAACAAAATTGCTTTAAAAAGAAAACTGGCAAAAATAGAAACAAACAGAATACATGAGACAGAAAGGAAGTAAATAACACAAAACTTCTATATATCTATATAGGTAATTGCATTAACAATAAATGAGCTAGGTACTCCATTTAAATAGTGCAATGATAAGGGTGATTATATTTCATGGAAAAAAACACCAGTGTGCTTTGTATAAGACACATCTTAAATATAAAAACATAAGAATGATGAAAGTAAAATGATATGGCATTAATAATAGAAGAAAAGATTGATAAACTGAACCAACTCCTTTTAGTAGCTTTTGTTCATCAAAGAACATCATTAAAATAATATAAATGTAAATCACAAAATGGAGAATGTATTTGAAACACATATACATGGCAAAGAGTTTGTATCTCATTCATAACTCTGTAATAGAAAAAGAGAATTCCTACCCAACAGAAAAAAATGGTGTGAACGTTTTAAGCACTGCTAAAGTGACAGTTGCCACAAACATTTTGGAAAACTTTGTTATTATGTACTAAATTTGGAAAGATCGGTGGTAGATAGATAAACAGATATCTTAATACCCAGCATGTTTACTATTAAGTATATTCCATATATACGCATACACATATACACACATATGTCACACATTTGTGCACCAAGAGACATTTATGAGAATGTTCATAACACCACTAACCAAAATAGTGAAAACAAATGCTTCATCAGCTGGAGAATAAAACTAAGTTTCAGGATATTCATGCATTGGAATAGTATGGAACAAAAACAGTAAATGCAACCAATATACCAAACAAAATGTTGGGGGAAAAAAAGAAGCCAGGTGAAAGGTGCATAATCATAAGCCCTTTATATAATGATCAAAAAGAGGTACAACTAATTCACAGTGTTAGTACTGTGAGTAATGATTACCTCTGAGAAAGAGCGAGTATATAGTGACAGAGGAGTTAGTAGGGACTTCTGGAGGTTTTGCCATATTCTAATTCTTTTTTTGGGGGGGGGGTTTCTTTTATTATTTTTTTATTATTTAAATTCAGTTAGCCAACATATAGTACATCATTAGTTTCAGATGTAGTGTCCAGTAATTTATCAGTTGTGTAACACCCAGTGCTGATGACCTCCTTAATGCCCATCACCCAATTACCCCATTCCCTCCACTCACTTCCCCTCCAGCAACCCTCACTTTGTTTCCAACAGTTAAGAGTCTCTCCTGGGTTTTCTCCCTTTTAGATGATTTCCATTCGATATTCTAATTTTTAACCTGGGTGATGGTTACGCAGGCTTGTTCTTTTTATGATCATTCATAGACTGTACAGTTATAATTTTCCCTTGCTTGGTTTTGTTTTTTTGTGTGTGTGTTACACTCCAAACAAGTTTGTTTTAAATATAGCAGACCAAACAGAATAGAGATTTTTAAATAATAAGTATACTCAGTGTTTTCTCAAGCTCTCTTCCTCATCATTTTCCACTTTCCTGTTGTTGTTGTTGTTGTTGTTGTTTTCATAGAAAATGAAGTCTATGCTTTCATAGAGCAGTTGTGCCAACTAATGGATAGAGTTTGACCTTGTATGCTTTATAATATGCATGTTGTGTTTAGAATATGAAGTCTGTTAGAATGCTTAATGGAGATAAACCTTGTACTTCAACTCAGTTATGTATTTCCCTTTTAAACTATGAGCTCTGTTTCAGCAGCTAAGATGTCTTATATAATATTTGCATCCTTAACCTTTAGCAGAGTGTCTCACACATCCTAGTATAGTCAACAAATGTTAAGAATTCATTCATCTAGCTCATATATTTTCATCACCTTCTATGTACTATGCACTCTTGTATCATTGATGTTGAAATCAATGATTAGGATAGAATAGGCTGCTGATCTCATGGACTGATTATAGATAGCTCTTCTCCCTTGAAATTCTTAAGGGATTCCCAAAAAATATGTCCCCTCCAAGGACATCGTGAAATGGACAGCATTACCTAAAGGGTCTATGAGGCACCATTATCCAATTTAGAAATGTTCCTGGCTAGAGGTGTCATATGATAGAAATCTCTACAGTGAATGGGAGTTTCCTCCAGGCCAAAGTTATTAAGGATCATGGTCTTAGTCTTGGGCCTCTGAAGGTTCCTAGAAGACAACTATGCATTTCTGTAATATAGAACCTCTCAAGTCAGGCGTCGCTTTGTGTATAAGGAGATGGAACCATGGCTGCGGCTGCTGGTGGTAGGTTACAGCGCTCCATTTCAGCATTCAGTCAATACAATGGTGAAAAATCGAGAGCTGAGTGGTATCCTGTTCAGGAAAGTAAAAATGTTACTTTGCAGTGCAAAACAAAATGTTCAGTCTTTGCCAGCTCTTACTGGTGAAACAAATTAGCCTCATAGGGAAGATTGAGAGAGCTGCCTATGAAATTTTGAGTGTTGCCAAAGACTTCTTTATCCAAAAGTAACTGCTACAGCCAGTTGCAATCCTGAAAACCATTCTTGGAGTCATTTTTTTGGAGTTCTCTTCTTAAGACTTCTCATAAGATGGAAATACTTTTGGAGGAGTTAACATTAATTCAGTTACACTGAAAAGTTAGTGGCTCATATGATTTTCTGTTTTTCTAAGAATGACCATGTTGGCTACCTGTGGAGAACAAAGGAGAATGGTGGAGGGTGCCACAAAGTGTAGCATAGGGGAAAAGGTATGGTTCTGGTGTCAGGGAGACCTGAGTTTCAATACCAGCTCTGAAACATTTTGGTTATGTGATGCTGTACAAATTACATGATCACTCTGAACCATACGTTGCATGAAAAGGAGTGACAAGATGCTGTCATCACGAGGAGCAATTTAACAATGAAATGCACATAGTATCATGCGTAGTAGAGTGCTTGGCACCAAATAATTGCTTCAGTGCAGGTAATTTCCCAACTTGAAGAGAGGAAACTATAAAAAATGAAATGGCATGTTTCTGGAGAAAAATGTAACCGTTTTAAAATGTAACTTGCTGTGCAATGGTAAATTCTTCCAGAAGATGGAGGAAGTTATATGTCAATAGAATTCCAAGAAGATATTGCCCCAGAGGATGTTACAAATATCAAAGACGGCAAAACAACCAAAAAGAATGGAGAAAGGTTAAACAATCTGTTGGTAAATTAATGTTAGATTGCTAGCAAAAGGATAAGCTAACAGACTGGGGAAACATGTGTTGACATGATGAGTGTGAAAAGCCGGGAAAGCAATAATGTTGGAAAAGACTTGAGAGATTGGTTGTCATCCAATTAATTAGCTGCAACACATGCCTGTGTGATTTTACACCACACAAGAGATTTTTCCCACGTGACAATGATGTGAATGCACCTGGCATAGCACATTTAACAGGGCCTCTTCAGTCCCTCAACACTGAAGGAAAATCAGAGTGATCAAGAGCAATGATTAAGGGTCTTAGCAGGCTGTTCTCTAATGAAAAAAATGAAGCCACTGAGTAACCAGACCTTGATGGGCATAGCCAGATGCGAATAAATACAAACTTGTTATAACGTGACTCGCTGTTATGTAGCCAGAAAATCACCAGCCCAGTCACATTCTCCAATCTGACTCCCTAAAGTAAATAGAGGGGATAAGACTGTTGGATCATAACACAGAAATCAGTGCTGTCCTATTTTGCCAGTGTTTGCTGGCAGACCAGGGTCTGTTACTGGACAGGATCCTTTCAATCCCTTCCCCCTCCTTCCTTTGTGAACCAAGTCTGTTCCATCTCAAACTACCACCTCAGGGGGCTTCAACTCCAAACACATCAGACTATCAAGTATTGTTTAAACAGGATCTGGAATTTTCTATTTCTCTGCCTTTATTCATCCTATTTCCTTAGCTTAAGATTTTCTCCTTCACTCCCTACCCATGGTGGTCATTCTCTACCCCTTCCAGATCCACTTTTACTGCTGTTCAGTGAGCTGGGTGGCTAGCTACTTTGGGTTGCATCACCTGGACTTCTTGCCCTCTGTCTTCCCGTTGGGTTGGCCAGTGGGAGGTATTGGCAGGAGATCTGAGAGTGGGAAGGGAAAGATAAAGAGTTTTGTTTTGGCAGTGTCTATGATCGTTTGCCTAAAACCACAAGTTCCCTACTGTAATAATCCTTTTTTTGAGTTATAGTTATGGCTCCCTCACCTTGACCCTAACAACCTAAGAAAGGTAAGGACATCTTGCTCTTGTTGGCCCCAGAATGCTATACCACCCCTCATTTGTCCCCCTAATTCTGCCTGTACATTTTCACTAGTCTGTTCATTAGATTTTTTTCAATCTTTCTTTTTTGAAAGTACCATCAGTGCCTTCTCATATGTGAAATCTTTCTGTTTTTCTATTTGAAACATACTTCCATTCTTGTGCTCTTGGTGTAATTATAATAGCTCTTACAACAGAGAATACAACAATTTTTCTATAACTCAGTTTGGTTTTTATTTTGATTTTTATATTCTAACTTGGTGACAGAAAGTTAATGATCAATTTGAGATCACTCCACTCTCAAAGCAGTGTCAGATTTAGAGAGAGCTTTTGTAACCCCGGTAAGGTGCCTAGTAACCTATGCTCTAGTCAGTTGTCTGGTCTATTCAGTTGCACATCTTTAATGGACATGGTGATGCCAGACCCAGATCCCTCTTTAATGAAGGGCACGTAGTCTCACTTGCTGAGATTACAGAAGACAGCCTACATGATGCCACATTACACAGGGTTATGACCTTCCTGGGGCTGCACATATTCAGTGACAGTTCACCTGTGGTCATATAGAGGCTCAGATATCTCATCCAGTGCATGGCAACTCTGAAAGTACTTTGCAGTTCCAGTCTCTTGGGTTGGCTGATGCCTTCATTAGCCCTGAGTTCCAGCTCCACTTCTCCCTCTGCACTCACCGATTCTTCTGCCTCCCTTCTACAGGTGTTGATCCCGAGGGCACTTCCTAATACACTTCCTGTACACTAAACTCCATTTCAGAGCCTTCCAAGGGATCATTGCCTGCAAAAAAACTTACTTCTCAGTAACCATTTATAGCTGATGTGTCTGTCCCTTCTCCCTGTCCCCTGGCTCTCTTAGTGCTTCCTCCTTCTATTTGTGTTCTGTATATTATATTGCTGCAGTGTTGCTACAAACTTTGCAGCTTAAAACAACACATGCTTATTATGTCAAGTTTTCCAGAACTCAGGAGTCTTGCCCAGTTTAGTTGGGCTCACCAGTCTCACAAGGTGTGAGCCAGGGCTGCAATCTGAGCCAAGACTCAGCTGGAAAAGAAGCCACTTCCAAGCTTGCTTAGTTGTTGACAGCATTCATGTCCTTGTGGCTGTTGGACAGTTTTACTGACTGTCATCTAGAGGCTACTCTGAGCAGCTTAAAGTAGGCCTTTTGACATGGCCCCTCACTTCTTCAAAGCCAGCAAGGAAAAGAGTCTCTTAGCAAGATGTGTTTAATCTTACGACCTCATGAAAGTGATATTGCATCATCTTTGCTGTATTCATTGGTCAGAAGCAAGTCACACTTCCTGCCCTCACTCAAAGGAAAAGGGTCAGAAGGCATGAACAGCAGGAGTGGGGGTCATGGGACCTCCCTAAATTCTCTTCACTACACTCTGGCACTTCTGAGCTTATCTATGACCTTGTCTATCTAGAAGCGTCAAGCAGCTGTTCACTTCTGGACGTCTCTGGGAATCTTCCTGGAGAGTAGGAATCAGGGCATTTCTCTCTTGGGCCAAGCAAACTGTTATTTATGTTCCCTCCGTAGCAGAAAAAAATATGAAGGCACAAAAAGGAAAGTGGGGAGAATGGAGACTCTAGTAGTGCTGCTGAAGTGGACGGAGGTGGGCGGTGGTGGTGAACGATTGCCTAGTTCCAGAATCCACTCAAGGGTTTTCTCTCATGTTTGAGGGAAGGAGGGAAAGGACAGCAAGTGAAGAGGGATGGGAAGGAAAGAGAAGGATAGAGGAAGCATTGGTGATGTTAGGATGTGCATTCTCCATCACAGACACTTAGAGTACTAAGCAGTTCCATTTAGCAACAGCTGGCATTTCAACAGATACTGTGATTGACAATTGAATCTTGAATTTTCTCCATTAGAATCTAAATCACTCAGCTTGCTACTAATTCTCATACCTGCAGGGTAGTACAGCAAATTCTTCAGAGTTGTTTAAGGGAGAGAAATTTTGGACACTCTTACTAGGCTAAGAAGCAGCAAATTCTCTTACCATTTCATAAATTTAAGGAAGCATCTCCCTGCCAAAGTCTTAAAAACAGTCCATGTTCTGAAACAAAAGACTGCACGTTCAATAGTTTTGCTCATTGATATCTGCCCCTTTTCACTGATACTCACTGCCAGAGCTGACCATAAGCATGAATGAATTAAGCCTTCACCACCCAGCTTGGTGGGGGTTGGGGGAGCTGTCACAAGAGTTTTTGAGCCTCTAAGTGGCTTCTGCCATTGCCTTGCCATGAGTTTACCTTTCATGTCCATAAACTCTCTCTTTAAGTAGTTTAAAAGTTATGAGCTAGCATTAACAGCATGTCAGCAGCCAACTCTAAAATCTTCACATATGTGAAAAGAATTCCAGGCATATTATGAACAAAATAATCAAACTTAGCCCAATGAGAGTATTGAAGGTATTCTGTGATATTCTTGTGTTGCATGACAACAAAGCATACACACCGTAAGCATCATGTATAAAATGACTGAGTGGGAATAGGGAACTCAATGTATTTTGAAAATCTATGTTCCAAGAATTGTATTATGTACTTATGCCATTTCATTATATTTTTATAATCACCTTGCAGGGTACATATTAAAATTTCCATTTTATAGATGAGAGATCAGGTGCTTAGAGAGGTTAATAAACTGTCAGTGTCACAAAACTGGTGGGGATTGACCCAGGATTTAAGCCCAACTCTGTGTTCTATAAATTCTATTTTTCTACCTGCCATGTTGCCTCTTGGAATTCGTAAATCATTTGCATAGCCCTGTGAGATAATAAAATACACACACACACACACACACACACACACACGCATACATATGTCTTTGCCCCCCAGTTTCTGGTACAGAGCTCCTAAAAACCCTTGTAATTTCCTTAGTGATAAGAACACTGGGAACATCTCTTGTTCTCCTATTTGTCATTGACCCTGTGCCTGACACAGGGCTCATAAAACTCTTGTAATTTCCTAAATGATAAGAGAACCAGGAGTATGTTTTATTCAAATGTGGTGACTCTGGGTGGGCTCTTGAATGGCTCCTGGATGGGGGCTGGTCACCAGAGAGAACAAGCCATGATTAGTAGCTTCGAATTTTCATCCTTATTTCCTATCTTCCAGAGGGGAGGGAGGCTGGAAAGGAGTTAATAATTGATCATGCCTACAAAAGGAGGCTTCCGTAAATTCCCCCATAATACAGGGTTCACAGAGCTTCCAAGTTGGTTGAACACATCCACACTGAGAGGGTAATGCACCCTAACTCTACAGGGACAGAAACTCCTGAGCTTAGGACCCTCCCAAACTTTGCTCTGTGTTATCTCTTCGTTTGGCTATTCATCTGTACCCTTTATTATATCCTTTAATAAACTGGTAAATTTAAGTGTTTCCCTGAGTTCTGTGCGCATGCCCTAGAAAATAAATCAAACACAAGGAGGGGTCATGGGAACCTGCAGTCTAAGCTGGTTGGTCAGAAGCACAGGTGATAAGCAGGGTGTGGGACTGGCCTCTGAAATTTGTGTGTGTGATGGGTCCAGTCTTGCCTGTGGGATCTGACACTATCTCCAGGTAGACAGTGTCAGAACTGAGTTGAGTTCTATTTCAAGGGTGTCTGAGAATTACATGGTGTGGAGAAAAACCTCCACAAATTAGGTAACCAGGGTATCAGAAGTGAGTAGTAAAGGAGACACTTGGGTGAAAGAAAGACATAGTAGGGAAGAAATGGGTTTTCCCTATACAGGAGAAGAAAACCGAGTTTCTAATTTACAGGCCCCAAGAAACATTTCTAGGGACAACTGGGAGAAGTAAAATAATGTAGCAAACAAGAAAGGGCAGTGTGTGCTCCTAAGCTTTCTCTTCTTCCAGAAGTTGAGAGGAATTGGTCTGTTTACCCTCTGAGGACAGTGGTTTTCTGTCTGAAATTTGAGGCACAGTCTCCCCCACAAAAAGACTTGGCAAAACACATTGCCTCCCTGTTTCTCCCCAAATAAAGATGAAAGCCCACTTCTGTGACACCAGCTGAAGGGCTCCAACCCATTACAAACAATAACTGCCCAATAGCCATTTACCCCATGTATAATTTCTGTTAATCAGAAAACACTAGTTCAAGAGAAGGGATAGGAGGGTGTGCAGTGGGGGGGGGGGGGGGGGGAGGAACCACCAGGCATCAGCAAAATCTTTCCCTGGAATAGATTACCTTTGTCATTTATCCATAAAGGAGAATAATAATACATAGGAAGGGAAAGAAATCCAATTGTGTGAGGATCAGAAGCCAAAGTCTGTAAGGGATGGATTAGTGGAAATTGGGTATAATCACTAACTGACTTACATGGGAAAAAATAAGAAAATCCCGTTGAGGTAAAAATGATTACAGAGTACAAAACCTGGAACATGGAGGTGTTTGGTCGATCATAACTGTGATGATTTCTATTATTATTCCTGAACACTTCTTTATAGAGAGAGAGAGGAATGAGCTAGCCACAGTGAGCTGGCGCTGCACTGATAAATTCTAGAGAAAACCTCTCATGTACACAATACATACAGAGATTCATGTGGCTTTCCCTGTGAATTAGGTATCAAGGGAAAGAGTTTATTTTCTTAAGTCCATTAATTGGGAAGGCATATGGCTTAAACTACAGGGAATAGAAAGTTTTAAAAGGTATAGTCTTGTTTTCAGTAGTGCTTCCCCTTTCACTAGCAGTTAGGACCAAAGTCAAAGATCGTTCATATCAGAATCTATAGAAATGAGGGACATCACCCAGCTCAGAGACATTTTGATGTAGGCCCAGAAAAGTTTAATAAGTTAGTCAGGTTTTGTTTGTTGAAAGAAAATAAGGCCCAGTGCCTGCTGGGCAAGGTTGGATGTCTCGAGGAGAAAAAGTAGACAATAAAGCATCTGCAAACTGGAAGGCCATGTTGATCAGAGGTCTTGATTTTGGATGGAATGCTGATGAGGTGTTTTGGAAATGGCTATGTTTATGAGGGCACATGGCAGATGAGGGGGCTTCTTGCATTCTTTTACTCTGTCAGCTCCTTTTCATCCAATCTCAGTTGCTTTTCTCAGCTAAGCCCCTTCTTTACCTCCCATTTTCCATTGGTAGAGTTTTTACTTGTTTCATTGGTTGGTTTTCTTGAAATACTCATGGTATACAAGATCTTCAGGAAAATGAAGACAATTTGACAGGTCACCTTTCTTTGCAGGGCTTTTCTTCAAGTTTGAACCATTCTGAGCTGCCCTCCATTGCTTAATACAGTGTTTTCTCATACCTGGCATTTATCATTTCTTCACTGGAGAAATAGTGCGATGCGGACTTTCATTGCAACATGCCAACAACTTTTATACAACTCTGAAGTATCTTTTTTTTAAATTTTAATGTTTTTTTATTATGTTAGTCACCATACAGTACATCCCCGGTTTCCGATGTAAAGTTCGAAGATTCATTAGTTGCGTGTAACACCCAGTGCATCATGCAATACGTGCCCTCCTTACCACCCATCACCAGTCTATCCCATTCCCCCATTCCCCTCCCCTCTGAGGCCCTCAGTTTGTTTCTCATAGTCCATAGTCTCTTATGCTTCATTCCCCCTTCTGATTACCCCCCTGAAGTATCTTAATACTAATCCATATGTTATCACCAAACATTCCTGTCTACTATTTATCCCATCATGTATGTGACCATGCTATATTCATTGCATCTACCTTTTGGATTGACTGTTCTTTTAGGTAAATATACCTAAGAGTTCGCTAAATGACTGACTGCTCCTAGTCTTTCTATTCAACTCCCCTAACCTAACCTTATTGTTGCTAGAAGGCTTTTTGGCAAACATACCTGGGGTACCTGAGTTAAATATGTCACTGTGAGCATACAGCATAAAAGGATGAGGAATGGCATGCTTCATCAACAGCAGCACTTGAATTCTCCTTGATGATGTAGATAATAGCACAAGCCGTAGTCTGGTGACAATAGGTAGGCATAGTAACTGCGTACTGGCTTGGCAAAAATGACAGGAAAATGAAGGTTTTGATCTATTCTGATGGGAAAGCTACAATATGCTTTCTAATTATACAAATTTAATTCCTTCTTTATACATTCCCAAGACTCCAATCTTTCTTTTTTGACTCTTTAGGTAATGGACAATTATGAAAGAGCCATTCCAGCAAAAACGCTTTTAAAAATATTTTACAGGAATTGAGAATAAAGGTCAAAATATACTTTTAATTTAGGGATTGTTTTTTCCATGATGCTGTGTTACTCTACAGAATATATTTAGTCAAACTGTGAAAATTTTCAATAAAATTCTCATGTAGAAATTCAATTAAATAATTAAATGCTCAATAAATGTTCAGTGGCAAAAATACTTGTAGAAAATTGTGATGTACTAGATAAGGAGACACTCACCTTCTTTCCCAGCTAGGAACTTTGGGGGGAACTAGCCATATACTTATGAGGCTTTGGAGCAGTAGAGAGGTGTACGGAAAGAAATGGAGGAATGTATGGGGAGAATGGAGATTTTTATGGGGAGACAGGTGAGGGGTAACATAATGTCACTAGGCAAACTCTTTGCCTCATTAGAAAAGCCATGAATGCGGCTGTAGCCATCAAATGATTTGGGATATCTGCTTAATAGTATTTAACACCCTACTCTCAGGGTTCTCGCGACGCAGGTGCTCTTTAAAGAGAGGATCACAATATTTCTAGTGTGATTCCTGCTATGATGAAGGATAGTGCCCCTAACTCTGACTCAGGAATTCGTTTCCTCCAGGGACACACCAGCAGAACATTCACATTTCTCTGCCACTTTGTATTGGCTCCAAGAATCAAACGGGGTTAGAACTTAGACCTTGTGTTTAAAACTTGATCTGTATATCTGAGGAGCAGACTGAGGGTATAATGGGCAATGGACTCTCAAGTTTTCACTTTCCCCCCGCATTTAGGGAGGAAATCAGGTGTGTTGCCCACTTTCTGTCACAGAGTTGGAGATACAATGAGAACACCTGCACTTGAGACTCCAGTGGAATCAGGTGTTGAGACATAAGCTGTCCTCCTTATAGGGAACACCATCTGGCGGTGTCCTGAATACCTGTGCACTGTACTTCCCTGTGGGTTTCTTCATTGCCTTTACTCGGCATTTTGTAAGCTATTGGATGATATTCACCGTATCTAGTTTACAGACTCGGCATTTTGTAAGCTATTGGATGATATTCACCGTATCTAGTTTACAGAATAGAAAACTAAATCTAGAGGAGGAAAATGACCTCAAGCTCCACGACTAGTACAAAGCCAAGCCATTCCTCCCCATCTATCTTAGAATACAACTGAATTTTCTGACAAAATATCACATTTCCCAAACATTTTAAATGGAATCAGTGGTTCTAAGTTGTGTATTTGAATAGGCCTGTAGTTTCACTGTTTTAGGCTAGGCTCTGTGCTATTGGCAGCTAGGTACCTCTGATACGTTGGAATCAGGTTTTAGTACTCAAAGCCCAGCTCATGTTGGAAAATACTACACGATTAGGTACAGACCAAAAGTTGGGGGGATATAGATCTATTCTTTTCTTTTTTCTTTCTTTCTTTCTTTCTTTCTTTCTTTCTTTCTTTCTTTCTTTCTTTCTTTCCTTCCTTCCTTCCTTCCTTCCTTCCTTCCTTCCTTCCTTCCTTCCTTCCTTCCTTCTTGAGCATTATAAATAGTCAGGGAGGTGAAGACTGAAACCATTGATCACGCAGGCTCTTTCAAAATGTCATCAGCAAATAGTAGTCATATGGATTCAGAAATACAGCTCCTCACTGCATCCTTTAGTTAGCCAAAGACAGTAAAAGTTATAGTTCTTCTATTAATAAAAATACTGTCCCTTTTTTCGTCAAGTTTCTTCCCTTGTAAAAGATTGTTTATTGCTTTTTCCTTTAATACCCTATCTTGACCATTTCTTTTTTTCAGTCCCTAACTTAACCAATTGTATGTTCTTTGCCTCAGACATTCCAGTTCTCTCAAGGCATGGCCATCAGTTTCAGGAAAGGATTTTTAATCTGTCTGGACAATTAGCTACATTCCCAGGAATAAAAGAAATTTAATTTTCCAAACAGAGAAATATAAAAATTATAGTGGTTTAAAATGAATTTTTAAAAAATCTGACTTTTCCCATACTTTTCACATAAAGTCCCCTCAATCTATTGTCAAAACCAAACTAGACTCTATGAGGAAATAAGAAAGGATTTTTCTCAGAAGGCAGTTTAAATTGTCCTTTACTAATAGTGACACCAATTTCACTATAGCACTCAATTGGCATGTATAAGAGCTAGGACGTATTCTGATATTTTTTCAGTTCATTCTTTCAATTAGACATTGTAAACAATAAGGCATAATTAAACTTGTGTCATATAAACAAAATAATGATTAATCTATAATTAAGTAGAGGTGGGCCAAAAGAGGTATCTGTTCAGTGAAGAGATATTATTTATTTAGAAATAGTCAGGATTTTGTATAAAATACTTGATAAGCTTGCAAATAATTTATAGTTGGGTTGGGTGAGGGGAAAATGTCAAAGCTATGTGCCTCTCTTTTATATTTTAATACTGTATTCATCATTTTGTGGTGCTCACTTCTGTGGTGCGCAGAAGCATTTAAACATGGTTTAGCAATGTTTTTAGTGCCAAAATTTTGTTTCTGCATAACTTTCAGAGTTCTTTATAAAATACATTTGTATATTACATTCATTACATTTCACATACATATATATATAAAACACATTTTTTTACTTTACCAAAAGAAATAAGAAATGATTAAGTATTACCACAATTCAGCAGCTCTTAGTCATAATCTTTTTAAAAGAAAATTCTTTCTGAGGTTTTTCAACAGGAGAGGTGTTTTCAGATTTTTAGAATATGTCTTAATATATAGGTATCATTACTAATGAACATTGTTAGTAAACAATTAATATAAAACATATTAATCTCACTTCTATTAGGAAATCTTCTTCTCTATTACAACCTTGACTTACACTGTCAGGCAGAAAGATGTTTAAGAATTGACAGTGTGTAGTAGCAGAATTTCATATGCAAGGGTCTAATACAAGCTCAGTGGAAAGGAATAACGAACATTTTCATCCTCATTGTTGAAATGTGCTATTCATGGAATTGAAAAATGTTCAGCTTATCCATGGAAAAATGCAATTATTGCTGTCTTTACCTCAGAAAGCACCTAAGAGCAGGAACAGTGAACTAATGTTATTGTGTTTGTAAAGCACATTGGAATTTACAAAGTGCATCCCTTTTGATCTCTTAGCTCTGTGGGAACAAGTACCATTTTCTCTAATTGACAGCTGGAAGAACCAGAGCTCAGTAGCACATAATGAATTGCCAAGTTCCCACACATAGCCAGGTGTGACCAGGTGTGGTCAGGCTTTCTGCCGCATAATCCACTGCAATTTCTCCTGCGAAGAAAGAACTGGGTTAGGAAGAGGGATGTGTTTGGGGCTTTTATTGACTTTTAAAAATCCTCAACTCCAGTTTGCCCCCACACTTTTAACATGCCTGTGGGCTGTGGTGTAGGCTCAATGTAAGTATCAACGTGTTTATTTTTTCACCTGTTACATGGCAGTGAATGAGGTGTGCAACTATTTTACTTGTGACACACCCACAGTGACTTTTACGGGAGAGTAATAGGAGCAGGGGGTGTGAGATGATTCCTGAGGTCCCTTCTAGCTCTCTCTCACATTCTGGGATTCTCTTGGGCTGAGAGCAGAATGAATGCTCACAAAATGCGCGCTGAATGAATTAATCCACTTCGTACAAAGGTGAGTTATAGAGCCGCCACCTTTGAGAGATAGTAGCACTGACAGCATCGTATGTTGACAGCATTCCTCACAATAATTTTTAGCTTGAGGTAATGCTGGGAAAACGAAACATTTGCAATTTGTTTTTCCGTATGAATAATTTTAGACTCTGAGTTTTGCAGACTTTGCAGAGAATAACCACGATGTGCCTTTCAGCTATCTATCAGCTCAAAAGCTCTTTCAGCTTCCTTTTCCTGCCACCCAGAATCAGTGTCCTTGCCGTCCACACAAAATGCCACTTTCAGGGCGAGAACCAACCAGATGACACTTATACTTCAAGGACTGTTTCAAAGTCCACACTTTACGAGTTAGACCAACAGGGGTTAATTTGAAGTTTTAAGGACGGGTTTTAAGAAGAGGAAGGGTCATGGATTATGAAAGAGGAGGTGAAGACATTCCAGAAGGGGTCAGAAGGATATTGCAGAAGAGATGGGGAGGAAGCAGTAGCCTGTTTGCAGAGACGTGCTGAGGAATCTCTGTGGGGACCAAGGAGATCTGGCCTGAAGGCATCTGAAAGGAAAGAGGGGAAAAAAAAGCAAAAAAAAAAAAACCCAACCATGAACCTTACCTTAGGAGGAGGTCAGTTTGGGAGAGATCTTCAAAGCTAGGTTGAGTTTCTTTCTTTCTTTTTTTCCTTTTTTTTTTTTTTTTTTTTTTTTTAACGTACAGCCTCTGGGCAGGAAGAAAGTGCATTTTCAGCATTTCCCTGAATAGAAGGAACCTTTGAAGAAAGGAAGTTCAGATTGTTTATCTTCCACTTAGAAGTCTGTTCTCACTTTTGACCTATAAAGGGACTAGCAGGGGCTGGGTGCCTCTCCTGGAATTTAGGCCCACATGTATCCAGGTATGCTGTGATTAGAGCAGGCCTCTTTAAAAGATGTCTGGGGAACAGGGGCATTCAGGTGTCTGCTGACCCCTGTCTGTAACTTCTAGCCTGAACCAAGTGATACAGGGTAGGGAGATCCAGGGCCCTTTACATGCTGGCCTTGAGCCCATAAGCCTGGGAAAATGTCTTTCAGCTTCGTCCTGTTAGTTGTTTGTGTGACTAGAATGCCAAACTGGAGGAACATTAGCTCCAAGGCACAGCTCTTCTGGAAGGAGATGTGCCTTCTTCGGTCCAAATAAAATACTGTTTATTAAAATACTTTTAATGAAATTACTCGAAATTCTCGTTCACAGTATTTGGCTCACATATCCTTTTACCATTCGGTAGTGACTAAAGTAAAACAATCTCATAACTTGGTGGCTACTCAATGGGAAATAAGGATTCACGTTCACTAATGTTACTACATTTGTCAACATCATATGTTCCATTGCTATTGATCATTTAGGAATGCTTTATCTGCACATATTTTGAATACTATAAAAAGTTTATATAAAAATTACCTTTTCTAGCTAAATCAGATAATATTTTTTATGCATCACATCATTTTATCAGTTTAATGAGCACACAATGGTAATGATTTCTACAGTGCCTTAAAATATTTGATTTGCTGAAGCCACAACCAAAATGGACTGTGGAGCTATACAAGTTAAGCTTATGGATTGATAGATAAACAATTACTCTTAAGCTAAAGCAGTAGAAATAAATGTTTGTGCCAGAAATTCACAGTTGGATCCTACAGTTGATTTTATGACCTTCTTCCTGGATAGAAACAGATCTATTTCTGTAACAAATAGAAGTTCAGTTTGACACATTCCGTGTCTGCAAAAACAAAATGATTGCTTTATTGGGCTGCCCTTCTTTCCCTCCCTACTTCCTTCCCTCCCTCCCTTCCTTCCTCCTTCCTTCCCTTCCTCCCCTCTTTCCTCCTTCCTTCACTCCCTTCTTTCCTCCTTCCCTCCCCTCCTTCCCGCCCTCCTTCCCTCCCTCCCTTCTTTCCTTCCTTCCCTCCCTCCCCTCTTTCCTCCTTCCCTCCCCTCCTTCCTTCTTTCCTTTTATTCCTTCCTTCTCCATTAGGAATGTTTCCATTCAGTCACATCACCATAGTCAGCGGAGCAGCTGCTTCTGAAATTACTTTGCTCTAGCCTCCATTAATGTATACCCTGCTGCTTGTAATAGATAGAAGGAAAAAAAAGTCAAGAATGCCTTGGGTGAATATCAAAACACTCCTTGACTTCCAATAGGAAGGTTGTACGCCGGGAATAGTAACACATTTTCAATTGTCTCATGGCATTCAGGACATCTGGCAATCTTGTAGGACATTCTTCTTCCTAAAGTCTTATCCAACTCTTAGGCAAGTGCTCAGCTTCTACCTAAATGCAGTTCCCTGATAAGGCTTTCCAAACAGCCCTCCAGTCCCATTTTTCTCAGTCCATTCTACAACTGACACAATAGTTCTGTATTCCATTTGTTTCCTTCTTTCTTACACCAGCCTTTTCCTTTATCTTCACCTTCTTGTTTTTGCCTTAATTAATACCTGGATTCTCTTTACACAACATTTCAAAAGGGTAAACATTATTCTGAATTTCTCCTATCTCCAGATGAGTAGATTATCACATTGACTCAGTAACACATTGTTTATTGAAACTCAGGCACCCAGAAGGAGTGTAAGCATATTAGCTTTAGAGTCACACAAAGCTTACTACCAATCCTACCTCACTAACTTGGTGACCTTGAAAATCTGAAAAACTTCCTTAAGTATAAATTCCTTTCTTCCCTAACATGGAAATACATAATATTGACATCTTTGGGTTTCTGTGAATGTTAAATGATACACATAAAACCATTAGCACTGCCTAAGGGATATAGTAAAAGCTCAGTAAACGTTACGATACTTCCTTCATCATCTTACTGTTCTGGGTATTTTTTTGCGTGTTGAAGCTGATGATTTAGTAGAAAGAATATGAGCTTTGAAGGCCCAGATAATCTATGTTCATGTTCTGCCTCCAGCACCGTGTGGATGAGAGATCTTGGATAATGTAATAATCTTGGTGTCTCATTGCGATCATCTGTGAAGTTACACCTACCTACATTAACTCCATAGTGAGGATAAAATGTCACAGTGAAGGTATGTGACAAATATAATGGCTGACGTATAATAATTACTTGGCAAATGACAGACATGGCTTAGAAATAATGTACTTCCCATCTTTACTGTTGTCTTCGGACAACCCTGGGGACAGCGTTCTCTAAGTAATACCACTAACCTTAGCACCAACCCACTAATTCCCCTTTTCTCTTTGATCCATCATTATTTTAGATAACTTCAAAATTACCCAACATTCATAGACATCACAAGGAACCAGTATTTGGATTTATTATCATTAAGAATTGTTTTAAGATCTTAAAACTTGAAATTATTCTTTCTGACTACCATGATTTCATTTCACACTCCATCAGTTTCCTTTATCCTCACCATGACCTCTCTACCCTCTATCCTTCCATACTGAGTCCATTTGTTCTCTTCTAACCCCACAACCAACCATTCTACTTAATCATTGCTACTTAATCATTTCTAGTGCTGTATTTCCATCAATATAGTTCAACTTAACCATTTCTAGTGCTTTATTTTCCTCAGTCTTGTGCTTTCTCATGAATCACTCGAACCAACCACCAATGCTGACCTCATTGTTTAATTCTCTATTTTTACAAGAGGTTCCATGGGATTACTTTTAATTATTACCTTAAATCTTGAAATAAATTCACCAGTGAACTTTTTTGGGACTGAAATTTTCTTTGTAGGAAGAATCAAAATTACAATTTTAATTTCTTTGGTATAAGGGCTATTCAGGTTTTTCAATCCAGTTTCGGTAAATTTTATCCATTTACAAAATTTATGTCAATCACCATTTTCCCTGGGAAAACTTTTTTGATTTATTGATTTGACGTAATGTCTCATTCTTTGGAATTACCTAACACTTTATTGGACTTCACTTAAGACATTTACTTGATATCACTTGAATCATACCCATGTTGGCAAGTTTCACAGGGAAGGAAATCTGATTTAATCATCTTTGTACTACTCATCACATCAAGTACATGAATGAAATCAATAAGTACACTTTGAATTCAATTAGCATTGTTACAGAAAATAGATTGTAACATTTTGAAACTTCAGAATTATATTCTGTTCCTTAGTCTTTGGCATGGCCCTCCCCCCCATAAATTTCTTTTTTTTTTTTTTTTTTTAAGATTTTATTTATTTATTCGACAGAGATAGAGACAGCCAGCGAGAGAGGGAACACAAGCAGGGGGAGTGGGAGAGGAAGAAGCAGGCTCATAGCAGAGGAGCCTGATGTGGGGCTCGATCCCATAACGCCGGGATCACGCCCTGAGCTGAAGGCAGACGCTTAACCGCTGTGCCACCAGGCGCCCCCCCCCATAAATTTCTAATTATTCTTAAATTACTAAACCCAGAAGCAGTTTCCTAGATATTCTTTTCTGAAGGCATGCTAGTTCAATTGTCTATGAAGTACTAGTGACAGAAATTAATATTAAATAAATGAAACCTGGCTACAGTTAGTACATTTTCCTTCACCCCATTCTCCCTTCTTTCCCACCATTTTGTGACTCCTCACTCAAGCCTTCTACTTAGTCATTTCTAGTGCTTTATTTCCATCAATATTATTTGGTTTAACCATTTCTAGTGCAAAAAGTAGAAAATTTGCCATAGTTTCGTAGTACTGATTCAAGAATAACCTACCATGTTTTAGCGGTGGGACAAGACCAGGAGTTTTTTAAAAGGATATGTGTTATGTTAGCACATTGCCTGGATAATTTGAAGCATATTGGGGTTTTGTTGTTGTTTTCATTTTGGCATGGTATTCAGCTGGGTCAGCAGTTTTAGCCTTTTGAGCTTACTAAAACTTTATTTTTTTTTTTACTAAAACTTCTTTTATTTATTTATTTATTTTACTAAAACGTCTTTAAACTGCCAAATATTTGACATCATTAATGCATTGCCTTTCTAAAAGACAGAATGTTGCCCTACAGCTCCATACCAGGTCGATGATTTAAGCCCAATTCTGTGAGAAAAGTCATACATGTCAGACAATGAATCCTAAGTACACATTTGCAGAAGCATTCGTATCTTCCTTGAGGTCGCTCTTCTATCTTGGTCTAGCTCTGTTTGATGTGCAGCTCATGACAGGACGACAGTTACATGGGTGGGAATATTTGTTCAGAGTGTTCTCTTGTATTTCTCTTTTTTCCTCTCCTCCTGCCCAATCTCAGAAGTGGACAAAAATACTGGTTTTTCTTAGTGCTCCCATATTATGAGAAGAAAGGCAGCCTTGAAACACTTCTTATTATAAATTCAATTTCTTGAAGCAGACTGCAGGGGGAGGCTTATGAATAACAAAGAGAGAGGAAAGGGGAAATTTGTGAGAAAAAAAATTTGTGAGTAATTTTCCTGGGATTGAAAGATAATTCAAAATGCCACAAATCAATAAAACAGAGATATGTCTGTGAGAAGAAGAACTGCTGGAAAGAATATGTATTGTATATGTGTGGTTTTGTTACCCAAAATGCTCACAGTGAAACCAAGAACAGAGAATGAGAGGTTTTTGAATTTCACACGAACTGCAAGAAACATCTGTCCCATGCATTCCAGGACTGAATGCTAATGCAGGATATAGGTGACAGAGCGTTTTACACCGTGTTTTGTGATCTCTGACCTGCGAGTTTATTTAGGTGTGCCACTGCCTCCCCTACCTCAACCCAACCCTCATTTAAACTTGTGTTTAATGTTACACTAGTCTCTGGTGCATGCAATAACATTGTACTATTACTTAATAAAATATTTTATAGCTCCCAGGAATCATCACTTCAGCTCACTATTCTGCTCCTCCTCAAGCCCAGAAAAATAAAAGCCATATGCTTCAAACCCATATGAAATTGGGGGAGCAATAAAACGTGATCTTTTATTATGTTATTTATAATCCAGAATGCTGTTAGGGAAACAAAAAATAAGCTCCTGTCTTTCATGTCTATAGTTTGTTTGACTAAGAGAAAGAAAGCTAATGATGCATGTAATATAGTTGTGGGCAGTGATTTACCTTTGATTTTGTCCGCCTGTATTCTGAGAGCCGTCAGTTTCTTGGCCTAAGGAAAACAGTGTGGGTATGATCCCGGAGGCTTCTCAGTCCAGTCTCCTTACCCCTCTGGGAGAAGTAGATGAACAGCCCTCTTTGGACTTAAAGTGGAGCGAGTTTTCCTACAGGCATGCTGTCCCTGTGCAACTCAGCTGAGAGTTGCTGCAGGCAGAGGTGGGAATACCTGACTACCACTGGCCCACAGAGTTAGCAGAGTTTCAGCAACCAAGAGGACAACTCTCTAAGTCTTTTGTGCCTAATGCCATCCCCCCCTGGAGATGTTTTGGACTAAGTGCCACGCTGTAAATGTGACTGGCTCTCATCATGCACAGGAAATGATGCCCTGGGGGACGTTTTCTGGTCTTCAGCAGGGGTGCTGAAATGACCACATCTGGGCATCTCACATATGTGCCCTGATGACTTCTATCAGAATTCCTCTGTTGACTTGTTGCTTATCTCAGCATATTTTAGACTTGGCTCTAGTGACCTGACTCACTCGGATGGACCCATACTCAGTTTGGGCGCACATTCTACCACCGGACCCTTGTACCTGGATGGTGTGAATGATATCATAGGGCATCCTTTGGTATCTTTCAAAGGAACATTGGCTGATACGAGATGTGAGAATAGGCCTAACTAAGATTTATGCTGGATAGGAAACATCCTACCAACCAGTTCTTGAGCTGTGCCCTCTTCCCAATTAGTTCATTTCTGTTGTTAGAAATGGGAAAGTGAAGGTCAAATAAAAATCTCTTACCAGGTAATAACGTACTAATGTTAAAGCAGGCATTATTTGATAGTTGAAAACAATACTGAAATACAAACCCTGAAAATGGCAATGCTAAGAGATTTGTTTGAGGAAGTTTGGGGTGGGGAGGGAGCAGACCTTCATTATGTTGCTGTGTTTTACATTTTCCCTTGACTAGCTAGGCTCTCTCTTCTCCCTTTCACCCCTGGCCATTTACCTTCCCTGCCCCTATTTGTACATGTGACTATGTTAAGAGCCCCAGTGAAATAATTAATTCTGTAGAGTATTGCTTTTTATTCTGAGGTCAAACTTATTGGAATATACTTCTGGTATCTTAACAAGTCCAGTGAAAATAGACATTTCCACACAACGTTTTATTTTACAATTCTTTGCTTTCACGTTGGTTGGGTATTGCCTTCCTGTTTTCATGTTTAGTCAGTTTTCTGTCCCTCATTCCCTGCCTGTTGAATTTTTATGAACTCTATTCTGTGGGTGTTATCTATTCCTTTGGCTCTATTTTTCAGGTTTACTAATAAATGATTTCTAGTTTGGGATATGGCTAGAAAAGCTGTTAGACATGAAGTTAAAAAAAGCACATTCAAAAGTGTGCCATCTCTTTCCCTGGAAAGCTTTCAGTGTACAGGACAGGTGTAGGCTGGTTCATACCACGTCATGTTCTCAGGAATGGATTAGCATTCCTATGAGTGCTAAGCCCACCTTTGTTTTTATAATAATTTTCTGTCTGGTGGTTCAGTATATATTTTATAGGTACTTTAAAAAAAAGATTTTATTTATTTATTTATTTGTTAGAGAGAGAGCATAAGCAGGAAGAGCAGCAGACAGAGGGAGAAGAGGCTCCCCAGTGAGCAAGGAGCCCGATGCAGGACTTGATCCCAGGACCCTATGATCATGACCTGAGTCAGAGGCAGATATTTAACTGACTGAGCCACCCAGGCATCCCCATTTTATAGGTACTTTTATAGACAACTATTTCCATGATTATACTTCCCAGGGATTAATTAAATTCAACAAATATTTATTGATTTTTTTTTTGCTTAATATCAGGCACTATGGTAAGTACTGTAGTTCCATAGGAACAACATAGTGACACCATCTAGAGAGATTTTGTAATAACAGCACTCACGGTATTTCATGGTTAACCAAACACTTTCACTTTTATCATGTCATTTGATCCACATAGCGCTCTGGGAGTAACTAGGGTGGGTATTAACATTCCCATTTCACAGAGTAGGAAAATGGCTTCAAGGGGGTAAAGTGAGTTTCACAAGGTCACAGCTAATAAGGGGCAGACTTAGGGCAGTGAGTAGGAGGAATTTTCATTTAAAATTGACTTATGAAAGGTAGTAGTCCTTAAATTCCAATAACAACATGTGACTAAAGACATTTATTTGCTTTATCAGAGCTCAAAATGAGTATTAGTATTTTTCTGATTATGGCCCTCTCCATCGTCCATCTTACAGAAATAAATAAATAACAGAGAAAAGAATTGTTGTAAAGGCAAGCTCTGTGACACTATCCATAAAATATTATTGTTGTTTCTCAGTCTTATCCCAGAGGGATAGTTAAATCTAAGAAACACTAATTTATATGTCAGACGAATAGCATATTCCAACAGGAGATCAATTTAAATGGACATTTATTTGTTGATTTTTATTTTTAAAGAGACACCAGCAGAATAAAAACCATTTCATAAAAGAAACAGTAATGTTTTTCTTTACTCCTTCTGGTTCATGCTACAATTCAGTCTGGCCCTCTCATGCTTAGTACAAAGGCAGAGGAAAGTCAGAATACCTCTTCATTATTAGTATCACCTTGTTTCTTTTAAAAACTCGATACCTAATTATTTTAACTACTAAATTTATTCACATTTAATTCATAGCCTTTTTTCTCCTCTGGTCTTGGAGGAGATCAGTAAATAGGAAGCATTTCCACAATAGTTTATAGGAGAAGGAGGGGCTAGAGCTTTCCATAGTATTTTCTTAACCTGTGGGCAGCTTTTGACACTTGACCACTTCCTGTCTCATGAAGTTCTCTCTTCCCTCAAATCCTTAACCCTGCATTGTCTAATTACCTCCCTCCCTCAGGTTCTCTATTTTTCCCTCATGCTTTCAAATGTATCATCAATACCTTGAAGTTCTATCCTTACCCCTTTTCCGAAAGATCTCATCTCCTGATGTTATATCTATTTTCATGATTTTATCAGTCATCCAATAGGAATGACTTCCTAAATTACACATTTCATTTTGAATTCTCTCTTAAACCCAATTCACCAAAATATCTGCTAGATAAAACTATCTTGCATCCTATAACTCATTTCACTTTTAAATGTTTTTCGCCAGCAAGATGGTCTCCCTTCATTTTTGTAGGCAATACCCTTGATGTCTCAGTTATAAAACTCAAGTTTCAGCCTATATTAATCTCACTTCCCTTTGAAAACATATTTAATCAGCTTCTAAATCCTGTCAATTTCATCTTTAAATTACAATAACTTTTGTCTACATGCTTTTATTTACAATGCTACCATCAGGCGCTCTATTTTCACTGCTGTCAGATTTATTTTCTATAATCTTGCTATTATCAGTTAAAACCATGATCAAAATCTGTCAATATCTCCCAGTGCATCAAAAGCCTGACCGGCAAGTCTGCCTACAGTGTCCCTTTCTCACACTTAATATCCCAGTTCAAGTGTTATATTTTCTCCGAGGTAGACATTTTGCCCAATCTTGGTTTTATGGCTTTATCCATGCTGTTTTCCCAATGGATGAGTTCTCCTCTCCTTCCTACCATGTAATAGGAACTCCACGAATCCTTCAGTTCTTTTTATTTCCCATATTCTGTGTAAGTCACCACTGACCATCCAGAATGAAAAGCTAGCTTTCCCCTGTTTTTCTGTAGTAGATCATTTGGCCTTTTGCATTATATGCATTATATGCCTTAAGGCCCTTATTGTCCTTTATATTCACGTACGTATATTTCCCATCTTCCCAATGAATTAATAAAGTACTTAATATCAGGGATTGTGTCTTATCTCTTCCTGGAGCTGCCACAATAATTCAGACCATGTTAGGTACTCAATAAACAGTTGATTGGTTGCATATAAGCAAAATAAATTCTTAATGCAAATTACTTATATTGATAAGCTATATATACTTTTAAAGATTATTAACAAGATTATGCCTGGTGATAATTCTTCATCAATGGTTCATAACTATTTTAGGCACTCAATAAACTAAAAACAAATAAAAATCCATTAATCAGCTTCAGGGTGTTTGACAGTAGATCAAAGCCTAAAACAGACGACAGACAAACATAAACAACATTGTTCCAGTGTCTGGTCTTTAAATCCCAGGCACAGCCTTCTCTGAACTACATCCATTCCCTCTCTTTCTTCTAAATGGGACAATTATTAAGGCTTTTCCTAACTGATTATGCCCAGGGAAGGTAAACTTACTGAGAGACAAAAAAAATGACAAAAGTAGGCGGGGCACCTGAGTGGCGTCTGCCTTAGGCTCAGGGCGTGATCCCTGTGTTCTGGGATCGAGCCCCACATCCGGCTCCGCTAGGAGCCTGCTTCTTCCTCCCCGACTCCCCCTGCTTGTGTTCCCTCTCTCGCTGTGTCTCTCTGTCAAAATAAATAAATAAAATCTTTAAAAAAAAAAAAAAAGAAAAGCCCACCTTACGTGAGAGTTGAGCAGCAGTGGCCTGGGATTGGGGGGTGGGCATTACATTAAGTATATACTGTATTCAGTATCTTTTAATCAGATTCTTATAGTCACAAGCAATGTTCTACACTGTATGTTAATGATTATCTCTCTCCATTAATCTATAAACTGTGGAGACCAGGGGATATGCATTATTCATTTCTGAATCCTCAATCCCTAGTAGTTTAGGTACGTAATTTGGGTGCAATATTCATTCATTCATCCATTCATTCATTCTTTTTCTCAGTGCACAAGAGGACAATACCTTGCCTTCTCCTTATCCACGTATTTAGTAGATCGATTATATTCCAAGTCATGCAGCTGACATTAGGTAACATTCAGGACTTATACAAACTGATAAAAATAGACGGGAGAAAACCTACCCTACACAGCCACACATACTTTCTGCCCTTCCTCCCAACACGTTAATTTATGAAACAGAAAGTAGCATAGGACTAGAAGTAGTTCTTCAGGGTGCTAGAATTGTGTCCCTGCTAATGACCTAGATTATGCCTTTTCTACACTTCATCAAGAAGGAGAAAAGCAGACTCCCAGACCCATCTCTCTAGAGTGGTGGTTCTCCACTAGGAGTGATTTCGCCCCGGAGGGAACATTTGGCAACATGTAGAGACATTTTTGGTTGTTACAACACTGTGTATGTGTGTACGGGGGGCATCTAGTGAGTGGAGGCTAGGGATGCTGCTAAATATCCCATGTAACACAGGACAGCCCCACAAGGAATTTTCTACCCCAAATATAAATAGGGCCAAGACTGAGAAACCCTACTTTGGACTCAGTAGATAAACTGGGACCTTGGATTTTGTGGGGTTTTTTTTTAATTAAAAAAAAAGTTTTATTTAAATTCAATGTAGTTAACATATAGTGCATTATTAGTTTCAGGGATAGAATTTAGTGATTCAATCAGTTGCATATAACATGGGGTTATATATATCCTAATTATCCCATACCCCCTCCCACCTCTCCTCCAATAACCCTGTTTGTTTTCTGTGGTTAAGAGTCTCTTATGGTTTGCCTCCCTCTCTATTTTTATCTATTTTATTTTTCCTTCCCTTCCCATATGTTTATCTGTTTTGTTTCTTAAAGTGCACATATGAGTGAAATCCTCTGTTATTTGTCGTTCTCTTACTGACTTATTTCACTTAACAGAATACTCTCTAGGTCCATCCACATCATTGCAAATGGCAAGATTTCTTTCTTTTTGATGGCTGAGTAATATTCCATTGTATATATACATACCACATTTCATTATCCATTCATCTGTTGATGGACCTCTGGGCTCTTTCCATAGTTTGGCTATTTCGGACATTGCTGCTATAAACATTGGGGTGCAGATGCCCCCTTGGATCACTACATTTGTATCTGTGGGGTAAATTCCCAGTATTGCAATTGCTGGGTCATAGGGTAGCTCTATTTTCAACCTTTTGAGGAACCTCCATACTGTTTTCCAGAGTGGCTACACCAGCCTGCATTCTCATCAACAGCATAGGAATGTTTCCATAATATTCTCTTATAATTGTGTTTCTTTGGTGTTGGTTGTGATCTCTCCTCTTTCATTCATGATTTTATTTATTTGGGTCCTTTCTCTTTTCTTCTGGTAAGTCTGGGTAGGGGTTTATCAATCTTATTCTTTCAAAAAACTAGTTCCTAGTTGCGTTGATCTGTCCAATTAAAAAAAAAAATTCTTGATCAATGGTTTCTGCTCCAGTCTTTATTATTTCTCTTCTCCTGCTGGATTTAGGCTTTATTTGCTGTTCTTTTTCCAGCTTCTTTAGGTGTAAGGTTAGGTTGTGTATTTGAGACTTTTCTTGCCTCTTGAGGAAGGCCTGTATTGCTATATACTTCCCTCTTAGGATGGCCTTTGCTGAATCCCAAAGGTTCTGAACCACCATGTTTTCATTTTCATTTGCTTCTGTATATTTTTTAATTCTTTAATTTCTATTTGACCCATTCATTCTTTAGTAGGATGTTCTTCATCCTCCAAGTATTTGTGGTCCTTCCAAATTTCTTCTTGTGGTTGACTTCAAGTTTCATAGCATTGTGGTCTGAAAACATGCATGGTATGGTCTCAGTCTTTTTGTACCAGTGGAGACCTGATTTGTGACCCAATATGTAATCTATTCTGGAGAATGTTCCATGTGCACTCAAAAAGAATGTGTATTCTGCTCCTTTAGGATAAAATGCTCTGAATATATCTGTTAAGTCCATCTGGTCCAGTGTGTCAATCAAAGCCCTTGTTTCCATGTTGATCTTCTGCTTAGATGCTCTGTTCATTTCTGTGAGTGGGATGTTAAAGTCCCCTACTATTTTTATATTACTATCAATGTGTTTCTTTAATTTTGTTATTAATCGATTTATATTTTTATTTTATCTGGCTGCTCCCAAGTTAGGGGCATAAATATTTATAACTATTAGATCTTCTTATTGGATAGACCCCTTTATTATGATACAGCATCCTTCTTCATCTTTTATTACAGTCTTTGGTTTAAAATCTAGTTTGTCTGATAGAAGTATGGCTACTCCAGCTTTCTTTTGATGTACTTTAGCATGATAAATGGCTTTCCACCCCCTTACTTTCAATCTGGAGGTGTCTTTCAGTCTAAAACGAGTCTCTTGTAAGCAGCATACTGATAGGTCTTTTTCTTTTTCTTTTTTCTTTTTTTCTATCCATTCTGATACCCTATGTCTTTTCGTTGGAGCAATTGGTCCATTTACATTCAGAGTAATTATTGAAAGATATGAATTTAGTGCCATTGTATTATCTGCAAAGTCACTGTTCCTGTAGATCGTCTCTGTTCCTTTCTGGTCTTTGTTAATTTTGGTTTCTCTTTCTGCTCAAAGGGTCCCCTTTAATATTTCCTGCAGGACTAGCTTAATGTTCACAAATTCCTTTAGTTTTTGTCTTGGAAACTCTTTATCTCTCCTGTTCTGAATGACAGCTTTTTTGGATAATGTATTCTTGGCTGCATATTTTTCCCATTTAGCACATTGAATATATCATGTCAGTCCTTTCTGGCCTGCCAGGTCTCTGTGGACAGGTCTGCTGCCAGCCTTATGTGTCTACCTTTATCGATTAAGGACCTTTTGTCCCGAGCTGCTTTCAGGATTTTCTCTTTATTTTTGTAATTTGCAAGTTTCACTATAATATGTTGAGTTGTTGACCTATTTTTGTTGATTTTGAGGGGAGTTCTCTGTGCCTCTTGGAGTTGACTGCCTGTTTTTTCTTCCCCAAATTAGAGAAGTTCTCAGCTATAATTTGTTCAAATAAACCTTCTGCTCCCTTTCCCACTCTTCCTCTTTTGGGACTCCTATACTATGGATATTATTTCACTTTATGGAATCGCTAAGTTCCCTAAGTCTGCCTTCATGATCTAATAGTTTTCTTTCTTTCTTCTTTTCGGCTTCCTTATTTTCTATAATTTTATCATCTGTATCACTGATTCACTCTTCTGCTTCATTCATCCTCATTTTTATGGCTTCCACTTGGGCCTACATCTTGGTAGAAGCATTTTAACTTTCGGCCTGACTAGATTTGGGTTCTTTTTCCTCTATAGTAAGGAATTCTCTAGTGTCTTCTATATTTTTTTCAAGCCCAGCTAGTATCTTTATAATCACTGTTTTAAATTCCAGATTAGACATCTTACTTATATCCATACTGATTAAACCTTGGATGTGAATACTACCTCCTGTTCTTTCTTTTGAGGTGAATTTCTCTGTCTTGTCATTTTTGTCCAGAAAAGGAGAAAAAGGAAAAAAAAAAAAACCAGTGAAAACAGTAATAACAAAAACAAAACCCCTAGATCTTGGGTGTGTTTTGGTCTACTTATTAAAAGAAACTAAATTCCAAAATAAGAAAGAAAACTATATATATATATATATATATATATATATATATATATGGTAGGTAGATATTTAATGCCATTGTATTACCATGTATCATATATACAGATTTTATATGTATATGTGAAATACAATGAAAGAAAATAGTGAAAAGAAACAAAAAATTTAAAAAAAAGATGTACAAAGCATATATATAAATATTTTAAAAAGTAAAAAAGAATTGAAAAAATAACTGAAAAAATAATACTAAAACAGTAAAGAATAAAAATACAAGAAAGCTATATACTGTTTCTCCAAGAGCTGAAGCTTTGCAGCCCTCTATGATCAGTAAACTTGGTGATCTGGTCTTCTGGGGGAGGGGCCTGTTACACTGATTCTCTGGTGGACTTGCCCTAGTGGAAATGTGCCTCCTGTGTGCAGGGAGGCGGGGCTCCGTGTAAGCGTCTCTGAACTCCTCTAGGTGGCGCTGTTTGTTTCCTAAAGGCTTTCAGCACTGATGGGCAGGATGAATATAGCCACGTCCCACTCTCTAGCCCCAGAGCTGAAAATTTGCGTCCCCCACTCTTCATAGAAAAGCAGTCACTCTTGTCTCTTTAGTTTCCGTCAGAACTCTGTGTTCACACAGCCTTTGCCCAAGCGTTTATAATTATCTCAGGCACACGACCAAGTTTCACAACTCCAAATTTTTAGGAACTCCAGTGGTGCAGACTCACATTTCTTCCCAGGGAGGGTCTCCCCATGCTTCTGCCTTTTGCTGGACCCCTCCCAGGAGAGCGGTCACACCAACGTGCAGTGGCTCGCAGTTAATGGCAGCACGTAGCAAAGAGCAGGCACCTAGACTCACTGTTCTCAGCTGCCTTCCCCACTCCTGTGCCTGCACACCCTGCGGCACTAAGGTCCCACCCATTCTTCTTGCAGCCCTGGGGATCCTCAGACCATGCTGTCACACCTAGGATTCCACCCAGCTTCACCACTGGAGCACATTTAAGCTAGACATGTCCCTCACTGTAGCAGACTTCTAAACGTTCCAATTCTGCACCCCACTGCTTATAATACTTTGCAGTAGCCTCCTTAGGCAGGCTCTCTCCCCTCTGCCGTGTCCTCAGCTATATCGTACTGGATTCAAGTCCCCACAACTCCTACCTCCCAAATAGTGGTTTCTTTTCTACCTGTAGACTGCAGCATTGTTTTCTCAGATCTTTGATTGGTTTCCTGGGCATTCAGAAGGATTTGATAACCATCTAATTGTATTTGAGAGATGAGACAAACTTAGGGTCTGCCTACTCCTCTGCCATCTTAACCGTTGGATTTTGCATTTTTAACATGCACTCTGTATGATCTGATGGAGATGATTCATGGACTCTCAAAAAAGCAAACTTATCTTTGGGTAATTATTTCTCTGTGATTCAGTTGCATGAAAAAATTATTATGCATGCAAACATTCAATTAAAATGTTCAGTATTTTGCACCAGTATGTATGATTCTTGTTGATATGAAGTGCTTAAAATGAGCTTCACAGAGCACCAGCATGACTTATTATTACTGGCAGGAAGCAAGCTAGGGTTAACACCCTCATCATCTAGTCAAGTCTGACAGGCTTGTTGGCTCCATTGTCAAGGCGTATGCCTACACAATTACAGCATGCAGTCTGCTTCAGTGTCCCACAAAAGATTAGTATTGTAGCAGATAACTGCTTCTAGGATCCCTGCTGTCAGAGAAAATAAGCAAGTTATAACTTCTCCATGGTCCTGCTAGAGAGCATTTTCTATGGTGTCTATTGCTGCTTCCCTCAGATGCTACATGTTGCTTCCCTCTGGTAAGTGGTCCAGCTCACTTTTGACCTCATCTTAGGTCATGCCATATTGATTCCTGCATGAAGTTATTGTCAGGAAATAAGCCTTTTTCTCCCTGCTACAAAACTTAATACTACACTTGATATGCTAACAGCTTCTGAATTACTGTTTGGAGGAGAATACCATTTCTTTTTGGGCAATACAGAATGTCAGCCACTAAAGAAGGGCTCTTCGTTAAGGTACCCAGCAGGATCTTCTTAGTCTCCTTTCTCCCCTAATGCCACAGTCTCAGCCATACCCCTTGCACCTGTTATCTTGTCAACTATTTACAACCACAACCATTTTCGTGGACCCAAGCAAGGAACCTCTATCCCTCCTTCATCTTTGTTTCTGACATCCTGTTTCCTGTTAAAGTTGTTTTTACCTCCATTGCATTGCCCATATCCCCTTTCCTATTTACCATCTCTTCTTCAGTTTAACCCTTGAAAACTTTTGCTTCTAAAATTAGGGCTACTTTCCATTTAGTTTCCCTACAGGTTTTATCTTTTGCTCCTCCTCTAACTTACCTTCTATACTACTTTGGGTTTTCTTTGGCAAAGAACTCTCATTATGTCATCGTGTACATACAATTCACAGATGATTCCCTATTCCCTATGGAGAAAAATCCAAACTCCTCAGATAGATAACCAAGACCCTTTAGAGTCTGGGCCCTACTTCCCCCTACTTTGCCCTATACTACCACTTTAGTTTTCTAACAGCACAACTGACCTGAATAAGGTGTATTCTTTTATATCTCTATTTTGTCTCACATTGTTCCTTTTGCAGGGACAATACTCTTTTTTCTTCTCCATTAGACAAATTCATATTGATACTGAGGGGTAGCGCTCGAATTATAATATATCTAACTAGTCTTCTCTGATGTGCCTGGACTAGATATTATCAGGTCTGTTTCCCTAGGGAACACTCTAAGAGATTTGCATGTGGGGAGTTTATTGGAAGTGTATTCTTAGAAGCAGTATCTGTGGGAGTAGGAAGGTGGGAAGGTAGCAGGATTGTCCAGAGATGTAAGCTGAACTCTGCTGCAGTCACCACAAAGGCCTCTGACCATGTTATGGGGAACTGCTAGGTGGCATGACTCTTCAGAGTTGTCCTGAATGAAGGCAAGGGGGCTGGACCTTTATACCTCAGTGTTGGTATGTCACTGTATGTGGATTGTCCCAGAAGTGGTGTGATATGAGGCAAAGCCTGGGAAAGTCCTAGAAAGGGACTTAGCTGAGAGCTGTGAATAACTCATTCTTCAACAGCTGATGGAATGAGTATTTCAGTCTTTAAAGAGGGGTGAGGTGGTAGTCAAGTAGGACCCTATGGCATCCACTAGAACAGAGATATTCATACCTTCTACTCAGACCTTAATTATAGAACTTAGCATTTTGTGCAATGACTATTTATTTACATCTTTTGCTCACTGAACCAAACTAATGTTTTGAGGAAAGTGCACTCGGGGGTCAGGCTCATGGATCAGGGGACTATGGGATAGGCACCCCAGTACAGTAAAAGTATATAGTATTAGCTCGCCCTTCATTCAATATAGAAATGTAGCTACCTTGATGTAACCAATGGATAGCATTGATCTGAATATTCAGATCTTAGTTTTAAGTGGGATTGACTCTGTTTCTCAATAATTAAAACTAACAACACTTTCAATAGGCAATATTTATTCTTCTCTTTAATAAAGGAGTTAGATTTTTTATAACATCACTAGCATATCATTGTACACTTATAAGAAAGAAAAACCTTGTCATACAAAAGTCTGGAGAAAATGAATGGAAAATAATATTACATGAAAATTATTTCCAAAAACTTACCAATGCTCAAATGCAAAGAGAACAAGTTTAATAATCCCTTTAGTGCCTGGTACATATTCAGATTCCTTCTTACTTGTAGAAAAAAACATTATTAGAAGATCAAAGATATATATTGAAACAAGAAAGCTGTGGCCTTTGAATGCAGTTCATTTAGTTCTCATCATTAGATGATAAAATATAATGAGTTCATTGTTATAAATGAAACTATTCAGGAAATGTAATAGAGTTTCATAACAATATATTTAGTATAGCATGCAATTACTCATTTACTGTTTATACTATTCATCATGAGTCAGTTGATATCAACATTAAAATTTCATCTTGAACATTGCCTGACTTCTCTTTATTTAACTTGTTAGCTTCTAAATGTTTTATTCCTAATTATTACTTGTTTTGTTCTTTTGAATGCAAGAGCATAATAGAAAAATAAACTTTTTCTCACTTATCATTAAAGACACACTGAATTTTCATAGGCACCAGAAACCACTCTTGATATAAATTACTTGAATTTAGGCAAAAAACTTGAACCTGAAGCTCAAACAATTTTACAAACCAGGTAACACCTGGGGCCACTAG
Source organism: Ursus arctos (assembly GCF_023065955.2). NCBI lineage: Eukaryota > Metazoa > Chordata > Mammalia > Carnivora > Ursidae > Ursus > Ursus arctos. Next base: position 58,761,927 of record NW_026623100.1, on the reverse strand, counting down.
AAGCTGCAAAGAACAGGACGTATTCTCACCTAGAGCCTTCAGCAGTATTTGGCTCTGATGACACCAATGCACCTTGATTTTGGATTTCTGAGCTTTAGAACTGTGAGAGGATATATTTTTGTTGTTTGAAATCCTAGGAAATGAATACAGATTTTGATGCCCTCTTGAATTATTATTTAAAAAAACCCACAATTTTCATTTATATGACCTCTCCACCTATATTTTGGGTATTTAAAACTTGGAAACTAAACCAGCGCAGTGTTGACAAAACTTGGGGTTGCTAGATCTGAGAAAGCCAGCATGCACTTATGCTCCTTCCAGCTCCCAGAAGAACTGGAACAGGTCAGAACAGGTGAATGCATGGGTGAAAGTGATTCCAGGTTGTGTGTAAAACTCCCCACACAACCCACAAACTGTGACCCCACATTTCTCACTCAGGAAAAGGGTTCCACAGCTCAGATGAGAACCCTTAGCTCATATTATTTTAGAGATGAGGACATTGCACCTCTAAGCCAAGACTTACCCCCACTGGCATAGTGAGTTAATTCTGGGTCCAGATGCTCTGGTCCTTATAGTTCTTCAGTTCGACAGAAGGACAAATGGACTCTGACACAGAAACATAAGCATTGGTAACTCAATCAAATGTAACTTTGTATCAGGAAGACAACATTTGTGAAAGTATATTTGCATTTGTCTTAAGATATTTCCTACTTACAGCCCTTATGATGTTAATTATATATGACGTAGTTAGATTAACCAAACATTTGTAGATCACTCTTTACGCACTCCACATTTTCACTTCTATTATCATCTTTAATCATCATCATGATTTCATATAGATTATGTCATTTGTCCAAGATAAGTGGCACTTGTTTTTTAGTTCCCAGTCCATTTTTCACTGGAGTAGCAGCAAAACAGGGTAATCATATAACTAATTGATAAATCTGGGCCATTTAAAAAGAGAAATGAGGTACTATTCATAGATAAACTGGGCATAAACCAAGACTGCTCTGGCACAATGGAACATAAAGTACAAGGTCAGAAGGGTCTGGGAGATTCCCACCACATTTCTTAAGTTGAATTTTGAACATTACAGTTAAAAGTGCTCTTCCCAGTATATAATGTAGTTGCGCTTTAAGAAAAAAGTATCTCTTTAAGAAGTGCATCATAGCAGCTAAATTCAAAGCTGGGATACAATGTATTCTAAGATAGAGCTGGTGCAAAGACTGGTAAGAATCCCTTGAGTGCTCCGTGAGAAATCAAACTTAGTGACAGTGTCACCTATAAATTTTGTTTAGTTGACTCAAGACGTGGTCCCTTCTTGTAGCTATTTGTTTCATGAGTACATGCACAATCGGCCTCACTGTCTTTTGTGCTTTTTAAATACTTTAATCATACCTCTTTTAGTGCACTTAATTTGTTGTATTGAAATTTTCATGGCTGTGTGTGTCCTTCTCCTTCAGTAGAATGTGTATCTCCTCACTTCATGCCATCTTCGGGGCAGAGTGACAGTTGCTCACCACAGGTAGAACTGGATGGGGGGAAATTCTTGTGGACAGCAGATGAGCACAAAGAAATGGAATCTTTCTCGAAACAAATACCCATCAGAACCTAGAACAGAGGGGGAAAATGTGCTTTGTTTGAAGGGCTTCTAGAAAATTTGACATTCTCTATTTTAATAATAGTGATATCAACAATCATAAAAACAACAAATGCGAAGTGTTTATTATGTATCAGGTACTCTTTTAAGATAACTTCACATCACTTGGACACTAAAAACTGACAATCTTAGCATGATTTTACTGTTCCATAATCTTCATTAGCATATTTTCCTAATTACAGAAGATTCTAAGATAAAATTTGCAAATAACTGCATTGCTCATTACAGGAATTCCCAAGACCCATTACCTCTTCAGTAGGAAGCATCAACAGTGTACTACCTAAGACTCATTGACTCCTTCACCTCAAAATACTCTTTGCTATTTCCACCAATCCCAAATTACCAGGATCCTTACCCAATCCTCATTAAGATGTGCACTGAAAAACCTGCTTTCAACCAGACTAAAATTTCAATAAACTGAACTCCAGCATGCTATCAGTGTAGAGGTTTTGTTCTCCCAGGTAAGCCATAAACTCAGCTTTGACTTATCAAAAGCTTATAAACAGCTTTGCTCTTCTGGGGAGCTCTCAGCAAGCATATTACATATAACTAACGTAATCTTCACTGCAACTGTGTGATGTTTAGTGTATTCTTATTCCCATTTTGCAGAGGAGAAACAAGCCCAAGGTCACACAGCAGGTAGATGGTAGAGTTGAGACCTGAATGTAGACTCTCTGACCCTATAGCCAATATATTTGCACTGTATTCCTGGGAGTCATTTAAAACCACTTTAACTGGCCTCATTTAGAAGAAATTTCAAAGCATCAGAATAAATGAAAACACTTAAATTAAAAAAAACACACAGTAATGCGACATTTTAAACATCATATCATTTACATAAGTTAATCATTCTTTTACTCATACACTCTATAGTTTTTTCTCCATTTAAAAGAGCAGTGATAACCATTCTGATATTTTCAATGCAGGAAAAGTGTCTTAACATCTGAAAATATTCTGGACTTTGAAAAAATAACCATTCTGTTTATCACTCCTGAATGGCCATTGTATTTCTGCATGAATTTCAACTTGCATCTACTGTTCTAGGGAAAGGAAATTATCTGCTACTAATTTAGTGGTGGTATTTCTTTGGAATTAAAAGACAGTGGATAACCAAATAATAGTTTGTTTGTTTTTTTTTAAAAAAGAATCCTCTAAATGGGTTTCAATGGAAACTTTATCATAGGAAGGAAGAAATGGGAAAATACATTTGGAAAGAGAATACCCAAGGCTAGACTCCTGCTCCAATGATTGTTATAACTGAATTGAATAAAAAGGTTTAAACTCATGAAATGGAACAAACTTGAATGGTTTGCTAATATTTTATATTATGGAACTTAGGTCCCATATAATGTCAGTAAGCTGGAAGAATGTGGCAAAACCAACAAAAATTTACACAGATAAATAACAACTCTGGTGTTCAGGTCTGAAAAATCAAGTTAAATGCTTTCTAACAATTAAAGCTAATTCAGAGTGAATTAGTCAGCCTTGTAATGTAGGAACACAGCAACACATCAGATATTTAAACAGAACATAGATGACCCTCTTTCTGGAATATTCGGTATGGCAGTTAAATAATGTCTAAGGTTCTTATCAACTACTAAATCCATGTTACTGATAGGACAATGTGGTTTGATAGATCCAAGGCCTGCTGCATTCAGGTTTTAGTGCTGTGGCATGTAGCCATTCCTCCTTTGATGTTGTCTATTAGTACATATTTTTGGATACTATCAGGAGTGTTTGGGCAAAGCCCTATTACCTACTTATACACATATGCATATAACTATGGTCATGGTCAGATGTCCAAAAGAGAAGGGAGAATTGAAAGAATTTATCATAGAGCTTGTTCTCTGCATCAAGGCTGGCAGAGGAAAGGAACATTTGTTTTAATTCTTGAATGTCTTTAAGATTAGATTCTGCCCCTCCTAGCCTTCATGGTAGAACTGGATCGTCTAAGTGAAACCAGAAGTTCAACCACTGGGCGTATGGCTAATTTAATGTGTACCCACCTGATTAAACTTGTTTTGAGGACAGGAGATTCTATATTTGACCTTGAGGAAACAGTTTGTTCTGAGCAGTGACTGTAATAGTAATAATGTTAGGGGTGTCAGTGACTAGATGGGTGACTCAAGCAGGGGACAGGACAATGACCTGGACCTGGGGTCGTTAGGATCCCAGCATACTGAATCTCAACTCTGCACTCAGCAATGACAATATTGTCAAAGGAAGACATGTTTAGAGCACTCAGAGGGTGTTAAGGCATGATGGCCAGGGCAAGGTCTGTTTCACTACGGGGCAACGCTACTTTGGGGCCAAAGCTTCTTCATTCCTCGGCCACCAGAATGCTGGGCATCTGCCATGAAGCACTGAAAGGGCATTTTTCTTCTTTTCTTTACTTGAAATCTTTTTTTTTTTTTTTTTAATGGTTTTAAAAAACCATTTGGTGAACATAAGAGGCTGAAACAATGTCTTGGCTCTTTAAGAAGCAAGCATATGTTGGCACAGTATTTCTATTTCTTTTTACAAGCTCTTTATTATTATCATTAATATTCTTATTATTTTTATTGGTATACGGTACTATGAATTTAAGACCTGCAGAGACTCTGTTACCACAATTAGGATGCTGAACAGTTCTGTCTTTCCCAAAATGCCTTCAAGCTGCCCTTTGTGGTCAAATTTTTGCCCCATCCCTAACCTGTGCTGTTCTCTATCCCTATAGTTTCGCTTTTCCAGAAAGTTGGATAAATGGAGTCAATTTGTAATCTTTTCAGACTGGCTTTTTTCACTCAGCTTAATGCTTTTGAGATACGTCCTGTTATTGTGTGTGTCGATATTCCCTTTCTTTTTATTGCTGGGCATTATTCCATTGTATGAATATACCATATTTTGTTTATTCACTCTCCCATTAAAGGTCATTTGGGTTACTTCTTGTTTGGGACTACTGTGAATAGCTAACATTTGTATGGAGGTTTTGTGTAAACATAAGTTTCCATTTTTCTAGGGAAAATGTTTAGCAGTAAAATTGCTGGGTCATGTAGTGTCTTTAACTTTGTACAAAATTTACATATGTATAAATTAATATAATTATATATTTTACATATTTATAAATGCATATATAGTAAATGATATGCACATATATTATGTAATTTACACATATAACCTTTTACTACACATAATGTATAAATTTCTTATAAAATTTATCTGTGAAGATACACAGTTGACCCTTGAACAATGTGGAGATGAAGAGCACTGACACACCACCCCCTCCACAGTCAGAAATCTTCGTTTTTTGACTCTCCCAAAGCATAATTACTACTTGCCTCCAATAACATAAACAGTTGATTAGCACGTATTTTGTATGTTATATGTATTATATACTAGGTTTTCACAATAAAAGAGCTAGAGAAAATGTTATTAAGAAAATCATAAGGAAGAGGGAGTACCTTTACAGTGCTATACTATAAAAAATCCACATACAAGTGGACCCACACAGTTCAGGCTCATGTTGTTCAAGGATCAGCTGTTAGTCTTTATAAGAAATGCACCATTTTGCATTTTTATGTGAGAGTTACAGTTGTCCTGCACTGGGGTCAGCATTTGGAATTTTCAACAGTTGTTGTTTGTGTTTTTCCCTCCCCTTCTAAAGTATTTAGGGGAATCTCGTAGTTTTAATTTGCGTGTTTCTAATGGCTAATGATGGTGAGCATCTTTTAATAATGTGTTCATTTGCTATCTGTGTATCTTTTTTTGGTAAAGTATTCAGATCTTCCATTCTGATTTGGCTGTTTGTTCATTGTTGAGTTAGGAGAATTCTTCATATACACTGTATAAAAGTCCTTTGTGATAATGTGACTTGCAAATATTTTTTCTCCACTCTGTAGTTTGCCTTTCAGTTCTCTATAAAACTTTCATATAGCAAACTTTTTTTTAAAAATTTATTTTAAGTTGGCTTCAAGCCCAATGTGGGACTTGAACTCATGACCATGAGACTGAGAGTCACATACTCTACCAACTGAGCCAGCCAGGTGCCCCTATTTGTTTATTTTAATTTTAAAGTCTAATTTATCAACTATTTCTTTATAGATCATGTTATTTTATGTTCTATGTAAGAGCTTTTTACCAAAACTTAGGTCAAACAGATTTTATCCTATGACTTTATTCTACAGCTTTACCTTTTATATGTAGAGCTATGATCTATTCTGCATTAACTTTTCTATAAAGTATGAAGTTTGGGTTGAGATTTATTTATTTGTTTATTTGGCATATAGATGACCAATTATTCCATTTGTTGGCAGAAAATCATACCCTCCCTGTATCAAATTACCTTTGAACCTTGTCAAAGAGCAATCAGTCATATTTTTGTGGATCTATTTCTGGACTCTTTATTCTGTTCCATTGATCTATGTACCTCTCTCTTCAGTGCCACTGTCTTGACTTCTAAAGCTTTATAATAAAGCCAGGTAGTATGAATCTTCCGATTTTATTGTTTTCAAAATTATTTTAGTATTTTACTTTCACCAATTTTCCATAAAAATTTAGAATCAGATTGACTAAATGTACAAAAAAAATACTCCAGGGATTTTGCTTAGAATTACGTTAAGGCTATAGATCAATTTGGGGAGAATTAACATATTAACTATGTGTGTCTTCTGGGGTGACTGGGTAGCTCAGTCAGTTAAGTGTCTGCCTTTGGCTCAGGTCATGATCCCAGAGTCCTGAGACTGAGCTCCATATCGGCCTCCCTGCTCAGTAGAGAACCTGCCTTGCCCTCTGCTACTCCCCCTGCTGGTGTGCTTGCTCTCTCTCTCTGTGCCAAATAAATAAATAAATAAATAAATAAATAAATAAATAAATAAAATCAATCTTAAACACCACCAAAAAAACACCTATGTGTTTCTTCCAATTCAGGGAACACGGTATGTCCTTCCCCCTTATTTACATTCCCATTTTCTTTAATTAGTGTTTTCAGCAAATAGATCTTGTATATGTTTTGTTAGAATTATACATGTTTCATTATTTTTGGCGCAAATATATACTAACGTATTGATATATCCTGCAAACATGGTAAACTTTCTTACTAGTTTTAGGATATTTTGTCAAGATTCCTTGGGATTTGGTACACAGATAGTCATGACCGTGAGTGTGAACAGTGTTGTTTCATGCTTTCCAATCTGTATGCCTTTTGTTTTTCTTCTCTAATTGGAGAAGAAGCACTGGCTAGTACTTCCAGCACAATATTGAATTGATGTGGTGAGAATGAATAACCTTCTTTTGTTCCCAACTTCAGAAGAAACATACTCAGTCTTTTACAATTAAGTATGTGGGTAAAAGTGTATTTTCGTCTGAAACAGGTTACCAGTTAAAGGAATTTCCCTTCTAATCCTAGATTCCCAAGAGTTTCTCTCATAAAATGGCATTCTAGGCTTCCTCTTGCACTGGTAAGAGTAATTTTAACCAGGATTATATACTCAGGAAGGAGGGCATACTGGGAGTATAGGGAAATAGCTGAGTTTACTGTTAAATTGTGCAGTATCAAGTCAGAATGTGGTCATTAAGGTACTAATATTGGGTGACATTGTTTTTATTCAAAACTGGTAGAACCAGATATCCCAACTACTCTATGAAATGTATTTGGATAATGTCTGCAGATTGGATGACCATTGGACATAATGTTCTGTAAAAAGACTATATCATAAACTTGCTTTTTTAGGGTTATATCCTTATATGAGTACTGGATAATCAGGTAAAAGGGATACAAACACATTTTATAGCTAGTTCATTTACAGTACAGGTCCTACATTCTTCCAAAAACACTTAAATGCTAGAGAGAAAATATGTGTACATATGTGTACATATTATAGCCTGAAATGTTGATTAATTAAATAATTGCACTGTTTTTCAATTAATGCTTCGTTGACTAATAATTTTTAAAAATAAGAGCTAAGTGTTTGAACCTGATATACCTCAGTTGTCTCATTGCACTTCCCTTATACTTCTTTGGAAGAGTTATTCATTGATTTTCTGTTCTTTAGTGTCTGATAAAAGATTTACATGAATAATTGCACCACATAAAACATAGCAAGCCAGATTGCATTGGCCACTACCTTGTTCCTGAATATAATTTAAAGTACTGACTTTAAAACCTCTAAGTGTTTGCAGTTCTTATTATATTAGAAATTATTGCTCCCATTTGCAGTTTCAAAATAAGGGAGATAAGCCAATGTACCCATACTGATAATTGCCCAAAAAATACCTTTGGGGAGTCAGGGCTTAGAGATTTATTTTTGTGACCTCATGTAAGGAAGATCTTCTCTGTCTCTGCCTGGAAAACCAATATTTGATCTCCCAGTAGCGGGTGTGAGGCCTACAGTTTTCAGGTGGCACTTCAAATTTTATAGCTGACTTTGTAAAACATGCAATATAAATTGCAATGTCATGAGGAATCTCTTTTTAATGCCTTTATTAGCTATTTCTCCCTGAAGCAATTCTTGGAAGACCACATTTTAAAAATTAAACAAATCTGAAAAGGGTTTAAGAAAATGTATGGGTTGGCATAATTACAAATCTAGAGCAAAGACTATTCATACACTCATTTTCTTAGGTGTGAAATTTATTCAGTGGCTTTTGCAGTGATATTTTGTATTCTGGGACTGCACATCTCTAGCCAAATCTTTGCATTCAGTTTACTTCTCTTCTTTCCATCTGTAATAGTGATTGCTATACTGAGATTTTACTCATACAGTTTTAGAATAAAGTCATTCATTGTATGTGAAAAAATTTTTAATCCAACTCGTTCTGGGAAAGTTATAATAAAATATCAATTAATAGTGCTTCAACATCTTTGTGCCTCTGTCTCTTCATATGTCAGAATAATGAATAATTAACTAGTTTTCTTATCTGTAATGTTTATTGTGTGGGGGAAGATTCTAACAGTTTGGCAGTGTAAACAAGACAGGCTTTTGATTCTAATGGACCTATGTTTAAAAACTAGTTTGTAAGTAGTTATGCAATCTGGACAAATTTAGCTCTTTTGGCCTTTGGCTTTCTTAGTGTAAAATGGTAACATCTACCTTTTAGAAATATTGTATTAAACTGGATGAATTACATAAAATTGTGGAAACGATTAGACACAAGATTCTCAATAAATGGTAGCTGCCATCACTACTGTTACTGTTGATTTTACTGGCAATCTTCAGTGAGTGGTGACTTGATTTTCTCTTTATTATTGAGCCTGTAAGAGCCTAAGATTCAGCCTTTAAGACCCACGTTATCAGTTTGCAGCACTTACTACAAGCTAAGGAATACAAAGATACAAATAAAGCCTTATCAGCCCATCTGCTTATGGGTTGCTCCAGATAAGGCCTCTTGCTCTGGTTACAGTTGTATTTCCTCCTTCCATGTGACCTTGTAGCATTCTTTGGTTATTCCAAATAGCGACAGATATAACTGAGTAACAGAGTTTATCTTTAGAGCCAGAAGAAAGCACAAAGATGATAAGGAAGAAAAAAGCATAGTTTAAAAATGCATGGGTAGGAGTGGGTGGGGATCTTAGGATTGTGAAGACTAACACTAAGTTTGTTTATGATCATGGGTGGTTGCCTCGTGCTGTGATCACCATCTCCTACTTCTTCAACTTGCTGGTCAGCTACTCTGGGGACTCTTCCAGGTCATCATGACCACTGATAGATAACTCCACCTTCTTTCTCTGTATTCCCCTCTCATCTTCATTGTGCTCACCTTGCAGATTTGCATTTATGGCTCAACATTTTTATCTCCCTCTTAGAAATCTAAATACCCCTGTTAATATTTTTAACACTTCCATCTTACAATATACCAAGTACATCACTTTTCTTTGCCTGCATCACTGCAGCAGATGAACAGTGCTGACGAACTGTACCGTGAAGGGGAGGGAGCAGTATGTACCACCCCCAAATACGCCTCTGGCATGAGGATGATTTTAGGCTGAGTATTTTTAAGAAACATCAGACCTAGGAAAACTCTGAAAACCAGTAAGTTACCCTTTTGCAAGAAAATTCACATTTAGGAGGGAAATCTCCATTTGTAAGGGTGTCACCCTCTCTGTTCCAGGAAGAAAAGAATGACCTTAAATCTAAAGCAACTTCTGTCACTGGAGAAGGCTACAATTTAAATCTGCATAACAATAGTACCTTTGTTTATGTGCTTTCCTGTAACCTCCAATAAGTGGCCTTCCCATTGCGCCCAAACATCTTGTCTTTAACTGGAGATGTTATTTAAAGTGGTAGCTTGGGCCATTTTGGGGAGTTACTCAGTTTTCCTGGGTATTTCCCATGTACATAGGAGGTATACATGTTATTAAACTTCTGTTTACTTTCTTTTGTTAATATTTTATTTGTTGTCTCAGCCAAGCACCCAGAAGGTAGAAGGCAAAGAAACCCCTCCCCCCCCCCCCCCCCCCCCCCGGCCAACTAGCAGGAAAGCCAGCACTATGCATTGAGAATGACAGTACTCTATGGCACCTCAATATTGCACAGAATTCTTACTGTCTTTTCCTATGATGAATCTTCTAATTCTATTTGATTCTACTCAAGTTTCTAACCCATCACCTCCATCCCATTCTTGATATGGGATGTTACCTTTCTCTTACCAAATTAAATACAAGCCTATAAATAATGAGTTACTGAAATTCCTGAAGCCAAACCACATACATGTGTTCATCTGCTCTGCTTCTCTTATCTTCTGCTTGTTTCTCCCCATTTCAGGAACCCACACTGTTGTGTATCTTCAATCTCTACCTCTCTATTGGATCTTTCTTATTATCATTTATATATGCTCAAGGGTCTTCTATCTTTAATACGACAAAAACAATTTCTTTGAGCTAACTTCTTTATCTCTATTCCGTCACAACCAGAGTAATCAATACTATATAAACTGAACTCATTTCTCATTTCTTCAATCTATTCCATTCTGATTTCTGACCCAGAAAATGCATAGAAATAGAAATGGGTACGATCAATTATGATTTCCATATTGTTAAATCTGGGTGTTTTTCAGGCTCCCACCTAACAGAACTCCTAGAAGAAATAAACATATTGAAGCCATTTCTATTATTGAACACTATTTTCATTTCCATGACACCAGATTCTTTTGGCTATTTTTTCTCCCGACTATTCCTTTTCACTGTTTTTTACTAGATTATTGTGCCTATCCAGACCACCCTAACTTTCTTCAGGTCTTTGCTCCATGCCTTCTCCCATTTCAGGTCTTTGAATAAACTGGTCTGGAAAGGCCTCGTCTTCCTTTACCTGGATAACTCTTATTTATGCTTCACATCTCAACTCAACTGATTTCCCCAGAATGGTCTTCATTAACACCATCCCAAATCATATATTCCTACAACAATCCCCAAACTAAATTTTGTCCCTACATTAAATACTTCGATACAAGCATGTCTTTTTCCTTTAAAGTGTGGGGAGGGAAAACAAACAAACAAAACAAACTTTTCCTGTACCCTTCATGCTTCTTTGGTCCAATAATTAAATTAACATACAAGACCCAAAGACAAGCTGGGCAATTGAGGCTTACATGCCATTTTAAGCTAAGGAATGGGATAGGGACCTGGGGCTTCAGAGGTCAGGTGGGCAATTCACAGAATGGTAGGAAGAGCAGATGTCTGGTAATTAGATATTTGTCCTGCCATACAGATGTTTTTTAAAGTTATCTCTTGGTAACAGCTCTCTTTTGGGGCCAGGCTTCCTATCTAAATTCTTTTAGGTAGTTTAAGAGGGGAGTAGATAAAAGTTTTTCTTAAATCCACTGGGTTTGATTGCCTTCAGTTGAAAACAGTCTACATGCCAGGGGCACCTGAGCAATTCAATTGGTTAAGCGTCTGACTCTTGGTTACTGCTCAGGTCATGATCTCATGGGTCATGGGATCAAGTCATGCATCATGCTCAATGCTCAGTGGGGAGTCTGCTTGAGTTTCTCTCCCTCTACCCCTCCCCCACCATGTGCTGTCACTGTCTGTTTCTCTAGCAAATAAATAAATGCTTTAAAAAAATATTCCACATGCCAAAACGGTACATTTTGGGGAGGATTATCTCAGCCAATTCTGAAGCATTAATATGAAATTTTCTATTTTTACCATTATTTGGAAAATGTCTGTCTTCCATTAAATCATAGGCTGTAAGAAAGCAGCAACTATATCTTCTTTGCTGACCATTTGCTTTTGCCCAGCATTAGGAGAGCCCTAGCACGTAAAAGGTGATCAATTAAATGTGGCATTGTGTCTTTAATCATCTACCTTCCAGCTACAGTGGATTACCTAGAGGAAACTGCCCCACTTGCCCACCTTTACAGTTTTTCAAGTTTTAAAAGATTTTATGCTTTTATTTCAGTCTTCCCAGTAGTTCTGTAATGTAGGTATTTCTACCCCAATTTATCACATGAAGAAATCGTAGATGAGAGAGGATGTGACTTACAGTCATACACTAGCAACTGGTGAAAGGAGATTTAAATTTACCCTGTACTTTTTTTTAACCTCTAGTAAGGTATAATTTACATACCATAAAGTTCATCCACTTAACATGTATAATTAGTTTTTAGTGTATTTACAAAATTGTGTAACCATCACTAGATTCTAATTTTAGAACATTTTATAGAACATTTTTATGGAAAAAAGAAACCTTGTACCTTTTAAGAGTTTTTATCCATCTCTTCCTCTATTCCCTTAATTCCCAGTCACAGGCCAACACTAATGTAGTTTCTGTCTCTATGGATTTACCTATTCTGGACATTTCATATAAGTAGTATCATACAATATGTGATTTTTGAGACTGGTTTCTTTTACTACTTTCATTACCAGCATAGTGATTTTCAGGCTTATTCACGTTGTGCCACGCATCAGCACTTGATTTTTTCTTATGGCCCAATTATATTCCATTGTATAGATGTATTCTGTTTATCCATTTATCAGTTGATCAGCATTTTAATTGTTTCTACTTTTTAGCTATTATGAATAATACTGCTATGAACATTCATGTGCAATTTTTTTGTGGACATATATTTTCATTTCTCTTGGCTATCTACCTAGGAGTGGAACTGCTGGATCATATGGTAATTCTGTATTTAACATTTTGAGGAACAAACTATTTTCCAAAATGGCTATACCATCTTACATTCCTACCAGCAATATATAAGGATTCCAGTTTCACTACAAGTTTAGTGGTACTTGTTACTTTTTATTTTAAATTTTAGACACTTTTGCAAATGTGAAGTGGTATCATGTGTGGTCTTCAATTGCATTTCCCAAATAGCTAATAATGTTGAGCATATTTTAATGTGCTTATTAGCCATTTATATATAATCTTTGGAGAAATGTCTATATAAACCCTTTGGTCATTTTAAAATGAGTTGAGTTTTTTGTAAATTCTAAATTTAAGTTCCTTTTCTCCAAGTCTGTGGGTTGTCTTTTAATTTTGATGGTTTCTTTTGAAATACAAATTGTTTTTTATTTTGATGAAATACAAAATATCAATCTTCTCCTTGATTGCTTGTGCTAAGAAATCATTGCCTAACCCAACCCACAGTCATAAAGATTTACACCTGTGGTTTTTTTGGTAAGAATTTTATAGCTTTAGCTCTTACATTTAACTCTGATATATTTTAGTTAATTTCTATGCATGGGTCAAGGAACCGGTCCAACTTCTTGTTCTTCTTCTCGTTCTTTTATTTTGTTTTGTTTTGCTTTTTGTATGTGAATACTCAGTTGTCCCAGAACCATTTACTGAAAAGACTGTTCTTTACCCCGTTGAATTATTTTGTCTCCTTTCAATTCTATTCTATGTCTATTTTTACATCAGCAAGACACTGTGACTACTGTGCCTTCCAGTAGGTTTTGAAAACAGGAAGTGTGAGTGCATTTACTCTGTTGTATTTTGGCTAGTCTCAGTCCTTTGCATTTCCTTATGCATTTTAGGATTAGCTTGTCAGTATCTGCAAAAACTGGAAAAAGAAAAAAAAAAAAAAGCCAGCTGGTGTTTGATACGAATTGTGCTCAATCTGTAGATGATGATATGGAGGGAGAATATTAACAGCTTAACAAGTAAATGTTATTACAGCACCTGTGATCACAAGTTTTCTTTCTGTTTATCTTTTTAAATTTCTTTCAATGTTTTATAATTTTCAATGTATAATTCCTGCACTTTAAAAAAAAATCTATATCTTTTTGATGCTATTAATAGAATTCTTTTTATGCCAGTGTATAGAAATATAATTTGTTTTTATATATTGATCTTGTATCATGCGACCATACTGAACTTGTTTATTCTAATAACCTCAGGTTCTAATGTTTTTTGGGGGTAGATATTTTGGAGTTTTGAATGTACTAGATCATATCATTTGCAAATAGATTTCTGCCTTTCCAACCTAGATGCGTCTTGTTTCATTTTTAAAAAATCATTCTGGCTAGAATCTCAAATACAATATGGAATAGAAGTGGCAGAAGTAGATCCTTTATCAGGTTGAGGAGGTTTTCTTTACTCCTCTTTTGGAGTAAATTTTTATTGTGAAAGAATTTCAGATTTTTTCAAATATTTTGTATCATTGAAATGATAACGTGATTTTTTTCTTATAGTGCATGATATGAATTGACTTTTGCATATAGATACAATTTTTATTGCTTTCATTTTCTTACTGGAATATTCCTTACTCTAATTCCTGCTACTCCTGAAGTAGCACTAATTTCACTTCATCAAATAAAATTCTATCCACATTTCCAGCTGTATCTTTAATTCACTCTCTTTCAAGAATTTCTACCACATAACAGTTTGTCTTATTCATGTGATTGATAATTTCTATTTCACCTTATTCATTGTGTATCACTTTTATATCACTTCACGTTACATAATTACATGTATATGTGCTATAAAATAATTGTTCTTGGGGGCAGAAAACACATCCCATGTTTGTACTACACCATAGTTTCCAGTGAAATAGTACATACAGAATATAACAGAGAAGTTGTTCAACAGATTTTTATTGAATTGCCAGGAGTTTCCACTTTTATTGAGGCCAATTTTCTAATAACTGTGGCATTGAAAGAACTGATGTAATCACATTACACTCAAAACATGCTAAATTCAAATTAGCAAGCTGATTTCCATTTCATTGTCTTGTCATTTACTTGATCTTTTTGTCTTCTTGATGTAAAGTTATGGCAGATATTTCAATATGTGGATGAATATTTCTAGAACATCTGAACAGAAAATCCATTTAGAAAAATGTATCCAAGGGGAAAGAGGCATTTTCAGTTTTAACTCAAAAAGTTGTAAGTGTTGAACAATGTTCACATGACATATACTCAATCTTCAGCTTTCAAACGTTAAAGACAGTTTTACAACACTAAATTTAGCAGCAAAAAAAAAAAAAAACCACCAAACAAAACCGATCTGTCAGCCTCATGTACTTTTTGTATATGCTCAAAATCTTGTCCCCTTCTAACTTATTTTTTAAGGGTTTCTACAATCCAAAAATTGCTTGGGATCAGTAAAAAATTCTCATCAATTGCATTCTGTTTTTCAGGTTCAAGTGCAAATTACTTTTACTCATCCAGTGGTGGGAGTTTTATGGTTAAGTCCTGCCTAGAGGTTTTAGTGCAGTGGCCAGAGGAAATGCTGCCTTGGCCCTGCTGTGGCCCCAAGGATTAGCTCTCAGCACATGGCTTCTGGTCTTTGCAGCACATTAGGGAAGGTGAAGACAAGAGATTCAGGGTGTAAGTCTTGTTATGGGGTAGAATCATTTTATAAAGAACCACTTTATTCATTTTGTATTCTCTGAATTCAGAGTTCACAGACGTTTAATTAAGAGACTTTTCATGAGAAGCCATTGGATATAAAGGAATTTGCTAGATTTTTGGGATGGTTTGGGGGGAACAGGTGAGAAAAAATAGAATTAATCACAGCCCATTCATTTTTCCTCTTTAGGTTTATTGAAGACCAATTTAAAAATAAATTCAAAACAGATATAGTATTTTCTTTTTTCTTCTAAAGAGTTGTTTTGATTTTCTCTTGCTCAGGCATGGATTAGACTGGATGAAGGAAAGTTTTCTACCAATTGACTGTCAGACTCTGGAAAAGTCATTTTACCACTTATAATACGTTTATTCATTTGTAAAATGAGACTTTGAGAGACAGCAATCACCTTAGAGATCATCTAGTCAAATTCTATAATTTTGCCTGTGCTTTTTATCCCTTCTCCTGCCAATATATCAATTTAATATTGTGACAGCAATCACATCATCAGAGCTTGGTCAGTACTTAATATGTGTTTGTTGCAGTGTTACGGAATACACTAGGTTACCTGGAACCTGGAAAAGTAGACAGGGGCTTAGGAGTTTCATTGTATTCTTCATGGAGGGCACATTTGAAGCAAATTATCTGGACGTAGAACAATTCAGTTATGTGACTGAAAATTAGCAAAGAAGAACCCTTTTCCGCTAGTGTAGACAGCATAAATTTGCTGTGTTGATAGGCTTTGACTGCTCGTGTGTTAAGTGGTATATTTCCTAAAACATGTTCCAAAGAGTACTACTGTTCCTCAAGATGTTTCTAAATATTTTCTTTGGGTTGCAAGAGAATTCTGTGGCCAAATAACCACTGGAAACTCTTTATAGTACCCCAATATTTGGATATTTACAAATGGATATTACCTAACTAAAGGTTCTGAGAAGTGCTACAGTTAAGAAAGCACACATTCTCAAATTATAAGACCACAGTAACTTTTTTCCATAGAGCACTTAGAGGTTTTAGGAATGTAGATTCACAAATGCTAATGTTAAATTTTTTTTTTCACTTAAACTACTTTTTAAGCTACTAGTGGTTTTGCATTTTTTCCTGTTATATGTCATCTCATTTATGGCTCAATTTTTATGAACGTATTTTTCTACCAATAATCTTTTTCTACAAATTTTTGCTGTGGTACAAAGTGGCCAGTGAAAAACTCAAGACCGGCAAACTTTTTCCTGGAATAAGAAAAAAAAAATTTATATATATATATGGAAGGGGAGGGGCATAAAGGGGAGAGCACAAGTGCACACTTACTGTGAATGGAAAAGTTTGAAGAGTGGATAAAGGAAAAAGGGACCATAATAAGATTGGATGTATGCTCTGAATTCCATGCAGTCTAAACTCCAAATATTAGGAAGTAAATTTTGGTAAATCTAAATGATTTTTTATCTGACAGTTCCTTTCAAAATCCTATATTGACTACAGCTTGCCTCTCTGTGCTCGGATGCTTTTATTGACTTTTCTATTCAGTGCCTTGTGATGCAGTACCAAAGTGATTGGGTCAGTATATTTTCCCTTTGGGATTATTGTTGGAATCTTGGAAATCTTACAGATGCATTTATTACATTTCCAAAATTTTAGTGCTTACTTAACCAAGCAGGGGTTTGTTGCTTTATGTAGTGCAGTTTGGGGGAAGGAAATAATTTACTGGAGCTAATACAGATAGTTTGAAAGTTATATCATAGTTTCTGTTAATGGAGCTTATAACCCTAGAGAGAAACGGACTATTAAGACAGTTTGGGTGAGCTTGCAAGAGTGCAGTAATGAGGTCTGTGGCTATGGTGGTGCTGGTTTTTTATACTTCATCTTTTCCTTGCTTCCCTTAATTTTGCTAATTCGCACTGCCACCACACACACTTTAGAAAACACCAAGCATTTTGTGGATTCATTTAATAACTCTGACAAACAAGAAGTCATGTCCCTAATGCATTTAAAGTATACAATCATTATTTTTAGGTGAATCTTGAAACAATGTGATATTTCATTTTTTATGTTAATATGAAACTGAAGTCTGCTTTCAGAGGTCACACAGCTTTTACTTCTATCCTTACCTCTTTATCTCCGTTTTCCTCATCTTAGTCTAATCCTGAGTCTGTTTTATGCTTTTTTCTCTGTTCTGACCAATTCTTGAACAAATTATTGAACATATAGTGATTGCTATCCATTATATAGGATCATGTGTACAGGGGAATAAAATACAGTAAGAAGCAGGTAAAATATGAGATTTAATAATTTTATCTGAATGAAATTCAAACTCAGTCAAAACTATTGTACTGTCATTTTCAATGTATTTTTCACTAAACTCTTTATTAAAAAACACTTTATTGATGTACAATTGACATACAAAAAGCTATATATATTTAATATATGCAACATGGAGATAAACATATATCCATGAAACCATCACCACAATCTATGCCATAAATGTATCCATCACTCCAAAAGTTGCCTCTTACCCTGCTTAGTATTATTCAAGTGTGTGTATATAATAGAACATTTTATGTAAGATTTAACCTCTTAGCAAATTTTTTGAGGTATAATTAATATACAGTGTTTCAGGTGTACAAAATATTGACTTGAAAATTCTATACTAAATGCTTACCACAGTAAGTGCAGTCACCACCGGTCACCACACAATGTTATTACAATATTGCTATGTTCCTTGTGTTTACCTTTCATCTCTGTGACTTACTGGAAGTTTGTACCTCTCAATTCCCTTTATTTTGCCTTTCCCCAACGACGCCTCTCCCTGGTGACAACCACCTGTTTGTTCTGTATTTAAGAGTCTGGTTTTATTTGTCTTGTTTTTTAGATTCCACATGTAAGTGAAATCATATGGTCTTTCTTTTGTATGGCTGAGTCATGCATGGTGCATATATTCCACATCTCCTTATCCACTCCTCTATCAACGGACAGTTGGGTTGTAGGTAGTGGAAATGATGCTGCAATGAATGTAGTCGTGCATAGATCTTTATGAGTTAGTATTTTCCTTTTTGTTGGATGAATACACATTAGTGGAATTACTGGATCATACAGTATTTCTGTTTATGGGTTTTTGAGGGACCTCTGTACTGTTTTCAACAGTGGCTGCACCTATTTGCATTCCCACCAACAGTGCATGAGAGTTCATTTCTCTTCACATCGTCACCAACACTTGTTGTTTCCTGTGCGTTTGATTTCAGCCATTCTGAAAGGTACGGGTGTTAGCTCATTGTAGTTCTGAATACATGTCCTTGATGATTAGTGATGTTGAGCATCTTTTCTTGTGTCTGCTGTTCATCTGCAAGTCTTCTTTGAAAAATGTCTATTTAGGTTCTCTGTCCATTTTTAGGTCAGACTGCTTTCTTTGATTTGCATAAGTTCTTTATATATTTTGGATATTAACCCTTTATCAGATGGATCACTTTGCAAATATCTTCTCCCATTCAGTAGGTTGTCCTTTTGTTGATGGTTTCCTTTGCCGTGCGTGCAAAAGATTTATTTTGGTGTAGTCCCGATAGTTTAATTTTGCTTTAGTTTCCCTTGTCAGAGGAGATGTATCTAGAAAAATGTCTCCATAGCTAATGTCCAAGAAATTTTTGTGTACGTCTCCTTCTTGAAAGTTTGTGGTTTGAAGTCTCACATTTAGGTCTTTCAGAGTTTATTTTTGTGCATGGTGTAAGAAAGTGGTCCAGTTTCATTCTCTTGCATGTAGCTTTATTATTTCCTTCATCTACTAGCTTTGGGTTTCTTTTTCTAGCTCCTTTAGGTCTAAGTTAGCTTGTTTATTTGAGATTATTCTTGTTTCTTGAGGTAGGCCTGTATAAACTTCCCTTGTGGAACTGCTTTTGTTGTGTTTGTAAGATTTTGGACCATTGTGTTTAATTCCCTCTTTGGTTTCTTGGTTAGCCCATTCACTGTTGAGTAACATCTTGTTTAGCTTCCATATACCTGTATTTTTTCCAGATGTTTTCTTGTAATTGTTTTTTAGTTTAATACTGTTGTGATCAGAAAAGATACTTGATATAATTTCAATCTTCTTAAATTTACTGAGACCTGTTTGTAACCTAACAATCTATTCTGGAGAATCTTCTACGTGCCCTTGAAGAGAGTACGTGTATTCTGTTGTGTCTGGGAGGAATGTTCTGTATGTATCTGTTAGGTCGATCTGGTGTAATGTGTTGGAAGCTACTGATTCCTTGTTGATTTTCTGTCTGGATGATCTTTCAGTTGATGTAAGTGGGGTGTTAAAAATGTCATACTATTTGTATGACTGTCAATTTCCCAATTTATGTCTGTTAATACTTGATTTCTGTATTTAGGTGCTTTTGTGTTGGGTGCATATTTACAATTGTTATATCCTCTTGTTGGATTGATTCCTTTATCATTATGTAGTGCCCTCTTTGTCTCCCGCTATAGTTTTTGATTTAAATATTGCTACCCTGGCTTGCTTTTTTCGCTTCCATTTGCATGGAGTATGTTTTTCCATACCTTCACTTTGTATGTGTCTTAGGTCTGAAGTAAGTCTCTTGCAGGCAGCATATAGATGGGTCCTGTTTTTTTTTTTACCCATTCACTCACCCTATGTGTTTTGATGGGAGCATTTAGTCCATTTAAAGTAATTACTGATAGGTATGTTCTTATTGCCATTTTGTTCCTTTCTCTCTTTGCACTCATCCCTTGGATTTGATATCTTTCTTAATTTTATACTTGGATTTCTTTCTCTTTATTTTTTGTGTACCTATTATAGATTTTTGATTTGTAGTTACCATTGGGTTCATGTGACATCTTATGTATACAGCAGTCCATATTAAGTGGATGGTTGCTTAAGCTTGAACACATATTTAAAGCACTGAAGTTTTACTTCCCCATCACCATTTTGTGTATATGATGTCATTTTTTACATCTTTTTTAAAAATTTTGTATATTCTTTGACCAATTTTTGTAGATATAATTGATTTTACTACTTTTGTTTTAATCTCCATACCGGCATTATCAATGATTCAACTACTTCCTTTCCTAAGTGTTTGCTTTTACCTGTGAATTTTTTTCCTTTTATAAAGAATTCCCTTTAATATTTCTAACATGGCTGGTTCGGTGTTGTTGAATTCCTTTAACGTTTGCTTGTTTGGGAAACTATCTTCCCTTCAATTCTGAAAACCTTGCTGAGTAGAGTATTTTTGGTCATAGATGTTTTCGTTTTAGGACTTTGACTATATCATGTCACTCTCTCTGATGTGTAGTTTCTTCTGGGAAATCAGCTGATAGCCTTGTGAAATTTCCATTATATGTAATCATTTTCATTTCTCTTGCTACTTGTAAAATTCTGTATCCTAACTTTATGTGTCTTGATGTAGACCTCCTTGGGTTAATCTTGTCAGGGGTTCTCTGTGATTTCTGGACCTAGATATTTGTTTCTCTGATTAGGGAAATATTCAGCTATTATTTTTTCAAGAAAGTTTTCCACTCCCTTTTCGCTCTCTCCTCCTTTTGGGATCCCTATAAGGCTGTTACACTTGGTGATGTTGCCTTTTTGCATTGCAGCTCAGTTGCTTTCCATTTCTCTGTCTTCCAGATCACTGATCCATTCTTTTGCTGTTGATTCCCACTTGTGTATTGTTTATTTCAGTTATTGAATTCTTCATCTCTGACTGGTTCTTTTTTATATTTTTAAGTTCATCCACTCTTTTCTCATGTGCAGTTCATATCTTTATGACCATTACTTTCATCAGGCATATTGCTTATCTCCATTTCATTTAGGTTTTTACTTGATTTTCTCTTATTCTTTCCTCATAACTCTGTTTTTTTCATGTATTAGGAAGGTCAGCTTTGTCTCCTGGTCTTGAAAGTAGAAGCCTTGTATAGAAGAGGTCCTGAGGTGCCCTATAGCACAATCCCTCCCTGGTTATGAGATCCAGGTGTTCCAGGGTGTTTCCTTTGTGGGCCAAGCACACCCTACTTCTGTGTCTGAGCTCCAACTGCCTTCAGCCTAACCAGCGGCAGGGATGACTGCTGGGTATGCTGGGCAGGGTTTGTTCCCTATGCTGTTGAGAAGCCTGTATGAGGCCACTGGGAGCTCCTTAGGGGGTAGGGCCTGCAGTCAGGCTAGTTGCATGCAGTTAGTCTCTCCTATAGTTGTGGGCTCACCAAAGGGCAAGGCTTGCTCCCTGTCTGGCCAGCTAAATGGCTGGACTGCTGTTAACTTCAGGCATACTGGTGAGGGGGATTATCCTTCCCTTTCCTCAGGGCAGGGATCACTTTGGTCCCTGCTGTGGCTGCCTATAGAACGTGGCAGGATCAGAGATGCTTTGGAGAAACACTTGTTCAGGCAGGTGGGTCTGCAGGGGAACCCTGAAGTGTTAGCACTATCTCCCAGAAGCATCCAGCTACTCAGCTTAGGGAAGGAAGGAAGGAATATCTACCAGTACTTTTATTCTTGGAGAAATCTTCATTTATACTCCAGGCACTTTTTAAACTGCTGCTTTTCTCCTGTGTCTGAGTTATTTATTATGCTGGCTCTTTAAGGGTAGGGTCTCAGTTTCCTAACACACTCTGGCTCTCCTGGAGTTAAAGGTCCACTGACTGACTTTCAGATGTTATGGGAATTTGTCTTCCTAGTGCAGGTCCCCAGTGCTGGGGGTGTCCAGTTTGGGGTCTGATCCTTTTGCTTCTCCTTGTTTGTGGCTTCCCTCCCTTTTGTGGTTAGTCTTATGAGGAGCTTGGTTCCCAACCATATCACCATCCAGCCTACCTTTTTCGATATGCTTCCTGTCTACAATTAATTGTTGAGGGTCTATCCTACCAGTCTTCGGGTCATTTTCAGAGTTAGCTGGATATGTATAGCTGCTATCTCAGTGTGTCCATAGGATGAGGTGAGCTCTGCCATTTCCCTGAACTGCAAATTTTTAAGTATAGAATACATTATCATCTCTAGACACCATGCTGTATGGTAGATCTCTAGAACTTATCATCTCGCATGAATAAAACTTTGTATCCTTAAAGCAGCCCTAGGAGATATGCTTCAGTACCCTTAATCCTAGATTTATAAGTGAGGAACTAGTTATTAAATCCTCTGAGTCTATATCTCAAGTTGGTAGGAGCTGTTAAGTAATGTGCATTAGTTGGGATAGATTGGGTTCTGCTACAGGAACAGACAATCCCTGAAACCTCACTGGCTTAAAACAGTAAATCTGTTTCTCACTCTTTCCAACTTGGACTGTCCTCCTCCATCTTATGGCTACACTAGCCACTATCTGGAACACACAGCCTGGAAGGACACCATGGCAAAGAGAAAGATGATGGTAGAGTTACAACGGTGCTTAACAGGGAAGCAACGTATATCATAGGGCTTTGATCAGGCAGCCAGAACTACTTCCCCACTCCAACCTAAGCCAAAGAGGTTAGGCCTGTGGAAATTTCAATAAGCACTAAATGTTTTTGCCAAGTAATGGAATAAGTTGAATTCAGATTAAAATTCCAAAGCTTTTTCTATAACATACTATGGTTTCTTAATGCAGTTATTTTTGAGGATTCCTGTAGCAAATGAAAACTTCTATCTCATGAAAATAAATACGTTTGTCTAGTTATGTTTACTTATAAAAAATGGTAGTAATTATATACAGGGGATTGTGTGCAGTTTTTATTAACCTAATATTTATTTTATAATGACTCATGTTCTGTGTCTTATTCTCCAAAAATATTTGAGTATATCAATTTTCAACAATAAATATTTTAAGTTGGCTCGATATTTTGATGATTATTATAAATAACACCATTATTGTGTTTCATGCATAGTTCCTTAATTTCAGAATATTTACTTCAGATTCAGTTGTTGAAAGGGAATTGCTGAGGCCAAGGATACAACTTTAAGGCTATTTACATATATTACTAAAAATTTTCCCCAGGAATATCGTTACAGTTTACTCCTTAGTAGATATTCATGAAAGTATGTCCTAGCTTTTTTTTTTTTAATTTTGTATATATGAAGGTAGTTTTCAATTCTCATTCTCTCATACCTGAATCATTGTTTTATTTTTCTGTGAAGAAGGGTAACTTAATGCTTCCTTTATCATTGGTTTTTAATAACTTCCAGCTTTATTTCAAAATTATATTCTTTCCTTGCTCATACAATTTCCGTGCATGCCGTAAGGACTGTCACCTTGGACCTCTTATCTGCTTCCTCAGTTCCTTCATTTACCTCATTCATTAGCAAAAGGTGATGAGGAGTAAAGGACCTAACGAGATGAGGAAAATAAGCATTTGCTGAATGAAATTCCAGATGGCAGGCTGTACTGAGATGGAGAGATTCCAAAGGTGAAAAGATGAAAGTATAGGAGGGGCTCTGCTGCAAAGATAGCTGTTAGGTTTAATGTTTGTTAGTGCACTGAGAACCTCCCAAATGAATTCCATACAGACTAGAATTAAATAATGGAGTAAAACACCCATGACTGGACTATTAATGTGTTCCTTCTATGTATCAGGTTATTAGACTTTGACCATTTAGATCATGGTTATAAGGCACTGATACTGGAAAAACCTCTCAAGAATGTCAAATTCATAAAGGTGGTTCCTCTCTCAGGAAACCAACCTCAGCTTTATTCTAGGAGCTATATTACCAGTCTCCTATCTTCTGTTTTTCCATTTGTTTTATTTAGTCAACATAAATGCAGCTTACCATACCTATTCTATTGATTTCTGTAGCAGATTTCAGTAGTACCACAGACAGAAGCAAAGACAGTTCCCTCTTATGCTCTGATTGATGCAGTCTTTTACCACACATGACAAAGTGATAGATGTACTTAGTTAACTTTCTCCAAAATCATTAATGCCATACTCACTGGTTGGCTACTCAGGAATTGGTTAAGTACCTGTCATGCATTTGCTACCTGAAACACTGCAATACTGAATAAGGAGCCCATTAATTTTCTTTCAAAATCAACTCAAAAGGATAAGTATGAAATGCATAGTTAGGAAAGAAGTAGAAGAATATATACCATGGGCTTCAGAGAGATACTGCAAAATTACAACCTAAGCCTGAGATTAAAAAAAGAGAAAGTAAATTGATTTTCTCTGAATTTACACTTGGGAAAATTGTTTAAAATGCTAATAAGTTTTCTTGCAAGCCATAATTTAGATGTTAGGTTCTCAGGTGTATGTATGTAGCATCTAAATTTTAATCTTGAACCCACAAATACACTCAAGCACTAGGTGGCTAATTTTTGTTTCTGAAAAACTTTCTAAAATGAGACAGGAATGGATAATATAGAAAATGTACAGATTGAGCTAAAAAAGGTAATAATTTCACAGTTACCAAAGGAACATACTGAATAAATAATTAATGCTCTAGAAAAATGGGGCAAAATGTTACTGACCTAGAAGAAATCTATTACTAATACTTTAATAGTTCTCTTCCACACTTTATATCAATATTACTCACATAGACTCTTTAAGCTATAATTAGATTTTTCCCTTATGGAATAAAAGCTATGGTTTATCTTTTTCTTTGAACTCAAGATAATTTCTCTTTTACAGTTAATGAGGCAGTAACTAAAGTATAAGAACCAGTTAGTCAATTGAATATCATTCATCTCTAAAGGCTTCAAAATACTGACTTGCTTTTTCTCTTTTCTCCTGGTTTCTATGTTCAGTTGAAGAGAAAATAGTGTTTTCTGTTTTGGGGGTGGGTGGGGGGGTAACTTTTCACATGGTAACTGTTCCTGGAACAGCAGGTAGGAAAGAGAAATAGTAACAGTGTCTTACATCTGTCTTATTATACCAACAGAAAAATGTGGCCCACCAACAGCCAAGCAAATGAAAACAAAGAATAAACACAAAGTGTTAATATTTATTTGGTCAAAAATGGAAAAGATCTAAAGGTATGAACTAGACTGGGTATAGCTTTCTGTAGGGAGAATAGGCAAGAGAAGGGAGCATTATCCTAGTTCTGCCATTAAGAAATTAGCAATCTCAGGGGAAAAGGTGACAGGACATATATACTAGAAAAATCAGTTATTAGAAGATACTCATCTATTCATTTAACAAACGTGTATTTTGTACCAACTATATTCCAAATCATGGTTTATTGTCTGGGGAAGATAATACTGAATACTGGAAACAACCCCAGAGTGGGGTATAGTTAGGACACAAATGCAAAGAAGGCAATGGGCTTGACAATGGCATGAGGTAAAGCATAACTTTCTTTAGATACAATGGTTTGGCAAGTCCTCTCATAGGAAATGCTTTTGAGCAGATGATGAGAAAGAACCAGTCACTGACAGATCTGGTTGAAGAATGTTTCAGGCAGAAGAAACAGCAAGGTTAAAGGCTCTGAGGTGAAAAGGAATTGAAAGGAAGTGTATCTGGAGCTCATTGCTGTGTATATGTGGGTGGGGAGGTATGAGATATGCACACTCAGAAATGGCAGAGATTATTTTGGTCACCACAGTTTCCCAGTCAGGTCAGCTAATATGTCATGTCACACTCAAATGCCTCAGTTTTATGACCTGGGATATTAGAATAATAACATTGTATATCTCTTATAAAACCATTCCCTTTCCATTGATTTTTGTCCACAGAGATCATCATAGTGTTATTATGATTTCCATTTAGTACTTACTCGTCCTTACTGGTTTGTTGTACAATCAATACTCTGTCTAAAAAGCAGGAGCCATCTTTATTGCTCTTCTCTCTTTTTGGTAAGCAAGAGGGAAGGGATCTCTCTTGCACTGGGAAACATATTGCTGTGGAAGTACAAGTAATAACATCATGTTTCTCTGGTACATATTAGCAAACTACAGTTGTTTATTTGGAAAGAGCCACTTTTGCTTTCAGCCAAAGCTTTGTAATATCCACACATTTCAAACCGGCTGCCTTCTTTAAGGAAAAGCTGAGTCCTGAGGCCATCTTCCTTTCCGGCAGACAGCTGCCTTTTAAATCAAGTGAACTAATCATTGATTTGCTTATTTATGACTAGATTTTGCTCAAAAACGCCCATTTTAAAAACAAAATCACTTACCCAAATATCTTTCCACTTTTATAACACATTAACATGCATTATAGAACTTGTATACGTGCACTGTGTGATTAAAAATGATTTTACCTCATGCTTTTAACTGTTTTAAGAAGTAATTTCACATTTCCAAATGCTCTTAAGTATTGTTCTATACATTTTTGCCCATTTGTCTCTACTGGATACTAAATAACTCAGTAAAATATGGTTCCTCTTTCCCCAGTTTAAAAAAAAAAAACTTAGTCCTTTATAAATTACTAAAAATACAAGTATACTTTATTCACAGCTAGAACTTAGAAAAGATAGGCATGATATAATATTGAGAGATGACAGAAAGTAAGGACTACTCTAGCCCAGTTGATTTCTATCTATGTTATATTTGAGAATCATCCATTTGTTCTTTTAACCTATACTAAGTATCCATTATATGCCAAAGAGAGATTTGAGGCACTGCAATAAAATTGCTACAGTAGAGTGATTTAAAAACTCCAAGATGAAAATATAAAGGCAGCCTAAATCTGATGGTAGAGGTAAAAAAGATGACGTTCAAAGGAGGTAGCCTTTAAGAAGATACTTGAAGCAGCAGTTACCCTTTTGCTATCCAAAGCAGCGTATTCCCGGGAGAGGGAACAGAATACATACAGGTATAGTGTCATTACTGAGTATGGTGTACATGGAATGGAAAAAGTTGTCTCTTTGTGTGTGTCAAGAGAAGTAATAGATAAGTTTGGAGGCTTTGCAGGAATCAAATGTGAACATGCCAAACGAAGAATTCTGGACAATTTTTGCATAATATGAGAAAAATTACCAAAACACTTGTGATGAGAAAGCATTGAACATGACCCAAAGTGGAAAATCTTGGTAAGATATTGAGAGCCTGAAGTAAGAAAATGTCTTAGAAATGGAGAAGGGAGAATATAAATAAGAACCATTTAGGAGGAAAATTATCAGAATTCAGTAATTAATTGTGTATGGTCAGTAGAGAAAGTATTTTAAAATGGATTATTGGGTTTTGGCTTGGGAAATATATATTCACCATGATATAAAGGTAGATATTTGAAGAAAGAAAGACTACAAATATTTTTTTATAGTTGTTAAATTTGAGGTGCCTATATAACATCTAGCATTTGGACTTAACCAAGTTAAATTGGCATGTTTAGATCAAAGAGTCTAATTTCCTGTATTCATGATTCTGAAGCTCAGGAGACATATCTGGGCTGGGACTATAAATTATGGACTCCAGTCTTACAGAAAACACAGGTTTTCTCTTTAGTGTAGGGATTGGATTAGATTATAGGCTTGCAACTGTGGAACACTGTTAATATAGAAAAAAAAAAAATAAAGGCCATCATTGTCTCCCTTCTCACATGTTAGACATCATTGTTCAGTCATAGCACTTTCTCAGCTGAGCCCAACTTCATCTTTATAGTCTTTGTCTACCGTTAGTCCATCCAGGTGGCCACATCCCGGTCAGCTGGAACTGTTGTAAGAATAGAAGTCTCTATACCATCCTGTGAAGGATCTGACTAGGATTAACGTTTGATTTGGGGGTCACCGTTTAGATGGGATACACTTACACTTTAGTGATTTCAGTTACCAGTTACTTTTTTTTTTAATTTGTTCCCCATTCAGGCACAGGGGAATGGGAAAGGGTCTAGGTTTTTTGCAAAAAAGGTGAGGCTGTTGATGGTACTGACAAGTGACAGATGGAGGTGACGACAGTGGAGTCTGGGCTGTCTAAATGAGGACAAAGAGTTTGGAGGACAATTACACACTTAGGAGGGGAAATTGAAGCACTGGAGAAAAGAGTCTCAGAGTATGTTTAATGAGAACAAGAGGGTGAAGGACTCAAAAACAAGAGACTGTGTTCGAGAATGAAACAGAGCTAAAGAATGCGAGAAAGCAAGAATTGGGACAAAAGTATGACCCTGGAAATGGTCAGCTAAACAATATTACAGGTTAAAATCACGTAGGTTAAAGGTGCTAAGGAACAGTTTGTTACCTCTTCCCCAGAATGAGAGCTGGATTTGGAATATGGACAGAGACTGTGAAGTACTGAAGTCCTTCATGGATATGGGTAAAGTAATGGGACATCAGTAGAAAATCACCTGGCTTTTGAGAAAGGAAGGGATTTTGCCTAGGATGTAAATGAAGTAGGCTAAAAATGGCATCTAGATGGATGCTTCCTTCATCCCCTTGTGTGCCTGGGCCATAGAGCACTGTTTTCAAATGTGGGTAACTATGATCTACAGTAAGAAAAAGTATTCAACTTCATTAAAAGTAACATATCACTGCAGACAGCACACTCAAATACATGAAGGCACATACACATTTGTGTACGTGTACACACTTACCCAAACGGTATAGCCTAAAAAATTCCCCACCTTACTCTTACTAATTACGACATGCTGTGATAGTTTCTATTTTAACCTATTCTCTTGTGTTCTATTTAAATGGTGGTGGAAACACACCACTGGGGGTTTCAACATGCATGAATGAATGGACTTATGACCCACATCTTAGCAAACTGAGCTGGAATGTAAGAGGTGCAGAAGAGCATGTCAAATGTGTTCCTCTTTCAAGCAGTTTTTAGGACAGACACAGGCAAAAAAAAAAAAAAAAAGTCTTTGAGTGTAAAAGGATGAGAGCACAGAAACAGCATTAAGGGAGGAAGAAAATTGAGGACTGACCCCAGAGTATCAATTGTGCTGTAGTGTGTAGGGATTCTTTAGAATCTCAGAATATCATGGACAATGAAAAAAATGGCTGACTGTAATCCCAATGATTTTGTCCCAAAGAAAATAAACAAATGATACACTTCATATGATTTTGAGAATTCCAGGAATGGGATTGACTAGTAAATATAGAAGAAAAATGGTGAATGTGGTTAGAAATCCCTGAGCTTCTCAAAAAGTGGAGATTTCTAGACCTATATGAAATGAAAATTTAAAAAATCAAACGTATGATTATGGGATTGAAAAAATATAACTGTGAATTAGATTTTAGAAATTGAGGGGCATCATGGTCAGCAGAACCCCCACTGAAAAAAGTAATAGTTTACTGAGTAATTCATTTTTTCAGGGACTGGCTATATATAATGTGTCACCTATTCCACATAGATAGAAACCTTATAAATATTGTTATCATGGCCACTTAAAGATGAAGGGACTGTGTAACTTGCCAAGGTTACATAGGTGGTGTAATTATGGTGGCAGTTAGGGCCTGATTGCTAAAGAAGACTCATAGTATCCAAAATAACAATGATTATGAAGTTACGGTTTGTAGTAGGAAAAAGATACAGTACAGCAGCAGCATTAAAGTAAGGATACGCACCCAATCCCGATGAAGACGTGGAACAACTATAATGCTCATACACTACCCTCAGGAATATAAATTGGCACAGCCACTCTGGAAAACCGGTAGTATTCCTTAACACTGCCCTGTCCAATGTAGTTAATTGCCACATTTGATTATTGAATACTTGAAATGTGGCTAGTCTAAATTGCTGTGAATATAAAATACATATTGAATTTTGAAGATTTAATATGTAAAAAATGTAAAATATCTGATCAATAATTTTCATATTGATGACCTGCTGACATAATATTCTGGATACACTGGCTTAGTAAAATGTATCATTTCACTTTTTAAAATACTTTTTTTACTGTGGCTACTAGAAAATTTTAAATTACACATGTGACTTCGACTAAATTTCTCTCGGACAGTACTAACAGAGCTAAGATTCATTATTTCATTTCTGGGTCTATCCCCAACAGAAAGGTGTATGTATGTGTAGTGAAAGTTAAGAACGTTTACAGCAGCATTATGCACAATAGCTAAAAACTAGAAAAAACCCAAAAGTCCTTCAACCATGGAATGGATAAATAAATGGTGGTGTGATTATAGTGTGAAATATTTAGTAACAAACTACAACTCTAAGCAGCAGCAACAATATCAAAAGTAAGGCTATGACAAAGACAGCCTCCAGTTATCTTCCTTCTACAGACTATACTGGAAGGAAGCTTTTATTTGGATCAGAAATGAGTGCACAGGAACGCCTTGGAACCAGGAAGATAAAAACAGAGTTTCAGCTGTGGTCTCTTAGGCCTACATGAGCAGCAGGGTATATTTCTTGCTACAGAACCAGTTCCAAGGGCAGAACCTTTGGGGGGGGGGAGGTGTCTCACTGAGACAGGTGTAAGTCATCAATCTCACTGTTACCAATAAACAGTGCTGACAAGCTGATAGATACAAACCACCCTGAAACTACTTGTTTGATGATTATCAACACTATTAGTCTGTTTTAAGCCTTGATCAAGAGTTGGTCCTATGCAGCCACATTTCATATGTCAGTGAAATAGTTCAGGTCACTTCCAGGCCTCCTGTGAAATTAACCTTCACAGGACATCCGGTAATCAAAACTTGTACTAGATTTCACTTTTTCCCTTATAAAGAGCTAAATTAATATGCTGCATTACTAAATTTATAGTAACTTTGTCTTAGTGTCAGATTTATTGAGTTAGTTACAGCTTTGCACTGAACGGCATACTTCTGGGTTGATTTGTGTTCAACATAGTGTGACTTGGTTACACCTAGAAGCCAAACCTTATCATGAAAGAAAGAAGACAGAAAAATTCACCTGTATAATCTCTTCAAGAAACACAATTATTTCCAGATGTATCTACCACACGTAGTCCCAGGAAATACCAAACCTCTGATTGAAATGGCATATTGTGTAAAACCACAGTTCCATTAAGTGTACTTAAAAACTAAAATTAGATAAGGCTTGCAGATTTTACATTTCACAGCTACTTATAAACTATTCTGGATCAGTGCTAACAAACTTTCTGCAACGACAGAGATGTTCTGTAACTGCATTGTCTTAGCTACTGCGTACGTCTGGCTATTGAGTGAGCACTTGAAAGATGGTAAATTCAAGGAACTGAATTTTTAATTTTATTTAATTTTAATCATTTAAATTTAAATAGTCGTATGTGAGTAGTTGTTACGTATCAGGTAGTGCAGCATATTACGTTGCCGTAAAAGCAAATCAATTTGACCAGTTCCAGAAACTGTCATCAAATAGTTGCGCTGTGTGTTTGTGTTCTCACAAAACACCATCATTGATTACTGCTGAACTGTCAGCTGCTGGGGTGGGATGGTTAATTAGAAGAGCAAGCAAAGCTAAATGCAACAGTCAAGTCTTTGTTTACTTACTACACAGTATGGAGAAGAGGCAAAAAAGAAAGGGCTGATTAATCAGTGTTCCATTTATTTCCCCAAAGAACGGCACCAGACAGGGGTCATATGATATGCAGCACAGACTGGGGGAATCATCTCACTGGAGAGGAGTCCTGAATAAAGGCTCCTGCATTTTCATTGACCAGGGAGCTGGGGGAAGGAGAGATGGAAGGGCTTGGAGTGGAACACTCATGAGTCAAGAGTGGGGAAAAGTGCCTCAGCCAAGGCACCCCAGGAAAGTAGACTGGGTGGAGGTACTGGAAAGTATTTCAACTGAGGCCCCAGTAAGGAAGCCTCTGAATGGAGCTACCTAAGAATGCTGTTATATGAATGAGCATGGCTAGTCCAAAGAGAACCTGATTCCTTGACTGCAACTCCCCAAGAAAACTGTAACAACTTGGC
The DNA here is from genome assembly GCF_023065955.2 of Ursus arctos. Lineage (NCBI taxonomy): Eukaryota > Metazoa > Chordata > Mammalia > Carnivora > Ursidae > Ursus > Ursus arctos. Next base: position 58,729,817 of record NW_026623100.1, on the reverse strand, counting down.
TATGCAATGAGTCTAATGTGGGGAGGGCAGTCTTCCTCTATGAGGCCTGCCAGGCAAAACCTTGTAATTGCCTGTGGTCAGACATAAAGAATCACATATATGACCTGTGCCTTGGATGGGCCTCCTCAAATAAATATGTATTTTTTTTCCTTCTAGGAACTACTCATGTCTTAAATATGAGCAATGAAAATCTATACAATGTTTTGGGAAATTCAAAATGAATTTGTTATTGTTATTTCATTTTCGGTCCTTGGCTATTCTGGATTTATTTTAGTATCACCAATTTGCAAGTCCATTTCTTTCCTAAAGAAGATGTTTCCTCTTAAGTGTACAGCCTATATCATAGTAAAGCAAAGCACCATCCAAATGCAAACTATTGCTTTGTCTAAGAAATAGCTAGAGGGTGTCAGGTTTAAAACTTCATCAGGCTGGTAGTCCCCAAGGCTGCTTCTTTCAATGTTCTGTTAAAATACATGTGAAAACATGCCCATACTACCCAAAACAGTCCAAATATTTAATGCCAACAGTTTTCCACAGAACTAAAATCTTAAAATTTGTATGGAACCATAGAAGACCCTGAATAGCCAAAGCAATCTTGAAAAACAAAGCTGGAGGCATCACAATCCCAGATTTCATAATGTACTACTACAAAGCTGCAGCAAACAGTATGGTTTTGGCACAAAAATAAACCCATAGATCAAGAGCCCACACATAAATCCACACTTTTATGGTCACTTTAACCCACAGAGGAGTCAAGAATATACAATGGGAAAAAGTCTCTTCAACAAATGGTGTTGGAGAAACTGGACCACTTTCTTACACCATACCTAAAAATAATCTCAGGACGGATTAAAGACCTAAATGTAAGACCTGAGACTACAAAACTCCTAGAAGGAAACATAGGAAGGAATCTCTTAGACATCAGCTGTAGAAACATTTTTCTAGATATGTCTCCTCTGGCAAGGGAAACTAAGGCAAAATTAAAGTTTGGGACTACATGAAAATAATAAAGTTTCTGCACACTGAAGGACACCATTAAAATAACAAAAGGGCAGCCCACTGAATGGAAGAAGATATTTGCAAATGATATATCTGACATATAATATCTAAAGAATTTATACAACTCAATACCAAAAAGAAATCAATTAAAAAATGGGCAGAGGACATGAACATTTTTTTTTTCTCCAAAAAAGACAGACTAATGGCTAACAGACACGTGAAAAGATGCTCAACATCACTATCAGGGAAATGCAAGTCAAAATGACAATGAGATATCACACCTGTCATAAAAAACAGAAGAAATAACAGTGTTGGTGATGATGTGGAGAAAAAAGAATTCTCAATGCACTGTTGATGGGAATGTCAATTGGTATAGCCATCCTGGAAAATGGTATGGAGATTTCTTTCTTTAAAAATTAAGAATAGAAATACCATATGCTCTAGTAATTCCAGTACTAGGTATCTACCCAAAGAAAATGAAAACACTAACTCGAAAAGATGTATGCATCCCTATGTTTATTGCAGCATTATTTACAATAGCCAAGATATAGAAGTGTCCAGGTGTCCACTGATGGATGGATAAAGAGGATGTGGGGTGTGTGTGTGTGTGTATATATATAATATTCTATACGATATATATATCATACATATATTATGATTATTAGCCATAAAAAAGAATAAGATCCTGCCATCTGCATGGACCTACAGTGTGTAACGCTAAGTGAAGTAAGTCAGAAAAAGACAAATACCATATGATTTCACTCATATGTGGAGTTGAAGAAATAAAACAAATGGACAAAGAAAAAAAGGCAAAAATCAGACTCTTAAATACAGAGAATAAACCAATGGTTGCCAGAGGAGAGGAGGGTAAAGGGATAGGTGAAAAAAAAAAATACATGTGAGAACAAACAAAATATCCAAACTCACAACACTGAAAATGAGGGCAAAGAGGGAACTCATTTCTAAAATTGGGAGGATTTCCCCTAACTATAGGGCTGAGGGAAGGAAGAACTGGATTGAAGTGCACTACCAGTGGCCCACATTTGATTGCCTCACGTGACGTTATTAAGGATAATTTTTATTATTCCTCTAGCCTCTGTCTTGTCTTTTTCCTAGAGAAAATAAATGTCTTTACATGCAAGATATATGATCAGCCATCATACTAGTAGTATATGCTACCCTTTGAGGTAGCCAGAGTACAAGCTTCTAACTTTGTGTAATTACATTTTAATATACATAAAACAAAGGAGTGGGCAGACAATGGGGAAAGGGATAGAGTCAGTGATACGGTGCATGCTGGGAAGAGTAGTCCTCACAATCAAATTCTGAAGATGGAAATGGAAAGAGAGCTGTGGGAGCAGAGCTGTACATACTGGAAATGAAGCTTTTCATCTTCACCAATTCAGAGCTCGCTTATCTATACTAGAGGAAGCTTGTGAGCGAGAACTGGGCAAGGAATTACACATGTTAATCTGCTATCCAACTAATTAACTCAGAGCTAGCAAAGAATTAACTAAATCTAACTTCAGAATGCGTCAACAATCATATACATTATGAGGACTACAAAAATATTTTAAAACAAGCTAAGGTTATTCCAAAGATTTAAAATAATGTTCCTTTGGTAGTCAGATGAAAAATAATTTGGATTAAACAGGGACAGAAATAAATATTGAGAGAGCAAGCTGAAATTAAACCAACAAGATAAGAATAAAAGGATGAGAAGAGGAAATATTAGGATGAAGGGAGCCTGAAAATGGAACTGCCAAATTACTATCTGCATAAGAGATAGGGAAGATTAAAATGACATTTTGGACAGGGCCATTTCAGAAGACAAAATTGTCCCTGAGAAGGAAGAGGAAAAAGTCAAGGAGATGAAATCTGGAGGTCAGAGAACATATGTAGATACATTTTGTCAACATAAATAACATTGCAATATAAAGAGAGGATGTGTCCCTGTATTTAAATTTATTTATAGAGTACTGTTCTGGATTCCAGGGATACAGAGGTAAAGAAATGGAAATGTTTGCTTTTCTCATAGGAGGGACAGAAAATAAATGAAAGATTTTTTAAAAAAGGAAATCATCGATATTAGTGTGATGTGATGCAGGACAAAGTGACCAGAGGTCACTTAAAGTTGGGTGGTCAGGAAAGGCCCCTCTGAGAAAACAGCCTTTAAATCAAGGCAAAAGCAATTAAGGAGAAAAAGGTCAGGGACAGGAACAGTGAGGAACATTCTGGAAAGAAACAACAGCTGTTGACAAGATCCTAAGACAGGAACAGGCTGGTATATTCTAGGAACTGAAAGAAGACGCTGTATTTTGACTACATTAAGCAAGAGAAAACAGAAGCAGATCATCCAGGACTCCGTTAGCCAGGGTGAGGACTTGGGATTTAGCTACCAGTATTCTTCTCATTACTACTGGAAGGCACTGAAAGATTTTTAATATCAGGATTGACAAAAATAAGACTACATTTTTACCAAAAGATCAGTTAAGCCTCTGTGGAAGAATGGAACCCAGGGGAATATCTATGAGCTTTTTAAAGAAGTTACTAAAGTATTCTAGGTAAGATACAATACACCAGCGTGTTAGCAGTGGAGATGGAAAGAGGTAAATTTATTTAGGTTATGCTTTGAAGGGACAATTCATACATATAGTGAGATACTGGATGTGGGATATAAGGAAAAATAAGAAACTTGTCCTAAGCTGCTGGATGGACGGTCAAGTATGTGTGCTGGAATCTACCAGGTTTGACTGTTTCTGTGGAGTGGGGAAGGAGACCAAGGGTGCTGTTTATGAGATTGGTTAAGTTTGGGATCCATGTTAAAATTGCAATGCCTGTGAGATATATCAGAGTGGAAAGAGTAAATTAACTATGGTGTGTAAGTCCTTAGTGTTCAAAAGAGCCCTCTGGACCAGAGATATAGATTTGTGAGTGATTAATAGATAAAAATCCAGTCAGGAAAAATACACAATCTATAATCGAGTAAAACAGTCTATTCTAAGAGACTCTGCATTATTAAGTAACAGAATCTACTAGAGCAATATCTATAGAATATGGAAATGAAAAATTATGGACCAATAACTGATAGTATGTCAAATTACGATCATACACGAAGGCAAGAACAAGCAATTCCAGTTATGTACAAACTATGAAAGTATTATACCTTCCACCCCCATCTTTAAAAGAGAACACTTAAAGTCATGCTTCCAAGTAACTGAAAATGAATCAAAATTTAGTATTCAATAAAGATGATGTGGTTTTATACTCCCCTTCTAGAAACATATCCTAAAAAAAATCTGAAATATGGATGCAAATTTATGCACAAAAATGTTCCTGTAGAATTTTTGTTAATAATGAAAATTGTAATTGATGTTAGGAGTATGTCCATATGGTGGAACACTAGGAAGACACCGAAAATTATGTTTATGAATAATTTAAATTAAAATGATTATGAAACACAGTTAAGTGGGAAAAAAAGCAGGATGCCAAATTATAGGTGCAGTATCATCTCTGTCAATATGTGTAGAAAAACATCCTGGAAGGGAAAAATTTTAATATTATCGGTGTTTGCCTCTGGGAGATGGAATTACTTTTCCCATTTCATTGTTATTTTTTATACTTTGTAAGACTTCTAAATCAGTATTACTTACATAAATAGAAAATTATATTTAAAAATTTAAAACTTGAAAAGGCAATATAAAGCCTGTGGAAACATGGGATAATTGAGATAAGGCCAAGTAAAAAAAGAATAAAATTTCAGTATGCATTACTGTTTCAAATATAAAAAAAAAAAATAAGTAAATATATGCATGTGGAGACAATCACAAATAAAATAATAATGTCATCAGTATCAATAGGAGTTGGAGAATACTATTAGTTCCAAGTGACATCTGAGTAGGGAAATAAATAAACACAAAATTCCAACAGTTACCGATGGAACTCCCTTCAAGACTATAAGTTTATGAATGCAGAGATTAATGCCAAGAAGGAAGAGTTTAAGTAAAGCATAGGTAATGAAGAGAAAAAGGAAAATGAGAACAGGCAAAGCTCAGGAAAGAAAAAAAAAAAAATCCCAGAAATAGAAAGTCCAACACTAAATGGCAAAACACTGAACACAAATTAGGGACTTGTAGTTCAAAACATTGGCTGGAGCATTACTACTGGGAAAGAAGAGGTAACCTCTCTCTACCTGGTAGTAATGAGAGGGAAAACTACAGGTCCTCCAAAAATAGCATAGAGCCACAAAATAAGCCAATCTACCCCCCTCCTCCAATATCAGTGCCAACCATCAGTGAAGCTGCATGTCACTGTACTGGCGGAAGAAAACACTCAAGCTAAGAACCCTGTCCACAAATGCCTCAAAATAGAAAAACAAAATCAGAGCACTTCCATATCCAACTATCCAAAAAAGAAAACAGAAGGCGGTTCATCTGTTAGAAAGTTTCCTATGTATTTAGTCAAAAGGAGAACAGTCTCAAATAAATTAAGTAGTCTTACACAATCAGTTAGGTACATTAAAAAAATAGACTCTGAATTCAAGAATTAAGAACAAAAATATACAAATACAAAAGAATGTTCAAAGAGTTGACAGAATTCAGGAAAGAAATTAAAAACATTTTTAAGTATTAGAAATGAAAGATAACTTTAATAAGGTACGTGGAAAGAAAGCTGGAAAATAAACACAACAACAAAAAAAGAATAAATCCTAGGAAAGAAATGGTTAAAATGGAAGACATGCAAAGAAAATGTAACTGAAATCCATTAAGATGAGTAACAAAACAATGGAACTTATATAATGATAGTCTAAAAATCTTCAAACAAAAGTCAAATGTGTGTATCAACATATTGAAAGAACTCATTGTGCACCTGGAAAAACCTGGGTCAGAGCGATCACTCCATGACATACTAAGGTAAAATCACAGGCTTTAAAGACAAATACTTCTTTGTGCCTCTAGGTAAAATGACCAAATTATTTTAAAAAATAGCAAAGCAAGATGGGCACCCAAAATTTCAAGAGCACATCAGCTATAGCAAGGTGGTGGTGGAAGAAAGATTTACAAAAAAACTTAAGAAAATATAGTGTGAGCCAATGATGTCACCTTTAGCCAACTGTTCTTCAAGTATCTAAAGTATAAAATCCTCTGAAGAAGTCTATTAGAGGATGAGTTCCATCCTAGAAAAACTCAACAATAGTAAATATGTAACATATTTAATTTTAGATCTAAGACTAAAAAACAAGCAAGGACTGGTAGAAGAATAATAAACATTTCTAAAAGGTATAGAGTATGCAACTAAGAAATGGGAGGAGAAGAGAGAAAGGGTAAAGTACAAATAAGAACATTAATCATTATGTAAGTAATTTCTGAATATCAAAGAATGCATGTATGTATTTATTTATTTATTTTGAGAGAGTGTGGGTGGTGTCAAGGGAGAGTGAGAATCTCAAGCAGACTCCCCACTGAGCCCGAACCCAGAAGCGGGGCTCAATCCCAGGACCCTGAGATCATGACTTGAGCTGAAATCAACAGTCAGATGCTTAACTGGTTGAGCCACTCCAAGCGCCCAAAGAATGCCATTTAAAATTGGCAGTGCATATAGAGAAAAGATAAATTAGAAAGGGGTATTAAGGGAAGTATTAAAGGTATATGACCACAAAATTACTATTACTAAAATTACTATTTTAAAATGTACAATTTTCAGGGATGCCTGTGTGGCTTAGTCAGTTAAGCATCTGACTCTTGATTTTGGCTCAGGATCTCAGAATTAAAGGTCGAACCCTGCTTTTGGCTCTGCACTTAGCGGGGAGTCTGCTAGAGATTCTCTTTCTCTTCCCCTCTGCCCTCTCCTACCCCCCTCAAATAAATAAATAAAATGTACAAACTTTTCTAAATACCCAAGCAAACACATAACAGTGAGAGGAAACACAGTAAATATAATATGCACAGTAAGTGTGATATAAAGTGATAGAGCAGAGTTGAAACAAAGATTATCAGTCATATCAGTAATTATGAATGACCTTAAATCACTAAAGAAAATGATTTTCAAATTGTCAGAAAAACCTAACCACGTATATGGCACATCTGAAGTCAACTGATTCAAAAGGCTAACACAATTAAGAGATGGTTAAAAATAAGCTGGGTAAACTGAAAGAAGAAACCATCTAGGCTAAGGAGAAGTAAGCCCCCCCCCCCACAAAGAAAGAAAACATTCAATGAGATAAAGGATACTTTTTATTGCTAAAAGTTAAGAGATATGAATATCTATGCAAGACACAGTAAGAATCCATGAATCCATACTGAGAGATATTCAGATCGATATTATGATAAATGATAGGCAGACAGACGAGGTGAGGGAAAGCTTTCTTATGAAATGTCAACTAATATGAAAGAAATAACGTAGAAAACTACAGTTTTATAATTATCATAATAAAAAATGATATAGGAAGAATTAGTCATTGAAGTTAGCATTCTGGAGGGTGATCAGATTTGATGAGGAAAGGATATTGACACAGTCTTAGAATTAATATAAAATTTATAAGGTAAAATTATATTAATGCATGCAAACTATACTGTGCAGATACTAGATAATCCCTTAATGATATAAAGTATAAATGTATATCATGTGTCTTGGAATGTGACACTTCAAAGACCAATTCTAATTGAGGGATACTCTCTACAATACTGCCCTTATTCTTGAAATACACCAATGTTATGAAAAATAAAGACTAAGAATAACTGTTCCAGATTAAAAGAGACTAAAATATATCAACTAAATGGAAAAGAGCTCCTGAATCTGTCTTGAACTGGAAAAGAAATTCTATAAAGGATGTTATTGAGATAAGTAGGAAATGGCCTGTAGGTTAAAGTATTGTTAAATTTCCTAAAATTAAAAAAGTAAGTAAGTGATATTGTATCTATGAAGATAGAAGAGCTGTGGAGAACAGTAAAAGGAGAGCAGCATACAGGTGATTGCGGGTAGAGTGAGTCAATGCTCACTCTTGAATACGCACTCTAAGATTTACTAGAAGTTCTGGTTTAATCCAGTTTCTTGATACATTCTTGTATGGTAATACAGGGCAGCTACGGAATAGAGACAGTTCAGTTTCCTGTTTCTATATTATGACCTGAACCTGGAATGGAAACATGTTCTTGCAACTTCACCGAGTTGGAATGTTTGGGCTCATCAGTGAAAGGGAAGACTTAAAACCTGTGCCCACTAGTAATCGGGCCAAACAGGACGATCCTGAGGTATCTGGAGGGCCATTTCCCTAAATATGGACATTCTAAAACAGAAAACACACCAATCTGTCACAAATCTACAAATATGAATACTTTGTATGTGGTTTGAAATATCCCTGCTTTCAATACAGAGGAAAAAAGTGAAAAAAATACATATGTACAAGCATGAAATGATCCCATCATTTTTACTGTTCTGGCAATTTTATATGTGAAATAAATTTTAATGCATTAATTTTTTCTTTCATTCAAGAGGCATTCATTGAGCCCTTCTTAGGTGTTAGATGTCAAACTGAAATGCTTCTGAATATTCTATTCTTGAATTATATTTCTTCTCTCCATTTCTAGTACTAGGTGGATCCCTCATGGGTAGTGACTCAAGTACTTCCTCCCTGTTGTGGCTACTTAAGTTTATCTCCCATCCAATCTGTCCAACATGCTACCTTGAGATTACCATGCTCCACCCAGTTTTAAGATTTTAATTGTTTCCTTGTTCTGTAGGATAAAGCCAGCTATATCATCAGAGTACACATTGTTCTCTCCGAAACTTCCTTTGGTTGATGTAGAATTACTTTGTTTTTGGAACAAACCATATCCACGTGTATGCCTCTTTTGGGGGGTTATTTTCCTCATGCTTCTGGGAAACTGAGGCCTTGATCAAAATGCTCCTTCTCTCATCAGACAATATTAAGAGGTCCCAGATCTGGGCTTTCACGGTATGTTGTACCTGGCTTCTCTTGTACTAGAATTTGTTTCTGAATTTCCTTATTTCTCTTTCCCTGCTAACTGGACCATAGCTTCTGTGATGCAGGCTTCACATCTCATCCCAGTGATTTGTACAATGTTTGGATCCTATTACAGTTTTAATAAATATTTGTCAAATTAAAAAATATTTACCATGACTACATAATTAAGTCAACTGGAGAAGAAAATAAGATGTTAAGAGAATGGTATATAAAAGAAAATCCCCCAAAGACTTCAGAAACAAGAGCACATGCTGCGCAAATGGTCTGAATACATGTACCGCCCATTAAAAAGTTTCAAATTGTACCTAATGATACTCCATTAACAACACCCAAGATGATTTTGAAAACATTAAAGATGTTGGACAAAATTAGACATCTGGCTTGAAATAATTCCAGTGGGATACAGACAGGCAGTCTCTTTGAAGTAAAAATGTTTATGCAACACAGAAGAATTATCAAGTACCCTACCTACTGCCAAAGAGTGGCTGCAGCCAAATATTAAATAATGTGAAAGAGAAAATAAGGCTGCAATTCTCTCAATGGGATATAAACCAAGAAAAGGCCTTGTTTCAGACATGTATTTGGACACAAGCAATGCATTCATTCAACAGTATTATCTTCCACACAAAACAAGATGAGAAAAATGAACAGAAAATACATTTTTGCATTTCAAAAATTTAACTCAGAATAATGCGTCTTTATCATTTCTGAGTAATGCTTTGATTTCAGTCAAGGGGAGTATTAAAAAAGTGAGACTTTAATTACTAAGTATGTAACTTTTTCTATTTATGTTGTTTTCATTTTTTTTCTTTTAAGTGGGCCTTTGTGAATACTTCACATGATTCATTTATTATAAGTACTTAAGACTATGAGCAGAATAAGAATTATTTTTCATGGCACAGTTTCTCTTATTTGCATACATAATGACACTTATCTTTAGCAAAGAGGCTTTTGAGAGGTAAGTAAGAAGTAGATAATGTATAGAATTTATAAGCACCATCAGGACATCTTTATACTCCTTTGTCCTCCTCCACCTGCACTGCAGAATTTGAGTCAAGATTCCTTTCAAACTACATTTATAAACAAGTAAAATTCCAGCAGAATTTTACTTCACTGGCTCAGTCAGCCTCTCTAACTTGAATAGGCTTCCTGTGCCTTGAAATTATGGCAGGATTATGACTTTTTTTTTTGATTAATCATATGAATAGTAACCCACCCACTTCTATGAGTTACAATCCAAGTTCCTCAGGGAATGATGATAATAATAACAGTAATAAGCAATAATACTTAACATTTATTGAGCAATTACCATGTGTTGGTATTTTATTAAGGGATTTACATATATTTTCTCACAACAGCTCTGTGAAATGGGAAATATCTGTCTTTTATACATGAGGAAAGTCAGTACAGTGTGATTTACTTCCCTAAGAGCCCCGTGAAGTGGAGAAGCAAGACATGATCCAGTTCTGGCCCAAGATAGCAACATAAGAAGACCCTGAACTCACTTCCTCCATGAATACACCAAATCTATACCTGTTTTTAGAGCAGTTCCTTCTGGAAGAACCAGGGACAGACTGAACAGCTTCTCCACAACAAATAATACCAAAAGGGACAGAGACGCAACGCAGTAACATGGGGAACCCGACATCCAGCACCACTGTGCGGAGGCACAGTACTGAGACACTGAGAGCAGATTTGTCTGCCCTGGGGCACAGAAAAAGAGCCCTGGTTTAGTAGGGCAACTAGAATATAAAGGAAGCAGGCCTAGAACCCTGACAAGTAGCAGAGGAGTTGCTGGAACTGTCCCTGGGTCAGAGGAGCTGGCAAACACCACAGTTCCCTCCTTCCACCTTGACAGCTGATGGGAGCAGGGTCTGGATGCCATAGCTGGCCTGCTGGCTCACTGAGTCCTGGGCCCCTAACCCACACCAGCTTAGGATGCCCTAAAAAGCCAGTTTATAAGAGCAACTAGAATATAAAGGAGTCAGCCCTAGAACCCTACCAAATGGCATGGGAGCTGCTGGAAATCTCTTTCTTTGTGTCAGAGGGGCTGGTGAATACCACAGTTTGTTTCCACTCTACCTTAATGGCAGGGATGGGAGCAGGATCCAGGCATCTAGCTGGCCTATCACTTAACTGAATCCCAGGCCCTTAGCCTACACCAGCCTAAGCTTTCCCACTAAGGCAGCCTCAGGGCAGTGCACACTGGGACACCCCCGGTCAGTGCTCATCAGAACTCCAGGCATTGTGCCAAGGTGACATAGGTACAAAACAACCCAGAACACTCTGGCCCACACCACTTTGGCTCCAGTTGGCATGCTAAGGCAGCTCCAGCACAATAGTGCTCTGGGATCTGCTGCCTCGTTCCTATTTTGGCTTCAGCACTGTGGGAGAACACCAGCCTCGGTGCCAGCTACCCTACCAGGGTGCTGTCCGCAGACAGAGCCCTGGGACCCTTAACCCACTCCAGCTGCAGATCCAGCCAGCTGAAGTCAGCAGGCACACACAATCTATACAGGGAATGACCACACAAGGCCATTTCTTCAAGTTTAGGAGAAGTGGCTATTCTGCCTAATTCACAGAAACAAACACAGAAAATCAAGCAAAAGGACAGAGGAATATGCTTCTAACAAAAGAACAAGATATTATATACAAACCTAATGGTAACCACAAATCAAAAACCAGTAATAGATACACAAAAAATAGAAAGAAATACCAGCATATCACAAAAAAAAGCCAACTTATCATGAGAGACGTGAGCAAGGGAAGAAAGGAACAGAGAAGAACTACACATACAAACATAAATCAAGCTTAAAAAAATGGCAAATGCATACCCATCAATAACTACCTTGAAGTAAATGGACTAAATGCTCCAATTAAAAGACACACGGGGTGACAGAATGGATTAAAAAACAAGACCCATCTATATGCCGCCTGCAAGAGACTCATTTCAGACCCAAAGACACATGCAGATTGAAAGGGCGGGGATAGAGAAACATTTATTATGCAAATGGATGTGAAAAGAAAGCCTGGGTAGCAATACTTATATCAGACAAACTGGACTTTAAAACAAAGACTATACCAAGAGACAAGGGCAGTATATAATAATAAAAGGGGACAATCAACAAGAAGATAGAACAGTTGTAAATATGCATCTAGTATGGGAGCGCCCAAATACATAAAACAGTGACAAACATAAAGAAACATAAAGCAACTAATCGATAGTAATACAATAATAGTAGGGGACTTTAACACCCCACTTCCATCAACGGACAGATCATCCAAACAGAAAATCAACAAGGAAATACTCACTGAATGACACACTGGACCAGATGGATTTAACAGATATTTTTTTTCCCCAGAACATTCCATCCTAAAACAGAATACACATTCTTTTCAAGTGCACATGCAACATTCTCCAGAGCAGATCACATGCTAGACCACAAAACAAGTCTCAACAAATTAAGAAGATCGAAGTTACACCATGCATCTTTTCTGACCACAACGCTACGGAACCAGAAATCAACCGCAAGAAAAAAATCTGGAATGAGCACAAATACATGGAGGTTAAGTAATACGCTATTAAAAGATGAATGGGTCAACCAAGAAATCAAAGAAATCAAAAATTACATGGAGAGGGGATCCTGGGTGGCTCAGTCAGTTAAGTGTCAGACTCTTGATTTTGGCTCAGGTCATGATCTCAGGGTTGTGAGATCAAACCTCACATAGGGCTTTGCATTCAGCATGGAGTCTGCTTGTCCTTAGCCCTCTGCTTCTCCTGCACGCTCTCTCTCAAATGAATAAAATTTTAAAAAATTACATGGAGAGAAATGAAAAGGAAAATACAACAGTCCAAAATCTTTGGAATGCAGCACCAGTGGTTCTAAGAGGGGAAGTTTATAGCAGTACAGGCCTACCTCAGGAAGCAAGAAGTACCTCCAATAAACAACCTTATACCTACAGAGCTAGGAAGAGAGCAAGTGAAGCATAAAGCAGAAGGAAGTAAATAATAAAGATTAGGGAGAAATAAATGATACAGAAACTAAAACAAAACAAACAAACAAAAAACAATAGAACAGACCAATGAAACCAGGAGGTAGCTGTTTCTTTGAAAGTTTGACAAAATTGATAAACCTCTAGCCAGACTCATTAAAAAAAAAAGTGGGCTCAAATAAAATCAGAAAAGAAAGAGAAATAACTACTGACACTACAGAAATACAAAGGATTGTAAGATAATATTATGAAAAATTATATGCTAACAAAATGGACAACCTAGAAGAAATGGATAAATTCCTAGAAACATAAAACCTCCCAAAATTGAAGCAGGAAGAAATAGAAAATTTGAATAGACTAATTACCACAATGAAATTGAATCAGTAATCAAAAACTCCCCACAAACAAAAGTCCAGGACCAGATGACTTCACAGGTAAATTCTACCATACATTTAAAGAAGAGTTAATACCTGTACTCATCAAACTCCCCCCCCCCCAAAAAAAAATAGAGTTAGGAGAACTTCCAAGCTCACTCTACGAGTCCAGCACTACCCTGATACCAAAAAGACGATACTACAAAAGAAAACTACAGGCTAATATCCTTGATGAACATAGATGCAAAAATTATCAACAAAATACTAGCAAACCACATTCTGCAATTCATTAAAAGGATCATTCACCATGATCAAGTGGGATTTATTCTGGGCATGTAGGATGATTTAATATTCACAAATTGTCAATGTGATACTGCACATTAACAAAATGAAGGGTAAAAATTATATCGTTTCAAAAGATATGGAAAAACCATTTGACAGACTACAACATCCATTCATGATAAAAACTCTCAACAAAGTGGGTTTAGTGGGAACATACTTCAACGTAATAAAGGCCATATATGAAAACCCACAGCTAACATTAGTGGTGACAAGCTGAGAGATTTTTCTCTATGAACAGGTAAAGGACAAGGACGTCCACTCTCACTACTTTAACTCAGTATAATACTGAAAATGTCAGACAAGAAATAAAATGCAACCACATTGTCAAGGAAGAAGTAAAATCATCACTTTTTGCAGATGACATGATACCGCATGTAGAAAACATTAAAAACTCCACCAAAAAACTATTAGAATAAATTGAAGTGCCTGGGTGGCTCAGTCGTTAAGTGTCTGCCTTCGGGGATCAAGCCCTGCATCGGGCTCCTGCTCTGCTGGGAGCCTGCTTCTTCCTCTCCCACTCCCCCTGCTTGTGTTCCCTCTCTCGCTGGCTGTCTTTCTCTCTGTCAAATAAATAAATAAAATCTTTAAAAAAAGTATTAGAATAATAAATTCAGTGAAGTTGCAGGATACAAAATATACAGAAATCACTTAGGTTTCTACATACTAATAATGAAGAAGCAGAAAGAAAAATTAAGGAAACAGTTCTAGTTACAATTGTACCACAAACAATAAAATACCTAGGAATAAACTTACCTAAAAAGGTGATAGACCTGTACTCTGAAAACTGCAGAACATGGATGAAAGAAATTAAAGATGACACAAATAGAAAGACTTATGTTCATGAATTGGAAGAATATTGTTAAAATGCCCATACTACCTAAAACAATTTACAGATTCAATGTGATCTTTATCAAAATACGGACATCATTTCTCACAGAGGTAGGGCAAATATGAGAAGTGGTATGAAACCACAAAAAAACCCAAATAGCCAAAGCAATCTTGAGAAAGAACAAAGCTAGAGGTATCACAATCCCAGATTTCAAGGTAAACCACAAAATTTCATCAAAACAGTATGAAAGTGACATAAAAATAGACACATAGATCAACAGAATAGAATAGAGAATTCTGTAATAAACCTACAATTATACAATGGGAGGAAAATAGTCTCCTCAGTAAATGGTGCTGGGAAAACTAGACAGTTACATGCAAAAGAATGAAACTGTACTACTCTTTTATACCACACACACACACACACACACACACACACACACACACGAAAGAAAAGAAAAAAAAAACCTCAAAATGAATTAAAGACCTAAATGTGAGACCTGAAACCATAAAAATCCTAGAAGAAAACATAGGCAGTCATCTCTTAAACATTAGTCTTAGCAATTTTTTCTAGACAGGTCTCTTTAGGCAAGGAAAAAGCAAAAATAAACAATTAGGACTACACCAAAATAAAAAGGAAAAAAGAAAAAAAAGGAAACCATCAACAAGACAAAAAGGCATGGGAGAAGGTATTTGTAAATGATGTATCCAATAAAAGGTTAATGTCCAAAATATATAAAGAACTTCTACAACTGAACACCAAAAAAACCCCAAATAATTTGATGAAAAAATGGGCAGGGGACGTGAATAGATATTTTTCAAAGAAGACATACAGAAGGCCAACAAACATGAAAAGATGCTCAACATTACCAATCATCAGGGAAATGCAAATTAAAACCACAGTGAGATAGCACCTTACACCTGTCAGAATGGCTAGAATCAAAGACAGGAAATACCAAGCACTGACAAGGATGTGGAGAAAAAGGAACCTTTGTACACTATTAGTGGGAATGTAAGTTGGTACAGTCACTATGGAAAACAGTATGGAGGTTTCTCAAAAAAGTAAAAATAGAATTACCATATGATCCAGTAATTCCACTGGTGGGTATTCACTTGATGAAAATGAAAACATTCATTTGAAAAGATATATGCACCCCTCTGTTTATTGCAGCATTATTTACAAAGCTAAAACAGAAGCAACTCAAGTGTCCATCAACTGATGAATGGATAAGGAAGTTGTGATATATACACAATATTACTCAGCCATTAAAAAAAAAAGAGATAGAGATCTTCCCATTCAGGACAACATGGATGGACTAGAAAGTATTATGCTAAGTGAAATCATTCAGACAGAGAAAGGCAAATACCATATGATTTCACTTATATGTGGAATCTAAGAAAACTAAAAGAAATGAATAAACAATAAAAGCAGAAACAAGGCCACAGATGTGGAGAACAAACTGGTGGGTGCCAGAGGGATGGAGGTGGGGAGATTGGCAGATTGGATGAGGGGAGTGGAAGGTACAGGCTTTCAGTCACGGGATGAATAAGTCATGGGGATGAAAGGAGTAAGAAGAGTGAATACAGTCAGTGGTGGTGTAATAGTGTTGTATGGTGCCAGATGGTAGCTACACTTGCAGTGAGCATAGAATAAGGTAGCATTGCCCAATGACTATGTTGCACACCTAAAACAAATGTAACATTGTGTGTCAGCTATACTTCAATAAAAAAAAAAGCTAAAACATTACAACATAGTGATAAACACACCAAAGATGGCTAAATTTTAAGAAGAGCTTAAGTAATGCACAAATAGACAACACTAGAGAGTAAACAGCCAGGGTTTGAATCCAGGTTTCTCTGACCCCCAAACCCAGTGACTTCTTAGCCAACACACTATCTCCCTTGATAGACTTGCACTCCTACACAAAAATGTGTAAGAAACCTCATAATCTTAGCCATTCTCTCCTTTTTCTATCACCATAGCAATTTCTTACTCTCTGGAGTCAGCCATAAACATCCTGGGCTGAGGGCTCCACCCAGCTTCTCTCAATCTTCTCCTGCTGTATCCTGCTGCCACTGGTCCATCAGATGGCAACCAAATCAGGTGTTTCCATTTGGGGCATTTTTAAGTTGAACGCTATACACCTAGAATGTATGAGGCTTGAAACTTAAAATGGGAAAGCAGGTCCAATTTGCCCACAATTTTGAATGTGTGCTTGATGGATAAGTTTACAGTTTATTCAGGTATGCTATCTGGAATTTTCCAAGTCTCAAAAATCAAGAATATGCTCCCTTGGAGATGCCAACATTTGTAATACGTACTCCCAATTTCTTCAACTTCCACACACAATTTCCAAAAATACATTCTTCATTGATTTTTTTAAAAAAGATTTTGTCAGAACACAAGAGGAGCTGCAGGCAGAGGGAGAAGGAGGCTTCCCGCTGAGCAAGGAGCCTGACTCGGGACTTGAATCCAGGACACTAGGATTATGACCTAAGACAAAGGCAGATGCTTAACCGACTGAGCCACCCAGGCATCCCCTCATTGATTTTTTTTTCCTCTGTTCTGTTTATGTCTCTTTGGCTGTATTAAAAATCTACTTCAAAACACTACTTTCTGTTTACATGTCATTTACAAAGCATTAGTGTTTCCCTAAAGATTCATTAGGTTGATTTTATTTTTAAAATCTAATATTTTAAAGAAAAAAAATTATGCATACAAAAATCATCCTATATAGCTAAAATAGCACTTAACTTTGACCCTTTCCTTAAACATATGAATTAATGGGTGATTTCACTATTACACTTCTTTGTTTTTAAAACCTGTTGATTAATACTTGATTCAAGAGCTGCTTCTCTGGGTCCATTCATAATACCTTAGTTGTTGCTAAGCAACTAGCTGAGTTCTTTTCTTGGTGTTAGGAGGCTGCACATGTGGAAGGAGAGGATGAAGCCACGGGGTGATCTTAAATAAATAAATGGCTTTCAGTTTTCCAAATATCAAGTGATAATAAAACAGCATGGGTATTTTAGTGCCCCATCCGCTGTGGATCTGTCACTGTAGGCACAGTGTTCCTACAAATTAATAATGATATATATGTTTCCTAGAAGAGTGTCCTTGGTTTTATTCTAGTTATGTCTTCTGTTTTATTTTCCTCTTGTAATATATTTTACATTATGCTTAGAAGGTTCTTAATAAAGTTTCAACAGTTTTAATTGTTGTCACCTTTTGGAGATTGTCCTACCATTCAAAGGAAGGAAAGAATGATGGGGCATATGCGGGCTATCCTTGCCAAGCAAATATGTCATCAGTGACTTGTCTAAAATAGAAAATGATCACAGAACTTTTATTTGCAGATCTAGTTTTCATTGTCAGAAATTGAATATCCTGACCACTAGACAAAAAGTTCTACAAAACCAGGTCTTAATTATTTGTATCAGTACAGTGGGGATCACAACGCCTTTCTGAGAGGAATGCTCAGTAGAAGTTTTTGGAAACTTAAGTGAATGAATGAAAGGCTTCAGAGAAGAGAAGCTTAGAATGGGTAAGCAAGAATACAAAAACAGTTTAAGTCACACAACAAGAATGAAATGAGAAAATTTCTAAACATCTTGAGCTTTATATGAATAACCAAACATAAGCTGTACTTATCAAAGTGGTTTGCTAAGTTTCTAAAAGGTCCAAAGCTGAAATGTCAAAAGTGAGACTTGATGATCGTCACAGAGTTTCTTAATTTTAAAACAACTGATACTGAGAACTTTGTGAGTATAATGGATGGGATTCTCTGAAGATTCATTAGCCTGGCAGCAATATAAAAAAAAAAAGAAACAAGAAAAACAATGGATAGGTTTGCATCAATTTCAGGAATAAGAATATTAATTGGGAGCTAATTATGATAGCAATGCTTAGGGTCTGTTCTGGGTTTCTTTTCAGTTAGAGAAACACATACACAAATATACAGCCCGATAGATGTGACTGAGACAAATCTGATAAGATAGGGCTTTGAAAAAAGAGCAATTATTCTTTATTTTAACAATAAAAACAGAATTTCTGTTCTTTCCTGGGCCTGGGAGATCTAAAACAATCTCTCCTTCAGGAGGTTCAGTTTCCTCATATAAAGATGATGAAAGTCGTAATTAGCTACTTGACTGAAGGGCTAATATGTGGTATAAAGCAGTAACTTTCAAACCGATTTGAGATTCACAGTGAGACCCATATTTTATATTGAGGTCCAATACACACACAGGCACATGTGTCTGAACAGAAGATCCTGGAAACTATACCTACCTTTCTACATGTATTACATGTAGATACACTTTTTTTTTTAAGATTTTTATTTATTTATTTGAAAGAGAGCGACAGTGAGAGAGCATGAGCAGGTGGTGGAAGAAGTGGCAGAGGGAGAGGGAGAAGACGACTCCCCACTGAGCAGAGAGCCTGCTCCAGGGGCTGGATCCCAGGACTCTGGGATCATGACCTGAGTCGAAGGCAGATGTCTAACCGACTGAGCCACCCAGGTGCCCCCACCCTACTACTTTCTATTCTACTTTGTCTAGTTCATTAAAAGAAAAACTTGTTCTACCTCACTAAATTTACATCTAAATCTACTGAGTTGCAAACTATAGTTTGAAAAACAGTAAAGGAGGGAGTTATGGAGGCAAGATCCGGAGATTGGAGATGTTTGTACATGAGAGCACTTTTGCACTTGCACCTAAACGAAATTATTTGTTCACTGCATCCACACCTTGTTGAATTCATTAAAGAACTCAGTACATCAAATAAAATGAGAGAGGAAACATGATAATTTCCAACCTATTGCTTTGATCTTAATGGTAACTGATGATTAAATGGTAGTATGCCACCATTCTTGCTTTTAGCTTTGGGGTTATTGGTTAGCTATCTAAAACACACTGTACAATTTTCGGTAATATTATAGGTTTTTATTTTCTCCAATATCCTATGGAAAATATTTTTCTTTGTCCTTCACATGCACCTGGAGATGAAATAAGATTTGCTTTCAAAACGTACTTCACGTGCTTGAAAGAAGTAATTCCATTTCATGGAGTTGTATATTTCTAATGCCTTTTTTACTTTTTGATGTACTTCCATGTCAGGAAAGGAACCTGAAACACACAGTAGGAAAAAGGAGAGGAAAGGAGTCTCTCTCTCATACATAATACTCACTCCTGTGCTCCTTACATAGCTGGATTATAGCTCAAGAGCCTTCATACTGAGATGTTTCTGATCTGGAACTTCCTAAGTTGAAAACATTTCAGTCAGTGAAGTTTGTTTCTCCTTCATTCTCTTTCATTAGTATATATTTTTTTAAAGAACATATGTGTTTATATATATTTGGACGAAGGAAACAAACACATTATAAAATTAAGAAAAATTAGAAAATTAAAAGAAATGTACATCTACTCCCAGTTGCTTGGAACAGAAGATCACATGGCAAGTCCATAGTGTGAATTCCCACCCATGTGTCAGAAGGATGGAACACTAAGGTTTACCTACAACTTCTTCAGCACTGTCTCCCCACCAGCACAGCTTTTGTTCTCCCTGGATGAGAACTGAATACAAATTTGTTTCTTAAAAGCTGAAACAATGGGACTCCTTAGCAAGCCAGAAGAGCCCAGAGCTCTGATTTTAAAAATCTGAAGTCAAGGCCTACCATCCTCAGGCTGAGTAGAGAATGGGAAGGGGTGAGCAGGGCCCACTCACAGAGCACAGACGCCGTGCAGGGAACTGTTCTCGATGTGCACCTCACTTTGACAGAGCTGCGGTGGGGAAGGATGCTGACAGAGCGGAGAGCCGTGTTCCTCCCTGAAAATCATTTCTTTGGCTGCACAACACCAACACCTGTTGGACACCTGCATCCTCCAACCCCCATTCTCCTCCTTTTCATCTCTTTTCAAATATATCCAGTTTAAGCTGTTTATTTTTCATTGTCATAAAAGTAAAACACAAATGGGGAGGTGGATAAGCAGACATGGGGAAGTGCCCAGGGGACTTGAGCTCTTCCTTTCACAGTTTCAAGTTTTAAAAGCTTTTCAGTGATGAAAGATCATTGTCTGTACCTTACGCTAAACACACATATAATTATGGTTTCTTTGTGGAATCCAAATGCCTGATGAATCAAAAAGCTGGCAGAACCACAGTTAGGGGGCCCTCTGCCAAAGTTATTTGTTCAAAATGTTGTTTATAAATTTTTACCACAAAACGTTAGTGTATTAGACCAGAGTGACCACACGTGGGCATACACATAAGTACTCAGGAAGAACTAGCTTTTTTGTTGTTAGATTTTTTTTTTTTTTCCATCAGAATTTAGGAAATAGCAGCACTGCAAGGAAGAGGATCTGCGATTATTTTTTTCTTCCAGACCTGGTTTCACTGGGCTCTTCTCTGTGAAACTGTTCTAACAGTATGCTCCGGTAGGTAGAGCCAGACATTTCCCTGTACCTTCCCAATTATCTAGAATATCTTAAATGCAAAATAAGTGCTTGCTAAATCAGTGAATCGGGAAGTAAATGAAAGAGGAAAGGTGTCAACAAGAAAATAAAATTAATCAGATCAGGTAGGTATTCCTGTTAATTTGATTTTGTTGAATATTGTCAATACAAACATTATGTTTTGGCCCTACATGCCCAGGGATAGGATCAAAAGCTGTTGTTTACATTTGAATCAGCTAATAATTATGTGCTTTGTTTTGTTAGTGTAAACTTGACCTTAGTGTTCAACTTTCCCATTCCTTGTCAATACCTTAGATTTCAGCTCCCTGGGAGTCTTGAGATTTAGCCGCAAGAAAGAAGGAAAAGAAAAGGAAGAAAGCAAACAAAAAGAAAACCTTTAACTTAGAGTTTCATTTAAAATAATAATTTTTTCTAGGAAGTTGCACAATATATCCAAAAATCCAACACTCCTTTGTTTTAGAAAAAAATTAGTAACTGCATATGCAAATAACTGGATGTGACTAGATGATGAGTGGGTTTGGATAGTTTGCTCCGTGTTAATAATTACTTGTATGTCTGTCTTTTCAGAATATTTATCAGGGAAAATAACATGCATGTAGATCATATAACACAAATTGTGGATTCAGTCCGTGGTTATCCAGAGGGACATACAAGTCAACCTGAGACCATCTTCCCCTGTTGCAGGGTTTGGTTCAGGCTCTCCCAGCAAGGATGCCAACGAGTTCTGTGTCAGAGCTGTTGTGGTTACTGTTTCCCCAGGGTTCACAAAGAGATGACTGCTAATGTGTCTGCCTTATCCTTAGCCTATTTGAGAGTTTTTAATGAGCTAAACATAAAGGGCATTATTTAATAAGAGTTTTAGGAAATGACCCTCATTATTAAATATATCATGATTGCTTGCAGAGAACTAAAAATACATGTATAGAAAAAAATCAGCCAGCATAATGAAAAGAAATACTGATGGGTTCTTTGGAAAGGGAAAGGAATTCATTTCTAGTGAAAGAAATTAACTGTCTTAAAAATTCTGTCAAAATAGCTCTTTAAATTTCAGTGTTTACTAGAATCAGAAAATGCCAATAATAAATACTATGATTCTGTGGCTTATTTTGAATTCATTATTAAGGTGAAATGTTTTTATTGTAAAAAATATTACAAACATTTGCAATATTGAACAGAATCACTCTGTTGGCACTTAGAGCATGTAGCTTCTAAATGCCCTTTTTGTAAAAGGTTTGTTCGCACATTAATTTGGATGACTACATTAAACTGTACAATTGCTATTCTACTCTCAAATCAGTTCTAATTATTCCAGTAGTGATTAGTAGAAAATTCTCCTTTGTTTTCCTTTTTTTACTATATCTTCTGCCACTCCCAAAACAACTTCTAAAACAAATAAGAGCCATCCTAAAACATAATGAGGCATTACTCTCCAAGTCTCTTACATCTAGTTCCACTTGGATGGCTTTGCTGGAGCAAATCTCTGAGAAGATTCACTAATGAGACAATTTAATGGATTCTTTTTAATCCCCATACTTCGTGTCCTTTCTGCAGCCTATGAGACGTTTGAGGCAATGGAGTAAGAAAACCCTGTTTGGATGCCTTTTCTTTTAGCTTCTGTGACGTTGTGTTCTCTTCTGTTTACTTCATGACTCTTCTTTCTCACCCGTCCTTTCTATAAGTGCATACTAGAATTTGCCATTAATATCTCCTTTGTCTGTAGTTGCTCACATGGATATCACATCTTTCAATTTCTCAGTTATGAGGATGAGTCTAAAATTCTTTTCTTCATGCCTCAGCATACTTTTCAATCTTGAGAAAATTATTTCATTACTTCAAAAATCTACATGCTAAAAATTCAACATTTTTTTCAATTCTGTGTAGTCAGTTTTCTCATCCACCCACTTCTAAACCAACTTCTCTTGCCTGTCTGATGTTACCATCACCTACTATGTCTCCCCGAGTCAAGCTTGAAGTCAATGTTGACTTGGCCGCTTAGCTCATGGGTCAGATTCAATCACTTGCAAGTCTTACTGAATTTATAAACTCAACATTTATTTGGCACCTACTATATGACAGAGATGACTTTTATCACTTTGCATATATTGTGATTTAAATCCTCAAAACATGACAGTGAAGGGGTATTACTGTCCACATTATAAAAATTTGCATTAATAAGGGTTCAGTGTAAGTAACTTAGATAAACAAGTAAGAAGCTGGGCAGGACCTGGGCTTCAAACCCAGTTTTTTGACAATAATGTCTAATGTTCATTCTACCAAACGATATCACTTTTATTTCCATAATGTCTCACATTCCTCTTCTCCTCCCCACCCCTTAAATCCACATGACACTTTCTCTTAACCGGCACTCTGACTCTTACTTCCTCATTGCTTCCATTTTCCCTAAATGGCATCTTTATCATAGGACTCTGCAATAAAATTTAACTGTTCTCCACTGTTTGCAAATTATGTACAGATTCCTTTGGACAGGTTAGTCAGAGTTCTTTGCTTGTATTCAGCAGAAACTGATTCTGTTTAAGTCAGAAAAAACAAAATGAAAACAAAACTTTGAACACACACACACACACACACACAGGAAGTTTATCAGCAGGATACGGAGGAGCTCACTGAAGTAAAGGAGAAGCAGGGTCTTGGGGAGAACCATGGAATGGGCAGACTGATGGTGGGACTCATGAATCTTTGTGTGAAGGTGCTATAATCAACTGAACTCATCTTCACGTGTCTCCTTGATCAAGACTCAAATTCCCAAGTAACAGATGGACAGGCCTATATTGGGTCACAGGATTACCTCTTGGTAGGTGATATGGGAGGAGGAAGGCAATATTTATAATACTGATTATCCTAACTGGACTGTAAGGTTTGAAGAATGGAGCACTCCTAAAGACAAGTACTCTGCTATTTCCTAAGGAAGGGAGCAGAGGCATCCACAGGCACACAAGACAAGTGTCACATGCAGGGCATATAAGTTCTCCAACTGAGCCAAACCTTGTTCAGTATCATTACCAACTGCCTCGGCCAAGTCATACATGCCTGAAATTCTCACCATTCTCCCCATGTGCCATTAGCTTTTCAGGCCTCTGTTTTCTGGAATATTTGGCTCCTCCATGTCTTTAACAAAAGCCTTCCTATCCTTATAGGCCCAGCTCAAATGATACCTTGTTGTGACCATTTCAAGATCTCTACCAAGTAATTTCCCCCTCTTTTTCTTTTTCTTAGCATTTCCTTTTGCTCATCTTCAACAGTATTTTTCAAAGTCTGGCTTATATTTTTTCTTAACTGAAATGTAAGTGGTCTGATGGCATATATCATGTCTTACTCATCTCGGCATCCCCTCTAGTGTTGTGCATGAGTTCCTATAGATTGCAGTGATTAATACATACGGGTATAATCATTTTTAGTATGCCATTTTTCTTACTGTTGGATAAAACTGCTGGATTTAATCTAATGCAATTTATTTCTAACCTCACTGTAATATCCTTGATGAGCAATTACACATAACATTTGAAATTATTAACTTATACCTAGTAGGTAACAAATAAATGTGTTGATTCAACCTGATTTAGTGAAGTTTAATAGCAATCAAACAGATTATTTAAAAGGATAAAGTTACTAAAAGGGGGAGGGAAGAAAAACCATCCAATAATCACTGGACATTTGTAAAACATTAATCCTCAGAACACAGCTGTGAGATGGGCATTGTTATTTTACACATGAGGAAACTGAGGTTCAGGTGGGGTTAATTTCTTAAAGGAAAAAAAGATCCAGGAGTTGTCATATATTAAAGACTGCTTTTTAACTGACAACTTTATAAATCCAAAGTAATGAATATATATGGTTTTTAAAAAATCAAATAACCCAATGGCCTTCATCAGAAAAATGAGCAGTATTCTGCCCTAACCCTCATTATCCCAGATGCAGCCACCTGTTATCACCTGTTATCCTGGGCAGGACCTGGGCCTCCTTTTTTTTTTTTTTTTTAAGATTTGAGAGAGTATGCACATGAGTGGGGGGAGGGGCAGAGAGAGAGAGGGGAAGAGAGAGTCTTAAGCAGACACCTCACTGAGCGCAGAGCCTGGTGTGAAGCTCAGTCTCACAACCCTGAGATCATCACCTGAGCTGAAACCAAGAGTCAGACGCTTAACCGACTGCACCGCCCAGGCACCCCTATAATCATTTCTTTTGGGTTATTCTGGTGGTTAACCCCATTTCTCTTTATACTATGCATATGCTACACTCTCTTGATGGATTGCAAGCAATAGATAGCAATTCTTTTTCAAAGAACTTTTTTAAAAGGCTAAGAATAAGTTACAGAATATTGTAAAAGAAGGATAAGATAAATACATTTTGCAAACAACCCAATAGAAAAAACAATTCTTAGTAAAGGAAATACAGTTGTCCACAACACAGAAACTGTTCTAATCACAACTGGTAATACAAAAATACAAAATCTATTAGCAAGATCCCATTTTAAACCGTTAGGCTGTAAAAGGCAAAATTTATAATATTAGGATGTGGGGAACTGGAGACATGCAGTGTTGGAGGAAGTGTAAATTAGCACAGCCACGTGGGAGGGCAGTTTGGTACCATCTCCTAAAACCTCAACATTCCACTGCCTGCAAGCACCTTCACGTGTGAACGCGGAGAAGTGTATGCGGCTGTTTACTGCCGTGTCACTTCCACTAGGGAATGCTGGAAACTACTTCAATACCATAAAAAGTTGCCTGTTTATATCATTTGCTCTAATTTTATTTGGTTATTTGTATTATTTTATTGATTTCTAAGAGCTCTGAATAAATTTTGGATATTAACCCTTTGCTTCATAAATGTTGCAAATATTTTTGGCTAAGTTCCCACTTACTAACTTTTCCATGTTCTTTCGTCCTTTCAAAATTTTAACTTGATTCTAGTTTAATTGATGATTTTTGGCATTTGCTTTTTTTTTTTTTTAAAGATTTATTTATTTTAAAGAGCAAGAGAGTGTGCACACAGAAGGGGGAGGGGCAGTGGGAGAGACAGAATCCGGAGGCAGACTATGCTCTCAGTGCAGAGCCTGACACGGGGTTTGATCTCGTGACCCTGAGATCATGACCTGAGCTGAAACCAAGAGTCAGGTGGTTACTGACTGAGCCGCCCATGTGCTCCTGGCATTTGTTTTATGTATCACTTTTGGAATTGCCTTTCTTACCGCAGAGCCTGCAATTTTTCCTATTACCTTTATGGCTTTAATTCTTTAATCTACCTGGAATTTTTATTTTCATGACCTTTTTTTATGAAAGGAAAGGAGCTCTTTTTACAGTTCTCTCTTACCTCCCAAAAATTTCTTGAAATTAAGCTTAATTAAGATAACATATTTAAACCACAATTTCTTTGACAGCTTTTGTTTGTTCCGGGTCTGTTGACAGCATTCCTTTCCTTATAGTGAGAACAGAAAGTAGACTTCGATGGATTGTCTGCTGTCAGTCTCACTTGACCCTCTCCTGCTCCTCTGTACTCTGTGCTCTCAGGGCTCAAATAGTGCAGGAGCTCCAGCGTGCTTAGTTTCTCCATCAGCCTTCTGCACCTTCTAGACTGCAGTCTACTCTGTTCTGCTTTTTATTTTTCTCCTAGTATGTAGAAATCAATCAACTGTCTTACTCCTCTTTAATAATGATTTACAACATTTACATTCGTTTAATATAGTTGTAATAAGTGTTCTAGAGAGGAGGGAGATGAATGCATGAGTGTGACCCACTTTCTAAAAAAATATCTACCACACACTGTTTAAAACTGTCACCTCTTAAGATCAAGTGGGTTTACCTGTGTTCTTACCAGAAAAAAATGATAAGAGATTTATTTATGCATTTAAATAAAGTATCTTAAAATTTCAATTATTTGTGCTGTAATTGTTCCTTATTAACAAGATGTGACTGTTTTCCTCAATTATATCATTCTATAATCAGGACTCCACTAGACTCTTTTTTTCCAAGGCTATTTATCTTTAATTTTTGATTCCTTAAAATTGACCCAAGCCATAGAGCTTCTGATGGTCATTCACATCACCAAAGAAAAATAAACTCAATTAATATAAAGGACTCATAGAAATTATTCAGCCTCTATTTTCTGAACTTGTCTTTCTCAGATGCTTTCCTGCTGCTCCCTCGGTCATCTGCCTCACATGCTTCTGTCTATACCCCTGCTGGGGGTAGTGATACCCTGCTGACAGCTAGAACTCTATCACTGTCATCACGTGGGACACTATTCCAACCTAAGGCATCTCAGCTGCTAGCTACTTTTCTATCGTCATTCTCTACCACCTCTCATTGTTGTGACCAAGGACATACCCTGATTAGCACAAACAGACTAAAGGGGAAGCATAGTCCTACACAAACTGCAGCTACCTAGCTTTCAACCGATTTCAAAGCAGTTTACATTCACATAAAACAACATGAATATCACTGAATGAGCCCTACAAAGCTCATTATATCATTTTACAGACTTTTCCCTTTCCTTCAAAGAATGGTTGCCAGGTTATTTGCTCTTTAGTTTAAACACATAAGAATGTATTTTTGGAGTTTGGAAAGAAAGGAGAGGATGGGAGAATGCATCTAAAATGAGAAGCAGAAGGCAGAAGACCTAATCGATCCACACTGTTAGCTAGCTTGGAGCTGTCCCTGGTTCCAACTTTAGCACTGACATATTGATAATAAAATGGAAAGGAGAGAGAGAGTTTGTAGTAGGGAGAACATAAGAATGTAAAGAAATTTTGCCTTCTCAAATCAAGTTGTGGATAAGGGATGCCCACTCCAGCAGTATCCCCTTCCAATCTGTGTCTTTTTAAATTTTTCAACAATTTTTCTCCCTCATTCCTCAGGAACTGGATCCCACTGGTACTTTCCTCATTTCTCTGGTCCCAGGGAAAAGTAAAATCAACACCTTCACTTTAGTGTTGGTAGTTATTTGCTTAACTCAAGAAACACTCTTAAAAAATACGTGTTTTGGTAGAATGAAATAGAGATCCCAGAAATAAATCCCCACTTTTATGATAAAATGATGTGCCAAAACCATCAGTGGGAAAAGATAGTATTTTCAACAAATGGTACTGATAAAACTCGATATCAACAGACAAACAAATGAAATTGGGCACTTACTTTACACCATGTATAAAAGTTACCTCAATATGGATCAAAGATCTAAATGTAAGAGCTAGAACTGGAACCCTCAGAAGAAGATGTAGGGGAAGACCTTTATTGTATTGGATTTGGCAATGATTTCTTGGATGGGACAAGAAAAAAACACAGGCAATAAAAGGAAAATAAAAAATAAATTGGACTTCATCAAAGTTAACATTTTCTGCAACAAAGGATACTATTTAGAAAGTGAAAAGTGAACTCACAAAATGGGAGAGAATATTTGCAGATTATATTCTGATAAGGGATTAATAGTCAAAATATAAAGCACTTACACAATTCAATGACAAAAAGCAAATAACCCAATTAAAAAAAAAAAGGTGAAAGATTCGAATAGGGCTTTCTCTAAAGAAGATATACAAAATGCCAATAAGGACGTGAAACAATGCTCAACATCACTAATCATTATAGAAATGCAAACTGAAGTCACAAGGAGATATTACTTCATGCCCATTAGGATAGCCATAATGAAAAAAAAAAGGAGAGAGAGAGAGAGAAAGAAAGAGAGAGAGAAAGAAAGAAAGAGAAAGAAAGAAAGAAAGAAAGAAAGACAGAAAGAAAGAAAAAGAAAGAAAGAAAGAAAGAAAGAAAGAAAGAAAGAAAGAAAGAAAGAAAGAGAAAATAAATAAGTATTGGTGAGGATGTGGATAAGTTGGAACCTTTGTGCATTGCTGATGGGAACGTAAAATGGTGAAGCTGCTATGGGAACTTCACCATGACAACTCAAAATTTTAAACACAGAATTACCACATGATCCAGCAATTCCACTTATGTTACTCAAAAGAAGTGGAAGCTAGGACTCAGATATTTGTACACCCAAGTTCATAGTAGCATCATACACAATAGCCCAAAGGTAGAGGTAATCCAAGTGTGCACTGATGAATGAATTGATTATTGCATGTACTGTGAATACACTAATTATCACCGAATGTATTTTATGTTATGCATAATTTGCCATGATAAAAAAAAGTATATGTAGAATAAAACACAAATTTTTGAAACAGCATAGAATTTCATTTTAACCTAGACAATGGGAAGACAATAATGCTTAGTCCACCAAAGGCAATTTAGTAATGAGTTACAAGGAAAGACAGTTGGGGCCTTCTAATACAATCATTCAAAAATATTTATATATATACTGGTTACATTCCAGGGACAGGGACAGTGTAAAGTCAAATCAAATAGTGTCTCTGTTCCGACTTGTAATCAAGGAGGAGAGGAAATATTAATCAAACAATGACAAAAAATCTATTTATGAATATGTAAAAGTCCAACTATTGGTATTGTACAAGCATTAAAATCTTTATTTTTCTTCAAAATTTCCTTTCAAAACCACTTTCTTTATATTCTTTCCTAATGCTGGTTGTAATCTCTGGCAGGATTCAGAGGATTTTTTAGTCACACTGCATGAATAAATATGTAACTTTTGTTTAGCTAATAAAAACTTCAGTCTAGTCTATCAAGTTTTTTTTAAAAATCATACCATTTA
Organism: Ursus arctos; assembly: GCF_023065955.2. Classification (NCBI taxonomy): domain Eukaryota; kingdom Metazoa; phylum Chordata; class Mammalia; order Carnivora; family Ursidae; genus Ursus; species Ursus arctos. The sequence continues at coordinate 58,700,153 of NW_026623100.1, read as the reverse complement.
AATACTCTCTCCCCCATCTTAGGCTTTATTATCCTCAGAGGCCTACAGAGAGTAATAGCGATATTACAGATTTCTCCTCTCTTTCTTGCTTTGCCTCCTCTCCAACGAAGCAACTGCAGTTTGGAAATTGCTAGTGTGGGGGCTCAGTAAAAGGAGATACAAAGAGAGAGAAAGTGCAAAAAAAAAAAAGGTCATATTTAACTGGTAAATTTTAACCTAGACATAGAACCTTTGTATTATGGCAATTCTTTTATGTGTTCCTTAGAGATCCTTCTGCTAGGATCTTCCAACTACAATTTTCTATATTGGTGGATTCTCATTAGGCTAGCCTAAATCTCTACTCTTTCCCAAATTCTCCTTCACCAACTTTTTGAATCCAGTGGTACTTCAAGGTACTTTCTCCTGAGGTCAACTCTTCCTCATTCTGTGCTCTATCTTTTGTGATAGTGCAATGTAATCCTATGGCAGTCTTCCCTTTGGCTCTTATCTGTGTTTGTTTCTCATACTCTGTCCCTCTCCTTCAGTTAATGTATAGATGCTCAATAATCCACTTATATTCACATGTTGTTGAAAACCAAAGCACATGGACAACTTTTTCCAAATAAATAATCAACTCCAAGTAATCCTCAAGTTGACTTTTTCTGTTATATCTTATACGTGGATGATATTCTAATAATGTTGGCAGAGGTAGCTTGGTAATGTCCTTCTTGAGAGTTTTATATAGGTAGGTTTATTAGTCTGCCAGGCTGCTATAAGAAAAGAAAACAGACTAAATGGTCTAAACAGAAATTTATTTCTCACATTTCTGGGAGCTGTTAAGTCCAAGATCAAGATATTGGTCAACTTGGTTCCTGGTAAGGAATCTCTTCCTTACTTGCAGACAGCTGACTTCTTTTATTTTTTATTTTTATTTAAATTCAATTAACTAACATATAATGTATTATTAGCTTCTGAGGTAGAGGTCAGTGATCAGTCTTATATAATACCCAGTGCTCAATACATCACATGCCCTCCTTAATGCCCATCACCAGTTACCCTATCCTCCCACCCAACTCCCCTCCAGCAACCCTAAGTTTCTTTCCCATAGTCAAAAGTCTCTCATGGTTTGTCTCCCTCTCTGATTTCTTGTTTTATTTCTTCCTCTCTTCCCCTATGATCCTGTTTTGTTTCTTAAATTCCACATATGAGTGAGATCATATGATAATTCTTTCTGATTGACTTATTTTGCTTACCATTAATACCCTTCAGATCACTGATACCCAGTAGTGCAATTGCTGGGTCAAAGGGTACCTCTATTTTCAACTTTCTGAGGAACCTCCATACTGTTTTCCAGAGTGGCTACACCAGCTTGCATTCCCACCAACAGGGTAGGAGGGTTCCCCTTTCTTTGCATCCTCGCCAACATCTGTCATGTCCTGACTTGTTAATTTTAGCCATTCTGACTGGTGTGAGGTGGTATCTCATTGTGGTTTTGATTTCTATTTCCCTGATGTCAAGTGATATGGAGCATTTTCTCATGTGTCTGTTGGTCATTTGTATGTCTTCTTTGGAGAAATGTCTGTTCACGTCTTCTGCCCATTTCTTGATTGGATTATTTGTTCTTTATATGTTGAGTTTGGTAAGTTCTTCAAAGACTTTGGATACTAGCCCTTTATCTGATAAGACATTTGCAGATATATTCTCCCATTCTCAGACAGCTGACTTCTGACTAAAGACAGAGAGAGAGCTAGGTGTCTTCTCTTCTTATAAGGGCACCAGCCCTATCAGATTAGGGCCTCACCCTTATGATCTCATTTAGTCTTCCACTTCCTCATTGGCCCTATCTCCAAATATAGGCACATTGGGAGTTAGGACTTCAACATATGAATTTGATAGGGGACACAAATATTTGATTTACAATAGCAGGTCAACTTATATTCCCATTTACCTGGGATGGTCCCAGTTTACATCTATTATCAAAGCTTAATTTTTAACAGCATTCCAGTTTCTTCATAAAATTGTGCCAGTTTAGATGATAAATAGAGTCATCTTATATAAATGTTCTAGTAGGTTCATTTATATTATTCAGTCATGAGAAAGAAGGAAGTTCTGCCATTTTTGACAATATGGATGGGCCTTGAGGACATTATGCTGAGTGAAATTAAGTCAGACAAAGACAGACAATGTACATTCTCACCTATTTGTGGAATCTAAAAAATCCTAACTCATAGAAATAGAGAGTACAATGGTGCTGCCAGCGGCTGGAGGGTAGGGAAGTTAGAGAGTAGTTAATCAAAGAGTACAGACCTCCAGTTATAAGATGAATAAGGCTAAAGTATCTAGTATACAGCATGGTGTATGTAATTAACAATGCTGTATTTTAAAACTGAAAGTTGTTGAGACAGTAGATTTTAAACATTACCAACACACACACACACAAGGTAATTATGTGAGGAGAGGGTTAAACCAATCTTATTGTGGCAATATTTTATAATATATATGTGTATCAAATCATCACATTGTACACCTTAAATTTACGTATATTATATGCCAATAATATCCCAATAAACCTGGAAAAAATTACTTGAAGAGGATTCTGCCAGAATACTGTAATGATTCTCCCCACTATATCCCCAGAAGAAATTTCAGCACCATGGACAGTCTCAGGACCAAGAGCGCAGAGGAAATCAAGTTTCTATTGAGATAAACAATTAACTGAATTTATCTAATTTCATGGAATCACTTAAGTTTTCTAGATTATTAAATTGTCTAATATATATAGATATAGATATATATGTAAGATTTTATTTATTTATTTGCCAGAGAGAGAAAGAGAGAAAGTTGGGGGGAGCTTGCACAAACGGGGAACTGCAGGGGCAAAGGGAGAGAAGCAGGCTCCCCACTGATCAGGGAGCTCGATGTGGGGCTTGATTCCTGGACCCAGGGATCATGACCTCAGCCGGAGGCAGACACTTAACTGACTGAGCCACCCAGGTGCCCCAAATTGTCTATTATATTTAGTAAAACACACTGATTAGAAAATTTTACATTTTTTGTTAAAATATTTTAAACACTCTATTTCACAAACAAAAAGATAATGCCAAAAGTTCACTGTTCAGATAACCATTATCATAGGTGAATAAACAACAAGGCTACTAAGCTATTGCTCTGGTACCACTAATAAACTAGTAGCCATTTCTCCAAATTACAGGGCGAGTGATTTAGAGGAGACAGCCTTTCAAATTCCTGCTTATAAAGTGATGGTTACTCTCATATATGTGGGAATTTCTTATTGCAGGTTAATTTTAGGGTCTCAGATCATGGTGGAGAGAATATTAGTTCTGAGAGTTAGGAGACATAGTTTTTAGGTTTAGGTACAGGACTGGACTAGTCCTTTAATACTCTTTAATTCTCTGGCTCTCATTCTCTCTCAGATTGTACAACTAGATGATCTGAGAGGTATAACTAGGAGATCCCAAAGTTCCAATAAATGTGTGATTCATCACAGAGAAGCCACACATGGCTATGTGGGCTTTCTTGTCACTGTGCTGTTCAGCATCTCCTCTAAAAGCAGGACCAACTAAAGGCTTTTCTCAGTTCTTGCAATCATAACAGCCAATCCTTGTGGGAGACAGTGGTGAGCTATGGATTCATTTCCCCTGTGACAAGAACAATATCATAAAGAGCTTTCTTGGAGCTTGGCATGCCTGTTATAAGCAGTGGCAAGCATTTTAACCATGCTAGTACTAGAGGTTTTCATTACCGTTAAGTGACGTCTTACATCACTGATGCCAGCATAGCTTGTCACCAAGTACCACAGAACCCTATCTGCCTCCCCCAGATCTATCCTTGTAGCACAGGCAATTTTGCTTTCTGATGAGGCTTACTGCAGGCTGCAGAAAACCACAGTGTCCTACTCCATGGTTACACAAATCACCTCCTCAATCAAAGCAGACAGATTCAGGTAGCAGCATTCACTGACTCCTGATAGAGAGAAAGCTTTCAATCTGATGAGCTGGGAATGTGAGAGTAGCATTACAAAAAAAAAAAAAAAAAAGAAAGAGAGAAAGATGTGCTAAAAATGTCCATAAATGTCTTTCACAGAGATTGATGTATCACTTCTTATAAATGCTCTTGTCCAAATAAACATTCTCAGGTCAAGGGCAAATAGTCATCATCTTTTAATAATCTTATTTTGAATTTATGTTACAGGTGTCAAGCACAAAATAAAAGAGCACTGGCAAAAGGAAGCCAGAAGATAATGTGTGGTATGGTGTACTTAAAAGACTCTTGTACTTCAAGTCAGAAGATGCTGCGTGTGATCCTCCGTGTTCCTCCTCTTGTCTGTGTGAACATAAACAAGCTACCTAAACTCCATAGCCCCCAATTTCCTAACTCATAATATTGGGTTGAATACACATTTTTCTAAGATGACTTCTGATCTAATAGTACTTGATTTTACCAATCAGAATGAGATAGCAGCTTTTTTTCCAGAACTTCAAGGCTCACCCCATCCCCACACCCTAGCACTGCTACTTCCTTTGAACTTCACTATCTCTAAAACACTCCGGATCTCATAGGTTAGCAAACTAAGACACATACATTTTAAGTATCTTCCCATGACGTATATGTGTAAGAACAATCTGTACCGGCAAAGAAGTTGAGTTGCTATCTGCAGAGTTTAGACAAACACAGAAATAAAAATATATTTTGTGTTTTAGCTCATATTACTATAACCTCCAACTTCGTATAGTGATGAACAGAGGCACCCCCACAGTGAAACTATAAATTGTATCCTTTATTCACTTTTCAATTTTCCTATCACTTTATGCTCTTTTATAATGTAATTGCAGTCATTATTATATAAATTTATATTTAGTAAGATGAAAAGATGTTTGTGATCAGTGTTAAAAAGCAGTTACAAAAGAGTTTAGTATAACCCCGCTATACTTTTTTGTACACTTATATATATTATGAATAATTATATATACATACATAAATGTATGGAGAAGTATTCTGTGATTCTATGTTAAAGGATTACAAGTGCTTTTTCACTTTTCACTATAATCTGAACTTATTATAATGTACCTGCATTATTTTCATAAAAAATAAAAACACACTGATATAAAAAATAAACCTTTTAAATAAAAGTCCAAACTGATTCCAAATATACTTTTTCTAAATCTCAGTAATTATTATATTCAGACTTAGAAATATGTATATAGATTCTAATTATTCTTTCCTATATTTGTGGTGCAATCTTACTTTTCATTTTAGGCAAGAATTTTTTATACACAAACTGAGGTATATCTATATAAATAATGTGTTTTCATTTTCAAGTCAAGCAGCTAGTGGAAACTACTCTCAAAAAAACAAACCAAATAGTTTAATTTTGGCATTTACCTGTGAACCTCTCATCTAACAATGTTTGCTAGCAGGTGCCCAACGCATGATTTTGAAAGAATAGATTTTAGCATGATTTATTTACAGTAGATAATATAAAGATAAGGCATCTTTCACCTTCAGGAAACATAGAAAGTTAAGTGTAAGCCCCTCTTTTCAAAACTGAGACATAGCTTCAAGTTGCTAAAAGTCTCTGAATGCCTACTGTTTTTTTTCATCCTAAAGGTCTTTGACGATGAGTCTTAGAGTGAAGAGTGACCTGTGTTCGCAGACTTAACCTACATGACCACTGCAAACAGTCTGAGATGTTTTTATTATATTTTATTAAAAATAAGTTCATATTATAGTATAAAATGTTTTCTGTAAAATGGGTTTAAATACATACCTTTAAAAAAAATAAAATAAATCCAGTAATCCTACCATCTGGAGGAAGTCATTGATAACATTTTGGTTTATATCACTTACATTCTTTTAGCCTTTTGTGTGTTTGTGTTATATATATATATTTTAAATCAAGGGCTTATACTATACTATCTGCTTTATAATGTATCTATTCTACTTATGGAAAATGAGCCTCTTTGAAGCATGTTAAATGTTTTTCTTCTATTTAAATAGATGATTATTTATTTTGTGGATGTGCTTTCATTTATTTAAACTGCTTGAATTTCCCTCCAAATTTTGAAATGCGAATTTTTTGGTTTCTATAATTGTAGTCTCAGAATGGATTATCAACTAAAGCCTTTGCTAAATTACAGAATGCTTCTAGATCCCATGTGCCTTAGTTCATTCAGGCTGCTGTAACAAAAAATCACAGACTGGGTGGCTTACACACAACAAACATACAGTTCTGGAAGCTGGGAGGGCTAGGATCAAGGCACTGGCAGATTCAATGTTTGATGAGGGCTTCCTCATTCACAGAGAGCTGTCTTTTCGCGATGTCCTAACATAGTAGAAGAGAGAAGGGATCACTCTGAAGCCTCTTCTATAATTGTACTAATCCTATTTATGAAGGCTCTTCCTTCATGACCTAAGCACTTCCCAAAGGCCCCCCACCTTTGGGATTTCAACATCAGTTTTGAAAGGACACAAATATTTAGACCATAGAACCATGTGCTGAAAATTTTCTAAATCCAAAGAAAAACAACAATAACCAAATAGTATACCTATCAAGGATTGTGATAGCATTTTAATAGTGATGAAGGAAGCTACAGCTCTAAATACTTTGTCATCACACGTCCATCAAGATTGGACTGCTGTCCACCTTACTAAGAAGCTCAAGTCCCATTGGTACTTCAAGATGCTTCTGCCAAAATGGCAGATTTGGCTGTATTTTTTTTCTATATCTGGACATTTTTCTCATGCCGTGTTCCCAGCCTTGAAGTTTCTGTTGAACATCTTCAAAAGCTGAAATGCTTCCCATTCTTTAAGCTCCAAATTCTTTTTAAAAAAAATTAGAATTTTTCTCTGATTCTCTGAATTTTTATATTTCTTTATGGATCTTTCATGAGATTTTGCACAATTAAAATATTACTAAAGGGCTTATAACCCAGTAACAGATTTGTATGTGAGAAGACTTATAACTTTTTTGATTTAAAATTTCTGAATCCAGAAACTTGCTTCGCAAGAAACACACTTCAATACCTTCTAGCCTTTTATTTTTAAATGTTATATTCTTAATAGTGTGATAAAGTTTCTAACTTTAAAAATCTAATTCATAGGCAAGGATACTGAAGTCTGATCACCATATTTTCACTAATAAAAATAAAGTTTTCTTCAGTTGTTTCAACAACTGAAGCAGGTGAGGCAAATCTTTATCAGTTCCCCCTTTGTTTCATGTAGGTCACAATCCCTTTACTTCTAATACTTTCTTGGGTGTAGGGAGGACTCCAAATAAGTCTGAAGCCAATGGCAGGTGCCCATGTACAAGATTCTGCTTGAAGCCTCCATCCTGGTCTTCCGATCTTAATTCATTCTCTAAAATAACCATCCTGCATTTGGAAAGACAACAGGATATTGGCACTAAGCCACTGCACAGCTGTGGAGAGGGTTAGCCATGACAGTATTAGAAGATGTGCCATCTATAGAACCTCCTTCCACCTGCAGATTCATCTGTCATGAGGCAATTCATTGGAAAGGAAGGGGTGGGAGAAAGAGGGAGCCAGTTGCAGCTGACTTTGACATATGGTTATTTATTTACACTTTAAAGTAGCCTACAAGCCATTTTTTCTCCTCTCCCTCTTACAAACCTCAGCTAACGGAGTCAGGAGCTTGGGCAATGTGAACTGTCAGGTCTAACTGCCCATCTTGACCTCCTTGCTTCAGTAGTAGTACCTTTTAAGCCCAGTGAGTGTGAGTTGAAAGAAAAATGCCTTAAATGGACTAGGTTTCTACAGTCAAAGCAAAGCTGAGAAGTGAAGCAATTATCCAGACCATTTAGGGAAAGACAGGTAAGGGTTTCTGGACACATCAGCCAAATAGAAAATTAACGCATGAAAAATGGAAAGCACCGATTCTCATCCCACTTCGGCTGCTGCTTTGCAGAAGGCTGTACAAATGATGTCCCTGAGTATAAATGGCAAAGAGCTGGAAAGTAACTAAATGCCATCCATTTATCCTGCTCAATTCAAACCTACCGGTCTCAAACTTTTTGCCCCAGTCAACTCCCACCCTCTGCTTTGCCTCTAAGAATGCCAAGATCCACAAAACTCTCAACTACTATCTACTTCAGTGTTGAGGGATCTGTTCTTACAGGGAATCAGGAGGTGGTTTTTATTCTTTTTTTTTTTTTAAAGATTTTTTATTTATTTATTTGACAGAGATAGAGACAGCCAGTGAGAGAGGGAACACAAGCAGGGGGAGTGGGGGAGGAAGAAGCAGGCTCATAACGGAGGAGCCCGATGTGGGACTCGATCCCAGAACATTGGGATCACGCCCTGAGCTGAAGGCAGACGCTTAACCTCTGTGCCACCCAGGCGCCCCAGGAGGTGGTTTTTATTAACATCCCATCCTCACTTTAATTGCCTTCCTTTCTGTCATTCCTCCAGTTCCTCTCCCTTTGTCCCTTTTCCCACCCGTTTCCAAGCACCCCATGGCATATGCCCTTCTCCAGCCCCCCAAGATTTCTTGTTTTGCTTGGACATCTAGGTCTGTGAATTATGAGATATATTTGCTTTGTCATGACACACAATTCACTGCCACATTAAAAAAAAAAGATGTTTACCTTGTAGCTTGCATTAAATGTGATGTTAGCACATTAATAGGTTAATTCATTATCCTATAGTTTTGATCTTTACATTTTAATGGAGATGAAGCTGCAACTGGGGCTGGTATCTTCTAAAATCTTAAAGCCACTGGAGGTAATAATAGTGTGGTAGTTTCAGGCACTGTGGATGGATAATGAGAGATGATTGTGGAGCAGGTGGGTCCCTTATTGCTTATAAAACACACCCCCTGTGATGCTGTGCATAAAGCTGGATGCCTGTTCAATCCAACCAGTGTTGTATGTTTTCCTATTTTACTCTGGGTTGAAATATACTGTCATTATGATGTCAAGCACCTTCTTTATACTTTCCTCACCTCTCTTGCCTTTATTAATCCCTTCAATATTGCTTCCTGTAAAAGTCTGGAAAGGAATGTGTTCCTTTTGTTTCTTCTATATTTAAATTTCCAAAATTTTTATCTCTTTTGCCTGCCCAAACAAAAGTGATCAGAGAAGTCTCCCCAATTCTCCTGCTTATAGGGAATAGGAGAAAGAAAACAGTACCACCATTTGGTGGCCCTACCTTAATGACATTGATTTGTTTCAACAAACTTCATGAGAGCAGATTTGGAAGAAAAGGAGCCTAAGCTTTGCTGTAAAATAGATCCAGGTTTGTTTTAGTTCTGTCCTTTACCAGTGATGAGAACTTTACCAAGATGCTTGACCTATATAGACTTCAGTTTCATTATCTCTAATGTGGAGGTAGTATTATTTACCTCGAAATGTTGTTGCGATTGAATGATATGTATATGAAATACCTAAGAGTGCAAATACACTACCTTCAGTGCGTGGAAGCTAACTAGTATTATTTGCAGAGCACTGTACCAAATGTTGCAGGAGTGAAAGAGATGAATTGGATAGACTGACTTTGTCTCTAAGATGCTCACACGCCAGTGGTGAGTTAAGCTGACACTGCAACAACTCCAGTTCTGAATACCAAGTCAAATCAGAAGTTATAGACTGAATTGTGTCTCCTCCAGGTACATATGTTTGAAGCCCTAATCCCCAATGTAACTGGTAACAGGGCTTTTAAGGAGGTAATTAAGGTTAAATAAGGTCATAAGTGCAGGACCTTAATCTAATAGGATTGGTGTTCTTGTAAGAAGAGGAGGCACCAGAAGTATGTATACACAGAGGAAAGCCATGTGAGGACACGAGGAAAAGACAGTTTTTCCGGGAGAGGCCACAAGAGAAACCAATCCTGCCACCTCCTTGATCTTGAACCTCCAGCCCCCAGAACACTGAGAAAGACCAATTTCTGTTGTTTAAGCCGCTCAGTCTGTGGCATTTTGTTATGGCGGCCCTTGCTGACTACTACACCTGATAGCAAAGAAGAATAGTTATCTGACTTTTGGAGTTCAGAGAAGGGAGAGAGGTTCTCTATTTCTCAATGCAGGAAGCAGAGAAGTCTACATGGAGGAAGCCTGGGAGAACCGGTGGGTGTTGAACAAAGGGAGACAGGGGACACGTGCAAATACAGGGAAGAGTCTGCAAGCCAGGTGGGGGGAGACTGAAAACCTAGGGGCAGAACACAGGGACAGCAGTGCAGCTCAGTGAGTCCCTCGACATCATATTATTTATTCACTTTGGAAGTTAAGCATATAGAAAATAAACGTGACTATATATAAATGACTATTTTGGCACTTAAATAATCATGTACAGCTTGATAGAAAATTACCTCTTTCCCAGAAAGTTCTGAAGCTATTGTGCTGCACGGTAACGTGATCGTGCCATCCACTGTGTTAGTCTTCTGTATGTAAAGGACATGTTTCGAATAAGAGAATTAGGTGTTTTTCGAAAACACTTACTTTCCCAACTGTGGTAATAATGGAACAAATGTTGTTCTGATACATAAGAGCTTTTGAATCAAATAGCTTAGATTAGATTCTGGGCTCCTCAATTTATAAGTGGTTTGCCTTTGATGAAATCCTCAATTGCTGTAAACCTCAGTTTCCTCAGCAATAAACTTAATAACTTCTCCTACTTCTATTGCGGGGGCTAAGTTTTGAGAGTGCAAAAAAGGTATGCAGTTAGTACAGTGCCTGGAACACAAGCAACAGTGACCATCGTTTTAATTATTACGCTCTAGTACTTATGAGTAAACAAGATTGCAGCAGCCACCAAATCAAAGGGGGGTGGTGTGATATGATGGAAACCACTCGCTCACCTCCCACTTCTATCCTATAATGCACCGGCGTGAATTCCTTTGTTCCTAGAATAAGCATTAGACGCTTACCCTCTGTGCAAAAGCAGTGATGGTTCTGAAGCATTTTGGGCAAATATAAATACTTAGTATGTACTAAGTTGTTGGCAATCTTTACGATACAAACGGATCGAGTTTTTCCTCAGCCCGCGGAAATAGGGCTCTAAGGTAAAATAGACTTTGATGAGGTTTAAGAGGAAGGGATACATTTGTCATGCACCCAGGAGAGCAGATTCAGGTGAGGGGTCTGGAGTGTGGTGTTGGGCAGCCCTGGGCAGCCGTCAGCCCCAGGAAGATGGGAGAATCAAGAAGGGAGAGGACACACGGAGAGGACACACATTTTGGTGGCTCATGCATCTGAGAACAACATGTACCTAGCTTGTCACTTTCCTAAGCAAGTTCTGCTTCAGTATCTTATTAAAGTTTGTAACAATAGGCTGTGGTATCATATCACGTCTGCCCCAATTCTCACCATTCCTGGGAAAACCAGACCAAAGCTCCCCATAGCTTTGCAGATGGAGTTCTACAGACTCATGAGTTACCCCTCATCAGTTCTAGAAGAGGAAATGCCCCTGATTAAGCCTTTAATCTCCTAAGAAATGTTAATGTTCCTTATGTTTTTAAATGCCAAGGAAGGGCTGGAGTTTTCCAGTAATTTATTTTTTTGGGGGGGGGGGGGGAACAGAAAGATTACATATTTTGTGCCATGGATGTTTTGAGAGCTTTACAGATATTAACTGATTGAATCCTTATGACAACTCTGTGATGTGGAAACTATTATTTCCATCTCTCAGACAAAGAAGCTGAGACACAGGTAAGTATCTAAGTCCACAGAGCAGATACACGGTGGAATCAGATAAGAAGGAAGCTTGCTATCTTGATTATCATCTTAACCATTAAACTTCTATCAGCAACTACTATCATGTATACCTTCTCACTGTATCCTCACATAGCGGAAGGGGCAAGGGAGCTTTCCGGGGTCTGTTCCAAAAAGGCACTAAATCCGTTCATGTGGGCTGCACCCTCATGACATCAGCACCCCCCAAAGGCCCTTAACCATTAAACTTCTATCAGCAGATACAGGGTGGAATCAGCTAAGAAGGAAGCTTGCTATCTTGATTATCATCTTAACCATTAAACTTCTATCAGCAACTACTACCAGATACGGCAATTTGGCCTTCCTCCCCACTTCTTCTTTTTTTTTAATCTATGTGGATCCCAGTGACAAAGTTCATGGCACCACGTGAGTAAAATACAGTACTTTCACGTCAGGGGTTCTGTTTTGGTCCTAGACCTACTTTGGTTACACTAACCTGGCACAGAGATGCTGGGTGCTGATATTAATCTGGAATTGATGTTATTTGTAAATGGATAATCTTCCGAATATCTCAAACAGTTGCATTTCCTAAGTTCCTGAATCTATCATAGTTCTTCTACAAACAAAATATAAATAGGGGTAAAATCCAAGGAATGTGATATTTTTTTTTAAAGAAGAATCCCAGACCTTTTCTTTTTCTAGAAGAGCTGGAGTAGGTTTTTTTTTTTTTTTTAAGATTTTATTTATTTATTCGACAGAGATAGAGACAGCCAGTGAGAGAGGGAACACAAGCAGGGGGAGTGGGAGAGGAAGAAGCAGGCTCATAGCAGAAGAGCCTGACGTGGGGCTCGATCCCATAACGCCGGGATCACGCCCTGAGCCGAAGGCAGACGCTTAACCGCTGTGCCACCCAGGCGCCCCTGCAGTAGGTTTTTTTAACCCCCCAAATTAAATATGTTTATGATAGAAATGGATGTACTACACATACTAAACACAAACCCTGTATATATGTGCATACATATATCTATACGCCCTATAGATACATGTATACTCAAAATTATTTTGTGCATACATAGCCTAAAAAGATCGTCAGTGATCCGAGGTTGTGACGCAGTCCTCTCCACCCAGAAGGCACTACTCCTTGCTTCCTGTCTAATGTGCCTTGTGGTGTTTCATTGATCTTGGATGACCCTTAATTATGCGTCAGTCACATGGGCTTTTTTTTTTTTCTGTTAATGCTATTTCTTAGTCTTTTCTGGCTTTTATAACAAAATACCACAGATTGGTGGTATTTAACAATGGAAATTTATTTTTCCCAGTTCTGGAGGCTGGAAGTCCAAGATCAAGGCACCACCATCTTTGTGTTCTGCCGAGAATCTGTTCTCCCATCTGTCACGTATACCTTCTCACTGTATCCTCACGTAGCGGAAGGGGCAAGGGAGCTTTCCGGGGTCTGTTCCAAAAAGGCACTAAATCCGTTCATGTGGGCTGCACCCTCATGACATCAGCACCCCCCAAAGGCCCTACCCTCCTAATACCATCATCCTGAGCATTAGGGGTTCAACATATAACCTTTGCAGGGACACACACATTCAGAACATAGCACCTGATAACTGATTTCTTCACAAAAATGTGGAAAAGGGAATGGCTATTAAAACCTGGGGCAGCCAATGGCCTTGGTTTAAAAAACTCTCAAAAAACATTGCTGCTTTGGACTCATTCTCATTTTTGTGTCCTTATCACTAGCATATCTAGTAGAGCATTGAGGGTAAGCGTGCAGCACTGGACCCAGCTGATCTGGCACTGGGAGAAGTCCTTGGGCCAACCTGGCCAAGTGAACCAATCTTTCAGTGTTTCAGTGTTCTCATCTGCGACACGTACATCACCACCATCATCATCCTCATCAGATTCCTACTTCGGAGGGTGATTGTGAGAATCGCATGATACATACATATTTATTTTATATATGTTTATATAAATTATATATATATTATATGTAATACAAATTTATTATATACACTCAGTATAGTAAAATATATGCAGCTATGTGTGTATGTATCCATATTCAAGATACACACACACATATATATACCTTGAAGAATGCATTGCACATTTACGTTTAAGTATCAAGTGTTTGCTATTATTCGTTCACTATCCCTCACTGTCAATGAGCTTGTGATACAAATGGGGAGAGAGAGAGGAAACATATTGCACAGTGATTGAATATACAGATTCTGAAGTAAGAGCGCCTTGAGCAATTTATTTAACCTTTAAAAGACTTTTCTGCCTTACCTGTAAAACTGAGGTGATACTACTTTCAAGGTCATGACAAAGATTAAGTGATTGAATACCTATAAATTACCCGACATAGTACATACTAAGAACTCAGTAACTATCAATTTATTTTATCATGAATATGTTAATATTAGACCAAGTTCAATAAATATTTGACCTGTTATTATGAGCGTTAGTCTTAATTGTAGTATTAAATCAAATACAAGTGGAACTTTTTCTGATACAGAATGTAAGTTCTATACTGCATATTGTGTGTGGTTTAAAGCTGGCTCCTGCAATTTTAAGTATAGCCACAGAATATACACTAAACACCCCGATAATAAGAATTTAGACATTTCCCTAAAAAAATCCCTCTTTAATTATTTTCTGCTTTTTTTTTTTTTTTTTATGAAATCCTAGGCTTCTGCCCTGCACTGTGCCTCTTACGGAGTTGGACACACATTATTAGTACAATCAAGTTTCTGTGTAGTAACAGAAGATAGCAGTTCTCTAGAAGAGGACTTCAAATTAATTTCCAAGCAGCAAGGCTGCGGCTGCACGGTCCATCATTGTCAGACACTCCATTCTTCCTACGTGACCAGGAATAGCAATGAATGCTTCTAGCAGGAAAACCGCCTGCCAAGTCCCATATCTTTAAACGTGGACTCTGAACAGACACCTCATAATGAGCCTGCCCTCATCTCTGATCTCATGAAATAATCTATTAGCCAACCATCAGGTTGTTCCTTAACTGTTCCTTCTTCACACCTTCGTTGGATATCATATGAAATTTGCTTTCTTTAATTCACTGATAAAAATAAATCAGTTACATTGCACTGAGTTGTTCTTTTAAAGGACTCTGATCTTTATCTCTGTCAACTTTTGTCCAGTCTAGTGATACGGCTGTAGCGATCCTAAACCTTCCTGCGTCTCTGTGTTTAGCGACAGTAGGATACACTGACCAGTATCTATACTTTGATTTCAGGAAGGAGGCACATTTTGCACGCTTATTTTTCTAAACAGTAACACTTCAAAGACCACTTAGTCTGTAGCTTTTTACTGTTTTTTAACTGAAAAACACTGTATGAGCTTGATCAGAAAGAATGTATGGCCCGCATCTCCCAGACTCGAGGTGGCCTGAATCTTGCTGTTTTATCATGTATTCTATCATTTTCCCCCATTTTGAATATACACGATCTAAACACTAATTCACCAGAACATAACGGGGTGTGTTTCTATTTACATTCACAGGTCACTTAAAATTGAGCTCCTTCTTTCTGCATGACCTTTACCAGGCATACTAACCTCCCGAAGCCTCAGTTTTTACATCCGTAAAAAAATAGTACCTATCTCACAGGGTTGCTGTTGGGCTAGAATGAACAATCCCTGTTAAGTGCGTCGCAGAGTTCCACGCATACGGGAAGGGCCTAGAACACATTTTCTGTCATTTTTGTTATTATTATCTCAGAAATGTGAAGTGAGATCCCTACACAAAGGATTATGATGGTTTTTCAGAGACTGAGAGTCAGAAAAGTAAACACAACATTGTTTCCCCAGGAAGCACGTTTAACATAGGGTTACAAGTTAATAAACACACACAGGCTTTTGAACTCGCTCCACAGACCCAGTGTAGACTTTTAGGCCCAAGGTTATGCTGACTATAGTGGGAATGATAAATATTGGGTATTCTTAGTGGGCAAATCACAGTTGAAATTCATATACATTGACACATTGACAAGAGTCAGGAGCCTAAGAGAAGAGATTTATGGATGGCATGTTCTGATTGCTAGGAGGAAAAGAATGACCCCTGACTTACTGTGTTTAGCTCTAAATATTCTACATAGTAAATGATCAACAGTCTTAGAAATAAACAATCCCAACCTTTTCTTCAGAATGTCTAAATAATAAGGAGTGTAGAATGCAAATGTCTACATCACCAGATAAACAAATACCAAACACTAGATGAAGACATATAATACATCATCAGATACACAGTTATATTTAGCTGAATTGTAATGTATACCAGATGGCAAACAGGCAGCTCTAGGTTGATTTCAGGCAATAGACATATTTTTCTAGGCCTGCACAGTGTTGGATGAGATTGTAGCCTAAACAGTTTGACTTATTTTTGAACATTGGAAAAATAGGATATTTTATATAAAATTCAGTTACATATATAAATGGCTTATTAAAAATATATAAAGAAAAATAAAGGGGTAGTGCAAGGGAGACCATGGTAATGGAACATTTCTTCACCTTGCATGTGGTGGTGGTTATGCAAAGCTACACATATGGTAAAGTTATATAAAACTATACCCACATTCAAATAAGAACTTGTAAATCTGGTAAAATCTGAATAAGTTCTGTGGATTATACCAATGTTGATTTCCTGGTTTTGATGGTGTACGATCATAAGTAGTAAACAAGAGTTTACTATTGGGGGAGGCTGGGTAAAAGGGATACAAGATCTCCTTGTAGGTTTTTGCAACGTCATTGGAGTCTATGATGATTTTAAAATAAAAAGTTAAGAAAATACATACAAGGCAAGAGACCGGAACAACAGATTTCCATGCGGCAATAATCTGGAATACTATAGCAGGTGCCCCTTCATATGAGGAATGGGAAGAAGGGAAGGAAGGAAGGAGGGAAATGTGAGAGGACATAAGAAAGGGAAGGAGGAAGACAATTTAGAAATTCTACATAGAAAATATGTATGTAAATGATATGAAAAACAACTAATTACCTCAAAAGAAGACGGGAAAGAAGGGCAAAATAGCACTGACCAATGAATAAAAGGAATAACAATGAATCAAAACATATCATGAATCAAAGAAACTATGTACACTGGCAAATAAAAATGTGAGATTAATGGCTGATATCAGAATGGACATAAAAACGTAGATATAAGCCATTGGCAAGATACATATCTAAAACCTAAGGATATAAAATATTGAAAGTTAAATGATAGAAAAATTATTCCAGATATTAACCAAAAGAAAGCTGCTGGTCTATATTAATATAAATTCTATAGTAACCACATGAAAATTAATATAGTTCACCAGATATTATGTTAGGTTAAAATTCTAAATTTTATGTATGTACATTTCTTTAACATATGTAAAGACTATTTGACAAAAATCTCAGAACAAGGAATTTTTACAAATCCTCCACCAGAGGAGGAGATTTTAGCATACCTGTTTTTGTAAGTGATAAGTTAAGCAGATAAAAATGAGGAAAGAGAATACCTGAATAAGCTAATTAAGAAGTCTGGTTAAAAGACATATAACTGTATGTCTATAACTAGTAATTGATGGGTACACAAGCTTTAAATATACACATGGAACACTTCGGAAAACTAACTATATACTAGACTGTAAAGTCTCAATAAATTTCAATTAATTGCCAAACAGTTGGCAAAAGAGTACACATACAATATGATACCAAGTGTATAAATTTAAAAATATGAACTATATATTACTTAAGGATACATAATTATGTAATAAATATAGAAACACAAGAAACTAGTAAGTATAGGAGGATCACTGGGTAATTTCACTGGGTAAGGAGGGATAGGTAGATAAGAAGGGAAGGTTATACTCAGGAGTCTCCAAAAGCATGTATAATGTTTTACTTCTAAAACCAAAGACAGATACATAAATTTTTACTTTAGTATTGTTTACTCTCTCTAGTGTATCCCCAGTATTTCACAATGAATTTTAAAACAGCAGCACACACAAGGCTTTAACTCCCTGATTCACCACTAACCCACTGCTCCCCACGTTGACGGTGAGTGTGAATGAGCAAACACAGACTGTTGCTTTTCCCTAAAGTAGTGCTAAGGAGAGAATAACATATTTTAAAAAATTAGTTTATCTTTTAATAGCAACCCCAAACATTTACTCACTTTACCTGCTAGCACCCTGTAGGTATTTGAATTCCTGGACACTAACATTAGGACAGAGGAGATACTGAACAGACATTGTGGTTACAGTTGTTATTAACACCAGACAGTTCCCTGCATCTTAGGCTTAGAAATCTGTCTCATGATTACACGAGGCCAATATAAATATGGAAGAATGAATAAAGAGATCTATAAAACCAAAGATCAGACATGCAGCTTATACTGGTTCTAAACTGCTTCGAATTCCTTTGTAATGAGAGTAGAAATGCTGTTACACAAGAAATTGTAATTATTTTTGCTTATAATTAACACTGCTTTACTCATAATTGTTATACTTCAAGTTTACCCTCTCTGGCCTGGCCAACTAGAACCAGTGTTGAATAAATTAAGATAATAATAAAAGAAACCGTGTCTAAAGCAAGTGAAAACTTTGGTGAACAGATACTATTATGTTCATTACATAATGTGATCATTATGGAGGGGTTTCATTTCCTGTGTGACACCGAAGAGTAAGTTTTGGTCACCAAATGGCTTTTCAGCCCGTAAGGATGCACACTGAGTAACTACTGGAACAAACATCTGGGAACAGTTACTGTCAAATTAAAGACTAAGAGGACGCGATCTACATGCCTATGGATTCAAATCTTGAGTGCAACTCTTACCTACTGCACCCTTGGCAAATGGGTATTACTAAGGTAGTGTGTTGGTTGTGACAGCTGAATGAAGCTAAGGGCATACATTTTCCCCACTTTCCACCTCAAATTTCATGAAAAGACAGTGAAGTTGCATAAAGTGGAAATGAATTTGTAAGTGTTTTTATAGTGAGGGGGTTTCACTATTGGATTAGAGACTTTGAAACATATATGGAAATTTGGACTATAGCGAACACTAGAGGAATCTAGTAGCAATCTAGAAACATGGATAGGAGGAGACTGCAGTAGAGAGAAAAAAACACTCTCCAGCAGAACCTTAGGGAGTCTTCAAACGTGTAGAACAGGAGTAAGTCATAGAATAGAGTTAGGCATTTATGGCAAAATCAAATGATCACATCTCCCCACAGTGCAATTCTAGAGAGATTAGCCCCAAGATGAAGACTGAAGTTCTGCTTTCTAAAGAAATTGAACAGTGCACTTATGGGGGGCAAGAACTTAAAGTAAACATCTTATTTTGGCATAAGACAGGTGGTTTGATGGTCACAGGATGCCTGCACGCTCTGCACTCATTTAGGGCAAACTGAAGTGTGTCAGTTGACATGTCCTCATCCATGAAATAGAACTCCCAGTCATTTCTTCTAAATAGAGGAACAGAGACCTACACAATGCTATAGGAAATCAGGATCAATAGCTAATATTGACATACATTCCTTAATTCATAGATATGAATTGAGAACAAAATCTGACCAGAAATTATCAGGAAGCTAACAGCAAAAAATAGAGAAGTATCATGATGAACACATAGGAAAAAGGATGCCGAAAGAAAAACAACTCAAGGATCAGAAAAATGCCTCTTAAAATCTATAGTGAAATCCTTAAATTCCAGAAGATTCTGTATTCAATAAAACAAGATCAAGCTTTCACTAAAAACAAAACTAAGTGAAATAAGTCAAGCAGAGAAAGACCATTATCATATGGTTTCACTCATATGTGGAACATAAGGAATAACGCGGAGGACCACAGGGGAAGAAGGGAGGGAAAACTGAATGGGAAGAAATCAGAGAGGGAGACAAACCACGAGACTCTGGACTCGGGGAACCAAACTGAGGGTTACAGAAGGGAGGGGGTGGGGGAATAGTGTAACCAGGTGATGGATATTAAGGAGGGCACATGTTGTGATGGGCACTGGGTGTTATACGCAACTAATAAATTGTTGAACACTACATCAAAAACTAATGATATATGCTGGCTAACTGAATATGATAATAAAAAAATATATAAAACAAAACAAAACTTATCAGAGTATAAGATAGTGGTCCTGGAAAGAAAAATCATTTAAAAACTGTTAAAAAATACTCTCACTCTTTCTCTATTGTTCTCTCAAATAAATAGATCTTTAAAGAAAAGAGTTTAAAAGGGGCGCCTGGGTGGCTCAGTCGGTTAACCATCTGCCTTCGGCTCAGGTCATGATCCCGTGGTCCTGGGATCAGCCCCACATTGGGCTCCCTGCTCAGCGGGGAGTCTGCTTCTCCCTCTGCCCCTCACCCCACTCATGCTTGCTTTCTCTCTCTCTCTCTCAAATAAAATCCTAAAAAAAAAAAGTTAAAAAAAATAAAAACTGTTAAAAAATAAAACCAAGGTTAAAAATCAAAAGACAGAACAAAAAGTCAAAAAAGGAGGAAGTTATGAGAGAAACATCAGAGATGTGGAGGTTCAAACTCCATCATCCAAATAATAGGAATTTTAGAAAGAGTCAACGGTAAAAAAGGAGGGAAGACACTAGTCAAAGTACTAATTGAGATTATTTCACAGTATTTAAAACCAAATACCAGATTGAGAAGACCTATGGACGGCCTGAGATGGGAGATGGGTAAAGTCCTACCACTAAGATACATTCTGAAATTTCAGAATATCGAAGATGACGAGATGGTCTTAAAAGTGACTGTGGCAACATGCCAGTTTATAGGCAAATGAATAGAAATCAGATTTACATTAGAAACTATCCATAATGTGTGAGGACAAAATAGATTTTTTTTTCAGATTTGTAAGGTACACTGAAGAAAAAATGAAATAAAAACTGAGGAAGAAAAAAGCACAGGATTTTAAAAATGCACCTAATTCAAAATGCCAGGATGAGAGATATGCTGCATAAATAGAGAGCAGCTAACTCCAATTGAAACAGGAAGTCAGAGCCTTCATTTTAACAAATGTTATGATGAAGAACTTGTATGATCCCAGAGACTGGCCAAGGCATATGCTTCTTCTATAGGTGAACAAAAGGAAAGGTAATTCGAATTTCCAGGAAGACCAAAAAAAAAAAAAAAAGTTTGTAAGAACACTAATCAAAATTTAAAGCAAGCTTAACTGATTCATGATTTCAAGTAATTGGTGTAGTTTGAGAAAAGCTAAGCCAATTAACTCTGACATTGTTCTTCAAGGAAGTGGAGAGAGAAGATATTTAAGTTTTGATTTACTATATTTCTGTGCCACTTGATTTTTTTGTACGGTGTGTATAATTTAACTAGTAGAGGTAATAGAATAAGCACAATGGAGTTATGCACTGCTGTTTTATGAGCACGGAGTCAGGGTAGGTAGTCCAGACCAGGAACATTCAACTAAGTCTTCTGAAAGGAGATACATAAGTGGTACCTTATGAAATTAGTTTAGGAGTATTTCCACAACAAATTGGAAGGATGGTGGGAAGGAAGAGAGAGAGTAGGTAGAAGAAATTCCAACAAGAAAAGTATGAATAAAGAAACAGAGGAATGTACCAATAATCCTCTATTTACTTATGCTAGGTCTTTCTGTATAGTTGCCACTGGAGATAGAAGTTAAGAAATGACCACTTCCTAAACAATTCACAAATGGTGGAGACAGATCGGCAGGACTGAGTTGCAGTAAGTGCCACAAATGGTATTTTGGGTGGTGGGATTTCCTACTGAAGGTGGGAGAACAGGAGGTGGGGTGTGTGAAAACACGAGGAAAACTGTTCATATTTGGGCAGTCACTGAGGAGCATAAGAGAAAGCTCACCAAAGACACATTAAGTGATTGTCTAGAAGCTTGAGGGCCTTTCTAGCACTGAGTTGTCACCCAATCAGAAGATAATACTTTTCTCTCCAGAGACACTTAGCATCCATTTTGAAGGGGCTGAAAACATAACATCAGGCTAGTCTGAGGATCGATCCAAATTGTTTGCCGGAAATGCGGAGCACTGATTGGCACTGAAAGGACTGAAGAAAAGGTAAATCGGGTAATTAATACGGTATCCGGGACCAAGATATACGTGATGACAGAGAAGTAGGATGCAATGACTAAGAAAAACAGAAGGGCTGAGGTCCTGTATGTTTAAGGATTAAAGGCTCAATAAACAGGATACAGCAGAGTGCTAATAGGGGGAATGGTCCTTAGAATAATAACCATGTCCTTTCCTATCTGCATATAATGTGCCTTCCAGCACTTCCTGGCTGAAGTGAACACTCTGACATTCCAAATCCCCGAACA
This sequence comes from Ursus arctos, assembly GCF_023065955.2. Taxonomy (NCBI): domain Eukaryota; kingdom Metazoa; phylum Chordata; class Mammalia; order Carnivora; family Ursidae; genus Ursus; species Ursus arctos. The sequence goes on along the minus strand of NW_026623100.1, from coordinate 58,678,161 downwards.
CACTACCGTAGTGTGATGTAACAGAAATAAGTGGCAGGACGAATACCATTCACCATGGCTAGGATTTGGTGGAAAACACAGAAATGGGGGCCCAGGAGATCAAGTATGGAAATCTGAAAAACACACTTGACCTTTCTGAGACTCATTCTCATCTCTCTCTAAAAAAACTGAACTCTGTAGTATCATCTGTTTCTCGAATCATTGTACAAAGGTTATAATTCAAAACTGGGGGGAGTGTAAAAATGAGCTTTTAACAGATCATTCCATATGTCAAAATAAAGCACTACCTAACGTGTATTAGGGTTATCTTTTAATACCCTCCTCTTTTCCTTCACTGTTGCAATTATCATTGAAACAGAATTATCCCAAAGACAAAATATGCTTAGTTAGGCAAGTGATCTACAAACGACCTAGTTTGTCTGATGTCTCTAATCAATAGACTTCAATCATATGAAGACATTTATTTTCTTAGTTTCCCTTTATTTGATCAGTGGGATAAAATTCTGGTGCAGTGCTACATTCCAAATAACTTTGATCAAATTCTTAATGGTCTATAACAGATGGCCTTAGTCATCACGCAAACGTCTGTTTCTCCTCTAATAATTTCCTGAAGAAAAAGTACTCAGTCTTTTATAGAAACAAATGGGATGGTGTGCTCTGTACACCTTCTATTTTCCTAAAGATGCAAGAGAATTATTTAAATGAAAAATTTCAGCTTCGAATTTTCATTCTGATAAATGCTGAACATTCTAATTCCAGGGTCTTGGTTAAATCTCTTCATTCTGTCTGACTGGAGGCTTTCTCTCTCCCCCCTCTCCCTTGCTCCCTCCCCCTCACCTTGATTTTTTCAACACTGTTGGAAAAAGCTCTTTCTTTTGTTTTAGCTTTACTTCAAGAATCTGAAGATACTAATTTTATGATTGGTTGTTAAACACTGATTTCTGGCTTTATCTGAATATTAGCTTTACCTGCTTATAATGTTCATATATTGCCACTGGTTATTCCAAACAGATTAATCCAAGACCTACGATCAGTGTGAGATTGATAAAGCTTGAAGATGAACTCTGGATGAAAACACTCTAGGCCATATACATCTTACTTGGACCCAGAGGAAATTGTCACATGTTTTCTACACAGTATTACATTCAATATGACATATGAGGATATACTGGTATTCAGTTATGCTCAATCTGTGATAGTTTCAAAGAACAGAAAGACTGTGGAATAAAACAATGTATATCTTTTCTGGACCATATGAAAAATTCATGTTATTATCTACTACTCAAACCAAAAAAAATAATTGTTACTTATGTTGCCAAGGATTTATTTGCATCACTTCATTAATTAGCGATTTACATTGTATCAAGTGGGCTTAACTCCTCTAATAGATTCCAAATGGGCCATTAGGTTATTCAATTCTAGTTAGTTTTATACTTACTCATGAGAAGAAAGTGCAATGCAAAGATGTCCTAAAGGAACAGACTTGTTTGGAATTCAGTATTTAAACAATAAAAACAAAAGAAATGATAGACATTGCTAACTGCGACATGTGTATAAATTGTTTTCCCTGAGGATCCACATCCTTAATAGTTCAGTTCTTGTCACTCTTTGTTGTCTTTCATAATCGGTTCACATAGAGCAAGGACGAAGCTGATTGGGTTGCTTATTATACCACTTGGTAAAAATCAGGATCTGAGTAAGTGCTTCTCGAGGTGGTGATTATGGGGGAAGAAAAAAGAAAGAGAGAAAATTGTCATATTCCCCCCATGTTTGCCTTTGCACAAGCTGTTCCTTTTGATTTTTAAAATATATCCTTCCTTACTTTGTCTCCCAATTTCCATGTCAAAGTTCCCAAATCTCTCACTGCCCATCATCTGCAGGAATGACTTTCTTCCCTGTAGGAGGCCTGAGTATTGAGAACCAAATCTGTGTACCCCGATACAATGCTTAGAGGCTGAAACTGAGTCTCCCTCCCCCCCATCCACCCAACTGACTCTTTGCATTAGGGGTTGGCAAACTTTTACTGAGAAGGGCCAGATAGTACATATTGTAGGATTTGCAAGCAACCTAAGATCGTTATTGCATTCCCCCCCCCCCCTACAACCTTTTCAAAATGCAAAGCATTTTCTCAGCTTTGCTAATAGGGCTGGATTTTGTACCCAGGTACAGTTTGTAAATCCCTGGTCTATGTTAACATAACTTGACTATGCTATTGTCCTCATCAGCATGATTTTACTATTCCAGGAGGGGACTTTCCAAAAGAACCAACAATTTTTCAATGGAAATCCATGATTTTACCCTCAGATTTTATGAATCCACGGTCTCAAAATTCCTTACCTTGCTTTTTGTACCAGTGCTACATGGTTATATTATGATCCTTACCCAGTCCTAATCAAACTCCCATCCCCTCTTCCCCTTTCTCAGTCCCATTGAAAGTCTTCCTTTAAACCAAACTTTCAATTCTCAGTAAATTGCAATATTGCCTTCCCCACTTAGAGACAGGACCAAAGCTCTGTGGAGGAAGGATTTGCTCTCACCTGTGCCAAACTCAAATTTGTCTTATCAATAGGTTGTTTTGGTGAATGCTATTTTGGCAGATATTTGTGGATCCACCATTCAACATTCAACAGAATGATTCTGATTCTATTACAGTGTCTTTTATAAGCTTGCTTTTGATTACAGTTATATAAGTATATGCCTGCCTCTCTAGTTGACTTTAAAATTCAGGTTATCACAAATCATACGGTATTATATTTTATTATGGATTTTGCACATAGTAGCTGATTAATAAGTATCTTCTGCTATACAGTAATATAATCAATGATTTTAACTGAACGACATTTATTCAATTCAGTCCTTTCTGCTTCTCATGTTGGGTTTGCTGTGTGAAAGCATCTTTCACTTCTATTCATGTACGACACAAAATGAAAAAGAAAGATGTTCCAAGAGCCATAATTAAGCCTTCTTAAAATGTCCCCAGGAATAATCAATGCCATTTCTCCACAGGATATTTTCTGTGAAAGTAGCTGTATTTTGTGTCTGGATTTCTTTGTATCTTCAACTATTCCCACGACTGCGGATCAGGGCATCCCCACAGTGCAGATCCAATCAAGGAAACACTGTGTTTCTTCAATTTGACAAGATGCAGAGCAAGAAAAGAAACAAAGAATAAGTCTCACTAAAAGGTAACAAGGTCTTCCTGATGTGCTCTGATGGAGTCAAGGGCATGCAGGGCAGTGCTGTTCCATTACCTGGGATTTAGTAATTAATACCTAACTACCCAGGTGTGTGCTTCCACTACACCCGGAGATTGCTGGGCAAACAATAGGTATTTCCTCAATGAAATGAAAAAGACAGTCTGTTTTTTAAGTAGAAAAACTTGTCAGAAATCACCATTTGAACTGCTGATCTCCTGGGGAACACTGTATGGGTGTGCTGTTATGTGTCTGTCAATATTCTTACTTTTTTTCTTAAGTTTGAAGCAGGTAACCATGCTATGTAAGTTACAGACTAGAAGATAAAACTAACTGCACACAATCAGAGAAAAGGCTGGAAGTTAAAGAGGACCAAAAAAAAAAAAAAAAAAAAAAAAAGGAAGAAGACGAAGTCACGCTGATTCTTACTAAATCAATATGCATACTTATTAGGGTATGTTAGTTAATAAGACATAAAAAGTATGTCATTTGCATGTGTAATTGTAATTACTCATTGCTTATGCAAAGCACCATTTCTGGAACTACCTAAAGGAAAGTTGTTACAGGGAAGTAAAGGAGAGTAGGTAGCAGAAGCCCTTGTAGCTTTGAAAGGAGTAACTCCCTTCTGCTATCAGACCTGATTTTAGAGAAGCGCATGGCTCCGTGTTACATCTCACTAGATGTAACTCCCAGGTTGCCCTACAGCTCTTTCGGCACACAGTTGCAGGTTTCTTCTATGTGATTTTTGTGAAGAAAAAACAAACAAAGAAAACACATACACAGCTGCCTTAGAGCAAATGCTGTTTGATTCCATGGAAGGTATAGGTGACAGGTTACACTTCTGATAAATAGGCACATCTGCTGCAATTTCTCCAGGCTCGGAGTCAAGAGATTTGCCATTTTGTTGCTAGATTCTTTCCTCTGACCTTTGCTTTGCTTGACCTGACATGTCAGGATTGGGGTGGGGGGGAGTGGGGAAGGAGGGACAAGGCAGAAACAGGACGCATCAGACTCAGGCTATCCTCAAGAGGGATCTTTTATGCTCTGCCTAGACACTACCACATAGGGCTTTGCTCTGCGGATCCTCTTAAGAAAAAGCCCCTCCAAATGAAACAAATCAGGCTATTGAAATAAATGTTGGATTCCTACAGTGATTGTCTCTAGCGTGACACCTAACAGGACTTAAAAAGGGTGGGCATCCTCTCTGTTGAAGCTACAGTGGTTTATCAGTTTTGCTAGATTATACGCCTTTCTCTAGAACATCACCTGACTCACTCTACGTACATAGCAGTCTTTACTCATTTGATAATTTCATAAAATATGTAATTTTGTTCTGAAACCGTATTCATAGGCATCCTCCATATTTTGAAGTATGAAATTCTGATGGACACCTATTTTTTTTTCTACACAATTTTTGTAAAACTTATGTTTAGACAACAAGGACAGGATAATCTTCTACCTGACCAAGATGATCTGAAGCAATGTATGCAACTGAAATAATGACTTGTACTTGGTAGATCGATGCGTATTTACCTAAACTTTAACATAAGATGGAGAAAACACCCAAATCTCCATCAACAGGTGAGCGAATACATAGATTGTGGCATTCTAGTATAATAGAGTATTTCGCAGCAATAAGAAAATGAACTATCGATAATGCAACAACATGGATGAATCTCAATCATTTTGCTGAGAGAAAGTAGCCAGACCCCCTCATCACTGAAGAAGAGTACATACTGCATAATTCTGTTTTATAACACCCTACTAAAAAAAAAAAAAAAAAGATCTGTAACTACAGAAAAAGCAGATCAGTGATCGACTGGGAGCAGGGAGTGGTGTGGACAGAAAGGAGGGATTAAAAAGGGCCACAAGCAAAATTTGGGCAGTAATGGGCAAGTTAGTACATTGATGGCAGTGATGGTGTCACAGATATATGTATGAAGATCAAACCTTATCAAATTGTACATTGAATATGTACTGAGTCATTAATTGTATGTTCATCATATCTTAGTAAGTCTGTAAAAACACAATATCTTAAATATTGTCAAATCCTTAAATAAAGCAGGTGAGGTAGAATGTCTGTTTGGAAGTTGTATAGTTTTTGAACTTCTGACATACAGGAGGGAAGAAGAACCCTGTGGATGGAGTCTTGACACAATGCCTGTGGGTAAGAAGTAGGAAAGGGGGCCCGTTCCTTATCAGTTGCATTACAACACCTCAACCAAACGAGGGCCATGGCAGGTAAAAAGCAACTCAGGCTTAAGAGGCACCTAATGGTCCAAATATGATATTTGCAATAAGAATAAAAACGAATAAGATAAGATTCTCTTCAATAAATAAAACATACTTCTTATTTGTATTATTCTAGAACACATAAAAACACAGGAGAAAAAAGATGCTGCTAAAAAAAAAAGGAGATAAAGAAATTGAGATGAAAAAAAGAAAAATGAATATAGTCCATTCACCTCAAGGATAATATAAGGTAAATACACCAAGATAAATGAACGGGCAGCAAATAAAGACTTTCATGAAATATTTCCATCTTTTCAACTCTGAGAAAACTTTCCTAAAAAGACATACAGGGCCTCCTTCACTCAAAATCCATATATGCAATTGAGTAAAATCAGGGAAAGACAGATCTGGCTCTTGGGCCCTGGTCTCCCCAGGTCTGTTACTCTGAGTTCAAAAGAAGAAGGAAAAAGAACTTAAAATGTTGTGACTTAGGAGCCCGTGCAGATTCCATTCAAACTGTCATTGGATTGGATGGTATTTGAAAATCCTCTGTGATTTTTCAATAAAAATGAGTTGAGAAAGGGCCATGGACTAAAGCAAGGGGAAGAAATTTCTAACAGCAATTCGTAGCATTAGCAAGGAAAGTATTTTCAGGCTGAAGTTTTCCTGGTCCCTCATAAATACATCAGCTAGGCTTCTGTGTTAGGCCCACTGTGTTGTGAGGATAGCAGTGGAACATTACTTCGAGGCAATATTTAAAAACAAAAGACCCCACCATTAGATGTGTAACAATAAGAAATTTTTAGGAATAGCTCAACAATTTGTGATCACCTCATTTTTTCCTACTACAGATATTTAAGAAGAAATCAGGAGAACCTGATTCACTTTCAAAACGGTCCTTTGCAATGCTTTTTAGGAATCATCCCCTGGCTTAAAGGACACTGTTCTTTGTAGTTAGTCTCTGGTGACTGCAGAGCTACAAGCTCTTCTTCCGAGTTTTCTTCTTCAGTGAATTGTTAAGGGATCCTGCAGGTTTGTACTTTAGCAGAACATTTTTGTTCATCAAGCCATATAAACATATTTGAAAGATCTACCATTATTTCTCAGTCATCCAGGAGTTGGTTTTTTCCCATTATGTTCACCTCAACTTCCAACAGCTTATAGATTCTTTAGACCTTCCCTTTAAAAGTCAGCATGTGAAGGTTCACTAGGTAAACCCTAACCTTGGAACTTTTTTTTTTTTTTGGTAAGTGGGGCTCACACGCATGACCCTAACATCCAGAGGTGCATGCTTTACCAACTGAGCCAGCCAGGTGCCCCCAACCTTGGAACTTTTCTGGTAGATTTGGTGGGAGAAAACACAGAAGTTTGGCAAAGTCTTTAGTACACGTCATCAGTTGTCATTGCAAGATACTGTGGAACTGATATTCAAGAGTGGGCAAGTAGAGACCTGTGCCCAAGAAATGAAATGCTGTGCTTTTCAAAGCAATGATGATATATGAATCTCTCTATTCATAATTTCCAAGGGGAAGCTGCTCAATGAATATTTAAAACAAAAGAATGTGGTATTTCATGGCAAGGAATTGTACCCCAGTCTGTGCCAAGATGAGAAACTCCTCTCTAATGGGGTGTCATCAGGCTGGACCCTCCGTAGCTCAGGTGGCTTTGGGCTGGGGGTGGCAGCGACTCTCAGCCCTGTGTGGAATTTCCACTCACTGTGGAATCCCAGAATAGAAGGAAGGAAGGAAGAAGGAAGGAAACCCAGCAACAATGGCCTTTGCATAGTGTGACTGTCTCTTTTGTGTGGCCAGGAAGAAAGGAAATGTATCTAAAATACCCATGGCAAGATGTGCTGCAGGTAAGCAACTGTCATTAGCAGAATGAGACATAAAATGAGAAAAACCATGATTCAGTATTTCCTAACATTTGCTGATAAGGATAGACAGGCAAATGCTCAATTTAGCCTCCTGTGCTGCCGGGCCCTTCCGGCCAGCAGGGCCTTCTCTTGAGGCTCGCACGACTCGCCTTGGCCGCCACAGCTAGTCTGCTGCTTCAGAAACTACAAACCCACCTTTTAAAAAGAATAATAAAAATTTAATCCAGATGAATTCTTATCAGGGAGGTGGAGAATAGGATTTTTTTCCCATTTTCATGAAATGTGAGGAAAACTTTTAAAAACTGTATCATAAGAAGAGAAAACTTGTTTCCAAGGTAAAGGAAGGTCCAAGAGAAGAAAAGTTAATTCCTAACAAAAATCTATGTTAGGTAGACTGAAACACTGAATGAGAAAACATGGATGAAATGGTCTGAGAAAGCCAGGATATCTACTATATATGATTATATGCATATATATATGATTAAATATGCATGATTTTATATATATATAAACTTCTTAGTATATTTGAGGAAGTCTTTTTTTTAAAGAAATAGCATTTCAAAAAAATGTAGAGCAAGAAGAAGATATGCTTTTGCTCTTCTCTGCCTTTAACTGAAGTAGTTTTCAAAGACCCCTATTTCCTCATGCTTCCATTGCTCCTATCACGATGCCCCGTACTACGGCATTTTTAGAAGCTTCAGTTACGATGCAGTTGAATGTAATGTAATTGAAGCTTCTTTTTATAAGTGCATGAATCCCCCACTCTCATGACCTAATCTAACCCTAATAATTATCTCCCCCAACCCCATCTCCAAATACCACTATACTGGGGATTAGGGCTTCTACATATGGGTGGGAGTGGAACGCAAATTTGAAGAACGCTTAAGTTCTAAACTTACCATAATTCATCTAGTTATTAATGTAAGTAAATAGCTGTGCTTTAAGGGAAGGGAGGTTGCACAGATACTGTTGGGGGTGCAGCAGTCAGAGAGAGGAGCTCTCTAGAAAACAGGCAGCTACATTAAGGGAACCACGAGGCGGCTGCAAAGGCACTAGGAACGTCAAGATTCTGGGAGTCCGGTGCAAGAGAAAAGGAAAAGTGAATGGGAAAGGGATTGCTCACGGGTAACAGAACATTCTGTCGACTCACTAGCTTTGCTTAGGGAAAAGCCACATCACAGGCAGATTTTAGATTTTTCAAAAGCTCTTTCTTTCTCTGAAGCCGGGCTGCCTGAGGTATTATTTAGAATCTTGACGTTTGTTCCAATCACCACGGAAATACAGATACTAAGTGTTTGGGCTTTGATGAAGCCAGACTTGTGAAGATTTCTGTGAAGTCATATCCTGCATTTTCAAACGTCTAAAGGGCTGGGTACCAACAGAGCCCAGAATGAATAAGTGAATGCTAGCTACATTAATTAATCTCTGAACACACAAACAATAAATCTGATTCCAAAAATATTTTAGAACCCAGTCTGTAGAGACAGTTTGAAATTGGTTAGCAGAAGTTATTTTAGCTTAAAAGTCTTATGTTTTATTTCAGAAATGAAAGTGAGAAGCTGCAGAGACAACAGCTGTTACTTTTGAACATAAAGTGTTAGAAGGGAAGTTGAAATTTATCTAAACTTCACAGACGTCTGTCTCCGTCATCAACAATAGATGTCACTAATCATTTCCTAGTATCTGAAGAGACATGACTCACCCGCTAGTTGGCTGAATTTTTTGGTGGTGGTGGGAACTGACCTATAAACCAACAAATATGTAAATCTGTACTGCAACTAAAAGAGCATGATCATATTTCTTAAAATTTAAAGAATTATTACCACGAAGGTCTACTTACTTCGCTAAAATTCATCTAATACATTTCTTATGCAAGTTAATATTGTGACAGGCTTTGATGAACTGTGATATTTCAAAATACTTCTGTTAGACTTTCAGCCCATTTGAACGTGGTAGAAATTATGATGTTAGAATAAAGCAAATTTTATTTGCTCTAAATGAAGGAGAAATGGCTTATTATTTAATTATTATTTTTATTTATTATTTATTTATTTATTGCCTAAAAGTTCCCACTTAATATATTAATATCAAAACTTATTACCAAAGTACCACCCTGGGTCTACAACTGACACGGAGAATGAAGATACTCAATTTTGCCTTAAATGAGAGTTCAAGCAGAATTTCTCTTGGCTATAACTGTATTTTGATTTGTGTGTGAAGTTCTTTAAAGACTGTCTATTCACAAACTTCTCCTTGCATTAATTCAAATGTTCCATGATTGGTAAAAATGCTCGCTTGTGTTGGATGGTGGCTTGCAACTAGTTGCTTATTATGGCACTGACACATGGCAGGATTGACTTCAGGGGTGTGTGACCGGTGCGGCTGCACTGGGCCCCGTGCTCAGAGAAGCCCTAGGTTTGGTTTAACTCTTTATTGCCATCATTTGGAGATTCTTAGTAATTGCTGAGCAAGGGACCTGTGTTTGCATTTTGCCCTAGGTCCCGCAAATGATGTGATAAGAAGTAGAAGAAGTTGTCAAGGTCCTGGATGATCTCCAAAGACACCCAGGTCTCTAGCACCTGGGTACCTGCAACTATTCTGACAAGGCAATCAGGAATGATATACAGACCCAGGCTTCTTCAGAGTGATGTGCTACCAAGTCCCCTCCCTGAATGTAGAATGCTGAGAGAGATCTTTAATAGAAACATACAGTTTTCTGTGACACAAAGAGTAAGGACCTTTAGAGTCTGTGTATTCAACAATGTAAACTTTGTCTTATGTTCTGCTAGGAGAGGGAAAGGACTTGTATGAGATGCTGGAAGAGAAGCTGGGATTAGATGTAGCCTTTACCCTCTAAGCACATCCTGTCCACACAGAAAGACCCAGTCCACATGCACTGAGGGCAATGAAAACAGAGTAATACTGAAAATAATACAAATAATGCTACTTATATTATATGACACTTACAGATTCTCTCCCAATCAGGATCCTAACGGAGGTTTACTGAAGTTCAGTGAGAGATTCATGGAAGCTAAATGTGTTACCAAAGGTCACACAGCAAGTTGAGGTAAATATCAAACACTGGTCTTCTAAATCTGTGCCATTTTCACCTGTTTGCTCCACTTGTTAAAAATCATTGACCCTCAGGTGTCCGGGTGGCTCAGTTGATTGTCTGCCTTCGGCTCAGATCATGATCCCAGGGTCCTGAGATCGAGTCCCACATTGGGCTCCCTGCTCAGCGGGGAGTCTGCTTCTCCATCTGCCCCTCCCCCCACTTGTGCGCACGCTCTCTCTCTCAAAAATAAATACATAACAAAATCTTTAAACAAAAATCATTGAGCCTCTAATTGGAAGTTCTGCCCCCATCATGGGAGTTTTGTTGAAGTAAATGAAGTAATCTTTGAGCTACCAGTGGAGGCCTTTTCTCTACAGTTTCCCAGCCCGGAGGAGTTGTTTAGGTGGTGGGAAGGGAACAGGGTGCCACAAATACTGCAGAAAAGAAGGGCAGGCCACTGGAAAGGAAGCCACTAAAAACTGGTGTTTAAATAAAACATTATAATCAACTTGTCAGCCTCTCCTTCCCTCCAAATCCCACCTGATGGAAACCCCTCTCAAGGGCTGCTGGAAAGATGAATTTTCATTTTAGAAACATTTACAAATGAGTTCAGTTCTTCCACTGAAGAACTCTAATTGCTTCAAAGTTCTGGTTTAAGTTAAACTGAAATTTTATTCACTGTAAATTTGAATAGAATATGGTCCCTGCTCTCAACCCTGCAGACGGATACAGCCGTAAACACATAATATCAATACACATGTGACCAAGTCACAGTAGAGAAACCCACAAAACCTATTTCAGAGAGGTACACTGCTGCAATTGTTTGGTAGGTTTTCAGAGGACTAGCTCCTTGACAAGGACTGTGAATGGCAAATTATGAAAGGGAGAACACAGACATTTCCTATGAATCCTAATGACTTATTTTCCCTAATCCATGTGACTTTTTTTTTTTTTTAATGTTTAAAAACTCTCTTGGTCTTCTCCTTTTTTAGACTACTTACCCAACTCAAATAATTCCTTAAATATTATGTGTGGCATCCATACCTGATAAAAAAATATCAATCTCGCTCTTTTTACCCTGTGACTATTCTCTATTTCTTCAGTGTTCTTATTAATGTGAACCACCACATTTAACCCCACTCCATCAGATATGCCCACCTTTTGCAGCGAGACTTTGTTCTCTGTGATTAGAGCATTTTCTCACATATTACGCTTGCATTACAGTTAGTGCCAGCAGCATCATTATTTTGGTGGCTATTTCGATCAGCAAGGCATAGGGCAGGTATCCTACTCGAGCACACACTTGGAGATCTAAGAGAAGACTTTCCTGATCTTTTGTAATTTTCTCTCTTAGTATTGACCAAAAGAATGAGGTCTTGCCATTTGCAACAACATGGATGGACCTAGAGGGTATTATGCTAAATGAAATGATTCAGACAAAAATAATATATGATTTCACTTATATATATGAGTGGAATCTAAAAAAACCCCAAATCATGGAACACTACATCAAAAACTAATGATGTACTGTATGGTGACTAACATATCATAATAAAAAATTTAAAAATAATAATAAAAAAAGAATCATAGACAAATAATACCAAAAATAAAAAAATAAAATAAAACCCCAAAAAGCAGAAATAGACCCATAATTACAGAGAACAAGCGGATAGTTGCCAGAGGGGAAAGGGATGGGAAACGGGAGAAGGAGAGTGTGAAGTACAGGCTTCCAGTTATGGAATGAGTAAGTTATGGGGTTAACAGGTGCAGCATAGGGAATACAGTCAACGGTACTGTAATAGTATCCTATGGTGACAGCTGGGAGCTACACTGGTGGCGAGGACAGCATAACGTATAGACTTGCTGAATCACTAGGTTGTACACCTGAAACTAAGGTAACATTGTGTGTCAACTATGCTTCAATTAAAAAAATGTGGTAACTGTGTCTTCGATATTTTTAAACTGGAAAAAAATCCACAAAGCAACAAAATAAACCAAAAACCGAAGCACCATTATAAAGCCTAAAACAGAGCCACACGGTATTCCAGCAGCCGCTTGCCCAGCTTTCAACAGAGCCTACTCACCATTAAAATAGGCTTCTTAGAATCACCCATTTTGTTTTGTACCAAAACAGTTCCCAATTATACCCGTGTGTCTTGACGTTAACGGTGGATCTCCCACTACCTGAGAGCCTCCTAGCACTTTCATCTAAAATGTGAGTAAGACAGTCTTGTTATTAGGATGCCTGGGTGGCTCAGTTAAGCATCTGACTCTTGGTTTTGGCTCAGGTCATGGTCTTGGGGTCGTGGGACGGAGCCCCAGGGTGGGCTCTGCACTCAGTGGGGAGTCTGCTGGAGATTCTCTCTCCCCCTTCTCTCCCTCTGCCCCTCCCCGCACATGCATGAACTCTCAATAAATAAATAAATAAATATTTAAAGAAAATAAAAGACAGTCTTGTTATTATGTACTGTTGTTGAGCCCAGCTGGATCAATACTTTGGGGATTATCATATACTTTAAAGAAAAATCCAGACTCTGATTATTTAAAATTTTGTTGGAATAGTTTCTCACCCCTCACACTGTAATTTTCTCAAATAACTTATCTTTTTCCTCCTTTTGAAAACTTAGAACGTTCACTTAATCTCCCCTTTTTAGAGTGTGCTCTCGCCCCCATTTTCATTGTCGTTCAGACTATGACACCACATTTGTAGTCCCTTTGGTATCCAGTTATGTGCTAATTCTTCACTTGCTAAATGGAAATCATGGATTATTTTATCCCTTGAGACCTCCAATACATTTCTATTAAAAAGATTATCTTCCTGACTCTGGAAGACTGAACTAAAATTGGATTTGAGTAGGAGTGCCTTCTCCCTTCAAGCTGCTAGCATTTTATCATTTTCCTTAAGCAGTGGGATTATGACTTTCTATTTCTCTTTCACGTTGTGGAATATATATATTTGTTAGCACTTTTCTTGAGACTTCAGCTCATTCTGGCTTACTTTTCCTGAACAAATTCCCTCTGAATCACACCATGTTTTAGTACTCATTTGTGATTTTGTGTTTCTCTTTCCATCTTACAAAGATTTTGAAAATCTGAGATTTTGTCCACTGTGGTGGGCACTTTCTACAGTTCTATAATTGCTAGCATTAATTACACATTTCAAATTTTGTTTTGCATTCATGATATGTAAATTTTTATGCATCATTACAATCAATTTACCGATACAATTTAATGTCTCTAAGCTTCTGAATCTGTGAGGTTGACTTACATTTCTTTTGTGTACTATCCTTGTCTAGTTTTGAAATTTTAGTTATATAAATCTTGTAAAACAAATTGGGTAACTTCCCCTTTATCTGTCTCTGGGAAAGCTGTGAAAGTCAGGAATAAACCATTCGTGAAGGTTTCCTAAAGCCTGTCTGTAACAGCTTCTAGACTTGGTGTCATTAGAGAGTGGAGAAAGGAGGGCGATTTTGACTACCTACTGCATTTATTTAATGTGCACTGATCCAGTCACGGTTCCAAATTCTTAAAAGAAGTTGGTCATATGTATCTTTGTTTTAAAAAATTTCTACCACATACACATTTTATAATTTACATGATTTAATCATCCATTGTATTTATGATTTCAAAAATAACTACTACTCTATCATAGTATGTTAAATATATATATAAAATATATAAAAACACATTCACATACATGCACACATATATACACTATAACACACATTTTCGAGTATAGGCATAGTGTATATATATAATACATATATGTGTATATTTTGGGGCAGGAGATAGGTTTCTCTCTTTGAGCAGTTTTACCTGAATTTTGTCTATTTCATTCATTCTTTGGAATATAGCAGATATTTCACTTTTAAAATCTGACGTCAGGCCTCGCACATCAAATTTTCAACTTGTTCTAGAAAATCATCATCCATGTCCTTCTTCTACTTAAGTGGCTAGAAATGTACGTGCATACTAATACCACTTGTGCATTTCTTTTTTTCAATTTTAATAATATTTTTATTATATGATGTTAGTCACCATACAGTGCATTTTTTTTAAAGATTTTATTTATTTATTCGACAGAGAGAGAGACAGCCAGCGAGAGAGGGAACACAAGCAGGGGGAGTAGGAGAGGAAGAAGCAGGCTCATAGCGGAGGAGCCTGATGTGGGGCTCGATCCCATAACGCCGGGATCACGCCCTGAGCCGAAGGCAGACGCTTAACCGCTGTGCCACCCAGGTGCCCCCATACAGTGCATTTCTATTCATTTCTTCTCAAAAGCCCCACACTGTGCTTCTACCCCACTCCTTTGGGAAGTACTCCCTGACTCTTGACCAGATCTAGCTAGGTACTCCATCCACTATGCTCTCATTCCTTCCTGTCCTTGACTCCATTGCAACAAGTAATGTGTCTACTGGTCTTGCTTTATCTAAGTGCCAAGTCTCCTTAGTATATTGTAATGTGTTTGGGAGCAAATGCAGTGACTTTTGTCTGTGGCCTCCAAATTCCCTCCATGTGTTTAGTATACAGTAGACGCTGAAAAAATGAGTTTGAATTTTTAACACTTATTCCTGTTAATTTTTCCCACAAGAAGCACAAGAAAAATTGGTAGTTTGAATATATTTTGACAGGTTAGAAGATGTGGACTTATTTTTCTAAGAATACTGCACACTCACTAATATGATACGCCAGACCTAGTTATTGATTTATAAAGTATCTTTCTCTAGAAGGAATTTCAACAGGTCTATCACCCCTGCATATAGCTACCTCCACAGCCTTTAGAAGAGATTTCTCAAATACTATTATAAATTTTCTTCTGTGGTACCGACAGCATTCCTGCCTTTCCCTGTGAATACACAGATCATACTATATTCTCTGAAGCATGAAACAGGGCTTCATTCTTCATTGTTTAGGCTCATCATCTCAAGGAAGAGGCTTATGCCTTTTAGAATCCATCAAATTAAAGCCTCTTATTCATCGTCTCTCATTAAGTCATGTTCTCCTGCTTATACAGTTTTTATAACTTTGATTTATTTTAACCATATTAGCACTTTTTTCCTCCTGATGAGTTTTTATTCTGCTAACAAAAGATGTACCGTTGGAAAAGTCTTGTCTTTTAGGCATTTGCTCCAACTGTGGGAATTTGCAAATTCTCCCTATGGGCTTGCCAGAAATTAAAGTAACAAGACCCATTTCAGTTATTTTAATAAGAAGATATTTAAAATGCTTAATTAAATCCATTTATTTCAACAGGAACATATTATTCTAAAAAGAAAAAAAAACTGATTACACCATGTGGTAGAGGACACCATCTAAACCATGACACTATAGATTATTATATTTTCTAAATAGTTACAATGTCTATTCTGATTTATTTTTTAGTTCACTCAATATATTTATTAAACATGGGTAGATTGGTTTTGGCATCCTTTTATCTTCCCCAGAAACACATCTTGGAATATTCAAGCCTAATTAGCCAGCTGTGATACCTTCGGATATAATGACTACGTCTGTATCTTCTTTGCAACTTTCATAAAGGTATCAAATTTTGATCATATCCTCTCTTTACATTTATTTGAAAGCTATAAATATTACAAATCAAATTTTATTCTCACTTCTGATTCTCACAATTTTGGATTCTTACTGGACCTACTTCCAATCTGATGTTATTCAACTATTTTCATGATTCCTTTCACTTCTTACTTCCTTTGTTCTCCTTTTCTTCTCCTTGTGCTTTGCCCTCGCTTTCTCAAATAACACTGTAATTCATAGGTGAGCAAAGGAATGTGAAAATATTTAATATCTTCTTTCCTCTCTCTTTCTTTCTTTTTTTCTTTTTTTGCCTGCTCTGTGTGATAAAGCAGTTGAGAAAGGACAGCCAAATTCTGTTAGGTTCTCTTTGCTTATAAGCTGTAAGAGAAAGTGGTCAGCAATAGACTCATTCTTGGGATGCTACTGCAGGCACATGAAAAGTAGTGCCAGGAAATTTCAAGTTCATGAACTCCAGGAGCTGCTGAAACCCACCAGCAGCTTTAAAAAAGATATTCTATGGTAGTTTCCATGAAATGATTTCTGAAGGCATGAAAGAGCCAAGAATTATAGATATGGAGGGACCTGAAGGGCACGTTTTATGTCTGTGTTTCTGTGTGAAGGGGTAACCATTCGTAGGTTCTAAAACTGGGTTTCCTGCTTGAGCAAAAGGGAAAAGGTAAGATCACAGGTCTGCTACAGACATTTAGCCCATGTAAGTACACACACGCTCACTTAGAGACCCACACGAAGATACACATACATATACTATTAACATCTGCTGTTCTGATTCTAGGGTGCGGCATATAAAAAGGGGACCCCACTCCAGTTTTTAGTCTAAATATAAACCGATTAGATAATAAGAGAAGAATATATAAAGCAAGTATTTTTGATCTCTGAATGTGCTAAAGTATACATCTGTTATTTTTAAACCTCTGCTCCCTAGGCCCACTGGTGAAGCCAATCAATTTTACAAATGGTAGCTGCAAATCCCATACTTCCTTTGTTTAGCATTCAAGCAATAGCTTGTTTCCCTTCTTTACTATTAGAACTTGGACCAATAAATAATTGGCCTCAAAGAACATCTTAAATATCAGCCTCTGAAACCTGTACAATTGCCCCAGACACAGATGCTGTGGGAGGAGTGGGTCAGAGATGGCAGACTGCATACAACCACATCACAGAGTGCCAACAACTGCTCCAGTCCGCTTCTTGGACTCAGTCTGGAGGTCAATATTGGTTTTGCAATTCTGCGACAAAGCATGAGGAAGATGGACTAGAAATTCACCACCAGAAAATGTAGGCAATGATCTAGCTGCAATCTTGAAACTGAGGTGATAAAAAGATGACATATGTCTAAGCTAAAAAACACGGTGCCTTTTTCAAAGACCATGTGATAGGTCATCGAATGATGTGAGCCATTGTCATCTGTTTTTGCATTTCAATATATACCAAAAATGGAATAAATGGAGAAAAACAATAGGATCTATAATTTTCAAAAGAGAGAAGAAGAACGAAATGGGTTGAAAAGTAAGGAGATGCAGAGCTTGAGGAAGGAGAAGATGCACGTGAGAAACCAGGTGTTTGGTAGTAAGGCTGACTGAGGGTTTGCTGAGAAACCTCTGGCAGTTTGACGGGTAAAATAACAAGGCTGGGAGAAGACACATTTCAACACAAGAAAAACAGACTCTGGTCTGATTCCTTCTGCAGCCAAACAGAATGAATTGATGATTTCTAGTTCATTAGTGTTCATTTTGCTTGTTTTTCTACAGTTTTAGATCAACCAGTCATAGGTTAGGGAGAGTGATACCACCCTGTTAATCAAGTCTCAGCTTCTGTTGGCCCACCCCCCTACCTGAAGGCGACAACTAGGGCTAACTCCTTATTCTAGGCAAGGAGGGCTCTGGTGTCAGGAGAATGACAAAGGAACATAATTTCTCTAACTAGATGCAAGCAGTCATTGCCTGAATAATCCTATCACTTTTTGGAAGCTTCCCCTCCAAGTAAAGATAACTGCTTGTCCTGGAAGTTAAGAACAGTTAAAGACACCTAGCTTCAAAGACTTACTTTAGTTATTTTTTCCCTGTTCCTCACAGGATTCTCTGAGTGTATTTAGGAACTCACCTGTTGAACTTAGTGCAATGAACTATTTCTGGCAGCCTATCTGTGGAGGGTAGAAAGAGGAAAACTGGTGGGTGCTAAAAAGACATTTGATTCAAGGCACCCCTGTTTTTGTTTCTGAATAGTCCTTAAAGGTCAGAAAGTGAACTAGGCAGGAAGATTCCTCTCGGTGCAGCTAGTCTCCAGCGTTTATGGAGACAGCCACGGGGAACTTTAAGCCCACTTCCATCTGCAAAGACTCCGAAGGGCTTCTGCTCACATGAAATCAGTGAAGAGACCTCTGTTGGAATTGCCAACAAGAGCACAAAGAGGATCAAAAAGGCCGGCAGTCCTTCAGGGCTCATCTCCTTTGCTTCCACACCTCCGCAGAATTCTCTTGAAGATGCTGGCAAGCACATCTTCAGAGGCGAGCTCATCACTTCTTGATTTCTCCCTCTTGGCACGCAGTTTTCAAGACTGCTGAGCCCTCTTGTAGTCTGAACCAGAATGCCTAGTGAGGCTTTACCGTGATCACTTAGAGGCTAAAATCTGGGGCCCCCACTAAGTGGGTACATTTTTAGAGAGAGCTGTTTAGATCTACCTCTGTGCCTTCTAATACATCTCTCTCTCTCTCTTTTTTTTTTTTTTTTTGGCTGCACATTACATGGCCTTTCTTCTTTGAAGTTTTCAAACTCCTGTCTCAGGGCCTCACATAGGGACCTTCTCCATCTAACACACTGTTCATTGGACCTCATACTCGCCCTTCAGGCATCATCCTCATTCCTGTCACTGTCCCCAACCCAGACAAGCTATAACTGTCATTGTGCAGTGATCCATTTTAAAATGACATTTTTATTTGATTTTATTTTTTGGATACAGAGTGTGTGCATGTGAGTGCATAAGTGGGTGGGGGTCTCAGTCAGCCTTACTACCAAACACCTGGTTTCTCACGTGCATCTCACGTGCATGGGGGGGGCGGAGGGAGAAGGAGGGAGAGAATCCCAAGCAAGCTCCACACCTAGTGCGGAGCCAGAACCAGGCTCCATCTCAAGACCCTGAGATCATGACCTGAGCTGCAATCAAGAGTTGTATGCTTACCCGACCGAGCCACCCAAAATGCCATTTTTAAAGTGGGTAACTGATTATTTGTATAATTATGTGTTGGATATAGGTCTTCCCACAAGCACGTAAGCCCACGACAAAAGGACCGTGGATCCTTTCTAGCTCAGGCACTCTGTCTTCAGAAACATCCTAGGTAATCAATAATGCTGGAGATGGCATGATCTCACCTTAGAGAGACCCCCATGGAGATTTCTAGTCTAGAGTGCTTCACTGAAGTTCAGGGCCTCAATTTCACTGGGCCTGTCACTGTCAGTAGGTGCTGGGTTGATACGTGGGTACATGTCAATGCGATCTATAAGTTCTAGCCCAGGGTCAAGAAAGTTCCTCTGAAAAGGACCAGACAGCAAAAATTTTAGGCTTTGGGGACCTTCCAGTCTCTGCTGCCTTTGTAGTACGAAAACTTCCATAGATAAAACACAAAATGAGCAAGTGTGGCTATATTCTAAGGATGCTACTTAAAAAGCAGTTCCCGGGACAGATCTGATCACTGAGCCTCAGTCTGCCAAAGCCTGTTCTAGACAGTAATTTCTTAAGATTTTAAAATCTGACAGAGACTACAGTTATACCTGTTCCATTCTGTTCCTGTTTTCTGGTATAACAGCAACTCATAGCTCTATTATTGACAAAGAACACAGACATTCGTTTGTGTGGGAGGAATGCAGTGATGACCCTTCTATCAATCTTATTCATGGTAACTATTGTTTTACAGAGTCACATAAATCCAAAATAATTTAGCACATGTTGCTACAAACCAGCCTTGAGAAGTTTTCATTGAAGCTTGATTTTTTTTAAAATGTTATTTTTCATATTAAATCTTGTATTACCCATTGCTTTCCTATAAAGATCACCTGTTGCTGCTTACTCTAAGGATTAGGTCGTTTATAGGACTGATAGGAAATAATTTCTGACAGGTAAGGAGTCAAACAGAGTCATTCAAACCATTCACTTTCCCTGTCAATGACAGCTGGGTGACTGCTATCAAGGAAGTGTTCCCACCTCCATTAACCAGCTCTGTGTCCTACTCAGTCAGCTGTGTACATTGTGGATGTTTTGAGTCAAGCTCTAACACCACTTACAGGGCTGATTATTTCAGACTAATATGAACGTTGACCACTTGCACTCACAACATGCCCATAACACATGCATTATCCAGGGGGATTAATTGTTAGCAATGAATTCAACATTCAGCCTTTAACATTTTTTATTCTTCCAGTGAGGCCAGAGAATAAATCTGTTCTTTCAAATAGGCTATTATTAATCTCTGGCTTTCGCAAATGGCAAACAGCCACTGAATCCAACTGACAGCACATATTCATTTAAAGACTAATAAGGAGAATTATCCATATTGTTAAAACATATCCGTCATGATGTTTAAATCCCTCCAGAGCTACTGCTGGAGTTGGACTAGAGTATGCAAGACCAATGAACTTGTTTTAATTGTTAGCTAAAGTTGAGGCATTGAGAAAATTTCCAAAATACATTCTGGAAATCATTTCAGCTTCATTTTGAGAAGAACATAATCTTGCAACAGATGTTATTGAACTTTTTTTTGCTAAGGAAATACATTTGAAGCCCTTCAGTGTTTTTGTGGGACCAGATCTGGAGATGTCTCTTTGTGTTTAAATTAGGATTCTTGACTGTAACGGGCTCAAATAAATGAGGTAAGGACAGAAATGGGAAACAGGCTTCAAAAAGTAGAACCTGAGAACATGAGGGAGGAGTGATTCTGGAGGCTTGTTCTCTACTCTCCAGTTTCATTGCCCAAGGAAAATCCTTTGCTCTATCCCTTTTTTATTTATTTATTTATTTATTTATTTATTTATTTATTTATTTTTTAATTTTGTAATTGTCTTTTTTTTTAATGATTTTTTATTATGTTATGTTAGTCACCTTTTTAATCATGCCAAAATATTGTCAGCATCGCTCCAATTATTGTGCAGATTTAAAAGAATCTATTTTATAGTATAACTTTTGAGTCTCTTAAAAGAAAAAAAATGGGTATTAAACCAAAGGCATGGTATCTCAAATTTTGTACCTACATGAAAGCCCTCTTAAGAATCCCATCATTTTTAGAGTTTTTTTTTTTTTAACTGGTAGATGCTTTTTAATGCTTCTATGGTTCATTTGTAAGAATAATCATTGCTTCCTGGTAGCAGCATGTGATTTACCTCAGACCTAGTCTAGCATCTTCCCTGAGTTCTAACCTTTCTTTCACAGCGTTTTTGGAAAGTCTTTCAAGAGTTGATGCCTCAGGGGCAATTTTGAAATTGACTTCACCCTTATGATGTCTGTGAAGCGGAAGGTACAACTGAAATGTACCTGCAGTTTGCCACCAGGAGGCATATTTGGCCATTTCTAAGATGCAAACAGCTGAAAACGCACTCTCAAGTATTAAGATCTGAATGAAGTTCAATTATGTCTGCATTTCTGTGCTCCTATTGGATGCAGGGGTTTCAAAATGCTACAAAAAAAAAAAAAAAAAAGACTCGCCTTGCTCATAATGAGGGTGTCATAACAGCAGAAAAGGGCTATGAAATGAGAGTTTCCATCTGACCCTGTTTTTCACAGATCCCTCTAATAGTTTGGTATGGCTTTATTAAATATTGCTGTACTCCCCTGAGCTTTAACTTCTGTATTTCATTGAAATTGTATCACTAGTTTAGTAAATTTAACTAATGCCTACTGAGGCTTTGCTATATTTATGTGTATACAAACAGAAAATGCAATACTCCAGAATAACAGTCCTGGACTATATTAAGAGAAAAGTATAAGACTGCTTAAATAACATTAGCACATTCGATTATTTTTCAGTTAAAACTTCAGCGTTGATATTTATTCAAATTTTCACTTTTTGTTGAGGGGAAAAAAATAGCTAAAAGGATTAGCATGTCAGAGAGTCCATCAGCCTTGAATATTATCGTGTGGTCCTTACTCTTCTACACTTTTCCATGGTCTTCACACTTTACATGGCCCCAGAACTTCTGCTCATCCAAACTAACCCTCCCAAAGTTTTCCCATGCACTGCATATTATGACTCCGTGAACGTGGAGGGGCTGATTTCTGACAGTAATTTGTTTTTCTGCTTTTCTCCTTCTATTTGTCCTTAAAACTCTGGTCACCTCCTGTTAGCAGCGCTCCCTGCCTGCTGTAGTTGAGTTAGGGGCCCCTCCTTGTTTGTCATTACGTCCTATGCTTATCCTTTCCACAGCCCCTACTTTACCAGATTCAAACAGTTTTTCTTAGCTTACTACTCTACACGTGGCTGTGACTTCCCTGAGGAGAGATACTGTGTTGATTTTTATTTCCAGATATTCAATGAGTAGATACATAGAAGGGCTATGTATTATATAGAAGGGCTTATGGAGTTTACCACAGGGCTGTTTAGTTGCAGGGAGATAACTGTCCAGAGAAATAAATCTTTTTCTTGACTACGAAATCTTTGGGACATTTTTGTTCTAGAGAGATGATGAATATTTCTTTTGGACCTATATATATATATATAGGTGTATACACACACATATATATGACTGGGCTTTGCCAAAAGTATAGGTCATTCACATGAGGCTCAGATCTAGCCCATGGCTTCTCATGCTGAGATCCTATGCAGTAAAGGATGAGCTCAGCACAGCTGAGTTGTTCACACTCTGTGCATTCCACAGAAAGGTTTAGCCCTTGCTGTGCTCCTCAGAGATAATTTCCAAAGCCCTTGAGATATCCTCCCTGATAACGTTTTGAAATGTGGACCCTGGGCCACACCAGTCTATGCTTACACTGTGATTTATGGTGTGGCCCTTAGGGGGCTGGAGACCAAGGTTAGCCACGTGGATGGTCAGCCATGCCAACAAGATGGTCCGCACCAAGGCTCAGGTGAACTTTCCTGGTTGGCAGTGCTCTGTACCACTACATACTGCTGCTAGGAGAAGGAAGTGCTATACGTGTGACTCCACTATGAGAAAGAAACTGGAGGCTTATGTCTGGCGTCTCCTAGAACCTGCCCTCTGCACCTTTTCCCTTTGCTGTGATAAACTTTAGCTGTGAGAGAATAGCTTTCTGGAGCTCCATGAGTCCCTCTAGCAAATCAATGAATCTGAGTGAGTCTTTTGAACATTCAAACGCAGAATCTGAGCATCAAAAGAATAGTATAGAGAAACTTCTGATCATCTATGGTTCTCTTATCTTAAAGTGCCTTCTTTCCTCTGCATGAGGACAAAAAGATTTGGAAACTATAGTGAACAGCTTCAGTTTAACATTTCCTTCCCCTAACCTTCCATGGAATTTTCTGGACCTTTGATGATAACTTATGTGAGCTTGATACTAAACTCTACTTTTAGGTTAATTGTTGACTCTTAGTGTATACTAAATCAATACAAATCAATTTTAGTGTATAATAAAATCTGCTGTCTTCTTTGGGACAGATTAGAACAGAAATCAAATTAGTTTTTGAGACTTCATCAAATGCTTTATGGCCTTAGAGGTCAAAATATTTCCTGCAATCCACTTTCCTGTAAATAACTTCTTACATAGATTTTAATTAGGGATGGACTTAAAATATATAAAGATGCAATTTGTATTGCAGTAAGTACAATGGAAGCGAGAATGTTAGAGAGGTAGTAAGAAAAAAAAAGTTTGTCTACTATGGAAATTAAATTGGTTTAAGTATGAACAAACTTGTTTTAAGATGCAAAATATAATTCCTAGGCAAACCACTAGGAGATAATCCCAAAATAGAAAGTTAAGAAAAAAATAAGGAAATCAACAGTATACTAAAAAATACTACTTAAAACAAAAGAAGGAAGTAATGGAGGAACAAGGAAACAAAAAAAGGCAAAAAATATGTAAAAAGCAAATAGCAACTTGGGCTGCATAAATACTACCTTATTAGAAAGGCTAAAGTGAATGGACTGAATGCTACAACCAAAAGGCAGAGATCAGAACAGATACAAAGCATAACCCACCTATTATGCTGTCTACATAAGGTGGGAAGATAAAAGTTCTGGATAAGTTACCAGTGGCAGACAAAACAGTGTTTTTCGAACGTTCCATATATTTCCCTTTACTTCTTAGACTCCTTAGAGTAAGATGGTTTCATTGCTGCGGCCAAAGAAATGTGAATGGAAGTGAGTGTGTTATTTCTAGGGCCATAATTTTTAAAAATATATAGTCCCTTGCAGCTCTCTCTTCATCTTCCTTGGCGTCCCTGCAAGTTATTTCTGAGACGTTTGGAACCTAAAACTCCGAGCCACTGCCTGGTAAGGGAATGGCCTGCCCCCCACTTGACTTTTCATAAGCAAGAAATAAACTTGCTGCACTACAACAGCTTTATTATTTATTACCTGGACCCCTTTTATCCCAATATGGGAACAAATATATCAACAAATGAGGTAACAGTTTAATCTACAAAAAAATAGTGCCTTCTGTAGTACAGATACAGGATTGTAAAATGGATTTTTTTTTTAAAGATTTTATTTATTTATTCGACAGAGAGAGAGAGACAGCCAGCGAGAGAGGGAACTCAAGCAGGGGGAGTGGGAGAGGAAGAAGCAGGCTCCCAGCAGATCAGGGAGCCTGAAGCGCGGCTCGATCCCAGGACCCTGGGATCACGCCCTGGGCCGAAGGCAGACGCTTAACGACTGCGCCACCCAGGCGCCCCTGAAATGGATTTCTGAGCTGATCAAGGAAGACTCCCTTCTGTTAACACTGTTTCATTCGACTTCCATAATACCTCAGTATGTTTATAAATATTTCTTAAATATTGCTCTTGGAACATGACTACGGTCATCTTCCCTCCAATTCCCACAATTCCCTCCATCTTCCCTCCAATTCCCAAGTCTTATGTGGCCTAATGATGTCAGTCAATGATTAGCAGACTCCATTCATAAAATTGTTAAGAATCCAGTTTTTAGAAGAAATACGGTTATGTATTGTCGACCAACAACCCCTGAAATATGAGTAAGACAAAAAGAAAAAAGGAAAGAGAAAAGAACTGACATTCTTTCAGTTGTTCATGTAAAACCCTTGGAGTCACCCTCAACCCCTTTCTGCCTCTCACCCTCCAGATCCACTCCCTGACAGTCCTGCCTATTCAGCCTTCAAATTGTATACAAAGTTTAACTACTTCTTATCATCTCTATTGCTGCCTCTTGGGCTAAGCGACCCCCATCTTTTACCAGGATTAATAAAAGCTTTTAAACTGGGCTACTTCTTTTTCTGCTTGTCTCCCTTCTATCTATTCTCCAAAGAGCAGCCAGAGTGATCCTATTAAAAGGCAGTGAGATCATATCACTTCTCTGCTTCCTCTCGTTCAGGCATGTCATCTCCAGCGGAGTAAAAGCCAAAGCCCTAACCAAGACCTACAAGCCATACGTGATCTTTCTGACCCTTGTCCCCCACTACTTCCACCCTTGTTCTCTCTGCTTCCTTGCAGTTCTAAATAGGTCAGGCATGCTTTGCCTTCGTGTTTTTGTATTGGTTCTTTCTTCTCCTTGGAAATGATTGTCTTCAAGTATCCAAATGGCTCACTCTCTCGCTTTACTGCAGTTTTGTCTTTTCATTAGACTTGTCCCGACTTGTCAGGCCACCCTCTAATTCCAAATGCACCCCATTCCCATCCCTCTTCTCTACATTATTTTTCTCCTTCCTTTTCACTACTACACACGTACTACACATGTCACTTGTCTTCTTTATTCTCAGTTTCTCCCACGCAAAGAATGCCCCATGGGGTAAGGATTTTTGTCTATGTGTCTAGGACAGTGCGTGGCACGTAAGAGTATTTAATAACTATACTGAGTGGCAGATGGAGAGCTGGACTTTTTTTTACACATTTTTACTTAATCTTCATAATCATCTTATTATGTAGATACGTCTGTCTCCTTTTTAAAAGATGAAGGCACTGACACTAAGAGAGGTTAAAATATGTGAATCTAGGTCTTCCTGACTTCAAAGCCATTGTTCTTTATTACATCTCAGTTACTTTTACTCAGGAAAATAAGTGTTATGTGACAGGTCCTTAGGTCTTCATTTCCTTTTTATCTGGGACTCTATTCAATCTTCCTTTTGCTCTCTACCTTTTCATGTTAACACTGCAAAGACGACCCATTGTGAAGCCTGGCTTCGCCACACTGTCACCATCTCCTCTAAAATCTCACTAGCTGGAGTAGAGCTGTCAGCCTTTTGTGCACGTGGCAAGTCTCTCTGTGAAATAAAAGGCCAATGACATGGTGTACCTTGTAAAAGCTATCACAGTGGAAAAGAACATGCAGCAGTGTTCACATCATGAAGAGAAATGTCACCAGATGCATATAATTTTGAAATTCTTACCTATATTTTTTTATATACGCTACTTGGGTTAACAGTTCTGAGACAATAAAAGAAAGACACAATCATTTTGTTCAGCTCAACTGCTCAAAATGAAGAAATAAAGGTCCTCTATAAAAGTGACTATCAGGTGAGTAGTCTCTGAAATACTGCCTATTGATCTAATCAAAAGAGACCATTCAAAATGAATATAGTCCAGGTTTATGTAATATTTAGAATAAGTCAAATGCTTGGTACTTTTGAGGCAAAAGTTTTATGATACCTGAATAGTAATGGCAGAAAAGTCAAGGTCAGAAAAGATAAATTTGGAATAAAAAGTGAAACCAAGTGGAATTGCTAGAAATTGAGTCATTAGGAATAAAGGAAAAACTAAACAGGAAGCTTTGCTGCC
The DNA here is from genome assembly GCF_023065955.2 of Ursus arctos. Taxonomy (NCBI): domain Eukaryota; kingdom Metazoa; phylum Chordata; class Mammalia; order Carnivora; family Ursidae; genus Ursus; species Ursus arctos. The sequence continues at coordinate 58,651,348 of NW_026623100.1, read as the reverse complement.
CATGTCTGTCCAAGATTTATGTGAACAAGGATATTTGAGAATTCATGGTGGAAAGAAGAGCAGCAAGATGAAAGAGGCTCTTAATCCTTAGCTCGTTCAATTTAAATTTTTAAACTTCTTAAAATGAATAAATGCCATAAAAAGAATGTTTGTTGAAAGTTATCAAAACATATATATTTATGTTCTGATGTGTGTGAGTGTGTGTGTGTGTTAAGTGTGTGTGTGTGTAAGGGACACACATACATTTCCCAAATGGCTTATTTCTGTGATTCCATAGGTCAGAGAAAATTTACTTGGGGTTTTTTCCTCCAACGATGCTAGGGAAACTCACAACACTGTATGCTTTCACAGATAAAAGCCAATAAACCCTCACGTTTCATGACTTGTACCCTGCAAGTTCATTTCTCACTCATGTAACAGACAAAGCAGGTGCTCTTAGCCAGCCAGTTCTCCTTCCCACAGAAATGTAAAGATCCACATAACCCTGGGATCATCTCCATTCTAGGCTACCGGAAGGGAAACACACAAACAGGGAAGATCGTGCCTGGGGAGGTTTTCATGGGCCAGGCCAGGAAGTGCACAGTTCTCTTCTGCTCATATACCGTTAGCTACATCTCCACGACATGGCTACACTCACCTGTCCAGCCACGTGCCCAGGGAGAAGAGGAACATAGCTTTGAGAACAGGTCTCAGTCTTCCCCAGGACAACAGCACATGTATGTTGAGCTTCTACATACGCCAGTAAAGCATTATTTTAACACTGACACATACATTTGAATATTGTGTTTTTTTGAGGATCCCAGAACAGATACTAATTGTATGGCTTTTGAGAATAATTAGCTGTTCCATTTGAATAAAATATATAATAGTACATATTTGGGCTTATGTCATATGTCTTATTAACATGTACTTTTTGCTTTATACCAAATGACAGAAAACTTAGAATTTTAGAGTTTCAGAAGAGTTTGAATTTAAAAAGCTATTCACCATAGATTATTTGGGGCATTAATGGAGCTGCGTAATTGAAATGCTGAAAATGTAAATTAATTGGCTTGTAAATGAGACAGGTATAACAAGTAAATGAGGTCCTGGGGGTCTGTTTTCATTCAGCTACGGAGTTGCAGGAGAAAGTGAGAATGTTTACAGAGGTTAATGGAATAATTATGCAGGATTTATCAATTCTATTAAAATTACATTTAAAATATAAAGCTATATTGTACACCTTAAATTATAAAATGGGCTTTCTCAGAATTCAAATCTTTAGAAGTCAAAAAGAGCCATTTTGTATTATCATGGAAAGGTAACTAACCGTCTTTTTTAAATTAGGAATTTATTTACAACTTTCTCTTTCTATTCAGTTTCCAGTCTTTTATACAAGAGTCATCTGTCTTCGAGGTTAGTTCATTTAAGTCATAGAGGAGAGAAATGCCAAATGCAGAATACGAAAGAACACCATGGCCGTAATGCAGATTTCTCAGATACCATTACTTAGAAAGGCATATCTCCCCACAGACACTATTTTAGATATTAACATGTATCAGCTCCTTATTTCTCACTCTTCTTTCGTCTTTTTTCCCCCGATTTTATCATCTCTAGATTGCTTCTCCCAGTAAATTTTTAATTTACTAGCTGAAATGATGGGAGTGGAAGCCAAGAACACGCTTTCACCTAAGTAAGAATCTATGCCTCCAGGGATTAGTGATACCTCCACAAAGCTGCTAAAACCATCACCTTCATTCCTCCTTTTTTGGGGTGAATTTCCCCAGACACCCAAGAGGAGTTAAGCTCAAACCAATTTACAAGCCTATCAGATTAATCTTCCCAATATCCCTCCAGTTAGTTTTATGCCCAGAAATTCATCTTTCCTAGATAGCACTCCTCTCTATTCACCTAAACTGTTTTTTTTAAGTGCCTTTTTGAACTGCAGTGGATCAACAGTGTTAAGAAACATTATTCAAACTCATTAATATTCTAAATTTTCTTAAATACAAATGTCATCTAAAATTAAAAATATGAGGAGAATATATTATCTGAATGTTTACAATCTAAAAACAAGATTTTTTTAACAAGAGGTAAATAACAGTTTTTCAACCTTGACATTTTGGACAGGTGATTCTTTGTTGTGGGGGAGGGGGCTGTTCTCATATTGTATATTTAGCAGGATGCTTGGCCTCTACCTACTAGATGCCACCGAGCTGGGACAACCTTAGTTGTCTCCACATACTGCAAAATGGAATCCTGGGGTAATTCAAACTGCTTCAGTTGAAAACCACTGGGCATTACAGTTAACTTTATTTTAATTGCAAATATTCACATGTATGCTCTTAGCTCTTGATGAAATATCACCACCCTTCTTGCAGCAATTCCCCACCCAGAGGGCAGAATTGTTTATATGTTTATACAGCTGTTAATCAATACGGGACTTTAGGCAAATCTATAGTGAATGAGACTCTGTGGGCTAATTCATTGGTTTTAGCTTTCATAATGAAGGAGAAACTACTATGCTTTTAGTGTGGCTTAGCCTTTTTAAGTGCTGAAGTATCAAATTATGACAGTACAAATTGGGTCAGTGGATTTCTTAGTGTTCTGCTAGCAGAATGGGTGGGTGGGGGACAAACACACTAAATAAGGAACTTAAGAGTCATATACCCTAGCTATATCTGAATATTAGAGTATTTAAGATTATTCTTTGGATATTTCTATTTTGTTTTTACCCAATATTGAAAAATGATTAACTGATAAATGTCAATGATGCAAAAATTATATAGCATAAATTTTGCCTAAGAAAAGCATTACACATTTTATAAAGGTATATATTCATTAGAAAAAGAAGAAAAAAAAAAGCTTTACATAGTCTCTATAGATCTCAGGTTTAGGTTTGTGATGTTTCTGAGAAATACCTAGATTCGGAAACTCCTACAGTTTGTGTTCCAGCTAGCCTGGAGGCCACTTCACTACTTGGAAAATTCTAGATGTGAAGTAAAACATCCTAGCAATGTGAGTTTATTCCTAATAATGACTCTATGTTGGTAGTCAGAAGGTAAAAGGCATTCACAGTGGGACATTCACCAGCAATTGAGAAGAACTTAACTGGAAGATTGAAAAGAGATGAATAACATCTGTATTTCTAACTGTGAGCAACTTTGGCTTCTACCCTTAACTACTCAGCTCACAATTGCTCTAACAGGGATATTTCATACATGTGGGTTAAATTCTCAAGTTATACTTGCAATGTTATTCAAGTTATCTTGGTATTTGAAATAAACACACAATTGGGCAGTTTATCATTCTAATGTGACTCCAGTTCAACTGCATATGCACTTTCAGGTGGCCCAAGTGCCTCTGCTAAGGCCAAATGTCTCCTAAGTAACGATGTGAAGCAGTACAGCTTATTTATCTCTTTGCATATACTCTCCAGATTTTATCACAGAACCCATATGGAGGGACTCTCATGCCACACTTTTTAGTCTGCATATATGAACGGAGTACAGAGAATGGAAAAAAATTTTTGTAACTACATTTGTCAGACTTATGCTACATTGCCAAAAAATTTAAATTACCATGAAAGTAGAAATTTTGTGTATGAATGAAAAAACGTATTTTTCCTGGAAATAAATGGTACACAACACATCTCAAATGCCACCTCTTCCATAAATTTTCTGACTCCAAATTAGTACATTTCCTTTCTCAGGCTAACAACCCTCATGACCGTTGTGTCTTTATGGTTACACATTTTAAATATAGTATTTTATACTATAGAAATTCATGTGCTTATCTTATATTGCTTTATTAATCTGCAAGCTCTATCAGGAGGTATTTCAGAGGTTCATTTCAGAGTTATTTTCTGTCACATAATCATATTGATCATTCTAGTTACTACAGCCAGAGTTTTTAAAAAGATCACCCAAAACATTTATTATACTCACCAATCTATAGTTTGGGTAGGGCTCAATAGGATAGCTCATTCTTGTTTGACTAGGTGTCAGCTGGAGCAGCTGGAAGTTTGGGCTCTGAAACCATCTGAACACTTACTCACTTATTTCATGGGTGATAGTAGCTGTTAGCTGAGACCTTTGCTGAAACTGTTGCCCAGAGTATTTATCGCTGGCCTCTCTATGTGATCTGTGCTTCCTAACAACATGGTGGCTGGGTTCCCAGGGTGACAAATTGATGCAATGGGATATAAAGGATTATAAGGCAGCCTTTGATGCAAAGTGCATTCCTTTGGGCATAAAGGGTCAAGCAGCCTATAAAGCTCACCTATGCATCTCTATTTTACATTGGCTATTCTCAGAGAGGTCACTATCACTTATGGGGGAAGCCCAGTTCCAAGGAGCTTATCACTGCAGTGAACATTTCCCAGATCTCTTTCCCCAACACCACCCTCCTCTCTACTCTGCCATTCATCACCTATTCTTCTCTTCAAGAGCTTCTGTACAAAGCTCAGTTTTAACTCTTAACATTTTGTTTGAAAAGTGTTTTCTTGTTTGCTTCTCCTTGATCTTTGTTCAGACCCTGGCATGTCACTTAAAAATTCAGAAATCAAGTCTTTGTTATGCTAATGGAGGAAATAAATTTTGGATCTTGTGTTGGCAGCCTTACCAGGTGAAGAAAGCAGCATAAATTTGCCTACAGCCTTCTACAGGTGGAGGCAAAATGTTTTAGGAGCTGACCTTGGGTGGAAAAGAAAACCTGGAGCTAAAAATGGAATGAATGAATAACAGCAGAAAATGACCCTAATCACTAATTTGGCTACAATATCTAAATAAATTCTAATAACTCACTTACTAACCTTGAAAGGCTTCACAGTACTTGCCTAGAAACTCTTCAAAACTCTAGTTAGCACTTCAAGTAAGAAAGTTGAGACACAGTTGAGACATTTTGGTACATATACCACTAGACAATGTGCTCTTTTTCAGAGCAGTATCAAATTACTTGGTTGTAACAGTTTCTTTATAAATGTTGAATGAGCAGATCAATTAATCAAGATACATTTTTGTTTAGATAGAAATATATTTTATGTTCTTGGTAAACAAAACTTTGGTAAACCAAGTTTACGTGACTTTCATTATTAATGTGGAGAAAGTCATCTTTCCTTGTCTACTACTGTCACCTTTCCCCCATTGTTATGGCCATTCAAATCTCTATCAAGGCAGAATGTTAAATATTATAAAGTTTATCATCTGACGTTAAGGTATAATAAGAAAATTTTTCCTGAACTGTAAGAAAAAAGCCAAAAGAAGAAAGAGGGGGAAAGAGAATATAATGAGATTGTAAGTATCCAGGAAATATTGTCTGTCTGTTATGATTTATGTAATGAAATTAAAAAGTTGAAAGCCAATTTTAAAGCATTTCAAAGTAATATCAAAGAAATTAATTTGAAGGATACATTTAATGTTTTGAATCAGAATCTGTCAAGCCTGTCATGAATTTTAACTAAGTAAAAAAAAGTACTTTGATGCATATTGTATGGATGCTGGAGTTTCAAATACCACAAAACTACCCAAGAGATCGTGATACAATAGGAATCAATTACCTGGCAGTAATAAAGCACTTGAGTTGAAATCATGATGAATGCCAAAGGAAATATTTTGATGTATTTAAATAATGAACTCTACTCTTTATAAAACCTAGTTGTGCCAGATAACCTTTAGAACAGTGTCTTCGATTTTGACTCTAGGTTTTCTTAACTTATTAGTATGTGCGCGCGCGTGTGCGCGCGCACGCTGCGCGCGCACACACACACACACACATAATGTAAGTATAAAGTTCACTAAATTTTCACAAACTGAACACTCCTGTACAACCAATAGCCACATCAAACAAACAAAAAAAACCCAAAAACAAAAACCCAGAATATTGTCAACTCACCAAAAGCCCTCATTATGCCCTCTTCCTATCTCTGCATGCCTCCCAAAGTAATTAGTACCCTGACTGCTGACAGCATGGATTATTTGGTACAAAAAAGATAGTATGTATTTTTTTTTGTGTGTGTGACTGGCTTCTTTTAGTCAACACCATTGACCTGAAGTAAAATGGGCAGTTATTTTACCAGCAAAACGGATTTATTCAGAAATAGCAGAGTGATTGCAATTTGAGACATGCCGCCTACGGCAAACCACAGGCAGGTCTGGATCAAAGGAGAGGACTGTTACTTTACAGAGAAAAGAAGGAAGTTGGAAGGGGCTGCATTGGATGAAAGCCCATTGGAGAAGTGAGAGTTCAGGGTGGTGATGGTTTCTTACTGGCTGAGCTGTGTATTTTTCTTATTGGTTGAACTTGTTTCTGGGCAAGGAGATTAGTTGCAGGCTCCAACAGCAAAAGACATATTTTGCATTCCCAACAGAAGAAATCTACTTTACCACTCCAACGGGTGGCAGGGCATGAGAGCACCTCCGTCTGGTTTCCGGACTCCATTTTATATGAGGTTTCAACTTTTTGTTTGTGGGAATAATCCATATGGTTGCTAATAGTTGTATATTGTTAATTTTTATTGCTGCATAGTCTTCCATTAGATAACTATTCTACAATTTATTTAACCACTCTAGTCCTAATGACAATTTGGGTAGTTTCATTTTGGTGCTATTATAAATAACACTGGTGAGAACGTTCAAATACATGTCTTTTACTGAATATATTCTAACACCAACTACTCTTAGCATGTGCTGTGGAAATTAACATGTAAAATTACACAATTAATGTAATTATATCTATTATTCAGGTATAAGTATAAAATACCTTTCTTTAAGCTTCTATTTATTAAAGCAAGATACTTATCATTAAATAAAAGACTCTTTAAAGAGAGTCTAGTATGTGCCAGATATAAAACTAGATACCTTATGAAGTTATCACTGATAAATATTCTGTAAAATGAATATTACTATCAGTTTTTGCTAGCTAATGTTACTAAGAATTTATCAATCTTAAGTTGCAAAAATAAATTATGTTCTAACATAAATTTTGTTGCAAAATGGGGGGGGGGAATGGGAAGAAGAGAAGAAGGGAAAGATATTATAAAGAGATGTTTCCAAACAAAATTTAGAACCCCAGTCAGTTTGATCTCAAAGCCTGTCTAAGTTCAGATTTTCCGAGGGGCGGACCTTGAGACAACGATTCAATCAAGCAGTTGCCACTGTAGACAACTAGAAGTCTGGGAACCATTGCAGATTACAGGGCACAAAGAGGTTTCCTTTTGGGACCATGGGGGCTGGGGTGTCTTTAAATTAACTCTTGGAGTCAGTGGTATAGGACTGATCCTAGAAGTGTTATTTTTCTGTCACTTTTGGCCTGCGGTGAACAGGGGGCACAAAAGGTTCCAGATAAACCTTCAGGCAAAGAGATAATGACTGCAGTGGAAAATCAGTATGCACTTACATGCTAAGGCTTGAAGGGACATGGGTGGGGCACCACAAGCATCTGTAACAATTTACTTGCCTTGGACTGACCCTCCCATGTCCCATGTTAAATTCACTCAATAGCTCAATATCATCACTGTTTTTCACGTGGTGGCCAGTCACAGTTTCATTGAAAAAAATGGAAGGAGAAGTGGGACAAACTAACACACTCCCTCTCCTTCACCAACTGTGATTCTACAGACCCTTCACTCTCAGCCAGCTTTTCACTGGTCTTGCCCAGTAAGCAAACACAGACCTTCATCTTTTAGGGATCTGTGTCCCTGGATAACATGCCCTTGTAAGGCATACTTGTTGTAATTATGCATTAATGAATACCACTCATCATAAAAGCACCAGATGACTGCTCAGGGAATATCCTGAATTCTAGTCATAATTCTCCCTACCTCTGTCATGTAGCAGCAATCCTACCTCCTCACGATAATCGGAATCTATTGTTCCTGCTGGCCAAGTAACATTTTGTTTGTTTTGCTTTCTGGTCTTCAGTCAGGAGAAGCCCAGAATGATCAGGTAGCAGTCCTGCATTTAGGTTTTCTGGAACTTTTGCTGTGTTGCCTATTAGAAGAGTCCTCCCTGGGAACCAGGACCTCTGGTCCAGCAGAGCTTGAAGTTATAGGCACAGGATGTACAAATTCCTTATGTGAGTACCTGGAAGTGTGAGAAGAACCACTGTTTCTATCTTCTGTTTCTTAGATTTATTTATTCTATCAGAGCTATAACACCATATGTCCTTGGTTCAACTGTACCCCACACCTTGGAGGGCAGCGCTCAACTATGAATGGCATCATCCACAATCTGGTGTCTCAGCTCTGCATTTCAAGAGGCCATGCTAACATTCTATTGGGCTGGCAGCTTCTAAGTGATGAGGTCTATCTGGGACTAGAGAACTGCATGCTCATATGTTCAGTGTTCACTTCATTTGCCATAAAATGGGTTTCTTGATCCAAGGTGATATTATATGGGATAGACTGACAATAAATCACTCACCCTGTGATCCCTGACCAAGACAAGTTTAACATTCTTGTCAGTTTGACTAAACTTTTGACAGGTTTCTTCTTGACTATGGGCCCTGACATCCGTTTTCTTAATTACTTTAGAAAACTTAAAATTGTAAATTCTTTAATAAGATATTAATATAGAGAGCCAGCTACATATTCTGTATAATGGTTAAATGACCTGGACTCTTTCTGATGATATTTGGTTAAAATTAGTAGAGTTAATGCTGTTTTGGGGCAAGACTATGCATGTATAGTACCATCTATCCCAGCTGAATGTAAACTGCTTCTAATCCTCTTTCCTGATTAGTATTGGAGGTAAAAAGCACATTTGCCAGATCAATAACTGTATATCAACTGCTCAAGGTTGTATTGATCTGTTCTAGTAAAGTTACACATCTGGCACAGCAGCTGCAATTGGATATAACACCTGGTTAAGTGCATGCTACTTGCTATCATTTCCAAACTCCATTTTTTTTGGGGGGGGGAAGAGGCATGTAGACCTCTCAATTAAATAGGATGAAAACAAAAACCATCACCATTATATCCTTTAGGCCTCTGCCATTGCCATTCTGCTCTTCCACCTGGGATACAGTATTGCTTTTTATTTCCTAACCTGCTTGGAAGCGAGCACTTTTGGAGGTTTTTACTTGAACCTTCCTACCATTACTGCAGTCCTTCACAGGTCAGGTTGCAAGTACAGGAGCCCTGTCAACCAAGTATATGCATCCTGATTATGTACTTATGGACTGAGAAATATCAGAGGTGAGGGCTCTGTAGAATCACTGGATTGACAATGCATCCTAACTAGGGGTCTATGAGGACATTGTGGGTTCCCCAGTATGTTGTTAGCCCAGACTGTGTAACAGGCTTCAAATGATAAAAGTGGGCCCTGGTAAATTTCTTTAGGTCTCTTTGAGGAAAGATTATAAAATCTGGTATTATGTATAGGTGCTTTGTTTTATAGAGTATTCCTCAAAAGGATGCAGCCTCTTCGGGAAAAGGCTCCCTTGAGATTGGTATATGGCTATGATTTTGCATCATCATAGCTGACATCAGCCTTCTGATCACGTTTTTTAAGTTTTTCTGTTGCACATGTATGTTGCTTTTATTGTATAAGGCAGGCAATACCCTTAGGAAACCCTGGTCCAGCAGCCTATAGGATCTGAACGCTGCCCAGAACTACACGAGCTTGGGAGAATTTGCTTCCCCGGTTCGTCTTCAGATGAGGGTGAAGCCCTGGTTCACACTTTGATAGAAGCTGTGTGAGAAACTAAAGATGATCCAGCTAAGTATATGTAGACTGACTCACAGAATCTGTGGTATATGTCTGTTATTTTAAGCCACTAAGTTTGTAGCAATTTGTTATGCAGCAATAGCTAACTGATAAGATAGGGATGGTGCTTCTCCAGTTGGGCCAGGCTGAGTCATAATCATGATTACTGAAATAGAAGCAAAGAGGGAAATGAGGAGCAGCTCTGGAGAAGAAAAAAAAAAACCAAAAACAAAAACATGACTGTACATGATACCTGCCTCAAGTGAAGTCATTGCATGGTTTCCAGAAGAAGAGAGGCTGTTATTGTCTGGTAAGAAGAATGTGCCACTTCTGTTAGCCCAGGGGCTTCCAGGAAATCTCAGGGTTCAAAGTTCTCAAACCGTGTATGTAGATATCTCATCTAAGGTCTTAAAGTTCTCTCCTTCCCTTATCAGGGCTCTGACTTGAGTATAGAAGACTTGCCAGAATGTGAATTTAGCTTTCTTTATACCTTTATTTTGGGGCCTGATTTTCAGTTCAGTGAGCTCACTAGTTGTAGGATGGGAGAATCTCTTTAATGCTGCTACAGCCTGTGGCTTGCCTTGTTATACCAGATGACATGACTTTCATTTTTTTTAAATTACTTAATGACCAAAAAAATCCACCACTCCTACAATAATTATTGTCCCATATCTCTAGAGATACACAAGCCAGTGCATTTTATTTCTTTTGTATCCTAATTCACTACAGGTATGGGTCTTGGTTATTGTAATGCTACAGCATTTCTGGGGTTTTCATTACCCTACTTACTACTAGTAATGGGGTCTTAGAAGCATCTGCCCACTGAGTGATGCAAGTTCAAAATTTTATCTTGAAGAGCTGCTTCTTAAACCACTGCTAGTACCAACTGTCTTAATTTGGGTTACCCCAGAAGCTAATACCTAGAAAATCATTCAAGTGTCAGTAGTTTATTTGTGAGATATTTCAGGAAATACAAGTCATGAAGTGGACACGGAGATAGGGAAGGGAATGAGCCAATGAAGGATACACTACCAAACAAGTTATCATCATGGACAACTGGAGCTTAAACTACACGCAGAAATCTCAAAGTCGTTGTCCCTAATGGGTGAGGGAGTTGGGGTATTTATATACCAACTCAGATCAATTTTTGGTAGACAGCTGTTTTGATGAGCCATTACTTCTCTGTGACAGCAAGGCTGCAGTGCAACAATTTAAACTTCCACAGAGACCCACCTTGAGGCAAAGAGATTCAGACACTAGGCATTGAAAGTATGCAGTAATCCACCAAAATGACGAGGTAGGGACTGAGCAGACTGAGCAACAGCAGCTCTGCTATACTATCCTCCTGCCTTTCTCCACAAATAATATCATGTTAAGATAATCCTTAAGGGAAAGTTAAGAACTATACCCTCAACTGTACAATAGAATATATGGTAATATTTCTGGAGTTTCCTATTATCAGCCTAGTGGAAAGCTATGGGTTAATAACCAAATTCTTACCAAAGATTTTTTCCCCCTCTTTAATCAAGAACTTTCTAAAAATTGTTCTTTATGACCAGATAAGAATTCTTTCTATTATTATCTTTAAGGTTATAATTATTTTATTTAATTTTAAATATTTTGGGATTGTGTCTTATTTGCCTTCATACTGTTCACAAGATACTGAACATTCATATGAAAAATGTAAATTCAGGTCACGGTTGGACAGTATCCTGCTCTGTGACAAAAAAAGTAGATCTAATCCCAGCTTTCACAATAATTTGTGTACTGTTATTTTACTCTCACATACAGATATTTTATGCTTAAACTAAATAGTCCATTCCTAACACTCAAAGATTTTACACTAAATACAGCTAAAACATATTAAAATGCCTATATTTAAGTAAAAAACTATTATATTAGGATGAGAAATGCTTTTTAAAATCACATCATAATCAATATGAACTCAATAAGTCAAAGTTTATAATGTAATTTCTAGGATAACCATAAAATAACAATAAAGAAAATGAGTAACTGTCAAGCAAAGACTGGAAAAAATGGGGTAATGACATTTAATCAACATAAAAGAAGAAAAGAAAGAAAAAGCAACGTAGTTCAGACAAGACAGTAAGTTACAAAGTGGTAGATTTAAATGCAATACAATGGTAGTTGTGCCATATGCAAATGAGCTAATCAATTAAAGATAACAGGGATTTAAACTTAAATGAAATCTAACTATATTATGCATACAAGAGTTACACTTAGAATAGAAAGATACAGAAAAGTTACACAACCCAAAAAAATTAATATGTTCCACTAACCAAAAGAAAGCTGGTTTAGCTCCATCAATATCAAGTTAAGTAGACTTTATACAAAAGACTTTAGTATTAATAAGGAAAGATGTTTTATAATAATGAAAGGTTAAATTCACTAGGGGGTTATAATTCTAAATTTGTATAGACCTAATAACAGAGTCTCAAATAAAGGGAAAAAAGATAGAAACACAAGAAGAAATGGACAATAATTGGGGTAGGAGAGTTAATATGCCTTTCCCAGCAACTGATCAAACAAGTAGAAAAATATAAAAATAAATATAGAAAACTTGAAAAACAATAAACTTGACCTAGTGGAAATACATAAAACACTGCTCAATACAATCACATAAACATTCAAGTGCACATGGGTTACTGAACAAAGTTGACCACATTTTGAGTAAATCTCATCAGTCCTCAAAACATTAAAATCAGAGAAGGTAGGTCTTCCGACCACAACAAAATTAAGCTAAAAATCAGTAATAAAAAATGAGTAGAAAATTCCCACATATTTGAAAATTAGGAAATACACTCCAAAACAAACCAAAGGTCAATGAAGAAGCCATGTGGATATTACACAATAAACTGAACGATTATGAAGATAAGTTCCACGAAGACAAAGGTCTGTCGATACACTGAAGCCTGATCATTGAGCATATACTGTTGAGCACACAGCAGATGCTCAGCAAATTCTTCCTCAGTAAATGAATCCTACAGTAAATGAATGTAATTCCTTTGATGATAGTACCTACTGGGTATGAGAGATTTAAATCCGTGCAAAAAAACCCTCAATAACAGGTAAAGATTCTTGAAAAAGATACTATAAGTAGAGCTCAGAATTCAGGTTTCCTATTTTGCAGCAGCAGAAGGAAGAGAAGGAGGAGGCGAAAGAATGGGGGGAGGAGGAGGAGGAGGAGGAGGAAGACTAGAGGAGGGCAGTTGAAAAAACAGGTACTATTTTTCATAATTAAAACTGAGACTCCGACCTGCATTGCTTACAGTGTTCACAGAGTGATGCCAAACACAGCCAAGTGTGGGGGAAGAATGGGTTAGCTTATCTTATCTAGGCTGTCAGTACCATCTTTATATAAATCAACATGTTACTTATTAGAATATGGAATAGTTCTTCTCTCTTAAGTTTAGACATGCTGGTCTAGAAGTTCTTCAGAATCATAAAATGACTATTACTAATTATAGAATAATTTTTAGAATCCATAGCTTCTCATTCCAGAAAAGAAATTCTATTATTACCAATTAAAGATTCAATTGTCATTATTTGACCTAAATTCATCAGTTGTAGTGATATTAGCATGAAGGTTTACAACATTTTTATGAAACATTAATAATCTGTGACTGTGTAAAGGTGGGGCTGGTAGATAAATGCCAATATTCTTTCCATTTCACTTGTGAAACTGCTTTACAAGGTTTCAATTAGATCCTTCTTTTTACTCCTGAGAGAAGCTAACGGATGTATTGCATTAATTATGGTTGTTGGAGACAGGCTCAGGGAAGCCAACATTATAAAATTATAATCACTGCAGTTTTGCAGGCTCTACGTTTTCTCTCATTACATGTGCTTGCGGAGTTGAAATGTGGCTTTACAAACAAGGGCTCAGAGGAAGTCTAAGACTCAGCACCAAAGGCTCTGTAGAGCAGGAGAAAGGGAAGAGGTGAGGCCACTGGACATTATCTGCTTTTAAATATACAATTGGATGTGGTTTATGATATTTAAGATGTAACAGTCTTTAACCTATTGAATACCATTTAATGTGTATTTGTGGTTCTATTAAATTTAGTTTTCTGGGGCGCCTGGTGACTTAGTAGGTTAAGCATCTGACTCTTGATTTCAGCTCAGGTCATGTGATCTCAGGGTCATGGGATTGAGCCCCATGTGGGGCTCTGCCCAGAGTCTGCTAGAGATTTTCTCTCTTCCTCTCCCTTTGCCCTCCCCCCCACTCATACACTTTCTCTCTCTAAATAAATAAAATCTTTAAAAATAATAATTTAGTTTTGTTTACATATATACATATACATATACATACACATTCATAAATAAAGTGGGAAAGAGCTATCACTGAGTATATATATATATATATATATATATTGCATTTGTATGTGTTTGTACACATGTGTGTTTATGTATCTATATGTGTGTGGGTTGGCATGTGGGTATAGAGATAAAGGGATGGGAACTTTTCACTATCAGCACACACAACTGTCCCAATCACAATGCAGCTATTCAAAAAACAGAATGGATTGGCATGGCCATTAAGGATTTCCTTTAATTTATTTTAAACCAAAAATGAATTGTATGGTTCCCCTGAAAAATACACCATGTCAATAATGCACTTTTTGACTAAGGCAATCACCAGTGTAAACTTGCACATTATTTAAAAAGCTACAGGCTCTAAAAGAGAAAAAACAGGGATAAGACTCTTATCTCTATAAGGGTAGCATTTTGAAGAGAGCTGTCACAACATTTTCTAAATTTAAAGAAAATTTAAATTTGCTAGAAATTCCTATATGTTAGAGTATTATCTAAAAGCATGATTAAATTTAAAACTGGAATTTATTAAGTGATCCAGATCCATTTAGGTTACGAAGGTTATAAATCAAAAGTACTTGTGTGCAGAGGTAACAGACACTGGACTGATTTTATATGTTCAAAAAGAAAGATTTTAGTTTTGATGAAATAAAATTAAAAAAAATAATGTGCAGTTAATTAAAAGTCATAAAATGCAGGAGACAGATTAAGTAGTATTAAATTTAATTTAATAATTCAAGGCAATGCTTTCTAAATACTAAACTTGTCGAACAAATCATATTTATAGCCTGAATAATAAATTAAGAAATAAGTGGCTGAAATAGGAGGTTAATTAAAATTAGTGCATTTTCTAGACTGGCAAACCAGATAGCTTGGTGGGCTAATATATCAGAGGTTGGCAGTTATTTCAGCCAAAATAGTGAAAGCAGATGAGCATTTAGACCTGACCTCAACAGACTTTAGTTTTTTATGGTCTTACACTGGGTCACAGCAATTACCACGTTATCTTTTTTTGAAACATTATTATCACATGATGAGTATTTTTGTAGACTAAATATTAATTGTATAACTTTCTAATTATGAGAATCTGGCAAGTTATCTCCTTCCCTTTCACTTCATTTTCCTTACTTTAAAATAGGGATAATAAAAAACTAAATAAGACAAAACAGGGATAATAATAATAAACAGGTATCTATCTCCTAGGATTTTTTTCAAAGGTTAAATTAATATACAAAATAGAACACTGTCAGACACATACTATGCTTTCAATAAATGAAAGGTTGTGCATTTTTAAAAATTGCCTTTGCTTAGACATTCATGGTATATAACCTATTCTGAAGACATTTTAGATGCAGAGCAGTTTAAGTCACAAAATCAGGCAAATTTCAGTTTTCATTTTATGGTGTTTGGGTTTCTAACAGCTTCGCAAGCAGTTAAATAGATTACAGCTACGAAGACCATGCCAACCTAATTGAAGAGACAACTGAACTTGGGCTCTATTTTTCTCTCCTTTAGCCATTTTATCTGTATGAAAAGTATCCTCTTCAGGATCTCTCAGAAAAGCTTTCCCACTGTTGGAACACTTTTAATAAATGGGATTTGGGCTAGGGAAGAAAATTAACAAGAGACCTCAAAGAAAATTTACTTCAGAAAGAATATAGTTTTTAGATGACAGGGCACCTTACGGGGAGTTTGGATATGGAAGAGAATTGGTCAGGAAATAAAAAGGGAGGGTTTTTTAAAAAATATATAATTCAGGGACTAAAAATGAAATCTGTAATTGGAAAAGGTCTCCAAGATTATGATGCCTTTTGAATTGCAAACACCAGGTTAAGAACTGAGGGGAAAGATATTTTGGAAAGTGCTCAGAGAGCAGATGCTCTGATGCCTTCTATGTGTTCCCATCTATCAGAGGGCCCGAAGCATACTGCTTGTCTAATCTGACAGAAGATTTTTGATTCATTGGCCTTAGTGCTGACCTTTTATTCTCTTAAAACCAAAGAATCCCACATACTGGTGTAGCAAAATGGGGAAACTTCCTTTAGAATTAGGTCTGATTTCAATTATTTCATTTAACACTTTGTGTTTTAATTTTTTTGGTGGGATGGGGAGGGGAGAAAGTGGGAGGGAGATGTTATAACATTACACAAAGATCAAGGATGTCAGGTCACAGACAACCAGGTTCAATTCTTGCCAGCAACACATGCCGTGCAACTTTGGGGACATAGTCTTTAATGGAAAGGACAGTTACTACCCTTGTTATTAATCCATAGCACCAACCAGTAGTGTTTATAAAACAAGTACTCAAAGAATGCTTATTGAAAAGGTGGGTTGTAAAGCAAGTGGTTTTTTTTTTTTTCCTAATTTCAAATTTTCTTTCCTATTCTGTAAAATGAGAATGACAGTACTTTTTTAGCTTGTGGGAATTAAATTAGAGAATGCACATGAAATGAACTAGGGAAAGCACCTGACACATAGTAAACGTCCCTCCGTCAATGGTAGCTCTGATTATCTGTATTAAAAATGTTCAACTGCACGAGATTTTGACTTTCTTTTTGGTACATACAGAGCTATTACGTTTAAACATTAAGTCTGCCTCTTGAGTATTATTTTCTTCATGAGCAAATTTGAGTCAATTATTTTGATATCCACTGGAAATGAATATTTTTCGTAAGTAGGTAACTATAACAGTTTTAGGTGAGCATTTTTATAGGTTAAATCAACTTGGAACAGTCTGATCTATATTGATTATGAAAACCTACATTAAGATAGGAAGATATTTTATGCCAGGAAATACCTGTCTTTCATTTTCCCGACTCTTTCTTCCTCAAAGACTGTAGGAGTTTAAGAAGGAAATGCTAAATGCAGTTCCATATATGGTGGTGAAATTGCCTGGTAAAAAGTGGTTTTTCTTCCTATCAATACATTGTTTGTATCCCCTCCCCCCCTGCAGATTTCCATCCACAGAAAGTCATCTGAACTGCCCATTCTTTATAATATTTTCATACTTATTTAACTGAAATACTCACTAGATTTAATAAAATTTAGTATGAAACTACAATCAAGCATTGGATTCCTCTCTAGTCCATCTTTTCAATTGTCAATATGTCCTCTAAGCGCCTTTGTTTACTAAATTAGGGAAAGCCAGGCAACTCTAAAGTCTCCTTGTAAGGATTTTCTTTACATATTATATAAAGTGCAATTTGTAAGTAAGCTGTCCTGTGTTTCTTTCACCTACAGTACTTTCAGCCAGCAAAAACAGTGCAAGACCATAACTTGACCTAATACCCATTGATTACCCAGTATGGGATGATGCTTTTAACCCCATATCAACACTAGCTCCCTGCTGACTCTAATTTCGATGATAGCAATATTGCTTTAAAGAAAAAAAAGGACCACCTGAGACCTTCTACACTTATACATTAGATCATCCTGAATTGGTTCACAGGCCTTTGGTGGAGGCAAAAGCAAGAAATAGAGTTTTTACTTTTATTAAACTAGAAATACATTCAGAGGTACCCCTGCTGGTTTACTGGAAAGGGATACAATCACTAAAACTTCCTTTCACTGATAATTTTGGATACCAGTAGAGGAATGGTGTGGCTTCTATTCTCTGGAAGCAGAAGTTCAGATAAGCATCTTTGGCCAAGAGAACTGCTCCTGGGAGTAAAGTCTTTTCCACTATGCATGTTGGCATTATTCCTTTTGCTGTCAACACATACCTACCTGCTTTCTCCACATGGATTCTAAGGGCTTTGGGCTTAACAGATCTTCTATCTTTCTAGCTTCAATTACCTAAGAGACTGCCTTGAATCTTTTAAAATTCTGAGTCCACAAATCCTAGAGAAAAGAATTATTATTCTAAGAGAAAGGTTGGATCAGAGGCCCTCCACTGGGCCCATCAATTACGGGCTAAAGTAACCTGATTATATAAAAGTGTGACGCTCTCATAGTAGTAACACTGATGAAGAGAGGAAGGAGAAGACGCCAGAACAATGGAGGAGGTGAGAAAATGGCCTTTTTGCAGTTTGTCATGTCTCAAATATTGTCTTACTTTCATGCCCACTCCTCCAAATTAGAATTTTCCATATCCCTATGTAACAGTAAACTGGGGTATTTTGGACTGCCAAGAAAGTACTATCCGTTTTATGGTACCTAAATTTGACCTTCTTTGTTAAAGTCCTCGTTGAGTCAAGAGAGTGAAATCTGAGTCCTTAATTATTCAAATTTCTCTGTTGTATATTAAATTACAGATCCTATATAGCATTCAACCAGTTCTTAAACCCTGATAAAATGACCTTCTGGTATTGATTCTCTGCACTCTGTTGCTCTGGATCTCATTTTACAATTGATCTTTAACTGACAATGTGATATATTGTAGCTTTTGGTTTGTCTTCATATAATCTGTTCATCTAATGCTTCCCATTCTTTTGTAACCATGGTAGGAGAAATCATAGTCAACCACTCCAATGAACTATAAAGAAATACGTATGTGTGAAATATACCAGAGAGCTTTCACTAAAATATAGGCATATGAGCTCTGTACCAGGTAAAATACTAGCAAAGTACATTGGAAACACTAAGTTAAAGCTGTTCACTTAAGATACTGGGATTTATCACTAATTAGACTTGAGATCTCTACACAATTCAGTATCGATTTTAAATATCTCCAATGCACCTCTCCTAAAATATTGGGTGATTAAAACAGAAATCTCTTGGATTAAAAAAAAAAATCAGTACATTCTTTTCTTTCCAGTCATATATAACATGAACTTCACCTGGTAGCAATTATTCAATTAATTCAGCCAACACAGTGTTGCTTTTTGAGGTTCAAAATAAATAGAAACAAACAATACCCAAAACAAAAAATTTTCCCTAATAGCAGAACAATTTTTTCTTAGCTTGTTATAAACATACAGAAGGTGATAAACCACATTAGTCAATGAAATCTAATTTCTGGTGACTCATTTATCTTTTTTTTTTTTTTAAACGTTGGCTTCATTTTCTACTCTTCTATGCCTAAAAATCAAAATTAACAAGATAAAGTTAATTCCATGGTAAAAAAGATAAAAATATAATTGTTTTAGCTCCTCTGCTCATTACTCATCAGGCAATATTATTTGAAGCTTATTTAAAAGAACAAAGTGTTACCCTTCTCTCTAGATGATAAGATACAGTCTCAGAAGAATATGAATGTTTATTACTCATAAAAACCACTTTAATACACATTTTGCTACTTGATGACCCAATGTATAGTAGAGCTGTATTTAACCAAAAGATTCATTAACGTTTTCTGACTCACTGAATCTTATGGAATTTAAATTAACTAATTTATTTAAAAAATTGTTTCCTTGATTTATAGCTCTTCTGAAAATCAGCTTCTTACTCCGAATCATATGGTGACACTAAATTGGGCTATGTCAGAAAAGACAGAATGAATGTTCAAGGAAAAAAAAAATTAATTACAATAGATTCTATAACAGAATACTGCTTTAAGTCAATAGGTACTCAATACTCAATTTAAATTAGTCAATGGATTCTTTACCCATTGTTCCATCACGTGTACTTATTTCTTTGTATACCAGTTTATTAAAATAATGGTTAATCTCTGAAAAAAATCTCCCTGAATCTTGCTAGATACAAATAATAAAATTCAGGGTTTCCAGAACCATTTAAACTAACTTTTTAAAAAACACATATTTTTTTTCCATTTTTCCCCTCAGCTTTATTGAGGTATAATGGACAAATAAAAATTTTATTTAGGTTGTACAATGTGATGATTTTTTAAAGGTATACAATGTTATAAATAAATAAGATAAATTATATATATATATATATATATATATATATATATATATATATATATGGTGTCATGATTGCCACAATCAAGTTAATTGACACATTCATCACCTCTTATAGTTGCCTTTTTTCTTGTGGTGACAACATTTAAGATCTACTCTCCCTTTTTTTTTTTTTTTTTTTAAGATTTTATTTATTTATTTGTCAGAGAGAGAGACAGCCAGCAAGAGAGGGAACACAAGCAGGGGGAGTAGGAGAGGAAGAAGCAGGCTCCCAGCACAGGAGCCTGATGTGGGGCTCGATCCCAGAACGCCAGGATCACGCCCTGAGCCAAAGGCAGACGCTTAACAACTGAGCCACCCAGGCGCCCCTTAAGATCTACTCTCTTAACAAATTTCAAGTAGACAACGTAGTATTATTAACTGTAATCACCATGCTGTACATGAGATCCCCAGAACTTATTCATTTTATAACTAAAAGTTTGTACCCTTTGACCAACATCTTCCCGTTAGGTACAGGTTCAAAAGATAAGATCCATTATCAAAAGACCCAACCTGACAAAAGCCCCATGAAGACTGGGATTTTAGTTTGTTGTATTCAATGTTGGGTGCCTATGATTGCAAACAAAACTCCTGGGCATCACTGCTCAACTCTCACTTAAAAAAGACAATGCTTCCTACATTTTCCAGTAAACATTATATTTGCTGTGGGTTTTGGGAAGCTTCTCTTTATAACATACATGTCTTCTTTTTTATTATTTTTTTATTGATAAGTATCCTTTAGTTATCTCTTTTTAATTTAAATTTTAGTTAGTTAACGTATTAACTATTGGTTTCTGGAGTAGAATCGAGTGATAGAATTGGGTGATTCATCACTTAACATACAACCCAGTGCTCATTACAGTGCCCTCTGTAATACCCATCACCCATCTAGTCCATCCCCACACTACCCTTCCATTAACCCTCAGTTTGTTCTCTATCCTTAATAGTCTCTTAGGGTTTGTTTCCCTCCCCCCCCCATTCCCATATACTCATCTGTTTTCTTTCTTAAATTCCACATGAAAGTGAGATCATATGGTATTTGTCTTTCTCTGACTGACTTATTTCATTTAGCATAATACACTCTAGCTCCATCCATGTCACTGCCAATAGCAAGAGTTCATTCTTCTTTTTATTAAACCTCTCTTTCCTTTACACACCTCCTCCCACTGTGTCCTTCATTGAAGAGCTATCCTTACTTTTGATGTAATGACATTCATCAATTTTTTGTCCTATGATTTCTGACTTTAAAATTTTGTTTTTAAAGAACACTTCTGTCCGTAGATCATAAAGATATCCGATTTTTTCTTCTACTGTCTTATAGTTTATCTTTCACATTTAGATCATTAATCCATTTAGCCACTTTGTGTGTGTGTTTAATTTAAATTCAATTAGCCAACGTATAGTACATCATTAGTTTTTGATATAATGTTCGATGATTCATTAGTTGAGTGTAACACCCAGTGCTCATCACATCACATGCCCTCCTTATTGCCCATCCCCCCACTCACGTCCCATCCCCCCACTCACATCCATTTAGCCACTTTCGAATGTATTGTTAAGTAGGCATCCACTTTCATTTTTCTCCTTGAAGTAGTTTATTTAACCCATTCTACTAAATAATTTGTCCTAGTCCTACTACTTTTGATAGTTCCATTATCATAATAAATTATCAAATGCACTAACAAATTTAAAAACTTAAAAAATGTATAAATTCTAGAAAAATATACAGTGTCAAAATGCCCTGTTCCAAAACTTAACAATAAATTTTAAACAAAATTAAAGTAGTAGCCAAGATTTCCCCTTCAGACATAAACAAACAAAACAAAAAAGCCAGGACTGAAGGTTTTGAAGTGAGTTCATACAAACTTTAAAATAATATTAAGTTCCTATGTTATACAAGTTGTTTCACAAAATAGAATAAGATAAAGATGCCCAGGTCATTTTATGAAGCTAGTGTAGTTCTGATTACCATAAAAGTAATGACAAAGTAAGTGCAGCCCTGTTTCACTTAGGAATATATATCCTAAAATACTGCATAAGCTTACTGAATCCTACAGTTTTATTTAATTACATGATTGAGTATGAACATAATGATGGTTCAGTATCAGAAAGATCTACCAATAATATTCAGCCTATTAAAAGAAACAATCTTTTGGTTATCTCTATTAATTAAAAAAATCAATAAATGAAAAAAATCAATAAGTGAAAAGAAAACTTCCTTAACTGGATAAAAATTGTACCCAAGAACCAATAGCAAATATTACACTTGACAGAGAAATATTAGATACATGTAGATTTTTTTAAGATCAGGAACAAAGCCATATGTCACATACCACTGGAAGTTCTGCCTCAGGTTAAAAGAAGGAAAGAGAATTAGGAGTTGTAAGGATTAGAAAAGAAAATACACAGGTGTCATTATACGCAGATGTTTAATCATCCGCCTAAGGGAAAGCCAACAACAGAATCAGGGTACAAATTTTAAGAAAAAAGAAGAGTCTGACAAGTTGCCTGGACACACAATCGGCCTATGAGAGGCAGTATCATTTGTGTACACCAGAAATAACAGGCAGTACTCTACGGCTCTCTCAGGTGTCTCGGAGACAAAAGCACTGACTGCCTTCGTTCCAAGCTATCTTTCAAAGGATGTTTGTATTTAGGACAGAATTATTTATCTTCCATTATAAAGGGTGTGGGTTCCCTTTCTTCAGAGTTCCTCCCTTGTAACACCTCCCACTGCATGTAGAGTCATTCTCTGGACAACTTCTCATTTCCCTGTGGTAATTGGAGCTTAGAGAGTCAGTGCAACAAACTAATATTCTGGCTACTGTTACGGCTGTGAGTAATAAATTACCCTTTGTCTCTGACCCAAGAGTCATGTTTCTCCTGCTGACGTCCATGAAAGTGTGATACGGGTGCCTGGGTGGCTCAGTCAGTTAAGCATCTGCCTTTGGCTCAGATCATGATACTGGAATCCCAGGATAGAGTCCCACATCAGGCTCGCTGCTCAGCGGGGAGTCTGCTTCTCCCTCTGCCCTTCACCCCACTCTCTCTTCTTATCTCTCTCTCAAATAAGTAAATAAAATCTAAAAAGAAAAAAAAAGTGTGATAGGCTAATTTGTTAGCTTGCAAACTGGGTAAAAATCTTAGACCCTTCACAGTTCTTGGCACCAACTAGAAAATTTAAAATAGGACACCATTACACTAACAATGAAAACTTTGATTTTTATAGTAATTTATTTTGAGTATAATGCAGAAAAAACCCTATAGAAATAATTAAGAATATAAAAGATCGTAATTTTTCAAGAGACACTACCTGTTTTTAGAAGAAATAGTTTACTATTAGAAATGAGTCAATTATCCTGAGTGACTCATTGTCCTCCAATGACATATCCAATTTGAAATGTAGATAAGCCTAACAAATTTATCTGCAACTTATATGGAATAGTTTATGAATAGCTAAGTCAACCTTATATAAGTAAGAGTAAAGCAGAGGTATTTGCCCTAAAAGAATAAGTATTATAAAATGTAATTGTACATATGATGGGATATTGGCTCAATAACATTAGATCAAATGCATGTACTTATACTTTTAAAAAAATGTCAGTGAATTTTTAAATTATTTTGACAATGTAAACCAGTACTACCAAGTAGTCTTCTAAAATAATTTGGTGTGCAAAAATACGTGTTACCTAATGCATATTTAACCAGGGAAAAAAATGCCCAGGGTATTCTGGCATCATTTCAAAAACATGGATCTGCTTCATTACACATCGATCTGTAACTTGCACATAGAATTCCTTTTTGAAGTGAATCTGAATTCTAAGCTTACACTGGCATATATATATATATTTTTTTTTTTCCACCAGTGATACAAATTCATCAGTAATGCTGATGCCAGGTTACTTTCATAATATAATATGAATAGAAAATAAGCAAATTTCTTTAAAAAAGAAATAAAGGAATATTCAAATTGTAATACACTGGCTCTGTTTTAAAAGCAGATCTTCCCACGAGTCTGTATTTAAGTTGAATTCACTGTTCTGAAGGACAAACAGCTGATTTACTCCGAACAGTATCCTTTAAATCTCCAAGGTTAACATGAAACTTAGTAAACTGATAGTGTAGAACCTAGTGAAAGATTAGAATATAAATAGAGGACCTCAAACTTTATTGCTGACTTTGAGATTTAGAAATAATATTTGTCATATTATTAGAAAGCTATTGCTTTTCAGTGACATATTGTTTTTCACGAGGGGCCATAATTATTAGACCACATTTTGGATTATATTGTTTGTTCAAACGTGAGATCTAGTCACAGTCTTGCTATACACCTTCCCCCCAGCCTTCCCTGCTAGATCACACAGTGCTTTATATATCTTTTTATTGTGGACAAGAGCAAGGAAAAGAAACAGTAGCACAGAAGAGTTGCTTTGTTTTAATGTACAAAATGTAATGTTGCAAATTTAATTATATCACCATGGTCCTTTGATTTTACTTTAATGACGCATAAGACTTTATGACAAATGCACTATTTATTATATAGTTCATCTGTGAAAAAAGGAAAATTAACCTCTAAAAAGTTAGGACTTGCTTGACTATGACAGCTAGGCCTCGATGTTGTTAGGAGCTGAAGTGACCTACAGCTAGGCCACTATGTTCTCCTGCTGGACATAAATAATTTTACAGAATATCAATTTCAGAAGTGAGACAAAAACAAGAACAATTCATGATGTGGACCAAGAGCAAAACATCACAGTGCAAACCCTAAAATATCAAACATCCACCTGTCCCAGCTTTAGCTTTACTCTTTAGTCTTCTCCCTTTCTCAGCAAGATTTATTTCTACTCATAGAACTATCCACAGTTCTTGAGAGCATCCAATTCAGACCAAAGCCTCACTTGTTTGAACCATCTTCTAAAACACTTACTCACAGCCCACATCTTGTAGTAAGTTCTTTCTAACCTCCTCCTATGGAGATGCTCCATGTTTCTGCATGGTGTGCTTTCTCCCCCCAACCCTGTACTGCATCATAAACCCAAGCCATTTTAGTACTGTGTTCCTGCATATCTTTTTCTGGAGGATACTGTCAACCAGGTCATTGTACCCTTGCCTCATATCCTTAAAAAAGCAAACCAAAAACCCCAAAACAGAGAAACAGCAACCAAATAACAGCAACAAGTAAAACCAATCAAAATATGTAATTAACTTTAGAACTAATACCTGGTTATTAAGTCCTAATCAGTGTTGAGCAAATTGTTTCTAGCATACTTCAACATTCCATCTCAGTAGGCATCAGGAAATTGCAACTGAAAACAAAAAAATTAATTCTGGCTACTGTCTGTAAAACCACTTTTCTAAACTGTTCAAGAAAATCAAAAGGAGTCTCAAGATAAAACTGGGGGGAAAAAAAGATTGTCGGTATGTTATCCTGTCTAGAAACTAGCTTATCAAAAACAGTACTTCCTAACCTCTATCTTGTAAATGATTCTCTATTAATTACCAATTAACGCTGGTTCTTCACAAACTCTTCCAAAATAGATAAGGGGAATAACACTTCACAACTTATTTTTATGGTGCTAGTATCACCTTGATATCAAAACTAGACAAGGATACAATGAGATAACAAAATTATGTCTTACTATCTCTTATGGATGTAAAAATCCTCAAGAAAATACTAGCAAATCAAATCCAGAAACACACAAAAATAATTCTACACGATGACCAAGTGGTACATATCGCTGAAATGCAAGGCTATTTTTTTTTAAGATTTTATTTACTTATTTGAGAGAGAGAGAGAAAAAGAAAGAGGAGAGCACAACTGGAGGTGAGGGGCAAAGGGAAAGGCAAACTCCTTGCTGAGTGTGTAGCCCCACACAGCTCTCAATCCCAGGCCCCTGAGATCATGACCTGAGCTGAAGGCAGATGCTTAACCAACTGAGCCACCCAGGTGCCCCAATGCAAGGTTATTTTAACATCAAAAATCAATTGATGTAATACATCATGCCTACAGGGGGGAAAAAAAACCCTCACATGATCATCTCAATAGACAAAGAAGAAACATTTGATAAAATCCAACATTCTTTCATGGTAAAACACACTAAAAATGAAAGAAAAGAAAAGAAAAGAAAAGAAAAGAAAAGAAAAGAAAAGGAAAGAAAAGAAAAAAAAGGAAGGTACTTGCCCAACCTTACAAAGGGTACCTACTAAAATTCCACAGTTAACATCATACTTAATGGTGAAAGACTAAGATTAGGACCAAGCCAAGAGTTTGCACTCTTGCCACTTGTATTCAACATTATACGTGAGATTCTAGCCAGGGCAACTAGGCAAGAAAAAGAAATAAAAGGTCTCCAGATTGGAAAGGAAGAAATAAAAATATCTCTATTTCCAGATGATATGATTTTATATATAGCAAGGAATCCAACAGATAACTGTTAACACTAATAAATGATTTTGGCAAAGTTTTGGGATATAAGATCATTATACAAAAACCAGTTGTGGGCACCTGGGTGGCTCAGTCTGCTAAGCATCTGCCTTCAGCTCAGGCCATGATCCCAGGGTCCTGGGATCAAGTCTTGCATTGGGCTCCCTGCTCAGAAGGGAGTCTGCTTCTCCCTCTACCCTTCAGCCTTCCTTGTGATCTCTCTCAAATAAGTCAATAAATAAATAAACATAAATAATAAAATATTAAAAAACAACTGTATTTTATACACTTGCATTAAATAATTTAAAAATTAAATTTAGAAAACAATACCATTTACAATAGCATTAAAAAGAATGAAATACTCAGGTATAAATTTAACAAGAGAAGTACAGAGCTTATACTCGGGAAACTACAAAACTTTGCTAAATAAATTTAGAAAAGATCTAAATAAATGGGAAAAATAGGCTATGTTCATGGGTTAAAAGGCTTAACATTGTTACGGGGCAAAACCCTGCAAACTGATCTGCATACAGATTCACTGAGATCTCTATCAGAATTTCAGCTCACTTCTTTGTATGAATTAATAGATGATTCTAAAATTTGTATGGAATACAAGAGACCCAGAATAGCCAAAACAATCCTGAAAAAGAACAAAGTAGGGTCAATCAAACTTCCTGATTTCAAAACTTACTTCACAGCAACAGTAATGAAGATATTTCAGTATTTGCTCAAGAATAGACATATATAGATCAATGGAATACAATTGAGAGTCTGTATATAAATCCATATATCTATGGTCAACTGATTTTTTACAACAGTGACAAAACCGTTAATAGAAAAAGAATAGTATTTTCTTTCTCTCTTTTTTAAAAGATTTATTTATTCATTTTATATATAGAGAACGAGCGTACATGAGCAGGGGAGGGGAGGAGGGAGGGAGAGAGGCAGAGAAGCGACTCCCTGCCTAGTGGGAAGCAGAGCTTAATCCCATGACCCTGAGATCATGACCTGAGCCAAAATCAAGAGTCAGAAACTTAACTGAGCCACCCAGGTACCCCAAAAGAGCAGTCTTTTCAACAAATGCTACTGATATAACAAGATAGCCACATGCAAAGGAATGAAATTGGACATTTATTTCACATTATATGCAAAAATTAACTCAAAATGGATAAAAGACCTAAATGCAAAAACTAAAACTATAAAACTCTTAGAAGAAGAAAACAAGGATAAATCTTTATAACCTTAGATTTAGCAAAGAGACCTTAGGTAAGATACTAAAACTTGAGTAACAAAAGCAAAAAAAATGACTTAAAAATACATAAATTGAGCATCAAAATTAAAAAAATTTTGTACTATAAAGGACACCATCAAGAAAGTTAAAAGACACAAACTGGTGGTTACCAGATGGGAGGGCGGATGGGTGAAATAGGTGAAGGGAATTAAGAGTACACGTATTGTGATGAGCACTGAGCAAAGCATAGAACTGTTGAATCACTATGTTGTACACCTGAAACTAACATAAAATTGTATGTTAATTATATAGGAATAAAAAAAAAGGAAAGCTAAAAGACAGCCCACAGATTGGGTGATAAGGGACTTGTATCTAAAATATGTAAAGAACTGTTACCCTTCAACAACAAAAAGGCAAATAACTCAATTAAAAACTTGGCAAATAATCTAAATGGTCATTTATTCAAGGAATTTATGTTTATATGATGGATAATGTAAATATAATTATATAAACATAAATTTGGACAAAAGAAGTCACAGAAAAATATAGTACGGTTCCATTTTTGCACTATACAAAAAAAAATCTTGTATTATGGTGATGAAAGTCAGGACAGCAGATACTTTTGTTGGGGCAGAAACAGGTAGAATAGGAGAGCTTATCAGAGTGCTGGTAATTTCTCTCTTCTTGATGTTGGTGCTATTATAGAAGTGTTTATTTTATAAAAAACTCATTGAGCTATGAAGGTCTAATAAGTACACCGATCTGCATATGCACTTGCATCAATAAAGGCACTACAAATGGATGTCGATAGATGTACATTAAAGAAGCTCTTTGATTTATTTATTTATTTTAGATTTTTTTTTAAATTTATTTATTCGACAGAGATAGAGACAGCCAGCGAGAGAGGGAACACAAGCAGGGGGAGTGGGAGAGGAAGAAGCAGGCTCATAGCGGAGGAGCCTGATGTGGGGCTCGATCCCATAACGCCGGGATCACGTCCTGAGCCGAAAGCAGACGCTTAACCGCTGTGCCACCCAGGCGCCCCAAAGCTCTTTGATTTAAATTAAGCTTGAAAAACACCAATACATATAACAGTATATTTTTCAATAGCGAGGTCTTTAATTACATGTGGTTTTCTTATTTTACGCGTATATTATGCCCATTCTAGAAAGGACTGAAGCTGGGTTTAAGAGGATAAAGTAGAGCAAGACACAGGTGAAAAAGAAGAAAAGTAGAGGTAGAAAGTAGAAGCATATGGTCACAATTATGTGTATTTATAAGTTACTTGCATTTCTTTCATCAGTCTTTGTTTTCTTTTGCATGTCTCATTAACTACGTCTTTTATTCTGCTTGGTGTATAGAAAGGTAATAAGGAAAGCAAAGGGAATACCCATAATCTGTTCACTGTTAGCATTTTACCTATTTTATCTTTATCCAAGTAAAATCTAAAGAATCTCCTCTGAGAAGGTCTGAGGGGGACGGTGGGACAGTGTGAGTCCTTAGCACGGAGAGACGTTCTGAGAGAGGGTATCCTCTCCCGCATGGGGGCAGCCCTTGCTGCCCTCCTTCCTCTGAACTCCCACAGCCCTTGCCTTCTGGTATACCACCACTTCTGAATACCACCACCATCACTTCTGAAAACCACCACTTCTGGTATTCATTAGAGATGGACTTGTTACATTAAAAAAAAATTGTCTAGATTTCTGCCATTGGCCAATGTTTTTACTATCGTGAGTCTCCTATCCTATATTATTAAAGAAAACCCCATCAAAATAGTGTTGGTATCTCGGCTAAATATTAATTCCTTTCTTTCCAGGCAAATGTTCAGAGTTTCTGCTGTTCTAACTTCAGAGCTGGGTCAGCTTGAAAAAGACTGAGTGTAGCTCTATCTTCTCTGCACTGGCGGCAGGTCTCCAGCCACAGTTCCTCATCCCCTGAAAACGTACGCCTGTGCAAGGTTCATCTCCACCCCCTTCTTGGTCAGGAGCACCTCTCAACTGTTGAGCTGAACACTGTCTGCAGTGGTACTAAAACTACTGGAGATACCGACAGATGAGACCCTCAGCAGCTTGGCAGCCCCACGTCCCCTGACCTCACTTATCCCCAGCCAAAGCTTTCCAACCGCCGCCATTTCAAGGGACACAGACACAGCAGCCAAGTTCACTTGGGGCCGGGGCTGCCATGGTAGGGGTGGCTGTCTCTGGGGATGGAACTGGGACTATGTTTGGGAGCCTCATCATTGGTTATGCCAGGAACCCTTTTCTGAAGCAACAGCTCTCCTCCTATGCTATTCTGGGCTCTGCCCTCTTGGAGGCCATGTGGCTCTTTTGCCTGATGGTGGCCCTTCTCAGGCTCTTCCGGTGTTAAGGAGCCATCTCCACCCCCCATAGGTCTTTCTCCAGTGTCTCAACTGCCCTGAATATTCCTTTTCCTATACCTCTTCAGGCAGCCTGGGGAAAGTGGTTGGCTCAGGATCTGACAGAGAAAAGACAATTAAATATTGCATTAATCAAGAAAAAAAAAAGATTAAGTATATGGTCAAGGCTTCTTTTCAGGTGACATCTATTATTCAAATAAAAAATGAAAGAATGATAACAAAGTGCTTTCATCATATGCTGCATGTTAGGAGAATTCTGCTGTCATTTTTCATGAAGGCGGATCATCACGACTTTCAATCCTTATAGCTCTGTATGTTTAATCTATCTGTAGACTCCACTACTCTAAGGCAGTGACTCTACAGTATCAAATGAACAAATCCCTTTACTCCTGTTTGTTGTTAATAATTTTAGGAGCCATATTTCAATTCAATTCAGCTATGAGTCGTTTCTTTTTCTCTTTTTATAACTCTGTGTTCAGTCATATGCTGGGTACCCCGACAAGATTTTTAAGACCTCTGCCTTTAAATAACTTGCATTCTCAATGAACACCTATGGTATACAAAAATAATAAAATATGACAGGGTTCATTTCAGTCCATGCCCTACCAGCGCCAGTTCAGGTAGCGAGGGCTGCTTTCTTTGAAAACCCTTCATTAAGACCAGCATGATGGCCTTGACAGTTTGTATTCTCATGGTCTTGATAAAATGTAGCAAGTGATTGGCTCAGGGATTTGCTGATTGACAAATGAGCCAAGGTTGAAGGTTCCCTTGCTCTCAAAGTTTGCTTTGCATTTGCTTGGGTTTGATTTTATTTTTCATAACATTGTGTGGTTCTCCTGACCTCCTACTTCAATCTACAGCTACTGTCAAATACATAGACAAGCAGACATCCTAGCTCTAAGAAGTAAGACAAATGGTTCTTCTGATTCAAATGGTTTGAGGACACAGACAGACTATGCTTGCTACTACTTTTTTTATTTTATTTCCCAAGATGATTCATTTATTGTCAGTATTTGAGAGAGAGTGTAGGTGTATTTAATTGTGACATATACCCAAGATTGAGAGGATAGCCTGGTATCAGCCACTTGCAGTAGACTCACCTTTAAACAGGTGAAAAAAATTGAAGATACTTCAATAGTTAACTTCTTAAATTGAAAAAAAAAATATGTTAAAGTCCTTTATTTACTCCTCTGTGATTCAAAGAACCCTGGGCAGAGTTGAGAGGCGTAGCTTCTACTCTTGATCCTGCATTATAGAAAACTAGCCATCTAACCCTTTGGGCTTCAGATTCTTTTTTTTTTTTTTTTTTTTTTTTAAGATATTACCTATTTAAGAGAGGAGAGAAAGAGCGAGAGAGTGAGCATGAGCAGGGGAGAGGGGCAGAGGGGCATAGGGAGAGGGAGAAGCAGACACCCTGCTGAGGAGGGAGCCTGATGTGGGACTCAATCCTAGGACCCTGAGATCGTAACCTAAGCCGAAGGCAGACGCTTAACCAACTGAGCCACCCAGGTGCCCCACAGATTCTTTTTTTTTTCTTTTCTTTCTTTTTCTTTTTCTTTTTCTTTTTTTTTTTTTGCTGCTGCTGTTTTTTGGCATTGGCTTTAAGTTATTTTAAAAGTATAATTTCCGTTTGTCTTCTACAATTACCATTTAGTGGCTACCTAAAAGGCAATAAAGTAGGCTTTACTTGTACCACCTTGCTTGAACCTCCCAATGATCCTAGGAAAGGGGTTTTACAGGTATCTCCACTTTACAGATGAATCGATTGCAGCAGACATGAAGAAACATCTTGTCAGAGTAACATAGCTAGCTGGGCAGTGGTGAAGTCAGAAATCCAACCCATTCTGTGTGACTGCGAAGTCCTTTGTTGGTTCCTCTCCATTAAGTAATCCTACTTGTATGAGAGGCAGTCCACTTTCTTCTTTAAATGCATGCATTCTGGAGTCAGCCTACAGAGACAAAACCCAGCTCTGTTGCTTGCTCACTATGCAACCTTTAGTAAGTTATTCTACTCTAGTCTAGTTTCATCTATGAAAGGGGATAATAATGGCTCCTTCTATATATCAGGTTGGCGGGAGGTTTCAAGTTAGTATACACAAAGTACTTAGGACAAAGCCTGGTACAATTAGCACTCCTTCGGTGTTACCCACTGCTATTCTGTTCCTTGTGCTTACATCAAAAGAAGAGCCATGGGATTAAAATCAATTGGTGTATAGAAGTGGTTCGATTGCATCAACTCCATCTCTGTTCACTTTGCATGACAAAATAGTCTAGTTCTTGTTTTAAATCTGAACTCTGCAAGTCAAATGGAATGTCAGTCATCCCATAATAGCCTTGCAAGATTTGATTTAAAAATTAAAATGAAAAATTTCTTTATGCTGTACACGGCTTTACCAGGGCTTCTAACTCCTATCAGTTATACGGTAATGCCCATTGTCATGGTGAATCCTGTAGAGGAGACATTTAAGTGGATGGCAGCACTCGATGGGATGCATTTCAGGGCAGAGTGTATAGTATGCCCATGTGTGTGCACCCATGCATACACATAACTGGGATTAGATTCAGAATGCCCGTGTGCCAGTCTTAACTCTGCAGACTGATCCCTTCTAATAAAATACATTTAAAAAAATCTTTTCCTCTCCACGTGGTTAAATTTATCTGTCAGTTAAACATAATACCTATTCCTTCACTGGGCCTATGTGAAGGAATAGGTATTATGTTTAACTGACAGATAAAGAAATTTAACCACGTGGAGAGTAAAATTTTTTTAATGTGTTTTATGAAATAATGACTGTATATAATGTTCTGTAAAATAAACTTCTTTTCAAAGCCAAAATACATTGTTATAGAAACTTAATTTTTATTTTTTAAAACTGCTTTAAATTCAGCCCCAAATTCTACTAACAATTTTTATGCCACAGTCCTTCACACTACAACAGTTTTGGAATCCGGGTGCTTACATTTCTGTATTTGTCTCCTAGAAGAGATCAAATGCTTTACTGTTTCTAGGGTTACAAAGATTATCTTCTCCAGTGGTGGTTTACTGCAAGGACCCACAAGAAGGAGGGCGAAGGGGAGTTAGATCACAAATTACATCATTCTCTCACCCCAGTTATTCCAGAACATGTAATGCACTAAGAATAATACAATGAGACCCAGTGGCCTACTTTCCTTGCTCACTGAGCACTCCAAAAACAGAGCATTAATGGGCACTCTGTGCGGCTATCAGGCACATTGGCTTTTTAGCCCTCCGCGTCCAGCTTGCAGATTGTGCCTACAACCTAACCCAACATAGCCAGGAACACAGCACTGGTTTCTCTAGTAGAGCAAGATGTACCATCAGTAGCAGTTTAGGCCAACGAGCAACTTCTGGCCACTTCCTCTTAATTACGTATGTGTTCAAGGTTTGAAGCTCACGGATTACTTCTTCAGCTTTTCTGGTATACTCATTTTGAGGTCCATTTTTCTGAATCATGTTCCTTCCTCTCAGCCCCCAGTTCTACTCACCATTTTTTCAGCATTGTACATTAAAAAAACTAGCATGCCCAAACTGATTAAATGAGTAAAAACAATTTGGCCACACTTTCTTTTTGATGCTGAATTAGTAAGTTATCTAAGTAGACTTCAGGAATCATTAAGCTTCATAACTAGCAGTCACTACCAAACTATGCAAACAAAGAAATTCCAAGAGAACCTGGACCCAGATATTTTGTCCCATCAAGTTAGACAAGGATTTTGTGAAAAGACAGAAGATAACACTGGCCATTGGCCCAGCCATCATTTACCATTACAGCAGATTTTTTCCCCTCTTTTTCACTACACATGAGCATACAAAGCATAGAAATCACTGAGCTCAGAGCCCACACTCAATTTTTTTTCCTTTTTTTTTTTTAAAGATTTTGTTTATTTATTTGACAAAGAGAGATAGCCAGTGAGAGAGGGAACACAAGCAGGGGGAGTGGGAGAGGAAGAAGCAGGCTCTTAGTGGAGGAGCCTGATGTGGGGCTCGAACCCAGAATGCTGGGATCACGCCCTGAGCCGAAGGCAGATGCTTAACCACTGCGCTACCCAGGTGCCCCCCAATTTTTTTTTCTCTTAAATAGGTGTAGATCCTTCTATGGTATTCAAAGATCATTCAAGGTCAAGGCTTAGGTGTTTATGTATTACAGTATCTCTCTCCCTCTTTCTGTCTTTCTTAGCTGTATCTACTCTTCTCAATTTTATTTGGTTGCCATTTTTTTTTTGCTTTCACTTATTTTACCATTTAATATTAGTGTTTTTAAAATTTTTTTTAAATGCAATCCTTTGTGAAATAGTAAAAGCTGGACATACTGAGAAGCATAAAATCATCAAATGCTTACGCTATGAACCAAATATAATTACTCAGGTTGGGATACAGCCAGAGACATTTGCTACTGGCATTTTAATGTCAAGTGGCAAGAGATTTCCATCTACTTTAGTTCGGAAAGTTCATGGGCACGTGTCAATCACTGTATCTGTTTTTGGAAATAACACTACATCAATTTGTTTTTCCAATTAATTCTTCTCCATCATTATATTCTCATCATGATTCTACTGCAAGAATGTTCTTTAAAATCTGGATATGACCTCTATTCAAGAGCTGTTTCAAGAACTCTGAGGATTTCTGGAGGAAGGGATGGCTTTGTAATTTAATTGGATTTTACTCCAATATGATAATAGCATGCTTCTAATTGTCAGATACTTCAAGAGCAAGTTAAATAAACACATTTTATGAACTGAAAAAAAGTTTTATTGGCCATTAACTTTTATAAGCCAGTTTCAAGGTAGCACCTTACACAATCGAATGTGTTGCCCACTTTCTGTTTATGGGTCATTTTATCACTACATGGTTTTGGAAAAATAGTAAAAACTATTGAAGGGATCATATACCTAAAGACACACAGAAAATTCATTCATGCAATTAGTGTTTATGTGGTTATAATACATATTCTATTGACTTTATAAAATTCATTTAAATACTATCCCTTGGGAAGTCAATAAGTAATGGAAACTTGATTTTAGAAATGCACACTTGATCTGATGAACATTAAAATAAACTATTACTGTCTTCACTGTTGTGACTGAGTGACTAATATAGAAATCTTAAACAATTTTTTCTTTTTACTAACATTTCCTTGGGGGAACATTTCTAGATTACATGACTGGGTTTTTCTCAATCATCATCTCTTATGTAATCCAGATTGGCTATTTCCCAGCTAAGGCTAGAAAGCTTTGTCCAGTGCCTGGTGTCCGTTGCTCAGTCTGGAGCCATGGAGACTTTCCAGCCAACTCACTTACTCCGAAGCCACTGTTCCCCTGGGCCTTATTTCAAAGCCCAGCTTGCACGCATTCTCACTGCTGACCCTGAATGCCGTCTCCTGATAACTTACTCCAGACTATTGTTCTTAAGGCTACACCTATCACTGTCTCAGGTGACTTGGTAGGATTTTGAGGGAAAAGAAAGAGTTATGGAAATTGATTTGGGAAGACCTGCTTCATTAGCTTTCCAGACATACCAGCTGTATATAAATTATAGTTTAGGCTTGAGCAGAGAGACCTGCTACTGTTTCCCAAGAATTATTAACCAGATTAATGTTAAGCAGCATTACATTATGTACCACACAAACCAATAATGATCCTTACCAGGTCTTTTAAAAATTACTTCCATTGCCTAGCACAGTATACTTTCCATATGTGATAAATAAATCTTTGTGCTGATTTGATGAAGATTTTTTTTAAACTATTAAGACCAACACTGCAATGTACATACACAAAGTATATCACTCATTTACGTATTCAACAGGCATTAAACAGGATAAATTTGATGTCTGTTGCCATATACAGATACTACTGAATCATCACTGTAAGACTTAAGGAGGGTAAGACTTAAAGGCAGACAGTTAGTAAGGTATAAGTGACATTATTAACACAGATCTGTTTAACTTCAAATCCCATGCTTATTTCACCAAGTCTCACTTTATTATACATGACCCGAAGATATATTAAAAAAGCAAAGTAATAGGATTATTGAGAATGATAATGGTTAATACCTCTTCAGCTCTTCCAATGTGTTAGGCATTTAGCTAAGTGTTTTATATTTCTGTAATTTAATATTTACAGCAATTTACAATTTATTGTTCCTATAATACAGATGCAAAAACTGAACTGAAGAGAAACAAGTCATATGCTCAAAAAAAGTTAATAGCAAAACTAACTTTTATTTCCTGGGTGTCCTACACTAAATTTATATGTTCAACTATTGCATTAAATGTGAATAGCATAAAGAACTATCGAAATGAAGTCTGGACTAAATTATTTGCCAAGGTGGGTTTTAGGCAGGACAAGCATATACACAGAGTGAGCTCAGAGCGTAGCTGAAAAAGTGCTGTATCTAGAAAGAGTAAGAAGTACTCAAGCACACCTTGATAACTATGACCAATGCTTTTTTGGGGGAAGTTAAATTATGGAACCATTTATGGAAGACTAAGTCATGAGAAGATTAAAAGAGGGAATTTGGGCAATTTACTCAGGCAGTACTATGGCAAATGCTGGAAGGCAGAAGGGAAATGAATGGATAAAGGCGTTTTCATTACTTTTGTCAGGAAATTGGCTGGAACTACAGTGAAGGAATAGGGAGTTTGGATGAAGGAATTCAGGCATAGATAAAGATTTTTGAGGACCGTTAAAAACAATAGGGTCCTCTAGCATACTTTTAAGAAAAAGGCATATACTTTAACTCATATCTTCACTTTCATTGATGTAATAAAATAATATTCTCGTGATCAATAAAAGAGATTCCAACATTTTCTACAATTATTTTTCCAATAAGTAACTTAGAGGCAAATGTAGAAAGGACAACATAAAGCAGCGCTGTATGGCTTCATTTCAATTTATTTATTTGATTAGTCTTTCTAACTGAAGTTCACATTAACATAGGGGAGAAAGTTTTTCTCTATGCATAGAAAATATATCTCATTGTAAAGGTTAATAACTTAGAAAATATGGCAGCAATTTTCTTCAGCATTGGCTTGACGTTGAATGGAGGAATATTCCACTACAGCCAACTTTGAAGTTTATCACTATAGCCATTTGAGTGCTATCGAGCTAAATAAAAGGGCCCTAGCAAACTTTTATAATGAGAATTTTCTTATTCATATTACTTACACTTGGATGAAGTGATTTTACTCTCTTTACTCATAAAAAAGATAACGTTTGAGAAGGCAACGTTTGAGAAGTCTTCCTTTGAGAGGTCATTTGCAGATATAAACACTTTTTTTTTTTTAAAGATAAGGAGGAATGGCTTTTCTGTTTCTAAAGATCTTCATGTTTCAATTAGACACTGTAACTTTCACAGAAATTACACCAGCAATGCCAGCTTTGAAATACCTCAACATTGTCAGCTATGTTAAGATATGAGAACTGAGTAGAAAAAAATAGCATTATTTTATTGAAGAAGTCTGGAGTAGGACTAGAATAAGCTTTTTAAATGCATGTGCTTGGCTTCAGTCCTAATTTCCTCTGAAGCTTGAGCAATACTTTTCTGTCAGCAGATGCAAGGTGCTCTAAATCTCCAGAGATCCAAATGTACTATTTCAAAACTTTGTAACACAAGTTTTTCATCTTTCTCCACTGTTCTACTTTTTAAAAAAATCATAATTACATTGGAGCTTTGATTATAGCAAGTACTAATTACTGGCATTGGAGAGTATTTCATAAGAATATCCCATCTCCCATTTGCTTTCTAGGGAGGACTTCATTTAAATGGGTTATCATGCCTGGAATGGACAAACATACCTAGAAAGGAAAATCACGCCATCCTCATTAAAGCCCAAGGGAGAACCTGAAGGGTTACCTACATATGATTCCACATATTTAACGTGGTAGCAAGAGCTGACTCGTGGCAATCAGGTAGTATAAATCTACCACCACAACCACTATCAGCCAACCCTCCACACGATCACCCCTAAAGAACAACCTCCAAGTAAAAACCAAGTACTTATTGTGGAAATAAAACCTCAAGAAATGATTCTTTTCCTTGTGTTTCAAGTGGGATGATATTTATACGTTTCCTCTATACAGAAATTCTGGAGTTTCTGCTGGCCTATATACGTATGGGCTCGATTTTACATAGGCTTGAATGAATATATATCTAAAACGCTGTTATATCATACATTCAGTTCTGGTTGCCATCTCTAACAACTGAAACCACTATCCAGGTACAAGTAACATCTGGCCCTTGTCAGTGACCCCAGTCTGTGCCTACTCCCTCAGACAGGTTAAGTCATCACACTTCTGTCACCTTAGCAGTCCTTTTACCTAAATCTTTAACCCATTCATCTTCTTGTCACCAGACATCGTATTTTCCTCCCCTGGGTTTTGTGGCACCACGCTACTTTCTTTCTCATTTTTTCTAGATATTCTTAAGCTTCTCTGCCTTATTTTACCCTCTTTTTACTTTTCTCCTCAGCCCTGTGCTCTTTTGAATCCACAATTTCACCAAGCAATCCTATTACCACTTCAAGTACATATTTGCTATTGAACAGTAGACCTAGCTCTTTCACTATCCAGATCTATCTCCTAGCAGCCTGCCAGATATATCCTTTCATCTCTCCTATACAAAATGGAAACAAATCAAACAAACAAAACATAGTAACAAGTCTAGCCTTTTCGCATGTTTAATTTTTTTGAATGAAATCCTAACTGGATGTAGTCACTTTAGGCAAATTTGTCTTTGTTTCCTTAACAGCAGTGTACCCTACTCTCCCCCTGCTAATAGGCCAAGTATTGTGGATTCTACAATCCACGATCAGCTTCAGTCCCTTTCGTGTGCGTTTTATACATTTCCTCTGCCACTCACTTAGTCCAGACTCCTGGGATTTCTCCTGGAGACATAAGGAAAGAGCCTCCTGTACTGCCTGGCTCTCACTGTATCCTCACACTCCTGCCCCACACGCACACGCACTGCCCATTCTCCACACTGCTGCATACTGGGTCGTGTCATTCCCATTAAATGTTTCCCAAAACACCATTAGGATTTCCTTCAACACAAGTCCCTCCGAGATCCGGACCTGCCCACAACTCCAACGTGTTCTTTCTTATGTTTTCTGTCACTGTACTATGCATGTGATGTGCCTTCTGCTTGAAATGTGCTCCTCTCTTCCCCATCTTTCTCTTCTTTCATCTTTTATGAAAAATTGAGCTGAACACAGCCTTCAAAAATCATAAGCCCCAGTCAAGAGTCACTAGCCCTTGCTCTGTGCAACCCATGCACACTATTTTTTTTTTCAAGATTTGTATTTATTTGAGAGAGAGTGAGAAAGAGCACACGAGCTGGGGGAGGAGCAATGGGAGAGGGACAAGCAGATGCTGCACTGAGCACAGAGCCCCCACTGTGCGTCTCCATCCCACAACCCGGAGATCATGACCTGAGCTGAAATCAGGAGTCTGGTGCTCAACCTACTGAGCCACCCAAGGGTCCCCTGTGCGCTATTCTTATGTAACAGTTCTCAGAATCTATTATTTTTAAATAAGTTAAAGTTTATTTAATTTTGCATTTATTATTCAGTCCAGTAAATATTAGGCAGTAAATCTGTATCTGCTGAATAAAGATATAAATTGAAAAAATTATAGAGAGACAACTTCTATATGATTTTACTTGAAAGAGGTAACTACTTTTATTACCCCCTTCACATTTCTGTTATTGCCTATTTCCAAGGGGTCTAAAAATGAGAACTAGCCCTCATAGGAATAACAATATTCTTTAAAAATAGGTAGTTTGTGGATTATCTGAATAGCTATTTAAAATGATATGATTTCTTGGAAAACCTGTGCTGAGTTATGCATTGTCAGAAGGCATTCATTCAAATACCTCAAGACAGTGCTTAGCTCCCAAGGGAACGCAGTTATGAACATACACAGGGATAACATTCTCTAGGACAGAATATGTTGACTGCTTCTCCAACAAAGAAGTTAAAAAATAAGCTGCATATAGCATCATTAGGAAGATAAAAAGCCAGTTCTCACTCTTCTAAGAGATGCTCTGAGCATCTTCTTTATTCTTTTCTCTCTTACATTTTATAGCTTATAAATACAGCCATAATTCTAACATTACTTCTTTTGGTAAGGAGCAATAATCCTATGTGCATTTATGATCATCACTGTTTTTTTTACAAACTCCCTTTGGAAATAGCAAAGTGCATTTGTGCATGTTGTATTAATTCACTAACATTATTTTGGTCATTCAAAAATCTAATGTTAAGTCCCTGGAAACAAGCACTGATATCCAAGCATGTATGTGGATACCACTCTGTTTTTACTCAATTTAACTCAATTCATATTTACCATGAATAGTATGTGTTGAGAATCAGACAAAGCACCAAAGGTAAAAGGCATGAATGTTGAACTAGGGAAATTTTACATTTTTATGGAGTGTGTGGCATAGGAAAAGAAAATATGCAAACATAATATGAAATAAGTTTAATGTCCATGTTTGGTCTTTATATTTTTCTCCTAAGGACACCAACTTATATTCCCCCTCTCTCATGAAAACTGGATTTTTAGGAAGAATGTGATATTCCGAATTGCAGCCCTCAAGGACTTCTTAGACTAAGGAGTGTGTTTAACAAGTAGCCAATTTATAATGCAAAATAGTGTACTGTTAAAGCAACATTAACATAAAGTGTCTTATGATGATAAATACATGTGATGGAATATTCTAAAATATTCATTGCAAATAAATACACTTTAAATTCAGAATAATTGCTGGCAACAAGGACTGGTCCTACTCATTGAAAGGGTAATTCCACTTCTAGGGGGGTGTCTCAAGGAAAATACCTGAAGCATATTAAAAGAAATAGGTTTATGCAAATGATGTTAGAATTATGTTATGAAGGCGAGTATACTAAATGATCATAAAACAATACAGTAAATAGTAGGCAATGACCAAGGCATTTAAACAGCCAATAAAATAATCTTTTCTCTACGCTTATATTATGAGGAATGCTTTTGCTATAAGTAAAACATTCAGGAATCTGAATTATATTTATGGTATAAGTGTGTTAAAATAAGCAAAATATGCAAAAGGAGACTAGTGTTAAGCATATTAAACATTTAGGTGGCCTTACTGAGTTCTCTCATGCTTTTGCTTCTTTTTATTCTACTTTTAAATATTTTATATTTTTAAAGTTATGGAAATATATTACAATTACACTCTGAAAATAAATTTTACTTAAAATTTCAATAAATCATTTAAAAATAAATGGAAATGTTAAGATCTATAAATCTAGCAATAATTCCTTCTATCCTCTGGAATGGAAACTACTCATTCGTTTTGTATCTTAACTGAGTACAATTTATTAAAAAAAACAAAACTAAAACTCATAAAATATTATATAAAATGATAGCCAAATGTTTATCACAGGTAATAACCACTGACTTTTCTTCTTTGACAAATATGTACCTCAATATATTCCAGCTTTAGTGCATTTATAGACAATGCAAATCAAATTTTCAGCTGTTGCTGATTCTTCTCTGAACTTCCTAGAAACCAAAGCTAAACCTAAGAAAGTTACAACATCCACCCAAAGTATAAACTACTAACCATTTTGCCTGCCAAGCTTCAAAATAATGAATCATCTTAGTGACAGATGTGGAGGTAAAAACTATACTATCTGTGCTAAAATAACTTATATACCATGTAAATTTTAATAGACTATTTCTTTTTAAATAGCTTCAATATTTATATTGCAAAGTATTTAATGTAAGGTTAAGATGAAAGGAAATATAAATGGTATTTTTTTTTACATAGCTGATATACCAAAATTAATTTATTAACAGCTGCTAGATGGTTCAGGAGACCACTGGAGTCGGTGGTAAAGGTGATTATCAGTTTGACCATATGCATTACCCAAAGTCACAAACACAAAAGGACCATTTCCTTTTTTTTAAAAATAATCTTGGGTTTCTATCTTTGACAAACTAGTCACATATAAAGCTTGAACAGGAGTAATAAAAATCCTGTACTTTACTAAGCTTAAATAACTCAGTTAGGCCAACACTTCACATCTAGAATAGCGGACCAAATTTAATTCAATTTTAAGAGGAGTAAAAAAAAGACGGCAAAGGTAGTGGAAATCTACTATACCATCAATATAAGGCGAGGAAAGGCAAGAAGGTGAAATGGTAGAGGAAAGGCCTTTTGAAGGAAATAAAATTAGAAAAGAGATAATTGCCTATCTCCTACATGGGAAATAATGTAGGGCATTTGGAATGAAGGTCACTTAAAAATAAGAAAGCTTCAGTAATGCATTTACAATAGACCTCAGCAAATCTGGACATTTCATCGTTTTTAACATTTAGACTGTTTAATCTGGTATCAGTGATTGTTGCTACCCACAAATTTTTCTCCGTGTTTTTGGTTGCACATTAAAATAGCAAGCCAAAATCATGTAAGTAAAACTGACATAGGAAAAGCAAGAAAGGGATACAAGAGATAATGGTGATTTGTATTTTGACATTTTTTAGTCATTCTGATAGACTACTGGTACTGGCTTCAAAAGAATGAAGTGTGGGCAAATCACATTTTAGAAGCAATACAAATTTTTCTCCCCAGGCCAGAAGATATAGACTCATTTTAGGCCAGAGGATAATGACTTCTAGCCACATTCTTTCTAGTTTAAACACAATAGGAATAAGCAATTTCTCCCTTTTGTTGGCTTATTTGCTCAATAACACATCACTTGGAAAAACAAGTATAGCATCAACAAGATGTAAGTAAGGCAGGGGCACATTTTAACCCATGGGGAGCCAACTATGCTAAAGGAAGCATCATTGGTCAGAATAGTGCTATTATATGAGTGAAGACTGACAGACAAATTGACATATCACTAAAAATACATTATAATTAAGAAAAACAGCAACATATATAATCATTTATTTACATCAAAGTTAGGGGAACAAAGAAACTCACAATCTAAGATGGAATAATCGGTTTTTCCAACAAAGATATTTGATACTTGTATTAGTTATATATGTTCTGTAATATCTGAGAACAATACTGGTAAAGGCTAAGTGAATTATAAACTGTGATTTCTATCACTGTCCAACTCAATCGTATATTATAAAAAATAACAATATAACAATATCCACAGAGTTGTAAGTTACACACACACACACACACACACACAGAGCAAAGCAAACACTTCCATGAATGTAATTATATTTCGTAACCAGGAAACATAAAGATACATTAATTCAAATTTTCACTTCTTTGCTATTTTGTCTGTGACAACAGCAAAACACACAAAGCCAAGTAGGAAGCACAAATAACCATGAATTTTGAGAGCAAAGGAGCAATTCAACAAATTCAAATATCCTCAGCTTTCTGTAATAATAGAAATAGCACCTAGGTATAAAACATAAAAGCAACAGTCAATTTCATACCCTATACTTTATAAAGAGATACCAGATGGAATCAACATTGGTGATTCCAAAGGACACAGAATGTTTTTATTCATATTAGGGGGAAAAAAACTTCCAAGGAGAGGCTATAATTCCTTATATGTTTACCGAGAATTTCATGTACTCTCTTGATGTCCACCCGTGCTGTAATCTCTACTACATCATGGATGGCTATGGTAAACTGAATTGGGAACTGAGAAACATAATAAACTTGTTCCAGCTAAATGATTACAGACGCTTGTTTGGGCTGTACTAGTGGACAGATTGTTCTGACCTCTTTCAAGTCATGGCTAAGGTAAAATCTGGTATGTTCAAGATTTCCTGCACTTAATAAGGATATAGATCCCCATCTCAGCAAACAACCGTTCTTATTAGGATCCCAACTTCAAAAGGCATTAACATATAAGGGTAGGATAACAAAAGATAATGTTCTCAATCAATTTATCACTTGTTTAAGGAAATCAATTAGGCGATTATCCCAATCGAGGATTTACTTCATGATACCACTATCTTTTTTATATATTTAACATGTATACCCTGTGCCAATACCTATGATCAATGTTTTGGATGTGTTACCTTCAGTAACACCCCAATTTTTAAATATTTTATCAGTAAGAAAACTGAGGCGTAGAAGCATTAAGTAATTTGCCCAAGGTCACACCCAACTGGCAAGGGGTAGGGGTGGGATTTGAACTTTGACCACAGGACTTAGAGCCACTACATTGTACAGGCCCTTATTTGGTTAATTAGGGGAAAAATCTGTTTAAGTAACTAATGATGTTTCATGCAAATGAGATTCTATATTCAAAATTAATCATTCATCATTCATGGGGTCGAAAAGGAGATCCTGAAATTCATCCTAATTCCCCATACACACACTGGTTAAAGCCTAGTGTATCTGGCAAATATTTGGTACTTGTTAAGTATTTGCTGAATCAATAAATGAAAGAATACTGTATGAATATCCAAATCAACTCAGACAGGAAGATGTCATGATCTAAGGCTCATTATTTTGTTATTTAGTGGCTTTGACCGTTTCAAGGT
Organism: Ursus arctos; assembly: GCF_023065955.2. Classification (NCBI taxonomy): domain Eukaryota; kingdom Metazoa; phylum Chordata; class Mammalia; order Carnivora; family Ursidae; genus Ursus; species Ursus arctos. The sequence goes on along the minus strand of NW_026623100.1, from coordinate 58,606,935 downwards.
GATAGCACTACTTTTGACAAGCAGTGGCTCAATCATAAATACCAAGGGCACTGGGATCATTATAAATGGTTAGTGGCATGACATCCATTAAGTAGGGAGTTGATCAGAAAGAGATAATACCTAAATTTGGATCAAACATTATGTATTTTTAAAGAAGAAGAGAATATTGACCACAGAAAACAAAATACAAGTAAACATCAGATGCCAGACCTGAAAACAGGTGCTATAAAAGTACTTGTCGATTGATGCCCTGGATCAGAGAGTTATAGTAGATTAAGTTTCCTTTATTTAAATTTGAGACTTTTTAAATCTCACCTTAAACCAAACCCACTCTTGGAATAATCTTCAACTGTGGTTTCACTGTGTCCTGTTTCATAATGAAAGTTCTTTTTAATTGTAGAAAGCAATTCAATAAGCAAATATTTAAATACAAACTGCGATCAAAAGCTATTGAGTAATATGATATCAAACCCTAAGAACATGTGGAGAATTAATGAAATTATAGTGAGAAAGACAAATGCCAAAGGGGTTAGTAATCTAAAATGTCTATAACTTCTAGTAACAATGTGTGAACAATTTCCAGGAGGGTTCTTCTAAGGAAAAGGCTAATTATTTCAGATCCCTCCTCTGTAAAGTTGCAGGTCTGTGATCTCTTGTCAAGACGTGTAACTTCTAGAAAAGAATTGAAAAGACCTATGGATGATGGGAAAGTGCTGGCTGCCATGGACAACATGACTGAGTTCTAGATGACTGCCTGTCTTGGAGGGTAATAGAGGAACCTCACTGCTGAGACAAAACGAACCAGAACAATTTCATCTCTAACGTATTGGATAAAAAGTCCAGGCAAGAAAGCCATTGTTCATGATTTTCTTATTAATATATTATTTAAGAATGTCAAAAGTGCCCTGACTACTCATGTAAAGATTTTTCAAAATGAGTATCTTAATTAATACCTGTAATGTTATCTGTTTAAATAATACTCAACACCTAAGCCCTGAAAAGTGGACCAATCCCAGGAATATGAACTGCTTTATATCTACTTCAGTAGAAAAATGGAACAAAGTAAAACACTAACCAATTTTTATCTCCTCAAATTTTCATTTGCTACATTCGTCAAAAAAAATTAAAGATAGCAACTTAGAAATTAAAATTAAATCACTGAGTTTTTTTGCCTTTAACACATTTTAGACAAATGGTATTTCAAAGATCTCCATCGTTTAATTTCCACCCGAATATACTGAATCACATAAAGTCCAGAAATAGAGGAGAACAGAAGCATAGGGATTTGTGAAATATTAGATTTAATACCCAGGAAACTACACACTCTTAAAATAAGGTTTTCTACACTTTTCTAACAATTCTTTCCTCTGAGTATACCCAAATGCCCTTCTTCCCTCCAAGGGTTGTTACAACTTCCTCACAGCTATTATCTACCCCAGATGTCCACTTTGTTTCCATACTATCTTTATAATTTTCACTTTCTCTCTTTTTCATTGTTTCCCTTCTCTGTACCCCCTAACATGGAAAACACAAAAGATTGAGACTAAATAGAAAAAAATAATTAAGAAATTCATCTAAAAAAAAAAGAGAAAGTTGCGCTTGAATTTACATAAAGAGAGGCAAAATTCTAATGGAACCGTGTGCCTCAACTTCTCTAGTTCATATACCCCTTAAATAAACATAAGCCTATAAGCCTTTCTTTAATGTTAACATTTCAGAATACATTTTATGTGGTGTAATGAAAACAATTATAAATCTAATTTTTATTATTTTATTAAGATTTTATTTATTTGAGGGAAAGAGAGCATGAGTGGGGGGGGGGAAGGGCAGACAGAGGGAGAAGCAGACTCCCCACTGAGCAGGGAGCCTGATACAGGACTCTATCCTAGGACCCCAGGATCATGACCTGAGCCAAAGGCAGATGCTTAATCGACTGAGCCACCCAGGTACCCCTATAAATCTAATTTTTACTGTTGAATGTGTATTTTCTACCTAAGACTTTCTTCTAACCTTTTCCTCAATTTGACGCGTCATGCAAGGGTTCATGCTGCCCTTTCTCAAGGAGGAAGCACTTCACCTAATTTTACAACTGAGCAAAAATTCTTCAATATGTGGGTCTATGAAACTATCATTTAGAAATCCCCTTGTGGGCATTTGGGACAAATACTTGAAATGGTAACCCAAGTATAAATCAGAACATCAGATCTGTAGGGGGATTTTACAAACTTGGGGCCAAGCAGTCAGCTTAATAGTCACTAGCTTACGTGAAATCATTTGAAATCAACAGGAACAAATAGCAAATAAAACATTGACAGAGCACCGTTAGGTGCCTATTGTACTGTAGGCACAGGCACAAAACAGGTAAGAACAAAAATGGAGAAGAACTAAACGAAACACCCAGATCAAGTAAGGCAGAGGTTTTTCTTTTTTCTTTTTCCTTCCCTTCCCTCTTCTACTTTTTTGGTAGCCTAACTGATTTACATTGCAACAGAAGCATCTGAGAAATTCCACTTGTCTACAATGTCAACTCAAAGTGTCTCAGACAGGCTTTCCGCCACGGGCCAGGTCCAGGCTGTAAATTCTGGGACCACCATATAACATAATGGGCTCAAGCCCTAGACTGAGTTACAATTACAGTACCCGGATATGTTCTTTCTATAGGAATGTGGAAGATCACAAATGAGGAGCATGGGGGGAGCAAGGGTGAGTTGATAAAGAATTTCTACATTTCATTCTGAGAAGGATGCTTGGTTTTAAGTAGACTGATTGGCTCTAAGGATCAAAGTTTAATACAAAAAATTTAAAAAAAAAAATTCCAGCCAAAAGATTTGATTTAAGGACCTCAAGCTTAACAGTGTAGGTGAAGAAGATCAAACTGGTAAACCAAATTTAACTGTGGGAAACATGAGATACCAAGTGAGAGAAATGCAGGTGTAAGTGTTCCTTGAAATAACAAGACTTCAGACATGGGCCAGGTTGTATCAAATGACAATATCTACAGGTTCATAGGTGTGGGAGTCTGAAAAATGATCTTCAAAGATATCCAAATCCAAAGATATCCAAATCTGTCAGTAAATTCTTTCCTGGTAAAAGATGCATTACAGATGTGACTTAAATTAAGGATTTTGATTATGCTGGATTATTTTGGGTAATCACAAGAGTCTTTTAAGAAGGAGGTGGAGGATCAAGTCAGAGGAGATGATGTGACTATGGAGGGAGAGGGAGGGAGAGATGTATGTAGAGGCAGGGGCCAGAATGATGGAGGGCCACAGCCAAGGCATATGGGGAGCCTCTGGAAGCTAAAAAGGGCAAGTAAGCAGATTTCTTCCAGCACCTCCAGAAGGAATATAGCTCTGCTAAACCATTTTAGACTTCTGATCTCTAGAGCAGGAAGATCAAACATTTGTGTTGCTTCACGGCTTTTTGTGGTAATTTATTACTGCAGCAACTGGAAACTAATACAATAGGAATGGTGTGACATGACTCAGAGACCCAGGGAGACAGACACAGGTAATAAAGGTTGGAAATCACATATTTGCACTGAAGTAATAAGATAGGAACCCAGGTACAGTAAGGCCTGGACAGGTCAGTAAGGAAAAGTCAATAAAAAATCATCTGTCCTCTTATTTGTGGCAAGAACTGCCTATATTTTTCCTTCCCATTATCAAGACAAGGCTAAGGCAATAGACATTCCTGAATAGAGTAAGGTTTGTGGTTATGGAAGACAAGCAAGAGGCTGAGCTACGAGTCTGGTAGGTACACACAGCCCAAATATTGCAGTTTTTGTGTGTGTGTCATCAGCTATGGATATATCCATCATCCACTAATTCATGAGAAAGATTGCTTTCCCTTCCCATAAAGGACAGAATGACTCATTACCCCTCCTCTCTCACTTTTCTTTTCCTACCTTGAGCAGTTATTTTTTCAGGTAAGTTTCCACTAAAATGCCCTTCATTATTCATTTTGTATCTTAATAATTTAGCAAGAACACTGTCTTACAAAGCTTCACTGCAGGTTGCTGGCATGTATAACTTTCAATAAGGACTCACTAACCACACACTAATAACCATGATATAAATAATTAAACACACCCAGGGCACTGGCACCCTGTTATTCTAAGTCTAGAGAGAAAAGCAAATGGGATTTTCTTATACACGAATGCTGTTCTTTTTGGTAATCTTGGTATACCCTAGGAATAGCTTCCAACTCGCCCCAGACATAGTATTTCTAAAGTCCTCCGCTTATAACTAAAACAGTAATAAAGCCCCACTGGAAAAGAAAGGCCAAAGGAAGAATTGGCAGACAGTGAGATCTTTGAGTAAGATTAATTACAAACGCTTGTCTAACTTCTACCCCCTAACTGGAAGCCTGCCTTCTATTCTCCACTACAGGGTGAGCCCAGGATTGGGAAGTATAGTCTACATGTGGGGCAACTCATGCTTCTCATGCCTACGATGGGTATTCCCAATCAGAGTGCAACTTCTGTCTAAATCTAGCCCAGTTCCATTTTCCACTCAAGTGGGCGCACAGCCACTTAACCATTTTCATTACAGCGAACTAGACAGCTATTACCATTTGCTCCCAGTGCCCACTCTAGATGCAGCCTATTTTCCTTAGTGGCTTTCTCTCTATGTTCAAGTCTAAGACTCATCCACAACATTAGGAAGTGGGGAACTATGTATCAGTTGCTCTCAAGCATATCCTATTTCTGTGGTGGGCTCTGAGGTGACCTTGCTGCTCCCTCCATTCCTCAGGTAATTTTCAGTTGTGTTCTTTGAGGGTTGTCTCTGGATCCCAGTGCTGGCTATTACCAGTGCTAAACTCATCTCCCATTTTGAGTCCACCATTGATAAAGTACCAGTATTAACTTATCTGTTGAAACTGGCATTTGTTTTCCCTGTTAGACCACCTTTACTGATCTTAAAAGCCCTATCATCTGCAGCCACAGACTCTAAGAACCAACCTTATAGTGGCAATGCCCTTCTATTTTTCTCTTACACCGATTCCCAGCAGAATCAGCCCTGTTTGTAACTTTTCAATTCCTCCCAAATTCCTAGCTCAGGCTCACCTTTCCTACAGTGGCCAATGCTCCCACTATCTGACACAGATGATCTTTTCATCAGCACCTATTGTTGATATAGCTTAGCTAACAGATAATTGCTTTGTGATTCAGGGATGCTTTAGTGACATCAGAGGGGAAGAGGACAAGAATGAAAGGACAATGAACAAGTAGCAACACTTTTCAGCGCTGTTGAAAAATTGTACATCGATGACCCCTTTACCTCTGAGCAAGGGGCATCTCAGAGCCTATCTCTGAGTTTTCCCCAATACTCTGTAGTTGCTCTGATGATTAATTAGAGAGACCTGTGAAGATGCTACTGCATTGCAAGCAATCATCTTATTATATTTTGCTGTGGTAAGAACATGAGGTTCAATGCTACATAGTAACATTTAATTATTTTAATGACACCTGTGGTATGTGCATTGATGGTCCTTAACACCATTTTTATGTGAAGTAAATTAAGCAAGTCAAATGGAATTTTGCAGATTTATAGGCCACTGACATCTATTTATTTACAGGAAAAAAAAAAAAAAGATACCTTAGCCCTAGCTCACACAGAACATCTTTATTTGATGTTGATAATGGCCAAGGAGCAGTTGGCCAGGAAAGGTGGTTCCTGTCATATGCTCTGAAGTTCCAGATTGCTGTCTCACCACACCTGTTATGACAGTTTTCAAGGGGGAATGGGTAAGGAATCTTAAAGATCAAAACTAATTTTTAGGACCATCTGCCTTAAATTATTTTAAAACAAGTTTTGTCATATTTAAAGAAACTTGCATACATAAATACATGCATATTGATATATAAAAATATATAGAAAACCCTTGCTTTGCATGTTTTAATATGCATGAATTTCAGTTACCACAGTTTAGTGAAATAATACCACTCTCTTTACAGTCCAAATTTCGGTTACCAATATATATTAACTGTCATTACACAGAGTACAAACTTCACTGCTGGCTCTTAAAGTCCACAAATCATTATATGAATGACAGACATACATCATGATCAGTGACTAATCACATCATTTCCTTCCAGATCTGTCAATAACTATTTACTGCCCCTTTGCTTGTTATTCAGTTTACACACCCAACAAAATGCATAGCTGGGTTGCCTCTGTGTCTTCCAGTGATAAACCCACATATAATTTTTACAAAAATGGGTAATTGGAAAACGGTACCAGCCAACAATGATGGAAATGCAACCAAGAAATGAAAAATAACACCAAAAGTGAAACTCAAATAGAACATAGTGGATTTGGAGAAGAAATGCTGGCTATGGAAATGTTTTTACTGCTCCTATTCTAGAGGTAGCTGGAGGAAATTAGTGAAGGCAGACTTATCCACACAAATGAGGAACGTAGTTGTGATAAGGATGAAAATATCCCAGTGGAAGAAACACTGGAAAAATACTTTACAGTAAAGACCTCTCAGAGATATCTTACAATGTTGGATACACAAAGGATAAAGTGTTAGAAGTTGATCCCAACTTCGAAAAGAACATGATAATTTACCAAATCATAGAAAAGATGCTTGTTCCGTACTGTAACTGTATAACAAGGCAGCAAACACTATTCAAAGCATCCTTGATGGTTCATTTCTTTATTTTATTTTTTAGAAGATTTATTTTAGGGAGGGAGGGTCACAGGGAGAGGAAAAGAATCTCCAGCAGACTCCCCGCTGAGCATAGAGTGCTGTGGGGTTCAATCCTACAACCCTGAGATCATGACCAGAGCCAAAACCAAGAGTTGGACGCTAAGCCTACTGAGCCACCCAGGTGCCCCCATGGGATCAAGCCCCTCCTCAGGCCCTGCGCTCAGCAGGGAGTCTTCTGGAGATTCTCTCTCTCTCACTCTCCCTTCGTTCCTCCCCACCCCCTGCTCTCTAATAAATAACTCTTTAAAAACATAAGAGAAATAAGGTATTGAGTTCTCTAGGTTACTAATTTTTAAATACATTGTACTAAATAAATATTAGTTTTACTATTTTTTAGAATTCCCATACATTTATAACCAACAGTATAAGAGTTTTTGATGTTTGGAGAAAAATATCTATAAAGGTCACAAGACATTTTAAATTTTGCTCATTGATTATTGAGATAACTTTATACAGTTTCAGCTTGCATGGTCATTTTATAGTCCTGCACTTCCATGCTTAAAAAGCAAGGAGAACTGAGGTCTATAAACCTGCTCTGAGAGAGAAGCAGCTGGAATCCCACTAATGAAACTATGTATTCATAGAAGTATATGGAGTAACAGAGACGCAAATACTTCTGTAATTATGCCTGGGCCCTCACTCTTCTCTATGTTTGATAACCCCTGAGGGAAAAAGAGGAAAGAACATGGGAAACATGTCCCTCTGTCTCTCACACAAACCCACACAGAAACACATGTGTGCACATGCACAAAAACACTTACAGTGTGTTACTGATCTAATTTCATGCTCCATATATTAAATGCGTTTTATCCACCCGAATGCCTTAAAATCAATACATCGATTTTATGTTTTTACTTAATGGGAAATTAGTTTTGGATCTGGAAATATAGAGTCAGTAAGAAAGACACTGCAAACATGTTGGGATGAAAAGTTCTGAAAAATTACTATGATCACATCCATAGTGAGTGAATGAATATTATCTCTTAATCTTTTGTGAGGCTTCATCTATTTGTCCTCCTTTACTACAGAGTGAAAAATGAGACAAGGTCTACCTTTGTTTTGTGAATTGCATTATGTTGAGTATTGTTGAGGGTTTTTTAAAAACTAATTTATGATGTATTCTGAATAATTTTCTATGTGCATCCAAGGGAGTAATCAATATACCCTCCTTTTAAATTGAAAGCTGTGTTCAGCAACTCCCACAGTTCTGTAATTTCCAATTTTATCTCCGAATTCAAATAAGAAGCAAAATCTCGTAAGTGGACACAGTGTGCAGAATAATAAATGCCTTCTAGAGAGGCACATGGCTTGTCATGAGGATTCTGTTCTTCATGGCTTGGAGGGGAAGTGGCCTGCAGTCATCATTCCACTTACCTGTTCAGAATCACTGACCTGATCTGTTCTCTGAAGCAAGTGATGTGATGAGAGAACTCATGGGGTTAGTCACTCTCTTGCTAAGCAGCCACGAACAGGCATTGTATGGCCCAGCACCTTCACCTGGAACTTCAGCACAATAAACACTGTAGTTAATACTCCAGGAGGACTCATGCTAGCATTCTCCCAGTTCATTCCAAGGCTGTTTATGTTGGGTTGTAGAAGGGATTGCAGTCAGGTCACTGTGTATCTCTGAGTCTCAGTTACTTCAACAGTACAATAAGTGCTTGATATAATTTACCTCTAAGGTGAAACATTCTGCAATTCTGAGTTGCACTCCAGCCATACATATATATGTATGTGGGTGTATGTGTATATACATAAAAAATGCATATATACATATATTCTTCTGAAGTTTGCTTTTTCTTTTTTACTTTGTATCTTTAAAATACTTCATATCAGTTCATAGAGAACTTCAGTATTTTATGGCTGCAGCATGCTTTATCGTGTCTATGTACAAGAATCGATTCAACTAATCTCCTAATTTGAACATTTAGAAGGTCATCAATATTTTGAAATTTTAAGTAGCACTGAAATATGTTAGTTCCCCAAACCATACACCAAGATAAAGTTCAAGTCCAAATGAGTTAGAGATTTAAATTAAAAAAATGAAAGTACACAAGTACTAGAAGACAACAGGAACAGGAGTGAATTTGTGTTCATCTGGGGATAGAGTAAGGCTTTGACTCTTCTGAACACATAATCTGCATAATATGAGGGACATTTAGTCTTTGAGAGAGATTTAATCATAGTGAGTTCATCAGTACAATAGATATTAGCTGTTTTTTCACACACATGGTGCATCTTAACGTGCGGTATCGTCTACTTGTTTTAAACAGTTAGTCACCTGCTCTTCTGTGTCACTACAGCATATAAACCATCATGTGATATGGCAGTTATTTGTCTATTTAATTTCTTTACTGAAACCAGGGATTCCTAAAACCAAAGTATTCATTCTCCTTTTCCATGCATACCTCCTCCCACTTTCTGGTTCTAATCCATCTATGCTGATAGCAAGAAATCTGCATTTTAACCAGGACTCAGGAACTCTGACAAAAGTGGTTTCAGGAACCATGTTTTACCAAATACATTATTAGGTTTTGAGCTCCCTGAAAGCTAGATTTATTGCCATATTTATTTTTCTCCTATAATTATCCCTCTAACACACACATAAAGACCAAGAATGTAGTAAGTAACAAAAAATGTTCTTCAGGGTTAAAAAAATAATTAACAGCTGATGATCTGTTTAACAAGAATGAATTAAAAATATATTTAATAATGACAGTCAAGCTTTCAAGACAATATAGTTTAGATTATCTTCTTTCTTCCTAAAATTTAGTTACTCTGGAAATATTTTGCCCACTGTAATAGCTACTTTTATGTGTCCACTTGACTGGACCATAGAGTGCCCAGATATTTGATCAAACATTATTCTCAGTGTGTCTCAGCGAAGGTATTTTTGGATGAGATCAATATTTGAATAAACTGAGCAGAGCACACTGCCCTCCCAAATGTGGTGGGACCTGATCCAATCAAGTGAAGACCTGAAAAGAACAAAAAGGATGAGTGAGGGGGAATACCCCCTGCTTAACTAGTTAAGCTGGGACATTGATCTTCTTCTGTACTCAGACTGAACTTACACCACTGGCTCTCCTGGTTATCAAGACTTTGTGTGACAACTAAAATTATACCATTCACTCTACCAACTGTCCAGCTTGCCACACACAGACCATGGGACTGCTCTGCTTCTGTAATCACATGAGCCAATTCCTTAGGATAAATCTCTCCCCCTCAATTATTTATATTTATATTTATATTTAACCATCTCCATTTTAGAGAACCCTAAAATACCCATCTAGGCTATTTTAATGGAGACTGAGTTTAAAACAACCCAGCACAGCAATAACAACAAGTCTTGTATGCTTCAAATTATGTTTTTGATGTTGTTTCTTTCTTTAAAACTTCATATGTCTTTTCTAGAACAGATACACTATTTTATAGTAAAATAGACATACTATTTTATACTATGTGCTTCACTAAAAATAACTACCTAATATTTCATTTGGGCTTTGCATACAAAATCTCACTGAAACTTTTATTTTTAATTTCCAACATAGTTATTGTAACATATATTATATATACTACATATACATATATTTACATGTATATGAAATAATATGTTTGTGGATATAAATAGGCAGATAGTGTATCAGTCAGAGTTCTCCAGAAAAACAGAACCAATAGGACATATGTAGATATCTATGAAGAGATTTATTATAGGAACTGGCTCCCATGCTTATGAAAGCAGAGAAGTCCTATAATCTGCCTCTGAAAGCTGGAGAACAAAGAAAGTCAGTAATATAATTCAGCCCAAATCTGAACCCGAGGACCAGAAGGCCACTGGCGCTAATCTCTTCCAAAAATACTCTCACAGACACACCCAGAAACAATGTTTTACCAGCTATCTGAGCATTCCTTAGTCCAGTCAAGTTGACACATAAAATTCACCATCGCAGATAGACGGATACACAGATTTTTCATGTTCTACGTATATACACTCAACATTACTCAGAGAAAAACAAATGTACAGAAGCTTTAATGTGAGACTAACTTTTAAAATCACTGATGTATACAGTTCTGTTAAGTTTGAGGGTCAATGTATAGCACCTATCTTTAGAATCAACAGAGGAGAAACCCATTAGTATAATTTTTTGAGGAAAAATAACATTTTTGTCTGGAAATATCAAGGAAGTCGACAAGAAAATGAATAGCAGGGAAAACAATAAATTTACTTAATGCAGCTAAATGTTGGCAGATACAGGGAATTGTAAGGTAAGACTGACAACAATGTGACGGCAAGAAAAGAAAGATGTTAACTTAGAAATAAAACAACAACAACAACAACAAATCCACCTCTGCTGGTGCCTTTGTAAGCATGAGCAACCCTATAAAAGAATCTCCCACAGTGGTTTCTTATTACTGGCTGTTTTCAGAGTGGCGCATCAATCCCCGTGCTGCAGACTGTGCTCACCCTGGCAAGGTAGGAAAGAGATGATTGAATGATTAACCAATACATGAGATTCATGCAAACGGCCTCTTGGAAAATTCTCAAGTCAAAATGGAATGCAAGTTGGTACAACCACTCTGGAAAACAGTGTGGAGGTCCCTTAAAAAGTTAAAAATTGAGCTACCCTATGATCCAGCCATTGCACTACTGGGTATTTACCCCAAAGATACAGATGTACTGAAGAGAAGGGCCATATGCACCCCTATGTTCATAGCAGCATTGTCCACAATAGCTAAATCATGGAAGGAACCGAGATGCCCTTCAACAGATGACTGGATTAAGAAGTTGTGGTCCATATATACAATGGAATATTACTCAGCTATCAGAAAGAATGGTTTCTCAACATTTGCTGCAACATGGACGGCACTGGAGGAGATAATGCTAAGTGAAATAAGTCAAGCAGAGAAAGACAATTATCATGTGATTTCTCTCATCTATGGAACATAAGAACTAGGAAGATCGGTAGGGGAAGAAAGGGATAAAGAAAGGGGGGGTAATCAGAAGGGGGAATGAAGCATGAGAGACTATGGAGTATGAGAAACAAACTGAGGGCCTCAGAGGGGAGGGGGGTGGGGGAATGGGATAGACTGGTGATGGGTAGTAAGGAGGGCACGTATTGCATGGTGCACTGGGTGTTATATGCAACTAATGAATCATCGAACTTTACATCGGAGACCGGGGATGTACTGTATGGTGACTAACATAATATAATAAAAAAAATTAAAAAAATTAAAAAAGAATAAAAAAATATTATAAAAAAAATAAAAATAAAAAATAAAAAACAGGAAAAAATAGATAAATATTTTATGTACTGGGCAAATTTTGTATAGCTAAATAATGCTCATAGTCTATATTTTGCTTCATCTACCTGCACGTACATACACATGACGAAGCCAAGGCAGAGTGGACAAGTGCCTTCCCAACCTCTTCCTCTTTTCTGGCACCCACATGCCTTTCTTTTCATCCCTCCCCCATCCCAACTCATGGCCACCCTGATCTTTTCACTGTCTTCGTACTTTCCCCTTTATGAGACTGTTATAATGGTCGGAATCACATGGTACGTAGCCTTTTCATATTGGCCTCCTTCATTTAGTAATACATCTTTGTATTTCCTTCATGTTTGTCTTTTTATGGCTCGATAGCTCATTTCTTTTTAGAACTGAATAATACTCAATATCTGGATATGCCATGGTTTATTTATCCATTCATCGACTGAAGGACATGTTGGTGGCTTCCAAGTTTTGGCAATCATGAATCAATCTGCTGTAAACACCCATGTGCAGGGTTTTGTGTGGATGTAAGTTTCCAGCTCCTCTGGATAAATACCAAGGAGTGGGACTGCTAGATGAGATGCTAAGAGTATGTTTGGTTTTGCATAAGAAACCACGGCTATACCGTTTTGTACTCCCACCAGCAGCAAATGAGAGAAACTGTTGTTCTACATCCTTGCCAGCATTTGGTGTTGCCAATGTTCTGGATTTTGACTATTCCAAGAGGTGTGTAGTGGTATCTCAACGTTCTTTAATCTCCCATGGATTTTTAATGCCCTTTGCTGGTTCCATTTCAAGGGGACTAGGTTTTGTCTTTCTGTCAATTACAATCCTCTGCTCCTCTACAACCTTAAGTGTTGCTTGTTAAGATTTTTCATGTTCTAAAGTAATTTTATTAAAATTAGAGGTTTCTGAGCCAAGAAAACAACAAAAGAGATTGTGCTAGGAGAGTGGGGTTTCAGGTAGGTATATTGATCTTTATTTTCCAGGCAGAAGTCTCATATCATGTCGAAAGCCTGCCTACTCTGTTGCATTTCAGGACACTCATGCACCATGATGCTTTGAAGGAAAAAATACAGATGCTGATACCAGACAGAGTTTGAATCCTGACAATTCCATCTAATGGCTGTTTGACCTTAGACAAATTACTTAATCTTTCAAAGACTCAGTGCTCTGTAAAACAGTAAATATTTCCATGATACTGTTTTGAGATTAAAATTTAAATCAGATAATACATTTCAAACACATAGTAAGTACCTGATTTAGTACTTGAATGGCAGGTACTAAAATGGTTGTTCTCCTTCTTCTTATTATTAGCTATTGAGCGGCAGCGTTAATATTAGGAGTGATAATTTATGTAGGTTGTTTGAGGATTCAATTAAGTTATATTTGAGAAATTTTCTGTCACAATACATGGCAGATGCATCCACTGAGGTGCACCTCCCATTTATAAGAAGCAGGGGGTGAGATTGCTTTTTATTTTATTGTGTTGAATAGTTTTTAAGCAGTTTCTGAGCGCTGAACTGCAAACCAAAACAGCCCCTTTACCATAAGGATTTATATTATTATGTCATGCTTTTGGATTTATCCCCCTTTCTTTGTTTCCTCAAATCTTTCATTTCTACTTATTAAAAAAATTCAGACACAGTATTGGTTTCCTCTAAGCTTCTGGTGACCAGGATCAAAGACACTGCTTGAGTCTAAACCAAAATGGAGGGTGAGTTTTTGTTCTTGAGTTCTTTACAGAAAACATAATTTGGGATCTCTTTGTATTCCAGCCTTCATTTATAAAGAAATACCTATTTATTTACATTTAGATAAAAATACATGTTTTCTATAACATAACTGTGTTCAAAGATCTTAAAAGATACAATTAAACTATTAATAGTGGCCATCTTTAGTTGAAGGAAATATATTTAATTATATCTATACATAAATGGACCAAAATGGATACTACTGTTCTTATAATCAAGGAAAAAATTCTGACACACATTTTCAGGAGCTGCTCTCTCTTTGCTACAGACTTTTGAGTTTTGAGTGATTTCTGAACCAGAGATTCCAGATACCCTCTCAAAAGGTAAACATTCCCGAAAACTCACTACATGTAAATGCTAATTTTAATATTTAAAGGCTATGTTTGTGGCACAAATATTCTTGTTTCTGAAAGCTTTATTAAGGTAATTAAAAAAATGTTTACCCTGACATTTGCTCAGAGTTACAGTTCAACTATATCTAAGTATAAAACTTAAGTAGTCTTAGTCTATTATACATATTTTATATATTTCCAATTTTCTCAAAATATTCACAGCAATATTCACTTTTCTATATAGCATATTCCTTTTCCCTTTATCCTTAAAGTGCCTCCCAAATTACTAGCTTTCTAAAGCAAACATGAAAACATCTGTTTTCCTCATCTTATGATTTTGTTTTCAGAAGATAATCGGATTTTAATCATTAACTTCTAAGGAAGGATTGAAGGAAAACCAGATTATTCAGATATTCATGTGAAGTTTACTAAAATGGAGATGATAGTTTAAGTAGTTGAATTAGTATCTAATTTTTTTTATTTCATTGATTTGTATGTGTCACCATGATAACATTACCAGTGACTAAATAAATCAGGTTGATCTTAATGCACCTGTATTTCAAAAAGGTCATTGAATTGTCATTGTACAATAAAGTATTCAGGAAACATGACCTTGGGAGTCCCTTTCTCTTCTCTTTGTGTGGAAATGAACAATTTTGGTTGATATTGTAAAAGGGCAAATTTGCATATACTCAATATTTTGGTTTTGGGTTAAGATATGTGGCATCCCTTCACCCACTCCTCCCTGAAGAAAAAGCAAGGCATCTTTCCTCTTCAATTGCTCTAGCTTAATAAAAGCAAAAATTGCAACTGCTGTGAATCATAGACAGGGCTCTTGCCACTGCATGTATTCTAAACACATCCTCGAGTCGGCTGGCAACCTTGTTCCCTAACCCAGAGCCTGCATACTAATATGAAAAGTCTAACGTTATTCAGGCCACATAAAGACTGCTCCCCCCGCCCCCGAAATACCACCTTGTAAAGATACCAAATACAGTAGGTTATATGTAAAAGGTGTATATTAAAATAATGTCACTGTCTCACTCAGGAAGTGCGTCAAGTCTTCCGGATCAAAATTTAGTTGACTGCATGTGAGAAGGACATATTGCATATCAGAGTTAGTCATATACATAGACAAAAACAGGTGGACGTCACTTGAGGGATGCTGTGTTGTTAGTGATCTATACCAAACCTCCATAAGCAATGCCCTAGATTTCCTGAATTCCCTTTTTCTGGAATTATTCATTTGGGTTATTATTTTCTCTGGAGAGTTCTTATTAAAAAGCGATTGTTAGCTTGCAAAAGAGGGTTGATTCATTGTAATAAATTATTTATGAGGTTGGTTAGGTTTTACTTTGGGGAGAAGGAATAAGGATGTAGATGATGTAAAACAGAATCTCCAGGAAATTATGTTTGGGGTTTGTGTACAAGACAACTCTTCCACCACACTGTAACTCTTTGAAGGCAAAGCCCTAATCCTATTTATTTTTATATGCTCTATTTTGCTCATTAGAGTGCAATACATCTATTTCAGTATAGAATTTAAGAAGTAATTTCAATTGATAGAAGCATTAACAAAGATGAAAATGTTTCTATGCAAGGACTGCTTAAGAGCATCTTGAAAATGGTGATGCCCCAGCATAGGCATAGGCTAAGAACAATGCCATCCACCACACAGTCAGCTGCTCTTCCTTTGGTCTTTTTTAGGAGCCCACCCAGATCCTTAAATAATCAGTCTCCAGTTGGGGAAGAATCCAGTTCAAGGGAAAATAGATTAGCTTTATGCTCTGCTTAGAGTCATACTGCAATAGAAGGAAAGTGCTTAATCCCTTTGCAAGTGCTCAGGAAAATCTACTTTTGGAAGTAAGCTAATCAGAATGGATTAATGGGGCCAGATAGTAATGTGAACAAAGACTTTGCAGTGTCTCACAATGGGGCATTTGTGGGGTTGCAAGAGGAGCGAGCATAGGTTCTGGAATCCCAATATCTGAGGTTAGTATCTTGGCTACATGGGTCTTTGGAGGTATAAGTTATCCCCTAGGAGAATCAGTTACCTTTTCAAAAATGGAAACACTAATATATATGTTACCAAATGAAATAAAATGATCTTTATCAAGCACCAAATCCGGCTTCAAATAATAATGGCCTCCACTCTCACCTCCCCCAGCCTGACACTCCCAAAGAATACAAAATCCCTGTTCCACTATAGTTATATGCAAATTCAAGAAACTTTGGTCAATCAAAAAAATACTATTCTCAAAGAAATTCTATTTTCTTTTTGTTCAATAGCAAAATAAAGAAAGATAAAAAAAGACTGTCTCTATTTCTGCGCTTCCCACCAAACTTTCATTTTCCTTTCCATCCCTATCATAAGCTTATGTTAGGGCCACTTAACATTAGGCTCTTGCTAATTTCTGGTTTCTCTGAAGTCTGTAACACAGGAGAAGAAAAGAGAGTATCTGGATCTTTCCTATACATGAAAGGGTCAAAAAAAAACCAAGTAGGACTGTTTCGAACAGACTAGAAACTGGTTTTAAGTCGGGCAGCTGTGCAGGTGTGTTATGCATTGTTCTTGTTACTGTTTTGTTTTTAACAGATTTCAACCACATTCATAAACAATTAAGCACTGAAGTATATGCTGCTGGATGTTTCTGGTAAGGACAAGGAACAGTGAGACAGAGAGAGAATGCTAAGAGTGTTGATATAATCACTGGAGAATGCATAGAAATAAACTACACACAAAAAAATTCAAAACCAGAGCTCTTCCTCTGCAAAACAGCATTGTAACTGGTATGACTTTTGATGCCTTTCCATCCTACTTTCTCTATCCCTTCTTTCATTTCAAGACCACACTCAGCCCTACCCCAATACAGATAGACAGACGAATGTGCATACGTACACACACAATTGATATTTGTAATAAAAACTCACTTGGCTTACTTTCTGTTTCCTCACAAGGCCTTGCTTTCTCTTGGGCTGTTTTAGTAATATCTCTTTAAACTAAAAACAAAAACAAAAAAATTAATGTATAAGCAATCAAAGAGCAGTGGAATGAGATTGGGTAATGTTTCCCTTAAACTTAACTCACAGCATATAAACAGTTAAAAGATCAGGCCAGCATCCAGCACTGTCACTCTACAGCCCAGATCAATTCTGATCAGATGCCACTTACAGAAGTAGGATCCCTGACCTCCTGAAATGAGGATGAAAATCCCATATCCTGGGGAAACTTGAAGAATGAGAAAGGAATTAGTATGGGGAGAAGAGGGTGATCCTTTCTAACTAGGACACCTCAATATTTGTTCTTCCTGGAATCCTTTAAGGAAGGAGCTAATGGTAGGAAGGAAAAAGAAGGAATACTTATTGAGCATTGGATGTTCTGGATGATACTGATGAATACATACACAGACATGATCTAAAGCAGAAAAATAACTACAGAGATGTGATTGCACATTTGGGTTAAGGGTGATTCAGTGACCTCCCATAAGCTGCCTATTTCTTCAGTTACATGAAGGAGATTGCTACTTGCCCATGGTCATATCCTGGCGTAATGGCAGATTAGGGATATAAATGCAAGGGGTTTTGACTCACAGGACAGTTACTTTACTAATGCGATAATCTAAAATTTTATAAGTCAAAAGTTATTTATTTTAATTCAGTTCTAAGGAAGCTAGAGTAAAGAAAATTCTGCTGCTCCTGTCCTGATTATTCCCTGTAGAGAAAGAGAGGACTGTTTCACAAGTACTTTAATTATATGCAGCACCTTCCCAAAATAGAGAGTGAACGTTAGCAGGGGATTCACCATGACTTTCCCATTTATTTAACCATACTGATTCTTTGACGAACGTGGCAGTGTCAGCTCTCCCCACCTCTTCATCTCAAATCCGCCACCAAGTCTTCACATTTAATTAAGTTTGTATTTATGAAGCCCTCCTGTCCTCCGAGCAATTCAAAGAACACATAACTAATACAAAATCGCTAAATGTCAGCCTCCAGAGAAGTGAGATTTCTTCATGAGAACCAGGCTCTCTGCCCACATTCCTCAACCCACACTGATACACCAAATGACACCAGTTATATTGCTGATCTTATGAAATCTGTCTTAAAATAAATGCATGCAAGACCTTACTTCTATTTCTTTTCATCTATGAAGAAACCAAATTGCCAATTTTCAATTTTGTATTTGAGAAAATGTTCCTATCAATCTATACACAGACTTATGTTGAAAAATATTATTAGGTCCCTGTCCCTTTTCATTTGAATATGCCAGATATTTCAGATGAGGCGACTTCTGAGTCACTTTTGGCTGGCCATTTAATACCACTCCACCTAGAGTCTAACTCTATTTTGCCTCCCATTATTTGCATTCTCCTGCTTTTCCTTCTTTTTTTCCCTATTTCCTCACTTTCTTTTTTCTACCCATTTTTAAAATCACTTCCTACTCACCCTGTTGATAAGGGAGGGATTCCCATGCTATGGCTATGGGGATGGCCACGGTCACCCATGGTCACACACACAACACCAACTGTTAATCACCATAATTGCTACTAATCACTGATCTATTAATCACATATACACTCATTCTGGAAAAGAGGCTACCACACACCATGCAGGGCCACATGGCGTTGCACTTGGGAACAAAGCGAACAAACACTGTGGGAGGCAGGCTTTGTAGTATGAAGAGGGTGAGGTGACTCCTGATGCCCACAGGAGATGGAATTAGCTTGTTTGAATAATTCAAAGGGCTGGCAATGAACTGAAACCTGCCACTCAGAGACAAGCAGGAACCATCCCAGTTCCCCATGAGAGGAGGGCTGTCTGGCTAGGGGGCCTTATCCACAGAGTAGGGAGGGGAACTTGTCATGAGGTCATTTGTAGCCCCCTAACATTTACCAGATGTCAAGGCAGCACATTAATACAGTGGTTTAACTTTAGGCTTTAGGTGACATCTGTCCTCCCACTTAAGTTAGCAAATATTTACAGAGTACTCACCATGTCCCAAATAACAGGCTACATCATCTCTATAATAGCTATAGTCTTGGGCCATATGTTACCCAATTTTACTTTATTTTTTATTTTTTAAAAGATTTTTATTTATTTATTTGAGAGAGAGTAAGAGGAAGCACGAGCAGGAGGGAGAGGCAAAGGGAGAGGGAGAAGCAGGCTCTCCACTGAGCAGGGAGCCTGATGTGGGACTTGATCCCAGAACCCTGGCATCATGACCTGAGACAAAGGCAGACACTTAACCAACTGAGCCACCCAGGTGCTCATATTATGCAATTTTAAATATTATTTGTCCTTGGGGTGCCTGGGTGGCTCCGCATGGAGTCTGCCTGTGATTCTCTCCCTCCCCCTCTGCCTCTTCTCCCACTTGCACTCTTTCTCTCTCTCTCTCTCAAATAAATAAAATCTTTTAAAAAAATAATATTTGTCCTCAGCTGAGATACACCAATAAGGCAAGTATCACTTCACCCATTTTACAGATGAAGAAAAATTGTACTGAGAGAAATCATGCTTTGTCTAAGATTTCACAGCTAATAATTACTTGTATGTGGGTTTGAAATTAGATCTCCATTCATTAGATTGTCACACTTCTTTCTCTGTTTATGCTTCGAGTATATCCATGGTGTTCAGTAGTCTTAGCTTGTTAGATTTTGGGCTAAGAACATTCTCACGCAATCACCCATACACGAAGGAGGACTGACCATGCTCCATTTTAGGAGATGCTGCTCTGGGTGCTGTGATCTCCTTTTTTCCAGCAGCACACCAGTCCCTTGTGATACTAAACACTTGGGCTGGGATGCACGGAGAAATATACACTCCCAGAGTTGAATATGCCATCATAGATTCAAATCTTCTGCTGGCCAGCCAAGCACTCTGGTAGAGGTAGAACCCCAAAGGACAACAGACAAACATATTTAGTTTCATTTTTTAAAAAATGGTCAGGTGGCCTTGTATCCAAACTACAGAAGAACAGGTAGGCACAATTCTGGCTGCTGGTACTCAGATGTACATGATCTTGTACAAGAGCTTTGGAGGCCTGGGAAAGATCTAAATTCTTCCAGAACTTCACTGCCAGTGCGTCCAGAGCTGTGATTCAGTGTAAAGGTAAAGATGAGCCAATATAACACTTACAAAACAAAGATTGCCTGAAAGCTTCAGTGCCTTTAGTATCTCTTGAGAAATTTCAGAATTTAAAGAGGTCAGCAAATGATGAGTCCTTCAATTATACAATCTGGAAAGATGGCTTCCTATGTCTTTCAGCAGATGGCCAGATACTTTAAAACAGAAAGTTCATTGGAAACTTAAATTTTTAGGTTTACCCAAAACTGATGAACGTGACAATCTCTAGGAGAAAAGGCTCCCTTCTCTTTCTTCCTGTGTGTGCGGGTGTGTCTGTGTATGTGTGGTGTATGTGTTTTCCTTATGAGGTAAATAGAAGTTTCTGGATTTATTTCTGTGACTTCTCCCCAAGCAACCTTTTTTTTTTTTTTTTTTTTGGCTTCTCATGTCAAAACCAAATGGAGAAGACAGTGGAAAGCTTTTCCAAAATTCCTGATGGAGGAGAGTAAATAGAGAAGATTTGCAGCAGATTTATTATTTTATGCTGGTTTGTGGAGTGTCTCTTCCCTTTGAGTGTGATGAAAAGAAGCACTTCCCTAACCAATTGGTTTTCCAGTTTTGAACATGACTAAGAATATAGGAATTGACATATATATTTTATCCCAAGCATTTTAATAAGTCCCAAAAGAAAAACAAAGGTCCAAATAGCTATAATATGTAATTCTAATTCAAATAGAAGAACTGAGCTCAGTTTCCTTTAGGACTGTTAACCACCTTGTTAAAAATAACTTTTGGAAATAAGCTGTCCTCCTGTGTATGCCATTTTCATGTAGCATAAATGAATATTAATAAATAATATATATTCAAATATTCCCCAATCTGTAAAGAACCCATATGAGCTTTTTAAATTAATGCAACTTCCAAATTTCTATTTACCTGAATTCAGTCAGAATCTTGAAGCTTGGATTACTTTAGCTATTTACTGATAGTTTCACTGACTATATTGCCTATGTCTTGGGGATGAGGAAGGTTCAATTCTTGTACTTTAAGTGTAATGTAAAATTAAAATTTGTGATTATCCTGAATTCAATTTTCCTGACTGGGTTTGTTTGTTTGCTTTCGGTGTTAGGGTGTAATATGTGTGTGTGTTCAGAAGCAGTATTGGCAAGGGGATTCTCAACACATGTGACATCATTTAATGGAACTAAAGTTCTCCTACATGTTACTTTTCATACTACACACATGCATGTGCACGCATGCACACACACACACGCACTCACATTCACACACCCCAGATAAACATCCCCTGGAGTACACATATCTATAAAAGCTTTCACTAGTTAAAAGGGAAAAAAAGGTTTTCTGCAGGGATAGCTGAGATTACTTAGTACTGTGGGATGATAAAGAGAACCCAAGTTGAGTCCTAATTATTTTTTTAAGATTGATTGATTGATTGATTTGAGGTGGGGGAAGGAGCACAGGGAGATAGAGTCCCAAGCAGACTCCGTATTGAGCAGGGAGCCCGACACAGGGCTCGATCTCACAACTCCGAGATCACCAGCTGAGCGGAGGCCAAGAGTCGGAGGCTTAACAGACTGTACCACCCAGGTGCCCCCCAAGTTGAGTCCTAATTCTTTACTCTTCTGAGACTGCTGATAGCTCACAACATCCTAACTTTCTAGAGGCAAGATTTTTTTTTTTAATTCTTAGTGTGAAATAAATTTCTTATGTGATAGAACTTTTTTTTTTTTTCTCCAGAGAAACATATATTTTTTCTCATGGACTGGTATGGTTTCCCATTATAATTTGTCTGCTAGGAAACTTGGAAACACATCTGCTGCCCAATACCAGTTCTTGAATTGAATCTCATGACCTCCATGTTAACTTTCCCTATTTGGTCTTATCTTTATTTTCTAGCCATATTTTCAATGCTCTGATAATATGCCTAACTTACTCTATTTTGTCTTGGAACGTTGTAGTTATAATAATCAATGCTATGTCCCCCTTTCTTGTATGCTAGAGACACTGGATTTCAAGACATGCCTGTGTGCTTTAATGTGCACAAACTAAAATAGCTGCATTGGTTTAAGATATTTGGTTAAGTTCTTGATCATCAGACTTGTGTGGAGAAGATTGGTAACTTGCCAGAGAAAGTCACTTCTGCTAGGAGATACAGAAAATTTAAATTTTCTTCTAATAAAATGGATACTATGATCCTCTAAGATACAAAGACAGCACACATGCTTTAAAAGCAAAATAATAGTATATATTTTACTAGAAACCTTTAAAAAAATCCCCTGAGGTTTTATTCAAGCCATGTGATACAGGGATTACTATGTCTACGATAGAAATAACAGCTATTTTTACTGACGATTTACTTGGCATCAGACACAATGCTAAATGCTTTTTAAAATCAGGTATCTTATTTAATCCTCATGATAAACCTGTATATTGGGTATTCCATTTTTATTCGAAAGACAAGAAGACTAAAGGCCATATGTTAAATTTATGTGCATGTTCATGAAGTTAACAAATGACAGAGCTTGGATTGAATCTGTGTTTGTTAAGAATAATTTTGTTTACGGTTATGACAAAATCTTCAAGTGATAAAGTTTTAAACAAGATACAGGTTTATTTCTTTTTTACTTTAAGTTCTAGTACTATGTAGTTCACAGAACTAGGATGAAGAATGTGCTCGAATCATCCTCAGAGCTCCAGGCTCTGGTCATCAGCAGCTCTCTATTATCTCCAGGTATAGTTGCTGTCCTCGTGTGCCAGGTGGCATCACCTGCCACGGAGCAGGACTGAAGGAGAGAACAGACTAAGAAAGGACAAAAGATAAACTCCAGACGTCTCCTAAGGAAAGTCCCAGGAAGCTGACTAGTAACATTTATGCTTATAACCCAGTGGCTGTAACTGGCCGGATGGTCCACTACTAACTGAGCAGATGACCACGAAGCAGGCCTGTGCCCCACGCTGCATCCTAAGAAACAACCCTTGCCAAAATGACATCCACCAAGGGACGCTACTTAGCTGGATTTCCCACCTGGCACATCAGGATCTTAACTAGAGGGGACTATGCTTTTCTATAATATTTGAATTTGTTTCTTACTCAACTTTTTGTGAAGACAGCAGAAGAGCCATATGAGAGGATGATTATTGCCCAGTGGTGCTCAGTTTACCAAATGAACGGCTGAATGCATTCATAAAACGAGAACCATGTAATTTTCTTCACAAATTAAACATAAACATATACAACAAATTAAAAAGAAGGAAACAGAAACATTTTGATGTCAGCTGCTAGTTTCTCCACACTAAGCAGAGAGTGAAAGCCTCTTCACATATAAAATATGCATTTATCTATTCGTTCAAATTTTTAAAGAACCTATTATGCATTGGCACTTTTCCAGATGCCGGATATCAAAGAACAACAACTAAAGAAAGACCAAACCATCACTACTCTTGCATAGTTTACATTCCAGCAGGAGAGACGGTAATGCCACAGTATGCTAGAGAATTATAAAAGTGCTATGTAGAAAAATAATGCAGGAAGAGGGATAATAGCAGCTAGGGGAATATTCTTCAGTGGATTCTGAATGGAATGGATTCCCAGCCAACAAAAATAAGGAAGCCACAACAGCTCCTGTGAAAAACTAAAAAGATTTCTCCTGGATTCAGCAATTTGAGAATGGAATGGCAGGAGGACAGGGGGCAAGGCAGGGAGAGGAAGGCATCCTTTTTCTCACCAGTTCGTGTGCAATTTCACAGATTATGGATTTTAAGTGCAGGTGTAATGCTATTGTTTCCAAGGACTGTCTTGACCTCTTGCCTTCTCTGATTTGAAAAAGCATTTGACCTGTGCTTGTAAGCTTGTTTCTATTAAGAAGTGGAACTGAAGGTTTAGGGTGTCTGAAGCCCTAGAAAAAAATACTTCTCTAGTTTTGCTATGGATATTTCCCAGGGAACTTGGACTGCCCTTCAGATCAAATAAATCAGGAAGAATGCTATATGGAGAAAGAGCTGCCAACATACATTGTTTGTTTTGGGGCTAATGATACCTACTTTTTCAACTTAGAGTTAGCTTTATGAGACCAGATAAAGGGAACAGTTCATTTGAGCACTGTGTTTTCAAGGGGATGACTGCTGACTTTGTTGGAAGGTAATGTACAGGTGTACATAGCAAGGGGCTTTTTTCTAAACATGCTTTAGAATTTCATCAGGTTGAAATTTTTTTCATGTTTCTATAAAATATAAACACATACATATATATATATATAATAGTTTAATAGTTATATATAATACATGATAAATATATATATATATATATATGACAGTAAGAGTGTACAGCATAGGAGCTGAAGATCACAAAGCTGAGGATCCCATTTTGCCCCAACTCCCTCCCCTGCCACAAGCACTCATCAGTGTGCCTCTCCCTAGCACACTCTCCCTAGTCCCAAGATAATCTTGGGTGAAGGCATTGCTTCTCAGGCTTTCAATACCCTCACGATGCCCCTTGATTCCTCAGGGACAAATAAGAACATTCATTAAGAAAATTTCTATGGCTGGGGCACCCTGGGTGGCTCAGTTGGTTAAGCATCTGACTTTGGCTCAGGTCATGATCTCAGGGTCCTGGGATCGAGCTCCATGTGGGGCTCCGTGCTCAGCGGGGAGTCTGCCTGTCCCTCTGCACTGCCCCCAACTCATGCTCACTCTCGCTCTCAAATAAGTTTTTTTTAAAAAGGAAATCTATGGCCTAGAAGCTGTGCCATGTGTTTTCCTTTTTATAACCCTTTTAAATTATTATACTACTGCATGTGTTAAATACTACTGTCCTTTTTTTGTAGAAAAGAATACAGAGAATGACAAGTATAAGGAAGAAATTTCAAGGAATATTTGGACTTTACAGATAAACTTTATAGAAGAAGAAACTGATATCTACTTATTTGTTAAAACCCCACAATTAATCTTTCTTCAATCCAAATGGTTTGAAGTTATGTCTGATTTTCTTTCATTATGCCCTAACACAGAGACCACTGGGCCATTTAGGCTATCCTCATTTACTTTAGGCCTACTGGGTGACAGGACCTGGACCAAGCCCTGTAAACCAAATGAAAATGCAGCACACTGTGGTTGAGGACCTCCTTTTAGAGTCAGGCAGGTGTGTATTTGAATCTGAGTTCTACATGTTGACTCTGTGTCTTTGAGGAAATATCTTAACCTCATGGAGCCTTATTTCTCCATGTGTCTAATCAGACCACTTAACTCCCAGAGCTGCTTTAAAAATTTTAATTTAGGACCATGAGACAGATATTTCATGTGCTCCATCTTAATATATCTTCAAAAGAACTCTGTGACATAAATCTTACTATCCTTATTGTATAGAAGCCGTTGGATACTGGGAAGAATCCAAGTGTGGGAGTCAGCTGGGCCTACGTTCAAGCCCCCTCTGCCAACTGCTAGCAATTTCTGAAAATTAGTAGCACTGTATTAATAGAAAAGACACTTGTACAAGGCCTGTATTATAAGGAAATTTCCAATAAGTACTAATCCACCTTAGCTAGAACTAGGATTGGAGTTTGGAGTCCAGAGAGGTATTAAAAAAAAAAAAAATCCAAAGTTTTCACCAAAGGTTGAGGGAAACACAGAAAGGAAATGAGGAAGTTAAATTATTTTAAAGATCCCATTTCATTCAGGTAGGGGAAGGCAGGTACATGATGGAATGGAAACAGTAGGTTTCAGTGTTTGATAACGACAACAATACTACCACTGCTTGACAATAACTATGCCAGAAATGGGAAGGAAAATTACCAGTTGATCTCATTCATGCATATGGATATACTTTAAAAAAAAAATCTGAAATTAGCCATGTAAAGAAAAAGATACTATATGATAATTCAGTAGCATCCTAAAAATGTAACTGGTTTAATACTAGGGAAGCTCTGAGCCCAAGTTTGTACCTGAGCAGAATAGAGATTAGAGAACACCCTTAGAGCATTCCAATAGATGCCCCAAACAGTGATAAAATTAGACTCCCATTTTTAATTAAAAATGTTCACAAGCTAGTAAACCTGAGGGATTTCACTCCTTTGATAGAAGGTATATGTAAAAACCACCCCCTCACTACAACAGTGCTACCCTTGGCTACGACAAAGGGGCTGGAACTGAACTGTCTTCCCAGCATCGGTAACATCGGTAAAAGGTCAGTTTATAGCTGGGAAGAATAAAGAGCACTAGAAAAAGCAAATATATGGGCAACTCTAAATGATTACTGACTATTTACAACTCTAATAAAAATCACTTAAATATAAAAATTACTGACAGCAGTAGTACACAAAGCAGGTAGGTGGCAAAGTTAAAATTTTTATGGCCTTCCCACTATGTGAGAAATAGCAAAAATCCTAATTTAATACATCAGTGCTGTATATTGTGATTTCTTGGAAACCACTAAATAAATAGTAAAGAATATATTTCTTAGAAGGTTATAGAAGGAAGACTGGAGAAATTTTTTTGATTAGTTAAAAAATTAAAAAAGAAAAGAATAAAGAGAAAGGAAAAGAAAGCAGGTGCTTAAAATAGTAAGATTAAAAATATAAACTACATTTTAGTTACATTAGCTATAACTGCAAGTGAAATGAAATATAATCTGGTTAGATACAAATTTTAAAAACTATACGCTGCTTATAAGAAACATTAAATACAAGGACGCTGAAAACATGAAAGTGAAAGAACGGAAGAATATTCCATGCAAATACTAATGAAGGAAAAGTCTTATAAAAGCAATAATAAAACTGATAAATTCCACCAAAAAAATCAGTACTCAAGAAAAAATAGCAAAACCAAGTTTGCCAGTATTAAAAAAATGTGACCATCACCACAGATTTTCCCAACATTGAAAAAATAATGAGAAATAATATATAGCTTTATATTCAAAAAAGTCAACAAATTATACTGAATGGAAAAATTGCTTTAAGAAAAAAGGTAACATCAAATATGTCAAAAGAAATAGAAACTCCAAATAGTCTATATCTATTAAATAATTTGAATCTATAATTAAAATTTATAAATTTATTGCCACGTCTAAATGTCTTCACTGATTTCTCCAAATATACTTTCCCAAACTCTTCCAAGGAACATGCTAATTTCTTCTAGGAGAGTAGCATAACCTCAACAGCAAAATCTAAGAACAACTCGGTAAAATTTTAGATCTCTCTTTTGAACAACGATGTGAAATAATTCAGTGATATATCCAAAGGATTAAATATCATAAATAAGTGAGAGCAAGAAATAGAACATAAAGTCACTCAAACTACAGTAAGAAAGGGAATTTGTTTAAGAGCTAATCTCATATTCTTCAAGAACAGAGATAAGATGTACTGAGATCTCTTAGAAATTGAAACTACTGGGGGGCGCCTGGATGGCACAGCGGTTAAGTGTCTGCCTTCGGCTCAGGGCGTGATCCCGGCGTTCTGGGATCGAGCCCCACATCAGACTCCTCTGCTGGAAGCCTGCTTCTTCCTCTCCCACTCCCTCACTTGTGTTCCCTCTCTCGCTGGCTGTCTCTATCTCTGTCAAATAAATAAAATCTTTAAAAAAAAAAAAAAAAGAAATTGAAACTACTGGAAAGCCAGAACCAAGAATTTCCAGCTTTCCATGGATTCCCCCCCTTTTTTTGTTTCTTTATACATGTATCTTTTTAGCAAGTACTTCTAAAAAAATCATAATATTTGATGTATGCAGAAGAATATATGAATCACATAAGTGAAATATTATAAAATACAAATTTAAAATATATAAAATGATAATGAATGAACTAAACCCAATGTATGAACTAGAATATTATCATGTTCCTGTCTCTGCCAAAGAAGTAAACATTGCCCTAAATCTCATGTAATGTCCCTGTTTTTCTCCCTGGCTCCGTTGCAACTTCAAACAAAATCGGATCCCTTTGAAAACACTATGGCAGTTACTCACAAAATTAAAAATAGAATTACCATCTAATCCAGCAATTCTACTTCTGGGTATGTATTCAAAAGAATTGAAAGCAGGATCTTAAAGAGATATTTGTACACCCATGTTGATAGCAATGTTATTTGCAGTAGCCAAAAGGTAGAAACAACCCAAGTGTCCATGGATAAACAAAGTGTGGTGTGTGTGTGTGTGTGTGTGTGTGTGTGTGTGTGTATACATATATATACTAAAATATTATTCAGCCTTAAAGGAAGGCAATCGTGACACATGCTACAACATGGATGAACACTGAAGACGTGATGCTAAGTAAAGTAAGACTGTCACAGAAAGATAAATTCTGCATGATTCCACTTGTGTGAGGTACCTAGAGTGGTCAAATTCATAATGACAGAAAGCAGAGCGGCGGTTGCCAGGGACTGGGATTAAGGGGGATGGGGAGTTGCTTTTAAATGGGTAGCGTTTCAGCCATGCAAGATGAAAAGAATTCTGGACATGGTGGTCACGATGGTTGCACAACCATATGAATGTACTTAATGCCAGTTAACTGTACACTTCAAAATGGTTAAGATGGCAATTTATGTTATGTGCATTTTACCAAAATTTTTAAAAGTTAAAAAAAAAAAAAAAGGTTTTCCATGGAGGGCAGGGAATGGGTCTCTTTCGTAAAGAACGAGGAATTAATAGATAATGAATTAGCTAGCAGGTTCTATCACATGGGGATAATTTTATATTACTTTCCTAGGGTTTAGTTTTGAGGAGCAGCTGGTTCTACCCACAGTTTAGTCGATCAGCTGCCTGCAGGTAGGGTCAGCAGCCAGTTTTCAATTCGGGCCTGGGCTCTACTGCAGATTTCCGGAGTAGCCGACTCACTGACAGTCTGGCCTGCTGACTTGTGGAGTATCCGGTATACAAGTACTTCCCTTCACAGATTGAGAATGTATTTCCATAATTTCTTGATTTTTTTTTTTTTTTTTTTTTTTTTTTTTTTTTTTTTTTTTTGCCCAGCTTGCCCTTTCAAAACTAACTTCTGTTCTTGGTTCTTTGAAACTCTTTCTTTGATCATCTTCAAGATCTATTTGACAAACCTAATAGCCCTATGTAATTAATAAATGTGGCCCTCGTATAAATGGGAATATTATAACATATTCTCCTTATCATCTGAGCTTTATGTAACATTGTTAGCCATTCCATTTTGCAATTTCTGTTCCATATAGATTCCAGCTACGTGATTCATTCCCTGGTTCTGCAACTTCTCAGTTATGCCACTTCTGCCACATCACTTGCTTTTCTTGTGCTTAAATTTTCCTCCCTGTAACATTAGAATAGTAATGCTTCTCATTGTTGGGATAATTAGCTTTATATAAAATTCTAGAAGAGTGCCTGGCACATAGTAAGTGTATGATATATTAATTACTATTGTCATTTTTATCTATAACTTTATACTCCCAGAAATTTTCTTCTATTATCAGCCATTCTTTACTATGTTTCTTAACATACCCAGTTGTGGGTATCATTCTTGACCAAGAATGTGCTTAGTCTCATGGTTTTGTCTCTTGTTTGCTCCTCCATTTGGAGAACTCATTCAATACCATTTTCTCATGCTTCATTCCCCCTTCTGATTACCCCCCCTTTCTTTATCCCTTTCTTCCCCTACTGATCTTCCTAGTTCTTATGTTCCATAGATGAGAGAAATCATATGATAATTGTCTTTCTCTGCTTGACTTATTTCACTTAGCATTATCTCCTCCAGTGCCGTCCATGTTGCAGCAAATGTTGAGAACTCGTTCTTTCTATGGACTCTGGGAAACAAACTGAGGGCTTCAGAGGGGAGGGGGGTGGGGGAATGGGATAGACTGGTGATGGGTAGTAAGGAGGGCACGTATTGCATGGTGCACTGGGTCTTATATGCAACTAATGAATCATCGAACTCTGCATCAGAAACCAGGGATGTACTGTATGGTGACTAACATAATATAATAAAAAAACATTAAAAAAAATAAAGCATCACTTATAAGAAAAGCTCTTTCCTCTATCCTTCTCACTCTGATTTAACCAGATGCAAACTGATCTGATTGGATACCCCCCCCCTTTGGTCTACTGCATACCTCAAGACTTTGACACTTTCCCACAAGGAACAAACTGTCCTAGGATTAAAATAGCTCTCTGTTTGGGGGGCACCTTTAACTTGGGGGCATCTGTCTTATTGACTAAGAAAGATGTGTTCTGAGCCTGCCTGCTCTGAATCATATGACTGTCTTTGAGGTAAAACCATTTACTCATCTGGGTTTACCATCCCTCAGTCCACTTTGTCCCTTTAAAATGAAGCATTTGCTAGCACCATCTCTGACTCTGTGTTGCTCCAATGTCCCTTCCTGGTAAACTCTGTCCTAGAGTCATTCACACCCCATCCTCCACTGGCCTTATCTTCTCACAGGGGCTCTGGTCATATGACTTCAAAATGATGGAGGGATGTCTGGATGTGCAAGTTTGTGTTCAATCAGTGCAGAATGTATGCAGACTAGTTCCCCTTCCCTACCTTCCTTTCTTCTGAGGGAAGTTCATAATTCCAGACAGCCAGATACAAAATCTTGGCATCACCTTGTCCTCAGCCTTCTTTGTGATGGTCTTGTTAATATCTATCACCACATCACAATGCTAATTGTTCTTCCATACTTTCCTCTCAGTTCTAGGGTCAGCACACCCATCTCAGAGTGAGAGTCCTGCAAAGGCCCGCTGGCCTCTGCACATCCAGCTTCCTTAAATGCTACTCTTATAACATCAGATCTCATCTCAAAACCTCCCAGCAGCTCAGTTTTCCACCATTCAAAATCCCTGCCATACTTTCAGGGTCTTCTCCAGGCTATCTGTTTCTATATATATATATAATTTCCATGAGTGCTCAGTGTTTTTCTGCCACTCCTGCCTATTCAGTTTTATTTCATATGCTCTTTTATGCTGTTTCATAAACTCATACTACTTCTCTATTTTAATTCTCCTTTACTACTAAATGTTCTATTCTCTGCCTCCCTGAACTGGAGCACACGTTCAATCTCAATGCAACACTCACTTGTCCACGGGTGATAGACGATTTCCTCCTCCTCAAAGTTTTATTGATCTCTATCCCCTCTGAACCAGCATCTACTATTGGTTAAAAAAAAAAAAAATAGCATTCAAATACTGGCACCTGAATACACTCAAAATATATTTGTTTACCTAAATGGATAGTGAATGTGAAAATGCATCATTCTTTTGGTGTCATATGTGTTAGTCTTGTTACTCTTTCTACACTCTAAATTTGCAAAGAATGGGTTATTCCACTTTCTTTATAACTAGATAGATAAAGTCACACTTCAAAAAAACCTCAGATCGAATCGAAAACAGAGCCAACTGCAGGTGCCTGTTGGATGGTTTTGTTAATTAACACATGCAGTATACACAATTTTTCATCAAGGAATCTGATGTACATAAGTCAGTCCATATTTTTATCATAAATAAACCTGATATTTAAAAACACTATCTTTGATTAGATAGTGTCTATCTTTGAGGCTACTGGAATGTAAGAGGGCAGAAAAAAGCCTTCTGTCTCCCCAGTTCTAAATCTTGATCTGAGTAGCTATTATACCGGTGAATACGTATGGAAAAATTAGATTTACTTAAAACATATATTTGTGGTAGAGAATCTAATACTGTAGAGATAATGACAACTTATAAACCATTATTTAAGTTAGAATTGACATTTCTATGGCTTTTGAAGCACCCTATAAACATTGAGTAAAGATCTAAAATAAAACTAAATGTGATTGTATATGTAGCTTCTAGTAAGAAAATATTTAATAACCTAATGGTATGAAATATGGAATGTACTTCTGGTAAAAAGTAAAGGGAAGGTAATAGTATTGTACATTTATGCAATGCTCTAAGGCATAAGGAAGCATGCTGATATTTCTATAACCATCCTATGAGGTAGTCAGGACAAATAGTTTTGTCCTTACTTCAAACAGAACAGTGAACTCTAGAGAGGATATGTCATTAGCTCGATGCCCTATAATATGTCAATGGTTAATTCACATAATGAATTTATAAATACATCTCTCCAGAATATTCCTTTATGAGATCATAAAAACAATTTCATAAACATTTCTAAATGCGTGTAACCCTATGTAAACTCATGTGAGGAAAATCTAAGCAGAACGGTGTTTATTTTAAATTGTTTTATATCCCCTCTCCCATTTCCCTTCCTCTCCCCCTTGTTACCCAATGCTACAAAGAGTTCTATTCTGGCAGTTTCCCCTGTGTGACCATGATTTCACCAAAATATCTCTAGTTCCTCTATTTTTTTTTTTCTTTTCAACTCTCCTGGTCTCTTTCACAATTTGATTTCTGCATTCTGTTTGACGCCATGTTTGCTTAACCATTTTGGTAAGAAACTCATTATGAAACACTGAATGTTAGTAACAGTGTATTGTGCTGTACTTTTCATTAAGGTATCTTGCTCTCCTGAACTTAAAACTGCATGCTGAGGTTCTGAGTCAGAACGTGAGAGATCTCTATCTCCTGGATATACATCATTCCTGTAAAGAGTTTTTTCCTGAGTCCCTAAACTTTGTTAGATTAAAGACAGAGAAGAACCAGTAGAGAGAAATGCTGCATTTCCTTGCACTCCACTCTGATCCCAACAGCACTCCAGAATCAAAGGTGACCCCAAGTAAGGAGTGCTCCTGCCCTGAATGAGGTTGAGAGGCGGAGAGGAGGGCAGGGGAGAGAGAAAAAGTAGACACATAAACTTTTGCATTCAGTCTGTAACAATATCACACATCGCATAGCTCGTGGAAAATTCCACTGTACACTTGTGAGAGAATAAGAGTGAAAACAGTGTCTTAATATTATTATGAAAGTATTATTGACTTCGTAAACCTTTGAGAGGGGCCACACCTTGAAAACCACTTGTCTGTGATAGGTATTTCATGTTCGACCAAGAATTCTCAGTAGCATAATTGTATTTTCTTATGACCTTAAGAGCCCTAATCAGAAAAACACTTTAATGCATTTTGGTATTCTATCAGTATTAACTTTATAATAAGAGGAGTCCTCAATGACCACCCCCTCCAAAAAACTCATATTAGTAGCTGACACACAGAGTCGAGTCTGCTGGGTACACAAATAAAATATCACAGAAATCTTTTTAAACCTAACATGTAAAATTTATCTATCATCTATCTATCTAGCCATCTATATCTTATCATTGTAATTATGTAACTATTATATATAAATAAAATAATTATAATTACCTACATATTTACATATAGTTGGGATTCCAGTAATAGGGGCTTTTGAGTATGAATGTTTACGCACTATTTTTTTCAATTTATAGCATCAGTGAATTTTCATACCTCTTTCTGTACACATATAATCACAAATGGAAGCATTTTCGTAACAACAAAGTCCATGAGACAGAAGGGCAGAGGGATGCTCAGGAAAAAAAAATCACTTAGACTCTCCTTACTGATACCATAATTCCAAAGGCTGGAACTACTTTTTGCATAATGCTGCAGAGTTGCCAAGATATTTCTCTTTTTTTCCCCCCTGCTAAAACACGTTCACTGTTATTTCAGACTATGATCTGTGAGTGCCAAGTGTCTGCATTCCTCAGTTGCACACCAACAAATGTCTGTTCTTAACGGATGTTTTACCCAGCAGGGGCCATTATAGCCCTCAGCTCCAGATTGCAGCCCAAATCCACAGAGCATATGGCATTTGGGAAAATGAATGTGAACTGTTCTTCATTCTTTCTCTATGGGAAGCTTATTTCCCTCCCCTCTGGATATTTTACTTTGACATGGAGATTTCAGAAACTAAGAATTACATTTTAGTTAAAAAGTCATTCTTTGTCAAAATAAATCAATGAAATCATTTAGAAAAATAATTGTACTGCTGTTTTACCGGAATAGTCTTAGTGGGTTGACTGAGAAGTTAATAATGTCTATACACCCAAAAGACAGAAGAGAGGAGTATAGAAAAATGTAGTCAGATCCTGAGCCTACCCAAGGTAATATCATCCTAAGGGCCAATCAGTCCTTAATATGTGGGCTCTCACATTATTAGCCAGCTCAACTTCGACTCAACTAGAATTTCTTTTTATGTTTATCATCTGGACTTCTGAAATCCATTTTGCTTAGGACATAAATTATAAAATCTGCATTGCTTGAAGAAGACACATATCATTTTTTTTCATATTATGGACAGAAGTCTTTGCTCATATTTTTGAGAAAAAGAGAAAACTTAATTCCTGAATGGCATAAAAATCGGGTTCCACTTTTCTAAGTCCATGCTGCTACTAGGAGAGTGTCTTTTGTCCTTTTTTTTAAAAAAGTGGTTTTATTGTGGTAAAAACACTTAACAAGAGATCTATCCTCTTTAAAAATTAAAGTCTGCAATACCGTACCATATTTTTGACTGTAAGTACAATGCTATGCAGATCTCTAGAACTTATTTATCTTGTTTAACTGAAGCTTTATGCTCACTAATTAGTAACTGCTCATTTCCCCTTTTCCAGCCCCTGGTACCCATCGTTCCACTCTTTGATTCTATGGCTCTGATTAGTTTAGAGGCCTCATGTAAGTGGAGTCATGTAGTATTTGTCTTTGTGTGACTAGCAAATCATGGAGCATATCTTCAAAGTTCATTCATGTTGTTGCATAATGCAGAGTTTTCTCCCTTTTCAAGGCTGAATACTATTCCATTGTATGTATATGCCACATGTTCTTTATTCATCTGTGAATGGACACTTGTGTTATTCCATTTCTTGACTATTGTGAATAGTGCTGCAATGAACACAGAAGGGTTAATATCTCTAGAGATCCTGATTTCAATTATTTTAGATAAATGCCCAGAAATGGGATTGTTAGATCATACGGTAGTTCTAACTTTTTCAGGAACCTCTATATTGTTTTCTATAGCAGCTGCACCATTTTATATTCTACCACAGAGTGCAAAGGTTCCAACTTCTCCACATCCTAACCAATACTTACTGTCCTTTGATTTTTTTTATTATTGATAGCCATTCTTATAGCTGTGAGGTGATATCTCATTGTGGTTTTGATTAATAATTCCCTGATGATTAGTGAGGTCAATATTTTTCCATATACCTGATGGATGTTTCCATGTCTTCTTTGTGGAGAAATGTCTATTCTAGTCCTTAGCCCATTTTTTAATCAGGTTATTCTTTTTTTTTTCTTTTTCCTTGCTATCAAGTTGTAGGAATGTCTTATATAGTTTGGAGACTGAATCCTTAAAGTGCCAAAAATTTTGTTAGATATAATCCCACTTGTCCATTTTCTTTTGTTTTCTGTGCTTTGGTGTCATATCCATGCCATCCATTGCCAGATAGAACACCATGAAGATTCTCCCATATGCTGTTTTCTTTTAGGAGTTTTATTGTTCTGGGTTTCGTATTTAAGTCTGTAATCCATTTTGAGTTGATTTTTGTATATGGAGTAAGATAAGGGTCCAATTTTATTCTTTTCCATTCTTTTAAAATTTTTTTTTCTAATTTCATTCTTTGTATGTGGATATTCAAATTTCCCAGCACCATTTGTTGAAGACTATCTTTCCTCGTTGTATGTTCCGAAAGCTTTTTCTCTAAGATCAGGAACAAGGCAAGGATGCCTACTCTCACTGCCAGTATTCAACATGGTACTGGAAGTACTAGCCAGAGCAGCTAGGCAAGGAAAAAAAAAAAAGTATCCAAACTTAAAAGGAAGAAGTAAAATTGTCCCTGATTTGCAGATGACATAATATTATATATAAAAAACCCTAAAGATTAAGACAAACAAAACCCTTAGAATAAACAAATTCAGTAAAGTTGCAGAGTACAAAAAACATACAAAAAATTAGTTATGTTTACATAAAAGAAACCCCAGTTTTAGTGAGTTGTCTTACTGTCTCACTTCCCTTTTTACATGGGAGCAAGAAAGAATGTGAAGTAATTGAGGACACATTCAAGGAGTCTTTTCTTCGACAGATATTTATTGAGTACTTGTTATAAGGCAGGCTTTGGTTCAGAGGTTGAGGATAGTGAAGAAAACAAGATAGAAAAATTATTTACCTTTATTAAACTGACTTTCTGCTGGAGAAAAGTGTAGGAAATACACTTTCACTGGCAGGAAATTAATTCAGTGCTTTTGACTTCTGATAATCACCTATCAGCATCAACAAAATAGAAGAGACTAGTGCAAGATGAAAATAATGAAGTGGGCTAGTGCAAGATGAAAATAATGAAGTGATCCTTATTCTGAAGTTTGCTTAGGAGCAGTGTTGATATTCTGATGCTGTTTAGGTTATCTTGCTCAGTGAAACAGTCCTGTTTGCTCTACTGAACGATTATTCTAAGACACCTCCCTTCCCAATTCAGTGCCTTTCACCATTGTCAAACCTCCATCACATCACTGAAATCCAAGCCTATGTTAATTCCTATTCATTCTGTCTCCTAAAAACACTTCCCGTCTCTTGGCTTGACCACTTTTAATTATCTCTTCATTAGCTCTTCTCTCCATCCCAGTACTGCTACACTCAAATATTACTGGGTTAATGCTATCCTTCTTATAGTTCTATACCTCTACCTACTTCTCTCCCCATTGATTATCTTCTCTACAACCCATCTAGAATTGATTTTTTCTTTTTGAAACACAGCTCCAGTCAAGTGCTTCTCATATTTAAAATCTTTAATGATTCTACCATCAGTCTTGGATAAAGGGGGAGGATCTTTGTACTATAAATTCTTATGTGACTTGTTATGAACATAATTCTCATTTTTGCCTATACTCCCCTGCCTTATCATGCTTCAGCCACTGTGGCCTTCTGTCAATTTCATATTATTATGTTGACCACTTATACTGCAGAGCTCTTGCACATCTTCTCTCTGGGCAGATTATACTTCCCTGTTCTTTTTGTCCAATTAACTTTTAATCATCTTTAAATCTCAGAGCTTTATTTTCTCAGCAAACACTACTTTTACTATTCTAACTCTTTTAGAAATATATTTAATGAGTAATTACATATTTTTAATGTTATTTGAATTATGTTGGTTTTTCTAGCAAGATTATGATCTCCTTGAAAGAAGGAAGAAAGTCAGGTTTTGCTCATCACTGTTTCTAGCACAGAGCCTATTGCTGAAATAAATAATAAATTCAAAAGAAATATCTGTCTTGACAATTCTCATACTTTTATGTATCTTTCTGATCTCCTCTTACGTGTATTTTTTAAAAATATTTTATTTATTTATTCGACAGAGAGAGAGACAGCCAGTGAGAGAGGGAACACAAGCAGGGGGAGTGGGAGAGGAAGAAGCAGGCTTCCAGTGGAGGAGCCTGATGCAGGGCTCGATCCCATAACGCCAGGATCACGCCCTGAGCCAAAGGCAGACGCTTAATGACTGAGCCACCCAGGCGCCCCTCCTCTTATGTGTATTAATGCAGGTAGGCTACATCTGCACAGAGATCCAGAGTGAATACTCAGAAGAATCATGGCAAGTGGCATACACAACCATCAAATAAAATAATGTCTATGTATGTGATCTGTAAATTAGAAAATGCTATTCAAATATTATTTATAATTATGTTTACTACAACTACTTATGGATGCTCAAGTGAGGATCAGCCAAGGAAAGCAAAAGTTATTAATTCTTTCAGACCTTTTCATCAGTGTTTTAGAGGACACTAGAGCTGCTGCTACCCTCAAAGTCTCAGTTCTACCACAGAACAGTCTTTTGAATGCGGGTGATTAGGAGGATAGTATCTACAAGATGTTCTGAGATGGTCTTAAGAATAGACCCTCCATATGTTCCCCATTCAGAGTATATTGGATCTATAAGTCAATTTGGAGAGTATTTTCATTTTACTGAGTCTTCCAGAATATATAAATGGGGTGTCATCCCATTTATTTGTTTTACTTAATTTCCCTTTGCAATTATTTTGTAGTTTTCCACTTCAACCCTTAATTTATGGTTATCTTTTGTAAAAATTTATCTCTAAGTACTTTTGATACTATTGTGAATCTTTAATTTGCTAGTTGTGCCCAGTATAAAAATATATAAATAAATGGTTTTATATATTGACATTCATTATGAAACCTTGCTAATCTTATTAGTTCTAATAGCTTTTTTTTAAATCTCTTAGTATTTTCTACATGTATGATCATTCCTCTGTAAATAAGAGTTTTACTTATCCCTTTCCAATTTATATGCTTTCTATGACTTTTCTTTTCTTATTAGATAGGTTAGAACCTTCACTATGATGTTTCATAAAAGTTGTGAGAAAGGTTACCCTTGCTTATTCCTGATCATAGGTAGTAGGAACAGAGCCTTTCAGAATTGAATATAATGTTAGCTGTAGGATTTCTGCAGATGTCCTTAGCCAGGTTGTGAAAGTTTATATCTATTCCTTTTTTAATAGGAGTTTTTTTTTTTTTTACCTTCAACTAACATGCATTTATGAACAGCATGTGAATTTTTAAAGTTATCTATTCTGATACCTCTTTCTTTTAAGTGGTGAGTTTTGTCCATTAAAATTTAATGTAATTATTAATATTTTTAGGTTTGGGTCTATATTTTTTTCTACTCATCCTCTCTGTTTTTGGTTCCTTATCTCGTACTTTTTTTTTATTTGATTTTTTTTTTTTTAGAATTCCATTTTTTTTGTTGGCTTTTAGCTATTGTTTTTTCCTTTTTAAAAAATAATGGTTCCCTTAGTAATTGCAATATACAGCCATCCATCCTTAGTATTTCATAGTCCAGTTATTATTAACCATGTATCATTTCATGTAAAGCATACCATGAACCCGATTTTTTTCATGACTGTAATACTACAGAGCCATAGAAGTTATATTCAAGGAAGCTTCTATTCACCATGTTGTTTATGCCTTCTAATCAGTTTATTCTGAAAGGAAACAATGAATTTTCTAAATTAAATGAAGCTCATTCTTTAATAACAAAAGTATAGTAGCAGATAAATTTAAAAAGCAATTTCAGAATAACACTTTAGCAGAACCTAACAAAGCTTCCCATTTCTGTTGCATGTTGTAGGTACTTTAATGCTATATTTCATAATGAACTAATGGTATTTGTCAGACAAAATGATAATATTGTGCACTTACATAGCATCTTCTAATGAGCTCAATAATGATTCAGTGGTTTATTTTTTACTTGCAATAATTTGGAAGCATGTACATGGGTAATATCTTCATGCAAATTTATTCCTCCTGATGAGAAACTAGATAGTATCAAAGGTAAGATGAAAAGTTTGTTTTGCAATTAGAGTAACAGATAACACTAACGAAGGCAGAAGCAATTGTTAAAGTTAATCAGGATACTTGCTGTACCATCTCATCTATAAAGGGGATACCTGCTGTACCATTTATAACAACGTATCAACAAAATAGGTAAAGTATAAAAATATTCCTTAGAGAAATAGTATAGGTGATTTTGTTAGCGACACATAAAACCAGAGAATAAAATATTTCATATAAAATACTGCATTATGCAATTATCTATAAGGATTCTTTTAATGTATTATCTTTTCCATAATTCACTATTGAATGCTTACTAGAAATCTGCTCCCTATATATGATAATGCATAATGCAATTCCTTATATATTATTAAAGTTGTCTAGATACCGATTTAGCAAGTAGCCTAAATACGATGTTTTACAAAATAACAATGATGTGATTTCAAATACTGGGCATTTTCATGGTATCTTTGTAATTCCTTTTATAATATTTCATTACTTTGCTAATAACAGATCCTCGAGAGAAAATACAAAGAAAAGTCATTCTATTTATGGATGGTTATTAATCATTCTCAAAAAATAATATACTAAATGAATATTTTATCTATCAGTTTCTGTGATCCTATGTATATCACTTAAAGAATACTTAACTCTGTTTTCTGATTTATAGATAGCAACAATTACACTATCCATATCTGTCTCAGAGCAATATTGAACCAAATGTCAAAATGATAAGAAAATTTTGAATATATAAATAAGAAACATATAATCAAGATATCACCAGGAATATCAGTGAGATATTCTTAATTATTTACCAGTGACAGCTAACAAAACTTGCTTCTTATTGGATGAATGT
This sequence comes from Ursus arctos, assembly GCF_023065955.2. Lineage (NCBI taxonomy): Eukaryota > Metazoa > Chordata > Mammalia > Carnivora > Ursidae > Ursus > Ursus arctos. The sequence continues at coordinate 58,566,694 of NW_026623100.1, read as the reverse complement.
AGATTGATCCCATGTGAATGCAACCCTAGGTTCTTAATGTCACTGCTAATACATGGAAATCATACTTTGTGTGCAAGAGAAAGAAGAAAAAGAGACTACCAGTGTAGTTAAATCTTTAGGGCATAGTAACCTTAAAAAAAATCGCCAAACTTCTGATTTTTAAATTTATTAATATCCACTTATTGAAAATCTACTATGTCCAGCCTGCTTATAAGGTTTTAAGCATTCGATAGTTAACTTGACTGGGGTGGACTTTATATAAAAATTAGTGGGTTAAAGTCACCACATAGAAATCTAGTTTGAAAATATGAGACAAGCTACATAAAAAATAACTAACATCTCTAATGAAACATGAAATGATAAAAACTTCAGTGGGCCCAATAGAGTGTTAATTTGTCCAGTCTGAAGAGAACAATCAGATCTGATTAATTCTAACACCAGAGTAGAGAACAGATGTTTCCTGAAAGACCTTACCAATTATCCTTTGCTTTAATCAATAGAGTCTAAAGACATCTATAGGAATTAAGCAAAGTTAGGAATATCCCTATAGGGATTACTGTACTGTACCAAATGCCATGGGAAGGTGGGCTACAGAATAAACTGAACAGATTTGGCATCTTTGTTTTCTCTAATCCAGAGTTCTAAGCAGGAGAAATGATATCAAGAGGGGGAAAGTTGGAAGAAAGAAGGAAAGCAAGTGTTGATACCTCAGGTAAGCAGAGATAAATAAGCATCACATCATCATCAAGCAACTTATGAAGCCATGGCATCAGACTAAACCACAGTGGCCTCATGAAAACTGTGGCAATGCAAAGGAGGCAGGAATGATACAATGGGAAAATGATATCCTAATTGAAACAGTGGCAAGCCCCAATTTATCATGTCCCTCTCTTAGCCTTGTATTCTTGAACCATTACGGGCTGTCTGGACTCGGAAGCACTGATTGTATTCGAAGAAGAGCAAGGTACATAGGAAAACTAACATGAATGCTATGCATGTATTACTATAGTTGTGTGAGGATGACTATGTAGAAGCAGCAGAAGAAAGAGGAGAAAGAGAAGAAGAAGAAAGAGAAGGAGAAAAAGATGGAGAAGGAGGAGGGAAAGAAGGAGAAGAAGGAAGAGGAGGAGGAGCACTAGGAGGTAGCAACATGAAAAGTCAATGGCAGTCAGAGTCACTTAGAAAAGGATTATTTCAAATATTCATCTTAAATAAAGAATATCAAGCAACTTCTAACATTACTAGCATTATCACCACCACCATCATCATCATCACCACCACCACTAACCAAAGCACAGAATATGAGAATTGAGCTGAACAGCTCAGGAAAGAAAAGAATACAGGAGAAAAAAAAAAGCCATTACAACATTCCTATTTGTATATGTAACCTTATCTTAGATCAGTTTGAGGTGTGTTATTCATGTATAGGAATATTTCTATAACCATATTCCCCACAATGCTTGGTTGGGGTGAGTTTTTTCCTAACCTGGATATTCTCAAATATCCTATTGTGATTACAATCCTTTTAAATAATAGTGAGGTTTGAGGAAGTATTTTTCAAAGTCAGAACTAATGAACTAGTAGTGATGCTAATGGCTTGTTAACAAAGCATGAAAAATTCCTGAATAAGCCATAGTCACTGAATGAGCTCACTGCTGAGGCAAGGAGATAATTGTTTCCAATGATCTGCACATAAATAAATAAGCTTTGACTTCATGCTTGTATCAGAAAGTTTCAATCTTCAGGTGCATTAGTGTTTTTGGTTTTTTTAATTCCTGGAGATTCCAGGCAATTACTTAGACCATCTAATAAAAGAATGGCAAAGATGATTTAAGTTGGTCTATAGTTCTCAGAAATTAGTATTAAGGAAAATTAACATTTTCAACTCCCTCAGTTTCCATTTCTTCACTCAATTCCAGCTCTTGTTCCCACTCATTTTTTAAATTTTTTAAAAAAAGATTTTATTTATTTGACACAGAGAGAGAGAGAGAGACCACAAGCAGGGGGAGCAGCAGGCAGAGGGAGAAGCAGGCTCCCCATTGAGCAAGGAGCCCAATGTGGGGCTCGATCCCAGAACCCTGGGATCATGGCCTGAGCTGAAGGCAGATGCTTAACTGACTGAGTCACCCAGGTGCCCTCCCATCCAGTTTCTTACAGGTAAATTAGTAGAAGACAAAAGAAAAATCCAGGAGTAGATAGCCAGGGAAAATCAAGATAGAGATGAATTCGGGACCTAAATGAGGAAAAAGAGTGTATGGCTTAGAAGATGAGAAAAGATTACATGAACTGTCAAAAGGTAGCAAAGAATATAAATTATGGTCAAAGACATGGTGAAAGAGTCCAACTGAAGATGGCCAAAGAGAACAATGGGACAAAGAGATGTTGTGTGACTGTATTTGGAGATACATACATGTCGTGTGTGTGTGTGTGTGTGTGTGTGTGTATTTACATACATAAATAAAATAGGTATTCATTAAATGTGGAGTTAGAGTCACTTGAAAAGGATTCAACGGTAAACAGTAAAAAAGAGGAAATAACTGTACTTATCCTATACTGAGTACATGGAATGCTGTAGCAACTGCTGTATTGAATGATTCTTATATTCGTACAACCATGATACAATGGTATTTTTGTAAATGTTATTAGTTGTAATTATTTTAAAGATAAAATAATTAGAAATAGAGAGAGGTTTAGTACAGTCCAAGGTCACTCAACGTGTAAACAAGGCAGAGACGATTCTATCCCAGGTATTCTGACTCACAGTGACATTTAAGTTAACAAAGGAAGACCCTGGGATGGGAAGGGTCACGGGGATTTTCTCTTTGCTCAAATTTAGATCTGATAAGAAATTTTCATTTCACATTTAGGTACATTTTCTTAGGAATTTGGCTTTTTTGTTTGTTTTTCTCTAACATTTGAATTTAAGTGATAGAAATATTTCAAAAGGAGATATTCCTGTGAGGATTATTATTTGCTTCAATAATAATTCAATAGATATTTACTGATTACATCACTTTTTTTTTTCATTTTTACTGTTAAAAATAGAATGCTCAGCATAAGGGAATGGGAGGCCAGATAGTACCGGCAAGTGAGGCACGCACCATACATGGGCAAAAATTGTTTTTCTTAAGAACAAAGGGAAGCCATTGCACAGCTTAAAGCAGGAGGTGATATAATAAAATTTACTTTGGCTGTATTACTTTGTTAATAGTGCAGCAATATAAAATGGACATGGAAGGTTAAAACTCAGGACAGTACGGGTGAAGTACATGAGGAGTTTTCAAATCTGATAGAAGGTATGTGTACATGGGGTCATCTTCCTGTTTGTTGTAATGGAACTGGAATTTTCAGGATTGAAAAACATGGCTGTAGAAATTCAGTTATTTAACATTCATCATGGTTTCTACTATATCTTTGGCATTCTATATGGTGCAGTGGGGATCTTAGAATAAAATAAAATTAATATGCAAGATAAAAATAAATAAATCAAACCATCTCTTTTATCTAAAAATACCCAAAGTCAAATTGGGGAGGTAGGTGTGAAATTACAATAGAATCTTGCTGTTTGCGGGGACAGGTATAGATCAAAAAATTTGGAAACTGAATTGTAGAATCCCATGTGCTTATCAATCTTTTTTTTTTTTTTTTAAAGATACTTCCTATGCCTCAAACAATCCATAAAGGAAGCATAATGTAATGCTATGCAGCTTCAGGAAATTTCTTTAGCTTTTCTTTCTAAACTAGCCTTTTCTGTTTGCAGATCCCCATTTCCTTCCTTTCCTGAATCCCTTTGATTAACCCTTCTCCCTGCTGTTCCATGATTCTCGGGACTATCTTTGCTCCTGAACCCACTCTTCATTCTCTTTTTCTTTCATAGTCTGCAGTCTGTTAGAGCCCTGCTGTACATCTGGACCCACTTTCAGTTTCGGAAGTCCCAATTTAGATAAAGCTCCAAGACACCAGATTGATACTATGGCCATTTGCAGAGTTCAGGAAATACAACTTAATTATTCATTGATATTTTAAGGTTTCTAAGGTATCAAGAAAAAAAAAGCAATTATTAGAAGGGAGAAGTATCCCATCATTAAAATCGAAGTTCCCAGGAAGCATTCTATGACATGAATTACATGTATTCATTTTGTGTGTGTGTACCTACATATATATTTTACATTAAATTATAATAACCACATACACACATTTGTAAGACATAATAAAGAGAAACTTCTCTATTTTATAAAATCCCTAGTCCTCATTAATACAAATAAGGTCTGCAATAAAAGAAATGCTTTAATGGGAGATAAGATTTTGTGCATTATATAAATGAGGCTTCAGGAAGTATTTTAACACTTTTAGGTTTAATTCTTCATGTTTGTCCTTTCAAAGAACTATGTAATGGGTTCCCATTTATTACCAAATATTGTAGTTTTTATGACTTTCTAAAGCAGAAGGGGAATTTTATATGTTCATTTTTTTTTAAGGAAAAGCTTATTTGGATATTATATTCTCTAAATTTTGAGAACTACTGAGGTATTCATAATGATAAGGTAAGACTACATATAAGTGTCTTTCTGTAAACATTAAGCCAGAAACAAAATTTAAAACGTAGTAAAAGATACCCAGACAGTCTTGGGTGACAGCACAGGATAGTGGAATAAGAACTAAATTGGAAGGGAAGAAATTTAACTTCTAGTCCAGGCTGAGCTCTTTGGTAGGGACTAAGAAAAACTGTTGCCTCTCAAGAGACCTGTTTCCTATTTATATAATGAAGGATTTGAATTTATATAATGAAGGACTAAGAAAAATTGTTGCCTCTCAAGAGACCTGTTTCCTATTTATATAATGAAGGATTTGAACTGAAAATCCATTCAGTTAGGAAATCAATTGATAGATCCATTTAATTAATTATCAACTATATATATACCTATCACCTACTACTGCCCTTAAGATTATCTACATTCAGAATCCGTTCAGAATTATTTTATTTAAAGATATGTCTTTGGGAACTATGTGCAAGAAGAATGTGGACTTCCTTTAGAAGTTAAGTAAAAGTCTTGGGCACGTTGGTGGCTCAGTCAGTTAAGCATCTGACTCTTGATTTAGGCTCAGGCCATGATCTCAGGGTTGTGAGACTGAGCCCTGTGTTAGGCCCTGAGCTGGACATGGACCCTGCTTAAGATTCTCTCCCTCTCTCTCCCTCTCCTCCATGCACATGCTCACTCAAAAAAATAAGAAAAAAGAAAAAAAAGAAAAAAAATTGGGTAAAAGTCTCAAATCTGGGACACTTGGGAAGCTCAGTCGGTTAAGTGTCTGCCTTTGGCTCAGGGGCTCCTTGCTCAGCAGGGAGTCTGCCTCTCCCTCTGCCACTCCTCCAGCTCATGCTCTCTCTCACTCTCTTTTGTTCTCGCTCTCTCCCAAATAAATAAATCAAACTTAAAAAAAAGTCTCAAATCTACCACTTATCAGGCCCCTAAAAGCCAAGATCAATAGGATCAACGCTATATAGCCTTAAGGTTACTTATCTTGGGTACAGAATTTTGTTTCAGGTCCAATACACGAAGAGTTTGGAAGTCATCACTCCTGTTATTACAAGAAAAGAGCTAAACTAAAACTACTTTTATTAGGTTCATCAGAGAACTATAAGACTTTGCTACTTGACCATGTGGAGAAAAGGAAAATACAAGGAGTTACACCTGAGATCAGCTTAACTGGTAGAGAAATTCCCAGAGCCATTTACTAGTAGAAATACATAAATGGTAATTTTGATGAACTGCTGGAAGCTGAGTATGGATTAGTTTGAGACTGAGAAGCTCCTGGGGTTCCTGGCTTTGGTGAGGGGCAAGACTACACTTTTGTCAGTTTTACCTCCACAGAAATCACTCCCCCTAGGTTCTTGGTAAAGATCCTAGAAAAGTCCCTGCTGATTTCAGGTGGGGAGTGAGGGGGGAGAGGCTGGCGGGGTAGGGGAGGGGAAAGTAATCATTTTGAAATACGACTATAGCATTCTTGAACACAGAGCTTACACTCTCTATGGGAAGTGACTTTTCTGAGCCTTATCTACCTGAAGAAAGGGGAATTATCTACCTGAAGGAAAGGTAAGTTCAGTCCACTCTAGCCTCCTGGTTTCATGTAAAGGAGAAAAATAAAGCTAAAAAAACCCTTCTGAAGGCCACAGCTCAGGAACCTAGCTAGGTCCAATACATGACTGAGATTTAATCATTAAATCATAAGCTACTATCTGCCCCTACTCTAACACCACGTTAACAAGACTCCAGTATAATGGTGGATTACAACTAAAAGAGCTGATACACATGGATTCTATTAGGAGGGTTTTCTTGAGGAAACCAAAGGCAACAGGGATTAAAAAAACAAAAATAAAACAACACTAAAGGAAATTGAAGTCTCTGGTACCTAGAGCTAAAGCAACCATCAAATAGACCAGCTGCTAGCCAGATTAACATAAAATTACACACTGCGGGTCTTTCACCTTAGTTCCTATTACCCTATACATCAGGTCCACTTTCGACAAATAATCAGAAGGTGTACTGTAAAACCATACCTTCCGAAACTGAAAGTGGGTCCAGATGTACAGCAGGGCTCTAACAGACTGCAGACTATGAAAGAAAAACAGAATGAAGAGTGGGTTCAGTATACATACCTCTGTATACTGTAGAGATAAGGCAAGCATCAGAACCAAATTCAAATGTGACATAGACTTGTAATGAACAGATAAAAATTAAAAATATCTATGATTAGTATGTTAATGACTGTAATGGATAAAGTAGACAACATGCAAGAACAGAAGGGTGATGTAAGCAGAGGTGTAAATGGAAACTCTAAAAATAATAAAAAGTTAATGCTAGAAATCAGTATCACTGTAACAGAAATGAGGAATGCCTTTGACGGTCTCACCGGTAGACTGGACATAGTTGAAGAATCAGTGAACTTGAAATATACCAATGGAAACTTACGCAATTAAACTGCAAAGAGGAAAAAAGAATAAAAAAAAAAATAGAGCAGAATGTTCAATATAACTGTGGGGCAACTACAAATGGTGTAATTAGAATACAAGAAGAAGAAAGATAGGAAAAAGCACAAAAAAATACTTATAATGGCTAAGTATCTACCAAAATTAACGGCAAACAGTGAATGACAGATATGGGAAGCCCAGAGAATACAAAGCAGGATGATTCTTTAAGATTTATTTATCTATTTGTAAGGGAGAGTACATGCACATGGGGGAGGGGCAGTGGGAGAGGGAGAGAAAAACCCAAGCAGACTCCATGCTGGGTGCGGAGCCCCACACGAGGCTCAATCTCACAACCCTGAGATCAGATCTGAGCCAAAACCAGGAGTTCGATGCTTAACCAACTGTGCCACCCAGATACCCTAACAGGATAAATTTTTAAAAATCTACATCCAAGCATATCATATTTAAATGGCAGAAAGTCAAAAACAAAGAGAAACTATGCAAAGTAGTCATGGCAGGGGCAGAACATTTTACCTACAGAAGAAAAAGAGTAAGAATTACATCAGAGTTCTCTTAGAAAGCATACAAGCAAGAAGGGAGTGGGATGAAATATTTAAAAGTTGAAATTAAAAACAAGACACCAGCATATAAATTTATATTATAAATATAAAATTATTCTTTAAAAGTGCAGGTGAAATAAAGACTTTCTCAAATAAACAAAAGCTAAGGACATTTGTCACTATTAGACCGCCCTATAAGAAATGTTACAAGAAATATTCTTCTTCAAAGAGAAGGAAAATGATGTAAGTCAGAAACTCATACATGACAACAGAAAGAGTATTAGAGAAGGAACAAATAAAGGTAAAATAAGATCTTTTATTTTTCTTATTCTTAATTGCTCTAACACATAACAGGTTATCCAAAATAATAACAGCTGCAATCTAGTTGATCAGTTACAGCTTATGGATAGCTGAAATGAATGACAACTATGCATAAGAAATAAGACGGAAGAATTGGGAATACTTGATTATAAGGTACTTGTTCCACCCTTGAAGCAGGACAGTGTAATTTGAAAGAGAACTTGGCTTAGTTGCAAATATATGTTGCAAACTCGAAGTCAACAACTAAAAACAATACAAAAAAACTATAACTGATAAGCTGAGAGGAAAAAAATGAAATCATATAAAATGCTCAGTTAAAACCAGAGACAGCAGAAAAAGTATAGAAGAAAGGAAACAATGGAAAGGAATAATGAATAAAAAACAGTAACAAATAAGGCAGATATTAATCCACCATATCAATGATCACTTCAAACATCAATAGTCTAAATACTGTCTGTTTAAAGACAGAGATTGTCAGAGTGCATAAAAAAAGACAGAGACAAAAAGTAAAGGCATAAGAAAAGAGAAGGTGGAGTAACTATATTAATTTTAGACAAGAACTGCAAGGAGAAATAATAAATTCTCTACTATAGCTGGAGACTTTAACACTCTTCTATCAGTAATTGGAAGTTTCAGAAGGACAAAAATTAATAAGGGCATAGATGAATTCAATAGCACCATCAATCAACTTAAGCCAACAACAGAAAAATACACATTCTTCTCAAGCTTACATAAACATTCACCAAAATAGACCACATCCTGGGCCATAAATATACTCGACAAGTTAAGCAGAATAGAAATCTTTCAAATTATTCAAGAAAATAATGGATTTAAACTAGAAATCAGTAACAGAAAGATAATTAGAAATCACTGTCCCACCCCACCAAAACTGAAGATTTACAACACACATCTAAAACAAAACAAAACAAAACAAAACAAAAAAACACATGAATCAAAGAAGAAATTGCAAGAGCAACTATAAATTATTTTGAATTGAATAACATTTGTTTAAATCTATCAAAATTCATTTTTTATCCATCAAAATTCGTGGGCTGAAGTAAAAGCCATGTTTGAAATTCTTATCACTGAATGCGTATATCAGACAAGAAGCCCTAAAATCAATATAATCTTCCACCTTAGAAAACTAGAGGAAAAAAAAGGCAATTAAACCTAAAGAGAGCAGAAAAAGATAATAAAAATTAGAGCCAGAAATAAATGAAACTGGAAACAAGAAACAAAGAAATCAGTAAAACCAAAAATTCAGTTAGAAGATACCAATAAAATTAATAAACCTCTAACCACACCCAAAAAGAATAAAAAAAGGAGAAATGATTCTAAATTTAACATGAGATGTTAAAACCCTCACAATAGCTTGAAGAAGAACAAAGTTGGAGGTGTGACATTACCTAACTTCAAGACCTACTATAAAGCTACAATGATCAACACAGCATGGTATTGTCAAAAGAACAGACACATAGATCAGTGGAAACAGAAGACAGAATCCAAAAAAAAAAAAAAAAAAAAAAGAAAGAAAGAAAGAAAGAAAGATACACACACATAGTCAACTGATGTTCACAAAGAAGCTAAGGCAATTCAAAAGAGAAAGAACAGCCTTTTCAAAAACGGGTGCTCAAACAACTGAACATAGTATATTTTTTAAGAGTCCAGACACAGATCTTAAACTTTTCACAAAAATTAACTCAAAATGGATCATAGATTTAAATGTAAAACACAACTATAAAAATTCTAGAAAACAACACTAGAGAAAATCTAGGTACTCTTTGGTTTAGTGATGACCCTTTAGCACAACATAAACATGATCCAGGAATAAAATATTTGACAAGCTGGATTTCATTAAAATAAAAACTTCTGCTCCACAAAAGACACCCTTAAGATAATAAACAGACAAGCCACGGAATAGGACGATTTGTTTGCAAAACACAGATCTGATAAAAGATTTGTATCTAACATACATAAAGAACTCTTAAAAATCAACTATAAGAAAGCAAACAATCCAATATAAAAATGAATAAAAGATCTGAACAGGTAACTCACTAATGAAATTCTAAAGGCAAAAGAACTTAAGAATAGATACTCCATGTCATTTTTCATTAAGGAATTGCAAATGAAAACAGCAAGGATTACCACTACGCACCTATTAGAACAGCTAAAATCCAAAAAGCTGATACAACCAAGTGCTTGTGAGGATGTGCGGTACGAACGCTCATTCACTGTGGGAATGATCCACTTCGGAAGTCAGTTGGCAGTTTCTTACAAAGCAAAACCTGGTATTGCCATATAATACAGCAATCACACTCCTAGGTATTTACCCGATTGAGCTAAAAACTTATATCCATATGAAAACCTGCACACTTAACGTTTATAGCAACTTTATTTAATAGCTGAATGGACAGAGCAGCGGGCAATATATGTAAGTGATAAATCACTAAATTCTACTCCTGATACCAGTATTACACTATATGTTAACTAACTAGAATTTAAATGAAAAGTTAAAGACCAAAGAAAAAAAATGCTAGCAGACAAAAAAATAATGTTTATCTATTACCCAGGGCAAAATGTGCTATCTTCTGAATCAATACAATGTTAGTCTAAACTTTTTTTAAAAAGGTGAATGGATAGGGGCGCCTGGGTGGCACAGCGGTTAAGCGCCTGCCTTCGGCTCAGGGCGTGATCCCGGCGTTATGGGATCGAGCCCCACATCAGGCTCTTCCGCTATGAGCCTGCTTCTTCCTCTCCCACTCCCCGTGCTTGTGTTCCCTCTCTTGCTGGCTGTCTCTATCTCTGTCGAATAAATAAATAAAAATCTTTAAAAAAAAAAAAAAAAGGTGAATGGATAAGCATGGTGATACATCCATACAGCGGAATATTACTGACTGCTCGAAAGAAATGAGATATTAAGCTATAAAAAGACATTGAATAAACTTAAATGCATACTGCTAAGGGAAAGAAGCCCATCTGAAAGGCGACATACTGTATTATTCCAACTATGTAACATTTCTGGAAAAGACAAAACTGTAAAACAAAAAAAATCTACAAGAATGAATTACCTGAGGATTGAGGGATGGAGATGGAGGGAAATGGGAGGGAGCAGGGGTGAAGTACAATGTTTTCCGGGTGGTGAAAATATTCTGTATGATACTGTAATGGTGGAAACATGACATTATACTTTTCTTAAAATCTATAGAGATTTACAACAAAGGTGAACCTTATGTGTGCCACTTAAAAAAATCATCTAGAATGTTGAGGAATTCCAGGAAAGAATGTAGATCATAACAAGAAAATCTAACTGTATTTAAAATGAAACAACATTACTAAAAATGGTGAAAGAAAGGGGTGGCCTAAGTAACTTTGGAACAGAATGGAATCCATGGAATTAAGACAAAAGAAGTACATTTAAGTACTTCAGTGATATGGGTGTTTTCCATGAGCCACGACTTAACAATTCTGATAACTGTTATCCATACATACTGGAGAAGAAGAGTTAGGTCAATGTATGGTGGATAGTGGGAGCCAGATTTCTCACTGTGCCACTGAGAAATTTAGAGATAATCCGGGGCAAAAGTCTGGGATAATTCGTGTCATAATGGATAAAAGTTGGTGATATCAGTAACAACTCATGCTTAACATAGATACAGATGCTCGTAGATAGAAATATTTAAGATATGCGTATATGTTTTAGTATATAAAAAATATATTCCTTTGCTTTGTCAAATGGCAGAGAGGAGATAAAACTCTAATGCATGAGAGTTAAAAATAAATTATGTAGCTACTCTACCCTAAATGAGGGGAGCATAAGCCCCACTCCTTAAGTGTGGATTAGTCATAACTACTTCCTTACGAAGAGTACAGTATGAGAAGGGGAAAAAGATTATAATGGAGAAAACTGACAGGTAATCAAGAACAACATCAACAGTGATAAGTCATGTTAATAGTATGTAATTTTTATATGACATAATAAAAATGTACTTTACTTCTATGTTCTCCCTCCCCAAAATCCATAACCTCAGTCTATACATGAGGAAACATCAGACTAATTCCAACAGAGTGACAACCTATGTAACAACTGAGCCACTAGTCCATAAAACTGTCAAGGTCAACA